>NC_134137.1:66743636-67390000 GCF_033958435.1 Carettochelys insculpta | reverse complement strand
TGGCTGAAACAGTTTTTTTTGTCTCAAACATTGAGTCTAGCCTTGGGACATTTGTGTTGCATTTTGAACTAATAAAGCAGAATCCAAATTAACTCATAGAAGACTGCTTGGATAATGATTTGGGCACTGTGCTGTAACGAAGTTCAGTTAGTGCTAAACTGCTGATGTAACTGGGATAAAATGGGCAGCAGCATAATATTAAGGATCAAACACAGAACTGGGAATCCAGAAGCCCTGGGTTATAATCTCAAATTTACTTACTCGGTGACTTTAGTCATATCACTAATCTGTCTGCCTTAAATTTATGCTTTACAGCTTGACAGTAATAATACTACATGTGTGTAGACAACATTAAATTCTGCAGATCTAGGATTTCTACAGAACAGAAACATGTATCGAAGCTTTGACTTTTTAATATCAAATTGCTGTGTAACTCATTTATTTTAGTAAATATTTTAGCATCACTTATATTAATTATTGAATAGTGTGTTCCTAAACTGAAAACAAACCTATGTTAAAATGACGTTAAGATTGAGATTGTGTCATGGTTATAAGGTCGCTATCCAAGGGGTCTCTTAAGTGAGGGTCTCCGACTTTTACTTGTCTTGACATGGAATCTCTCAGTTCTTCCACTCCTAGACTGGGACGTGGGTATGCAATTCTGTGGGTACTAATTGCTTACACCTTGTGACTGGGTTTCAGGAATCTCAGTTTCTTCCGTTTGGGAATCAGTGACCATTAAGATTGACCAAGAGTCTTTCTGAAATGATATTTTTATTTAACACTTTGGAAAAAAAATATTAAATGAGCGTTTCTTTTGCAACACTTACGCTTATGTTAGGTAGGCTTTCCTCTTAAATTATTGGAGCAAAACAGAGCCAATTTACATTCTTCTTCAAGTGCTTGCTCCTATCTATTCGAGTTAGATGAGTGCACTTGCATGGCTATCAGAAAGTTTTCCCTAGCAACTACCAGCTGGGTTGGCTGTGGAACCCCTGGAGTGGCGCATATGCCAAGCTTCGATGTGACCCAGCTGACCCACAACTCCTGAGTTTTCTTCTTACCGCTTGTGGTGGCTAGTCTGTTGTGTGGTGAAGTACCTGTTGCTATGCCACAGCTTCCTAGATCTTTCTGTGCAAATAGTTGCAAATAGCTGTGTACAACCATCCCTCCTTTCTGCTGGCGATACCTCCAATTCACAGTGGGCCACCTGCACCTTCAATTTACAGCTTCTTTGTTCTCTCTGTGACCCCCACAGTGTTTACCAAATGCATGGCAGTGGTGACTGCCTTTTTCCTCCATCATGGTGCCCAGGTGTATCCATATCTGGATGACTGGCTTTTCTGGGCATTGGGCCACAATTCAGGTGCAGTTGTAGGTGGTGTTCACCAGACGGACTCTGGACAGGCTCTGCTTGCTGCTTAACCTGGCAAAGTCCTCACTGACACCTACTCAGCGCATAGAGTTCATCAGAGCAGTTCTTGATGCCGCACACGCCAGAGCATTTCTCCCCAATCAGCACTCCTAAGCTCTCTTCCAGCTCCTGCGCTTCCCCTGAGTTTCTCATCACCGTGGTCCACATGTGCCTTCGGCTGCTGAGGTACATGGCAGCCTGCATGTACACGGTGCCCTTCGCTGGGCTCTAGCTCCACCCTCTCCAGGCATGGTTGGTCTCAGCATACCATCCCACCTGGGACAGCCTTGCCTGTCTCCCAGTGATCTCCACTGGTGGCTGTGTCTACAGAACATCCTTGCAGACATTCCCTTTCATACTCCCCAGCCCACCATGTCCTTAGTCACACACACGTCACCTTTAGGCTGGGGTGCTCACTTAGGCCATCTTACAACTCGAGCATTGTGGACAACGGAGGAGCTATTTCTCCATAGCAATGTGTGTGAGCTCCAGGCTCTTCTCTTTGCTTGCCTGGCATTTCTAGCTCATCTCTTTGGCCACTGTATAGCGGTAATGATGGACACTACAAAAGCCATGTATTACATTAATTGGCAAGGGCAGTACACTCCCCACTGCTCTGCTCAGAATTCTGTGTGTGCATGAGAGCTATGCATAGCCTCCATTCACCTGCCGGCATCCTGTCTCCCGAGGGTCCAGAGTTAGCTGGCAGACCCTCTGAGTCATTGGTTCCTGGCCCAAAAGTGGGTCTTTCCCCAGCTGGACCTGTTTGCATCCCAGAGTAACCACAAGTGTCCCACATTCTGTCCCTTTTGGAGCCTCAATCCAGGCTGCATACTAGACGCTTTCCTCATTCCCTGGATCCCAGGCCTGCTTTTGACCTTCCCTCCATTTCCATTTGTGTACAAGATGCTTCTCAAGTCTCACAGGGACAAGGTGGATGCAGTGCTTATAGTCCCAGTGTGAGATTGCCAGCATTGCTACCCCACGCTGCTGGAGCTCTCCATCCATCCACCCATTCGACTTCCTGTTTCCAGACCGCATCACACAGAACCATGGTTGCCTCTGCCATTGGGACCTCCAGTCTCTTCAGCTTATGGTGTGGCATCTTCGTTGTTTACACCTGCTGAGCAGACTTGCTCAGGGCCAATGTAGCAGGTCCTCCTCAGCAGCTGCAAACGGTCTAATGCGACTGTCCTACCTGACCAAATGGATGGGCTGCTCCTGTTGGCATGCTCAGCTCAATCTTGTGCCTCTGGCTATCTCTGTCCCACAGATGATAAACTACGTCATTTTCCTAAAGCAGCAAGGCCTTGTTTTTTCATTCCCTCAGGGTGCACCTGGGGACCATATTGGCCTTCCATTCTAGGAAAGGCAGGTGCTCCATTTTTGCACGCTCCATGGTGGGACACTTCCTCAAAGGCATGGACCAACTTCACCCACCGGTTCACCTGCTGGTCCCAGCCTGGGACCTTACTCTGGTCCTCTGGGTGCTTATCGGCCCCTTCCTTTGATCCACTGGCCATTTGTTCTCTCTTCTGCCTTTCCTGAAACGTGGCCTTCCTGGTGGCTATCAGCTCTGCCAGCAGGGTGTCTGAAATACAGGCCATTGAGTATGAGACCCCTGAACACAGTGTTCCAAAAGGACAAGGTCCAGCTCTGCCCTCACCTGGCTTTCCGCATAAAGTGGTCTCCGGGTTTCATGTAGGTCAGGACATTTTTCTTGCCTGTGTTCTATCCTAGACATAATTGCTCCCAGTGGGAGCAACAGCTTCACTCCCGCTATGTGAGGTGGGCACTTGCCTTCTATTCTGATCGGACCAAGCCTTTCCATAAGACTATGCAGCACTTCATGGTCATTGCCAAGCACATGAAGGGACTCCTGGTTTGTCACAGCGCATCTCCTCCTGGTTCACGTCCTGTACACGAGTGCATTATGACCTTGCAAAAGTCTCCCTGCCAGCTGTGACAGGGCACTCTACTCAAGCACAGGCCTCCTCATCCACCTTCCTTGCACATGGGCCTCTCCAGGATATCTGTTGTGTTGCCATGTGGTCCTCTGTGCGTACCCTCATGTCTGACTATGCAGTTGTGCAGAAATCTAGATGAGACAGCCTTCGGGGCTGCTGTCATGGATTAAGCCGCATGTTGACTCTGACCCCTCCTGGGCTTGGGTATCACCTAACTTATATAGATATAAGTATTTGAAAAAGAAAAAATGGTTACTCACTGTTGTAACTGTTCTTCAAGATGTGTTGTTCCTATGTATTCAAAACCCACACTCCTGCCCCACCATTTGAATGGATGTCAAAAGGGAACTGAGTGGTTCAGGGTTGTCTGGATGAGGTTTCCAGGCACAGCTAGAAAAGTCGACTGAGAGTATCTTTGCTTAAAAACCGGGCTACTTACAGTCCCAGGCTGGGATTCCTTCTCACTAATCCGACCAGCCACAACAGTATTTCTGCCAGCCAGAAGCCACACAAAAAACCCACAGACTTCTCATCTGGTGTAGCAGCCCAGACCAACAACCCCCAAATTAAGTGAGCAGTTATTAAACCTGTTTCATTCAACACTGCACAGATTTTTCCATACCCCAAAGGACCCAGCCACAGCCCCCCACTTAATATATACTTGGATCTAACCCAAATCACCATACAGAAGCCAGATCCCTAGATGTAATATCTAAGCATTTATGAAAAAGATAAAACTGGGTTAGAGAAATAGTTAAAGCAATATTTTACATACATTAATTTTAGTAATTAATGTAGGCCAGCAATGTTATGTGTTGACTCTTGAAGGCTTTGCAAACATCCTTTTGAAGGGTGAGTCTCCAGTCCAGACAGGCTCAACTCATGAGGACTGAAGAACCTAGAAAGTACCTGCCAGGGTCCATCTTATAATTTTTCATATGCAGAGAGAAAATTCCATTCTTCTTCTTAGTCTCAGCTTACCATCTGATCTGGTGGGTCACTGTGCTGAGTTACCATTCACTGCAGTCCCAGTTGGAGAACCGCACCATCATGAAATGGGTGTTGGCTGTCAGGGCCTTTGCTCAGTCTATTGTCCTGGCTGGGGTAGAGACCCACTTCCCATTGTGAATCTCAGTACTGAAATATTTCTCACACAGCTGCAGAGCTAAAGATCTATAACTTTAAGTGCAAGTATGATACAGAGTTATAAGCTGCGTACATAAATTCAGTGCATCATTAGCTTTAATTAGACACCTTACAGCGCCTTCTCCCCTGTCCCCGCACAATATTTGGGGCCAGTAGCCACACTGGACATTAAAATAGCTTCCAGACCCAGTATAAAAATCCGATCACGTGACACTGGGTTATATAGGCTTTGCATAGGTGCTGCTCCAGAGGGCTCTCCAGCTGACCCGGCTGTTAGTTGCTGACAGCTGTGCACATTGCTGTGCACACACGTAAATCAAATAGATATGAGCATCAACAATGGTGGCGAGTAACCGTTTTTTTTTCCTAGCAAGACCTTTTCTCCTGGGATAGTGGATTTTGATGTTAGCACAATGATGGTTTGCTTCCAATAGAATCATGAAACTTTACAGTTCTAAGCAGTTTTCTCTGTAAATAGAGTCCTGGTTACAGCTCTGCTTGCAAGTGGAAGTTGGCCTGGAAGAAAGTTGTAGACAGAAACTTGTAATACACATCCAAAGTGTATGGGCTGGGGGAGGAGCTCCATTGGAGTCTGGGCTGACGGAGAGGCTGGGAAGGCAGTGGGCATTGCTGGAAAGGGGAAAGGGCTGGCACAGTGCAGGGGGCTCTCTCAGGATGCTGGGCCTGGCCCTGCCCTGGCAAGGGAGGAGCTGGTACTGGCATATTGTTAGAATGGAGGAGGGGGAACATGGGAGAACCTTGCCTGGGCAGCCAGACGGATGCACACTGCAAAAATAATATATGTGGTTAGAAACTAGGAGATTCTTTCTGGATTCTGTATTTCAAAATGTTTGTATGCTTCCCCCCCCACCCACAGGTCACATTCCTAGGTTTTGCTGGAGACACAGATCCTGTTCATATGCAGGTAATATATATGCAAATAATGACTTAATTTCTGTTTTTTTTTGTAGTATTTTAGGTGTTTGGTATGGGAACCTCGATATTTATTTTACTTCAAGTATAGGTCTTGGAGCATGCTTTTTTAAAATAAATGGTCTGTTTTAAGTGTTGTATTTCACAGTATAAACTTTTTATAAAAAATTTAGTATAATTTCAAGTGTTTTGTATTCATTTGGCATACAGAACCCTGAAAAATGTTAAACTTTCATTATCTCTTGAAAAGGTGTAATTTTTTTTTTTTCGTTAACAAGTGCCAGCTTTGAGTTCTGGACTTTTTGAAGTAATTCTGGCTGAATCTTAAGACGTTCTTAGGCGAGTTAAGTAAGCAGTTCTTGTTTTTAAAACAAAAAATGTTACAAAAGTATGTCTGTTTCATACAAACCTAAAGACTATTAGGGATTTAACCCTTTCTTATATGTCTTTAAAGTGCTACTTGACTGCGTTTTTGTTTTGATAGTATATAGACTGGCATGGTTTTCTTTCTGTTACTATTTCTCATGTGTGTTTTAGTTTGCGGTCTGCTTTAATTTTAGAAATGATGATAAATCAGTGCTACTGTTGGTGCAAGCTGAGATAATATAAACCATATTTAAAACAATGTGAGGAAGTCTGCACAAAAAGCAGACTAGTTTAAGTAAACCTGTTTAGCAACTAATCATTCATTAAGGCTATGTCTATACTAGAAGCAACTGTCAACAGAAGTTAATGTCAACAGGGAAATCTGGATAGAACCTCTGTCAACAGATTGCATTTACACACCACTTGCTCTGTCAACGGAGAGCCACCAGACTGCACTGCCCTCTGGTGCCAGAAAATGGAATGACAGCGCTGCAAAGGGCTGCCCAGCAACCAGAAGTCCTCTTTGTTGACAGAACTGTCTACACTGCGCTTCCATCGACAGTACTCTGTCCAGAGATTGTTATGCCTCAAATTTTTGAAGGGTAATGCTGTCGAGACAAATGCAGAGTTTTGTCAGGAATCTGTCAACAGAATGCTTTAAGTGTGTAGACACTCCCTGAGTTATATTGACAGAAGGCCCCTTCTTTTGACAAAACTTTCTAGTGAAGACCCAGCCATATTGTTCTGAGCACACAGGTCCAAATCTTGGGTTCTTTTTGTGAGTTTACACAAATAATTGGGTTTAGTAAGAGAAACTGTGCCCGCAATACAAACTAAATTTATATTAGATTAACCATAGTTTTAAGAAAGTCTCAGTGTTTGAGCAGGTATAAAAAGTTGTAATATGATATTAAACACTTTCATTTTTGAGCACACTTATTTTAGTTAAACCTAATTCCTTGTTGATCATGATCCCAAATATACATAAGACTCAAATATTGTAAAAAAATTCTGCTCAGATGCAAACTCAGTAATGGTGAAGCTACAGCATGTGGATATTACCAAATGAAAACATTTGTATGCAAATATTCCCTCTGTGTGTTTACATATCTTATGTATTTTGCTGTTGCTCTTTGCTACTCCCAAGTCTTTCTGCTTTTAAATGCTCGTCTGAATCATGAGAACTAGTGATAATTATATTTCTTCTGGTAGAGGTATTTCAAGTTTTGAATTAAAACTCTGATGTAAACTAGCTGTTTAAGCAGGATTCCAGTTTGGTGTAGCAGTATAATAGACAAAATGAAGGGAAGGAGAATGGTAATTTTGACAGACCTAGAGGCAAGTGACTTTATTTAATTTTCTGGTACTCTGGATCAAAAAGTTTCCTTACTGTTGCCATATTAGGTTTGTGCTTAGTGTGTGAATTTGTGTTTGAATTAGGAGTTGGCTGCTATTTCTGTAGAGCTCCCCGATGTTCTGAAATCACTCCATTTCTGCAGTCTAAATGAAAATGAAGTTATTTTCCTGAAGGACATACAGAAACCCATGGAAACCAGTGATGTCCCTAAACATCAGGTAAAATTCCCAGTCCTTTTATGTATTACACAGATTACTAGTGATTTTAAAAAACAATTTTTTAGCAGTTTCTTCATCTTTCACATGTGTTACAAAGTAATCCTTGAAATAAGCCTGTCAGGTAGTGCTGCTTTGTGTGTTATGAAGCTCTTTCTCTCTCTCTCTCTGTATATGTGTATATATATTTATCTCTATATCTATATATAAAAAAAAAGTTGTGTTTTTAGAGTTGTAGCTGTTAATTCTAGGATATTAGAGAGACAAGCTGAATAAAGTAATCTGTCTTTTGTTGGACCAACTTTTGTTGGTGAAAGACACGCCTTAGAGCTAACACAAAGTTTATACAGAGCGCACCCATCTTGTCAGGTGGTATTTTCAATATTAATAGTGGTATATTGTCCAAGAAAGATACTCAGATTTAGGGGGATGTAAGACAGCTTGTGTCAACCTAACCCTGTTACCTACACTAAAATGTTGCTCCTGCCAATATAGGTCACCTGCTACAACAAGTTGAGAGAACTTTTTGGGGTTAGGGATCTAGGGTGGGTCTAGAAGTGAGGAGTTCAGGGTAATGGGTGGGGGTAGGGCTCCAGACTGGGACAGGGGGGTTGAGTGCAGGAAGAGGTGAGGGCAGCAGCTGGGGTGCAGGCTCTGGGATCAGGCTGTGGATGAGAGGTTTGGGGAGCAGAAGGCTGCTCTGGATTAGACCAGGTACTGAGGATGGGATGGGGCTCTGGGCTGTGGATGAAGTGTTTGGGATGCAGGAGTGTGCTGTGGGCTGGGACAGAGGGTTTCAGAAGGTGGGAGGGGTATCAGGGTTAGAGCAGGAAGTGGGGCATGCAAGTATGCAGTTGCTCCTACCTCCTCAAATAAGTCGTGGAAGCAGCAGCATGTCCCACATGGCCTAGCATTGGTGTCTCTGTGTGCTGCCTCCTCCTCCCATGCCTAACTATTTTGACTAATGATGTATATTTGAAGTAGTTGTATTACTTGTTGCAAAAGTAAAACTACATAGCACAAATCAGTGGGATTTTGTGTGTGTGTGTGCATGTGCCTGTGTGTTTAGTGTAATCATGTATTATTAATTTAAAAAATTCTATATTCAGAATGTATTTAAAGAATAAGAGTAGCCTCTTAACCCCTCTCAGAATTTAGCTCTAGTAATATTTGTTAAATCACTTAATCTCCTTACTTCAGTTTCCTTATCTGTAAAATGGAGTTCTGTTTGTAATGTGTGCTGAAATTCTAAAATAGTGTTATTTTTTAAATTACAGTGGTATCAACACATCTGTAAAGAGACTGTTGCACTCCAGTGTGTCTTTGATCTGTGCTTTTGCTAAACTGTGCTTTTGCCATTTCAAATTATTTCAAGTTTATATTATAGATAAAAGTAAGATTTCTTTTCTTTTTCAAGAATCACCTTTCCGGAGTACTCTGTGTGATGAGATTGTCTCCGTCGTTCCTGAGGATCAAAGTGGATTCTGTATTTACCTTGCTGAGCAAATACACTACAGGTGTAAGATATACAATGGAAGTATACTCATTACAGAAACATGATGCAGAGATGCCTCATGCAGAGGATGATGACACTAATCAGTCAGTGTCTTCAATTGAAGATGATTTTGTCACTGCTTTTGAGCATTTAGATGAAGATGAGCTTTCCAAGATACAAAATGCTGGTTAGTTTTCATTGCCTGTTGAAATAGATTGAAGAGTTCATTTGTTGCAATTTAAGCTAAAGAGGGATTTTTACCTTGTGGTAAACTTTAACAGGGTCTTTATAAAATGGCAAATTTGATATTTCACCATTCTTTCCCCAGTAGCAGACTGTGACATAAACCAAAGGTTCTGATGTTAGGAGTAGAATCTGTGATATGAAGGTGAGAGCTCTTAATCCTATTCATGTTGCGCTCCCCATCAGTTATCTGCCCAGGTTGGGGATGCCAAAGATCCAAGCAGTGAACCAAATTCGATGATGAATCCAGTTCATGCACTACCTCAGGCACATAGCACGTATGTTAAGAAGAAGACCTGCAGTAGGAGGGAAGCTGTTTTTGACAAAATAAAGTGCTTTTGGACTACTTTGTCCTTCAAAATTTTCTCTAGTCTTAGAAGACCCTCTAATGCCTTGTAATTACAAATTATAGCCGTCACAAATAAGTACTCAGTTTGCTGGTTTAGCATCTTTTGTGTGTTAAATAATTTTCTTTCTTTCTTAGGCACAACCTGTGCTACTCAGAACCATCGGGATGCTGCTTCACAGACCATCTCTGCTCATTGTTTAGAAGCTGTTGACTCAAAGGTCATTTTTAGCTCTGGGCATCGAAAATCTGCCAACTCTTCTGCTTCTCTAATAAATATCTTGGGTATTAAAGAACTCTCTTCATCTGTAAAGAATTCAGTTACAACCTCTATTTCTGATCCTTGGATACAGAGGAGTTTTTACAAGCCCTGTAATTCCGCTGATCAACATGTTAATGTTTTGCATAAAACATTGTCTTCCTCTCCTGCTGAGTCATCTGAGTCAGATTGCTCCAGCCCTAGTCCTGTTATCTTCTTAGATGAAGAAGGGTATCAAAAAAGCTTGACAGCAACAGTTCAGCTACCAAAAATTCCAGTAGTGAAAGATGGTATCGAGGACTCAGACTCAGAAGTAAGTGAATTTTTTGATAGTTTTGATCGGTTTGATGAACTGGAACAAACTCTGGAAAGTACTTGTAAACTAATAAGGGCTCCCATCCTTGGTAATCTACCTCAGAAGAGAAAGGTTGCCCTTGAACATTTATGTTCTAAAACTACTACTATGAATCCTCAAAAATTCAAGTTTGATCGTCCCACTCTTTCAGCCAATGTAAGGAAACCAACTCCTCGTAAACCAGAATCGCCATATAGCAACCATTTTGATGTTCCAGACTCCCCTCGGCCAATGAAAACAGGAGAAGACAATGGTGGATTGTTCAGTCCTATCAGATCATCCGCTTTCAGCCCACTAGGGAGCTGTACATCCACTGAATGTCTTTGTCGGTTAGATCTCAATGGAGATGTGGTTAATCAAAATCATGATACGCTTTATAGTGCATATTCAGATTATGCAAATGATGTTTCATTTGAAATATTGGGTTCTGTTTTTCATTGTCAGTCTTCATCTGTACAGAAACATGCTGAAACCATTTCCAGCTGTAGTAGGATGGTCTTGAAAGAGGAAAAAGGTCAAATTGCACAACTCCAGAGGAAAACTTCTGACAAGAAGGCGGATAAGAAGGTTAAATCTAAACACAAATCACTGATGATTAAAGACAGCATTCAAAAATTTGCAACAGAACTGGTTGAAAAAAGTTTTGGTAGTGCATTTAAGGACTTACAAAAAGGAGTTTCTTCATGCACAAATGCACTGTGTCACTTGGCTGCTAGATTGACATCTTCAGTCTTTCAGATGGCTTTTTATGAGATAGGAAGGCGGCAAGCTTTGTCACTGAAGGAACGTGCCATTAATGGGCTAGCAAGCTTTTTGGTCAGCGAAGCTATAACAAATGCTTTAAAAGAACTGCGATATGTAAAGAAACAAATATTTACCAACACAGTTGCAAGATTTGCAGCAGACCTCACCGAGGAACTTATTTTTGAGGGAATCATGGAAGTTTGCCAATTTTCACATCCACCAACACCCATGATTGCACAGGATTGGTCTTTTGATTATGAAGACAAAGTAGTGAGGTCATATGCCAAAGATTTGTCTGAATCTGTCATTCAGGAAGCTTTCATTGAGTTATCCCAGGTTGATGTGACGTTCACAACACAAGCAGCACTTAGTGTTTCCATGGACAACATAAAGTATGTAAGTGCAGAAAGTATGTTGCAGTCGACACAGACAACCACTTCTTTTCCTAATTTTCATGATAGTACGCTTCTAGCATTGAATCCAACACAAGAAACTGGAAAAGAATATACTGTACAACAAGCCTTCTTTTGTACCTCTGGTGTTGTAAGTTCAATATCAGTGCCCTTAGCTGGAATTGCACTTTGTCAACATCCGACTTCATCTGATGTTTATAAGGCAAAAGTATGGACTTGTCCAACAGCAGATGGCAGTCTGAAAATGTACAAAGAGTCTGCACAGCCATATTTTACACCAAAAAAAAGAAAAGAGGAAGTGGCTTCTCTTAGAAATATTTACCTGACTGCAGATCACACTGAAAGTAGTGCACAGTATTTTTGTAACCAGAATGATTTCAAACAAACAACAAACAATCCCAGAGTGAATAATATTTCAGAATTAATAACTGGGCCAACGAGCATCAACAGTTTCTCTGGAACAATGGTAGATATGATAGTAAATGAGGCTTATGAAACCATAACCTCATCAAAGGTTACCAAAACAGGGGAGGAATATACAGATTTTGTAACTAGACAAACGCCTCATTGGCAATGTGGCGGTGAAGATATGCGTAAGAATGCATTTGCTGATCATTTATCCAAGTATATTGTAAAGCAATCTGTAGATGAAACTAAATCTCTATTATCCCGCACAAGTGAGACTGGAGGTGTACGTATGAACACAGATAACTGTAAAAAGGAACTGCGTAGTGCAATAAAGAAGCAAGAAACTGAGAAACACAGATTTGTTCCTGTAATTGTTGAGGCGCAACAGCTGCCTTTGAATAACTCACCAAAATTTCTTGTTACTTCAGTTGGCTCTTCTCAGTGTTTACTTTCAGTACCTAAAGATTGTGTTCAGGAACGAAAAGGACCTGAAGTATATAGGTTTTCTTCAAGCAGTCCACCTCCTTGTCCTACTATGGCTCTTGCTAGGGATAATGTAGAAGAGTTTACTGATTCAGAAAGCTATTCAATAAAATCCCAAAGTAAACCATTGAAAAAATATGATGTGCAAAAAACACCGGGTCCTTTGGCTTTTGAGCAGGAAATCTGTGTTTCACATTCAAGCAACTTTTCTTTGGTGATGCTTGGCTGTGAAGATGCTTTGCATATGGAAGATAAAGCAGGCATCAGAGATGGAAATATCAGTGTAGTACCTGACACACCACCACCAACGCCTTTAGTACCATCTCAGACTAGTTCTGCACAGAACTTAAGGAAGCTAAACAAGGAACTCAAGGGAGAATTAGCAAAGGAGTTTGCACCTGCGACACCACCTTCTACACCTTATAACCCATCTGCTGCTTTGTCTGCAACTGATCACAACTCCTTAGAAAAGGAAGAGTTTATGCTGAAACTCATGAGATCACTTTCTGAAGAAATTGAAATCAGCAAAGATGAAGAACACTCTGAGATGCTTTCACAGAAAACTGAACTTTCAGAGAAAACAGTAAAATATGCCGATCATTTAGCTAGCCATATCATTTCTATGGCAACTGAAATGGCAGCTTCCCATTTAGATGATAGAATAAAAAGAGGAGCTGACATACACTGCCAATTAAATGAGCTGCCCAACAAAATATGTGGGTATACAGCATTTATAAATATCCCAGAAGAAACTTTGCATTCGTTGTGGAATTATGCAGGTGATATGGCTGGAAAGGTTATCAGTGAGGCTAAGAAGATGATAAAATCAAGGCATTGTCAGCTGCTGAGGTTGAAGAGGGTTAACTGTCATGTAGATTGTCTTGCTCTTGGAAAAGATGATAGAGACTGTAGATCAAAAGAGAGGTGGGGTCCACTAGTAAACCAGTGGTCCAGAGAGGTAGATTCAGCTGTACTTTCTTTACAGAGCTTAGGAACAACAGGTCTGACTTCCAGATATCCAAGCTGTGAAAGTGTGACGGATGAATACGCAGATCACATCATTCGAGTTCTGAAAAGGGAAGGTGGCAACAGTGAGTTGATCATGGAGCAGTATGCTAGTAGACTTGCATACAGATCCATAAAATCAGGCCTAGAGCAAGCTTCTAGGAAACTCAAACTGGCATACAACAGAAGAATATGTCCTATACCGAACACGCATGCAAATGGTAGACAAGAGCTGTTCAAGTTATTGAAGAAAGATAAGGATACAGAATGGCAAATGAAAAATAGAGGTCATAGGTGTGGAGGCCAAGCCTGTGAAATAAACAGCGTTAACAGAACTGAAGGTACAGAGTTGTTACGTTTTTCTGAATCCCTTGCTCATAGTATAACTTGTGATGTCAGAAAAAAATTGAAAATGTCTGCAGTTTGCTTGCCAAAATCTTTAACAGATTCCTGTTTGTATAGAAAATCTAAACTTGATGAAGCCACAGGAGATCTCATTAAAACAACACTGTCTAATACAGTTCTTCCTTTCTCTCAAAAACATAAACTGTATCATAGTACAGGCAATTTAAATGAACATGGCTACAAAGAAGGCGTAATTCAAGCTATTGAAGAGTATGCTAGAAAAGTAGTGGATGATACCATAGAAATGAGTTTGGAGTCTGCTGTTCTCCAAGCTGCTGAAAACCAGAAAAATGGGGATAGATTAACTTACACAGAAAAGTTGTCTCCATTTTCTGGAACGGCCTGCAGTTACTATAATATGCAGGAATATCAGTGTTGTATTGGAAGTTCATCTCTGCACATGGCTGGACAGGAACCCCCCACTGGAATCAGGCAGATCCCCAATTCAGGACTGAGTGGTGTCTGTCAAAAATCAAGAATTTTTCACCTTGATATTCCCAAAATCCATATTGACATGGAACAGAAGACAGTATTTTCTGAGAGCATGGTTGATGCAGCTGTTGAGAAAACAGAGAGAGAGCTGAGTAACGCAAGTCTGGCAGCTGACAGTGGTATCGGACATGAGGGAGTCAGCTTTGCTGAAAGCCTTACTACAGAAATAATGACTTCAGCTCTGACTAATATTGGTCAGGCTGTTAACATAAGGTAACGTTACATTCTCTCCCTCTTATTCTCTTGCTCTTGATACTAGAAAAGAGCACACACTTTGCTTAATGTATTAATCTGAAAATTTATAGTCAGAAGTGTCATTTGCAAGAATTACAGTCTGGAAACGTAATTCTAAATTGTGACATGTGTTTGGATCCTCTGGTGGGTGGAGTTCAGTCCTGCTCACAATTTTTCAAAAATAATGATCTTGTCAGTTAGGGCAACCAGTTTCTGTCCCACTTTGGAAAGTACCTGTGCTCTCATAGGAGACTGGTAATTTTGACTAATGTCCTGATCAGATTGTTTTATCACTTATCTAAATTACTGCATTGTAGTTGACATTTCAGTTTATATGTGAGCCATAGTATAATCCAGTTCAGCCTGTACCTACATTAGAATCATAGAATCATAAAATGCTAGGACTGGAAGGGACCTTGAGAGGTCATCGTGTTCAGCTCCCTGCCCTCATGGCAGGACCAAGTACTGTCTAGACCATCTGTGATAGACAGACATTTATCTAACCTGCCTTAAATATCTCCAGAAAGATGGAGATTCCACAGCCTCCCTAGGCAATTTATTCTTCTGTTTGACCACCCTGACAGTTAGGAACTTTTTCCTAATGTCCAACCTAAACCTCCCTTGCTGCAGTTTAAGCCCGCTGCTTCTTGTTCTATCCTCAGAGGCCAAGAAGAACAAGTTTTCTCCCTCTTCCTTATGACACCCTTTTAGATACCTGAAAACTGCTATCGTGTCCCCCGCAAATAAAAATAAATAATAGCATGTCTCTGGAGTGTGTTAATAACCTCCTTGGAGGTATACATTTATTTCATAGAGCTGGAAGGGACCTTGAGAGGTCATTGAGTCCAGTCCCCTGCAGGGCATATTGTCATCCCTGACAGGTGGTTTTTTGTTTTTTTTTTATTTGTTTGTCTCCACATCCCTAAATGGCCCCCTCAAGGACTAAGCTCCCAAGCCTGGGTTTAGCAGGGCAATGCTCAAACCACTGAGCTATCCCTGTCCCCAGTATTCTACAGTAGCTCTACAAGAGCAAACATGTTACATTGAGTACTTTTTGTCTTCTATATAGCCTCTTCTTATTATTATTGCACTTTAACAACTTTGTGTGTATTTGAAAAGAGAAATATGGAATATTTATTTTAGTTATGATTTTATTTGACAAAGGATTATTTAAAACAAACTAGAAACTGCTTTGCAAGCTTGTTAAGTGGTAATGTATTACAAGTGTTTATATCATGTTTTTAGGCATGTAGAAGGACATGAATGTCTAAAAATCGATAGAAAATGACACAGAATGTGGTTGCATTAGTAAATATGGATAATACATTAATATCTAGTTCTTAATTAAAATAGACTTTAGAAAGATCAAAGTGACTTCAAATAAAATCATTTTCATGGACAAGTGCACAACCTGTCTCTTCAGCATAGTTTTTCACCAAGTGATAATAATGATACAGTTCTGTAGCGCCTTAGGGACTAACAAATTTATTAGGTCATGAGCTTTTGTGGCTAAGACACACTTCTTCAGATGAAAAATGGAGTAGGAAAGTAGAATACAGGGTTTGTGTAATGGAGAGGAGGAGAAATAAAAAAGGTTACTTGTCACTAGTAGCACCAGTTGATGAAGCAAATTAACAGAGATGGGTTCCATTCCTGTGAATATCAAAGGTAGGGAAATTGCCTTTGTAATGCATAAGATAACTGAGATCTTTGTTCAGCCTACTTTAAATGTGTCAAATTTGCAAATGAATTGATGCAGGTATGTATATAGAGTTGGCAATGGTGTTTGTTGCAGGCATGGGTGCCTGTGTTAGTGTTTCTGTGGTGTGGTGTGTGGCTGCTAGCAAGCATTGTCTTGAGGTTGGGTAGCTGTCTGTAGGAGAATACTGGCGTGTCCAAGGCCTGTGAGAGTGAGGGATCATGTTCCATTATAGGTTGTGGGTTATTAATGATGTATTGAAGGGGTTTAAGCTGGGGCTATAGGTAATGAGAAGTGGTGTTCTGTTATTTTCCTGCCTGGGCTTATGAAATAAGTGACTTCTGGGTACTTGTCTGGCTCTGTCGATCTGTTGCATTATTTCCCCCTGTAGGGAATTGAGTTTTAAGAGTGCTTGATAAAGGTCTTGTAGGTTTTTGTCTCTGTCAGTGGGATTGGAGCAGATACGTTTCTGTCTTAGTGTGTGAGTGGGCAATCGATGGTGTGATGAGTCTTGGATACATTTCCTGGACACTGCAGTACAAATCAGTGATGGCCACATATCACATAAACACCAGTCTACTGGAAACCCAGTGACCTCTGTTCTTACCTACGTGCCTCCAGCGTTAATCCAAGACATATCACATGATTACTTTGCTTCATCAACTGGTCCTACTAATGACAAGTAGTCTTCCCCCCGCCACCTCTCTGTTTTCCTCCCCATATAAACACTGGATTCTATTTTTTCTGCTCCATTTTCCATCTGAAGAAATATGTCTTAACCACTAAAGATCATGACCTAATAAATGTGTTAGTCTCTAAGGTGCTACAGAATGGCTTGTTTGTGAAGCTACAGACTAACATGGCTACCCTTCTGAGACAATAACAATGTATACCTCGATATCTTAACCTACTGTGGTGGTGCCAAATGGTTCCGAGCAGGTTACTTCCAGCTTTTGAAGGCACAGTTATGTATAGAAACACAAAAGAAATTATGATCTCTGCCTGGAAGAGCTGATGTTCTAGAAGATATTTTTTTTTTTAATTTCATTACAGAATTGCTACCAAACCTCATTTAGCCTGTGGTTTAGTATAGACCTTACACTTAAAGTTCCCAGTAGTATATAAATATAGAAGACTCACATTTCAAATTACTTGGCCCTTGAATTTATGTAATGCTGATAGGCAGAACCAAACCTGTTACCTCTGGAGCTTAGTGCTCGAGCTTCTACCACTTGAACTAAAATCCATCTGTCACAGCTGAAGCCATAGAGCTTTTTATAAATGGTCAAAGTGCCACTGTATGGGACAGTGAACCACACCCAGTAGATGGGTGAGTTACACTTACATTATTTCGAGTCATTATTCATATTAAATGATACTATATTTATAAAGTACTGTTGAGGTCAGAAATAACAAACAGTCCTGTGGCATACTAGTGATTAAGAAATTTTATTAGGTCATGACCTTTTGTGGGTAAAACCCACTTCCTCAGATGAAAGAAACGGAGGTATTGATATCAGAGATGTCACTTCTTAGCAAGAGTTTCAGAAATTCACATTTTTAATCAAAGCTTAATGTAAAGTTTCAAGTTTGTGTGGTACCAAAAGTCCAAAGGGATGATGGATTAGGAAAGCAGCTTTGCACCATTCCAGTACTGTCAAAGGGAGACATTATGGCTCTATAAGGACTCCAAAGGTTGCTGTGGGGAGCATATTCATTATTTGTACTTACTGCACTGTTTTTTTTTTAAAAAGCTCTTGTTCCTACTGCCTTTTCCTTCTAGCACTCACCTGCTGGGTGCTAGCTAATGGTACGGAAAAGGACTTGCCAAACCTCACGACCACATAACCCATTTAAAATGTGTACTATAGGCAACACTTCAATCATGGTCAGTTTTGCTGTTAGTGAATGCAACAAGTGTTTCCTTTGAAGGTGTGGTGAACAGAGTAGGCTTCTTGTACCCATAGTCACAGCACAGCTGCACGTGGGCAGCTGCAGTTTGTCTCTATGAGAACAGATTATGTGCACTTGCCAGCCAGATTTTTAGACTGAACCATTTTGTAAGATGATTGCAGGGTGGGTGGGTCATTTGAGTTATTAGAATGGATCTGATGAAAGAGTTAGATATATCTTTTAATGTAAATTAAGCTAATATGCTTGATTTGTTTCTAGGTATTAAAAGTCTAGATTTTTTAGGTTTCTTGTGTAGAGGGGAGATGTCTATACAATAAAAAGATAAGGCCTCATTTTCCTGAGACAGGGAGACAAGTCTTATATCTACCCTAGGACACTTTTTCTAAGCAAAAGCATGCTGTAGATTGCCACCAGCATTTTAAGCATCATGTTACCTACTCTTGTGCACTTCTGTATGACAGGGTACTTAAATACCAGTGACTGTATTAGCTGTGTGTTTTTACTAGCATTACCATGGATTGAGGTGTGTTGGTCAGAGCAGTACTGTGAATGGTCCTGCCTTCATAGGTGTAATCACGATAGTAAACATGAAATCTACCAGAGCTGTACCAATGCTGGAATGGTACAAACCTATTTTTCAAATTAGAGTTTGTATCCATGACACTGCCTAATTTCCCCAGCCAAAGATGACCTCAGTCATGCTTCCAGACCTGAATCTCTTTGCACAAGTGTAATATACAGCTTCTGAGAATTGTGAATTTGCAGAACAGTGTGAAATACATCATCAGTAATGTTGCCATCTTAATTTTTGTTTAGTGCCATGGGAAGAGAAGGATTTCAGTCAGCTGAATCTGTAGTTAGCCAGCAGATGAGTCTCAGTATTGGTGATGATAGTACCGGCAGCTGGTCCAATCTAAGTTTTGAAGATGAACATCCTGATGAGAGCAGCAGTTTCCTTCACCTCAGTGACAGGTAATTATCAGCACGTTACAAACATATCTTGATCTGCTTTAGCTTCCGCTCTCCCATCAGAAAGCTTAATTTTCCGTTGAAGGAAAGGTGTTTCAGCATTATTATGTTTAAATCAGTGTTGCCCTTTAGAAGGGGACTATTCTGTTTTGAATTCATATTCATATTGATATAAATTGTGCATTAACAGGGTGTGAATTTAATCTCTCCTGACAAGAAATCAAGTTAGTTTTTATAGTAATGTTAACCCACCCTGAGCAAAGTTCTAATTTTTTTCCATCTATGTGTGGAATAAATTTTATTATGTGTACAGAAGCATGTACAGATGTATGCTACAAGTAGAAACGCATGCTGCTGGCTATGGGCTCTCTACTAATCAGCAGGGCAGCATTTTAATCTCTTCTGGGTGACTGCCCAAGTGCTTAGTTTACAAGGTACACTGATCATTAAGTACTGTATATCATTAATGACAGTATATTAATATACACATTTTTAAAGCAACACAGGAGTACAAAGGTAATTTATATGTAACTTAGCAAGGCTAGCATGAATACAGTAACGTTAATTTTCTTAATTTTTAATTTTTGTTATTAATCTTGAAGATTTTGTATTTTAATTTGTCCAATTTTAAAAAAAAAACTCGCTAAACAAAGCAACAAAAAAAAAGAAAAGTTCAGATCATATTAGGCTTGAAGAGTTTACAGTTTTTTTCAGTTCCTTGTACAATTAACCTTTCTGATGGGTTTTACAGCTGTTCAGCTCTTTTTATTTTTTTAAGACCTTGTCTAGCAATTAGCTAGAATACATTAGAGCACCAAACTCAAAATTAATTCAGTTTTCAGGGAGGATTTGGTAATTTTGTTTACCTACAGATTAAGTTCCTCATTTTTAACATTTTGAAAAGATTCCTCTGTTTATGTTCAGTTGGGGCATACATTGCTGACTGAATCTGAGCTTTGGTGTAGGGGAATTAAGTTGAAAAAAATTGTTCTTATTTTCCACTTTTTGAAGATGGTGTTGGGATTTGCTGTGTTAACTTTTGCAAGCAGTAAGTTGAAGAAATAAGGGGGTTGACTTCTCAGCCACATAAAACAACTTCAGTACTATGCTCTTTGCTTTCATAGGTACAGATATGTTCTGGAAACATCCTTGCAATTTATACTTCAAACATAATGAAGAATAAAGAATAAAAAAGTTACCTTTTTTAGCAACTGCTTTAAATAATGTAATATTTTCTTAGGAGAGTGTCTTAGTTCTATAATTGCCATGTTTACGTATAAATTAAAACATTTCACTTAAATTTTTGAAGTATTTTCTTGCATATGGTGTACAGTGGGCTGCTGGATTGAAGATAGGTAATTTAGTAACTAAGTCTGCTCTCAGTTATAGTTATGCAGCACCAAGTAATTCACTGGGAATACATGGGTAGAAGTAAAAGCAGAATTTGGACTGTTAAGTGTGTGACATCAAAATGCGAATCGACAAATGTTCAAGGAGTTGGAAATAAAGAGTAAAACAACATTTTAAGGAATTTTGTTTTCTAGCAGCATTTAATTCACATGCTCCTAAAGTTTTCTTATAAGTCACAGAGAGGTAGCCGTATTAGTCTCTATCTTCACAAAACAGAAAAGCAGTGTTTTAGCACTTTAAAGATGAACAAAATTATGTATTAATAAAATTATTTATTTAAAAGTGTTCATTTCCTGCAGTCAGTTTTCAGTTAACATGGAGGGTGAAGGACAGTTATTAATATTTATTGACCTAGTCAAAATAATGACTGGTTTTCATAGTGTAGAATAGATTAAACTTTACTTTTGAAGAGCAGAGCAGTTGGTTGCAATAATTAGAACATGAATTTATTAATGCACTTGCAAAGTATATTTAGATTTTTTTATAAAATAGATGCTTTAGTAATTACTTTGGGGGAAATTCTGTAGTCTGTTAGATTAGATTTTCACAGCGATTCCTTCTGGCCTTGGAATAGTGAACCTAGAAATATACAAGTTAATGGAGTTCTGTTCAAAACAATTTTATTGACAGTCTGTATAGGCTGATAGTGGCTGAATTATTTCATTTTTATCATATTTTTTGCCTTAGTTGGCTAGTCATACTTTGCCTCCCATTTTTTCTTCTCCTATCTGAATTTGATCTGAATTTTTCTTCTTTGAATCTCCCTTCAAAACTGGATAGTGAATAACAAATAAACATCTTAATGCCAGAACATTAATAGGTAAAGAGCTTAACTGGCCTACATAATGGCAAAAGATACATAACACATTTTTGTAGCTATTATTTTGTTTTGTTTAAGTAGGTAAACTTTTTAGCCTGAGGTACATAGTACAACGTATATTCTGCATCTCTACATATCAGTTTTGCATCATCAAATAATATTTGTGTTGAAACAGAAAGATGAATTTGAACAGTAGAGGGTGCTTTAACTATTCTTAATAGTCTTTGCTGCAATAGCTTTTTGTAATCTGTTTAGTAAAATATTACACTGGATTACATCTCTTCTGTCTTGCTTCCCATGCGAAATATTTTATAGACATCCCTCCATCAATTGACTAAATTATGTCCCATCATCCCCTGATATCTCATAAATGTACGTAGTAAGTTAATTTATTTATATTAATATGCACCTTTCCTTCCACTCCCCCTATTCCCAGCGGTAAGATGAATTGGCTGGGTTACTTATAGTTAGACTTGATTTCATACATTCTCTATTCAGAGTACCCTGAAATTAAAGCCCTTGTGTGGCAGCAGCATCCTGAAGCCCCTCTCTCTTTTAGAGCTCTGAATTCTTCACTCTTTTGCTCATAGGACTAACAGTTGTGTAAATAGGGAGATCTGCTTTAGTATAGTAGTTCAATCCTTTTTCTGTTCATCATTGAAGCCACCCATTAAAAACATCTGTATTTGTTATTTATATGGAACACATCACTTCAGAACATTCAGACCTAATATTGAACAGCTTTGTTTTCTTTTATAGCTACTTATTACTATACTACTAAATCACACCTCATCAAAGATTGCATGTGTGGTATTCTTGTTGGTACCATATTGTAGGTGCTTGTAGAACTGATTACTATCCGTAGCACTGTGGACAGTTATCACTATCACTAGTATTTATCCAAATTTTAAAAGACCCCAGTACATAACTTTTATCTTCCAGGGAAGCAATAGGCCTGTTTACCAGCACTTTCAGAAAGCTTCTGTTATTGCTGTTACTGCCAGAGTTAAATTGTATTTTCCTTTTGACATTTCTAAGTTGCCGTCTGGTGCTCTGAGTTTTAATTCAGTCAGGAGTGTGAATCACAAGTTTTACTTTGTGATTTCCAATTAGATTGCAGTTCTTACACAGATTCAATCTGTTCTGAAACTAAATTGGAGGTAGCTGTTAATCTTCTGTGTGGAAGATATGGATGGGTCTCAGGCTGTCCCCGGAATGGAGTAGACCCTGTCAGTGGATGCAGGGGTTACATTTACTTAGGCTCGGAAAAACTCAGAAAGTTTTTAAGTAGTAATGTCAGTTTTGTTTTTTGATATTAGTGTTTACCTTTGGGGGAAATTAGGGTTAGGGCAGGGCAGACAGCAGAGCTGATGGCCATGCCCAGCACTGATAACAGAGCTTCAGGAGGCTCCCTGAACAGCTGAGGTGCCTAAGACACTGGTATGCACAGTGTGGAGGGAGGCTGTGTCCTGGCCAAGCGGAGCAGAGAGCTGCCTAACCGGCTCTTCAAGGAGGAGGATGAAGTGTTCAGGGTACTGCCATAGAGTTTCTGCTTGGCATCAGTACCACACTCCAGTCTTTGCCTGAGAGGGTGGGCGAGCAAGTCCATGACAGTACAGAGGCAAAGAGCTCTCTGTGCTGTTGGAGGGCGGATGACTTTAAACTCTTGTAGTACTAGGTGCAGTGGGGAGGCCTCACTCATTCTGACTTATCAAAGGGTATTTTTTCATCGGTTTCAGTGTTTCGTCTGAAATTGACTTTTACAGGCATCTGTCTATTTAAAATGAATCCTGCCAAGCCTATATTTGGTTACCTTCATAACTGTCTGAGCTAGACCCATTATTTCTAGTGGTTTAGGTACTGGTGCACAGGATGAATTCCCCAGAGTAAAGCATCTGCATGTCAAGCTATTGTAGTCCTGTCCAGCATGTCTTGTGGTCTTCTTATTAACTATGTTCCACGAGAAGAGTATGTAGTGACTCTTAAACAGTCATCTGACAATATATACTTGTCTTGGTGGGATTTAGAGAGGCTTAGTCAGCTTTTGGATAGAAGAGAGATTGAAATAATGCAGATCCTTTGAAGATGCAGGAATAGACTTCCCACTTGGGGACATAGTGCTTTGGGGTAATAGGTTATAAAGCCTTAAATTTTCAGTTTAATGTGGTGAACATGACCCAGGATAATTTTAATCCAATAGTAATTTACTGGCCTTTGTAAAGGTAGCTTTTAGTTCAGTGTATAATGGATATATGTACCTAATACAAAAGACACCTACTTGAATTTGCTACTCTGGAATCTAGCCATGTAGCTGTGAGGTTCAGTGGGGGGGCCAGTTAAGGTAGTCCTCAGTTGAATTACTCTAGGTTGAGTAATTCATATGCTAGTGTGGCATGTTGAAAATATATAAAGCTGTTTCATAATAAAGGTAATATTATGTACGAGATAATTCTATTAGATTCAAACATACCTTTTTTTCTTTTATAATCTGATTGAGAATCTAGTTACTTTTCACTGATCTCTTCCAGTTTTCGTGTTTTATCTCTTAGTTACACTTCAGAATGTCTAGCTTAAGAGTGCTATATGAATGTGCAAAGCATCTGAGTGAACGATATTTAATGTTTGTGCTGTGGAATGCTACGCAGGTTGAACCTGTCTCATCTGGCACCCTCGGGACCTGACTGGTGCCAGACGAGAGAATTTGCCAGACCACGGAAGGTCAATATTGTCTAGTACATTTTCACATCTTATTGGGCTATGAGAAGACATTTAGGGGTAAATTACAGCTAAATAACTGCACAGAATACTGAGAGACAGGCCCGGCTATAAACTTTATGGAACCACAGGAGACTTGGCCACACCCATGATAAGTGGTTGTCCGGCTAGCTACAGTCATGCTAGATTATGGATGTTTCTGGATATGAGTGTTCTGGATTAGAGAAGTTCAACTTGAATTTGTAATTCAGAACTAAAAACTTCATTTTTTGTATTTCTAAAAATGAAAATGTTCATAACATGTAGCATGCTGTTGCTTGAGAAATGTTTTCACAACAGCCTGTATAATAATTTAGCTTGTGTTGCATTGTAATTATCTATGTTGATGCAGTAGTTGCATGTTCAATACTTCTGTGCTTTTGAGAAAAGGTTTGTAATTTTTTTTTAAAGCTGTGCCATTTTAGTTGGTTTGCTGCAGTTTAAGAACTTCATTGTTTTCTTTGGAGACTAGAAATCGCTGTTTTGTATTTTTCTTTGTTTGAATAGGGAATGGATATACTAAAACACAGCATGTTCTTAGTTAAATGCACCAAACTGGCTAAATCAGAGGTCTGCAGTGTTATTTAAAAATATATTGGAAGGCTCCAGGCATTCAGGTTTAATTAGCATTCATCTCTTTGTATTAGAATGGTGTTTTCCCCAGTTTAACTTAATCCTTCATGGAAATATAAAAATGAATGCAATCTGTCTGTGGAATGGCTTTCCAAGTACTAGTGAAATGAAACTTTATAGGAAAATAAGAAGTTTATTGTTTAGAGCACGTCTAAAATATAAGACCAGTTTTAAAAAGTCACTTGTAAAGAATTTAAGTGGTTCTGCTGAAGTAAAATATGTTCTTCATAGTAATCATTTTTCAGTTCTAAACTTTTGGGGCTAATCAGATCTGTTGTAGATCACTGCTGGGATTTTGAATGAGATTTATAGAAAGATTTTCATGGTGAATCCTTCTCACTATGTATATTTGTACAAGCTCTTTCTTAATATTTTATATGAATGTGCTTGAATATCTGTACTCTTGTGAGTAGTCCTGTTGAGATCAGTGAGACTATTCGTACGAATAAAGCTGTATAGATCTGAGCCCAAGGACAGAATTACTGTAAGCAAGGACTTGAAAAATGAGTGTGAGTACAAATTAATTCTATCACCTGTGTATAGCACTCATTACAGTGCAGAGACCTGATCATGCTTATACTCTGTTCCAGCAAACCTACTTAAGAAGTTGCAATGCTCAGGCATCAAATATCTTGACAAAGCAACTTTGAGGAAAATAAAGGTTCTAGTTTGAGCTATTGTACTTTTCTAGTTCAGCTCTGTTCTCTTCTTCCCCTGGCAGTAATGGTAACAGCAGTAGCTGGAGCAGTCTTGGTTTAGAAGGAGATATGTATGAGGAGAATTTATCCTTTCCAACATCAGACAGGTTGGTCGAGTCCAGAAACTTCAACAGTTAGGGTCCTCATAATTAATGCATGAAATCATCACTTTTGAAAGTGAGGGATACAATTAATGTGTTAATCTGACACATTATCAGTGTGCTTTTTTCCACTTGATCATTATATGGTTTCCTTAAAGAACTCATACTGAATGGATAAATTCTGCAATGCTAAAATCCGAATGTCTAATTGCAAAATTAAAATATATCTTTTGTGCATGTTCTGCTTTGCTAGTCAATAAGTCTTTCATTTACTTTGTCATACAAACAACAGCTTGCTTCCTACAGGATTTCTGTTTTGCCTTTCCTTTTGCTTCAGCTTATTAAAACTTTTTAAATAGTTTTATTGTGGGGATCTTTAATACAGATAGTATAAACTAAAAGATCACAGTGGAGTATTTTGTAATTAAGCTAAAATAAACTCTCCTGTTCACTCAAAAGTAGCAATTTTTTTTCTCTTTAAAATCCCTAAGAATTTTCTTTCATATTAAAGTAAGATTTAAAAAAAAAAAAAAAAAAACCACCCTGGGAACTTGTTAAGAAACTCAGTTACAACATGAAATGGTGTAAGAAGCAAAGATGCTTTTTCATGGTCATTTTCCTTTCTCTTTAATACTCGTCACTGATTCTTAGGATTTGGTGCCATCCATTTTCAATGTACTGAGTATCTATGAATATTTTATTTTATTTTTAAAATTCAGTGATGGAACAGAAGATAAAGATGAAGACCCCAAGGATACTGTAGAAGGTAATAATGATTTCAGCACAGATTGCTGTAACTGACCTTGGTAATTTACATGGGTTATTTTTAATAATTATTTTGCTTTGGTAATACACACAAAGCAGTGTGACAATCTTGTGATATAAAGATGTTTACAAATCAAGTAGGTTTATACGGATATTGCTAATCTAGAATCATTTAAGTTATGTCTTCCCTGCGTCTTGTAGGGAACCTCCCAGCCTTGCTCCACAGACTTTAAATAGCAGAGCTTATAATGCTAAAATAACTGTTTAGAGACGTTGCTTTGATGTTGCTACTTTGGCTGGCTCTTGGGGAGGCTTGAGATCGTGAATGATAGCCTGAGTTGCAACATCAAGCCATGTCTACATGGCTCTTTTCAGCAAATAGACAGGGTCTGCTCATGTGAGTTGGTGGACCTGGAGGATCCCTTCCAGATGCAGACTAGACATACCTATAAACATTTTCCAATGCTATTTACACTGTGGTATATGGAAATACAGGTTATAATGCTGTTCAGATAACACTAAATGATGCCCTGTGGGGGGGCTTAGGGCTGGGGCCATCCTGGATTGGTGAGGAAAACCCCCTTCTGGCTCCTTTAATCTACTTGTCTGTCTGTCTGCTTTGTGTGGCAGCCTGCAGAAGGTCCCACCAGCCATGCTGGGAGTGTGCTGGGCCTCCTCCAGCCAAATGTCCCAGCTAGCTGCCGCCTCGTGGCTGGACCAGTGCGCATTAGCTTACTTTTTCCTTTGTCTGAAGGTGTACAGCAGTGCTTTCAATATTCAGTTGTTAGCTTTCCTTTTGTTACCTACTTGCTTGAAAGAGACTTAAATTGTAGCATCCACCAAGTGGCATCTGATAAGGAGATGAGTTCTTAATCTTAACTTTTTACACAATTCCAAAATGTTTTCTAGATTTTAATACATTACTCTTTTTTAATTAAATTTTGTGTCACATTTTTCTAGTGCAGTTATTTCTATTTTACCAAGTCCTCTTTCATCATTCAATGCAGGGAGTTGTTTGTACTTGTAATTTTTTTTGCTTGCATTATTGTATCATCCAAAACCCACAGTTAGGGTTGTGTATGCTGAGCAAACACATAGAACATTGTAGAATATTGCAGTGTTTAACATGTCAGCTACTAGTTCTGTCTTCTCTAAACTGAGCAATACAACATGAGTGAGGTAATCTCTTTCATCAACAGAAACTGGTTAAATAGAAGAGATAAGCTTTTAAGCTTGTGCAGAGCGCTTCTTCTGATCAGAATTATATGTTAGCTCAAAAACTAGTCATTCTCACCAGCTGAAATTGGTCCTCTAAAAATATAACCTCACCACTTTTGTCTTTTTTAATATCCTGGGACCAGCATAACCAAAATAACACTGCAAATGTTCTCCAAGCTAACTTTATGTGTGGCACCTTTACAGCAATAGGATTTCTAGGTGAAGGTTTTCAGTTTCCTCCATAAATACTTGGCATATGAAACTGAAAAGTGTATAGTCATCGAGCGAGCATTTTATCTATAGGCATGTCAACACATCACTTTCAATCCACTTGAGTATCAGGGATTTTGTGATGGTACTTTTCTCCTATGACATGTCAAGTTTCTAGGTATCTAGTTTCTCCCCATTACCTGCCAAATGTGTGTATATGTTTTAGCTCTTGATTTCCTCATTGACTGTACAGTTTTAATTTTTTTTTCTCAGGGAGTACGCAGTCCCCTCTGTTATAAGATTTCTTTCCTCCTTGCTGAAATTCACATGGGTATGAATTTTGATTAAATTGTGTGCTGCACTAGAATATAGGCTTTCATGGAACAGCAGCTAATCTGATGTTAGCTATGTACTTTAATACAGGCATTTAATACAAACAGTCATATATCTGGGAACAAAGCATGCAAGCCATATCAGAGGAAGGATACAAAATACAATGACTCCAAAAAGGATTCTATGTTCATCACAGATAACCAAGTAAATATGAGCTACCTTCCTGATGCTGTTGCAGAAAGGGCTAACATGATGCTTAGCTGTATTAATAAGGAAACAATTAAGCAGGAGTAGGAAGGTGGCTGTTGCGGTTCCGCCTAGTATTGGTAAGTGGACTACTGGAATAGTGTGTCTAGTTCTGGTACCCATACTTTGAAAAAAGGTGTTGAAAAACTGGATATGCACTCCAAAAAGAATAGCAAGTATGGTTTGAGTTCTGGAAAAAATGTGGCTCACAATGAAATGTTAAAGGATCTCTGTCAACTAAGTGTTTTCTATAGAAGGTTAAGAGGCAATTTGATCAGTGTGTAATTTGTACAGAGAAACGTTATGTTATACTAAGTGCTGTTTAATCTAGCAGTTGAGGGTTTAACCACAGCCAGTGGATGGAAGTGGAAAATAGCAGCTTTCAAACTGTAAGTAGAACAGAGATTTTTAACAGTGAGGATAATTAATCATTCAAACATATTATCAGGGGATGTGGTACATTTTGCAGCATTTGGACTCTTTAAATCAAGATAAAATTTCTTTCTGCCTTCAGGTATGCTTTAGTTCCACCACAAGTTGTGAAAGAGTGATGCTTTCCCTTCACCCTCCCAGTATATAGGAGGCCATTGTGTTTTCTAGTCTGCTACTTTATCAAAAATGTTTCTTAAAATGAGAGTTTAAAATGAGATGTTCACTAGACACATTCTCATTAAATACTTCATTCAGCTGTCAAAGCAGTTTGAGGTTGACTTAGATTTGATCAAATTTTATTTTTAATATTAGGTGTGAGGGAGGCAGGAAAGGCACTGCTAATAGCGAATGTTGATATAGAACCACATATGGTAGACCCGCAGCTGAGAACGACCCTGCAGTGGCTGGCAGCTTCTGAAACAGAGGTGTCTGAGCTTCGTTTTCGTGACACTGCTCCGAAAGAATTCATTCTTGTGAGTACTGCAGTATTGCCATATAACTGTAAAGTGTGATTAGATTTGTTATATTTACCATCTCTTTCTACTGTTGCTTGTGTTTCTTTCAGTTGCCAATGAAATGAGGTCTTCAGAAAAAAATTGCTCATTTTAACCCCTAGAGAAAATGAGAGCCTGTTACAACTGTTAGTCTGTTACAACTGTGAGTCTGTTAGTCTATAAGGTGCCACAGGACCCTTCGTTGCTGTTACAGATCCAGACTAACACAGCTACCCCTCTGATACTTGTTACAACTCTGTATATGCCATATACAGAAACTATCAAATGCAGTTAACCAGATCTTTTAATGACTTCTTTCGCATGCTCTTTTCATAAATAAAATCAAAAGCAGATAAAATACAAAAGCTTCACTTCTGTGGATTAGGCTGCATTTTCAACCATTACTTCTGTAGCATTTATTTTCAGTTAGCAAAAAAATGGACCCTTGTCATTGGCAAGACCTTGCCCATACAAGTGATTTTAAATGGCAGTTATTTGCTTTATAGCTTAATATGATGGTTGTACAAACCTTATTACAGTTCTGAATAGATGTGTATGAGCAACAGAGAAAAAATTTTGATTAAACTAGATTTTAAGTGTGTTTTCATTAGAGATTATTACAAAGCAAACAGTTTAAAGAAAAAGCTTAAAATACATTTCCCAAATTTTCTTGTTTAAACCATTTTTGACTGTGTGTTTGTATATGTGCATTTATTATGTAACCAAGAAGATAGAAAGTTAAAAGTAGCCCAAGTAACTTAAGGGGTTTTGCGTATGCCTTTGGAGAGATCCAGAATATTGTAATGGAGACTGAGCTGGGGAGCCCTTCACTGTTGACAGGCACAGCACTCAGCACTCAGAGTATGCAGTGAAAATCACTCCTACTAAATACTCTATTACATATAAAAATATGCTGGTTGGAAAATAGTGCCTTTTAGCAAATTTGGGAAAAATAACTACAAAATGAGTATGATATAAAAGGTTAAATACTTGAAGAGAACATGGACTTCTTTTGTTTCCAAGCAGTGGATTGGTAAAAGTGATACCCTATCAGGTGGTGGTCTTTTCATCCTGTTGACGTATATTGAGAGTAGGGGTGTTAACTGTTAACTGGTAAGCATCACCTAAACAGGTTATGGTTAACAGGTTGGGGCTGGAGCAGCCCTCCTCCCACCAAGTTTGTAGGGAGCTGCTTCAGTCCCACTGCGCCTGCCACAGTGGGTGGTGCACCAGCTGGGTCACGCACAGGAGGCCCAGGAGTGCTGCAGGCAGGGGTGCTCCATCAAAGAATCCATTATTCTTACATTCTGCCACTCATCAAATGCAGTAATGGGAAGCTTAAGAGAGTTCTGGAAAGTGCACAATTGAAAAAGGAAAAAAAAAAAGGGATAGTGAGCAATATAAATAATTTTTAAAAGATGACAGTCGTTTACAGAAGAAAAAATAATTAAAACTGCTGACTCAAAGGAACAAATCTGGACTTAGTTAATGTAGACTTCCTGGCCTCCATTCAAACATTTAAAAATTCCCCATTTCTACTTGAGTAAACTGAAATAGATAACTGTTCTGATGCCAGTAGGAAACAGACCAGTTTGATGAAAAAGTATGGGCTTGATCTTTTGAATCCTGAATCGAAACAGTAAGATATGGAAAAGCCCAATGACATTTTGGTTTTATTTTATTTTGATTTTCCTGGTATATGAATTACAAAAACTGATAAAATATTTGCAATATACACGTATTTGCTGTGTCAATAGCAAATAATCCTGTTTAAGGTTATCTGCCAAATTTTTGTTTGGATTATGACATATGAGCAGCCTTGCTGGCTAATATAGTATAATTTGCTGCATAGTATCAATTTAGTTTGGTCATTCTACAGTATTTTAAATCTGATGCCCAGATATTTTCTAGATAATTTAGTCAACTTTTGCGCATATACATGCATCAGAGTTGTCTTGTTGTGATAGGATTCTATAGGACGTAATAAACTGTAATATTGAATTATTCTACCAGTTTAAAAATTAATATCTGTAGAGCTCTGTTGGCTTCTCCTGTTGATATCTGTAGTGATAGCACCCAAGTAATTTCACTCAGATTAATACATTAAACCCAAGAACAACAGCCTTGGGTCACTCAGCACAAGCATGGAGGAGCTCAGTGGGGGGAAAAAAAAATTTCCACAAAAGCAAAGTGCAATTGTTGATGAAATTTTATCTCAGAATAAAAGGTTGTGAAACTTGAGGATGGCAAAGCATGTTAATTTTTCACTGTCTCACAGTGCTTATTATATACCTAATATATGAGGATTACTTGTTCATATGTCTGAGAGAAAAGTAGTTTCCAACTGTAGTGACTTTGCTTGTAATTGGAAGTTTAACTTCAACTTTTTTCTATCTGTTGTTTTTGGAGACGCTGAAATTTCCTAAGTGGAGACTTTTTCCATTGAGGGCAGAGTATATATATGCCAACTAAACCACACTATATGTTGTGAAAGGAAAATCCACATCCTTATATTAATCCTTACTTTTGTCTTTTACAGTATTACATGTGCATTAGTGGGGGTGGTGGCAAATGCATTAATCTTGTGTTCAGAATTTCCTGTTTTCTGCAACCCCCATGAACCACAGACCACATATCACTTGAAAATGTCACTTCCTTGGGAAGAAATTTTTATGGAAATCAATTTTAAAAATGTTTCTTCCATGGAGAAGTTTTGTTTGCATAGCTGTGGAATAATGTTTAACTCTTCACAGCTGGTCTTCTAATAGCTCATGATGTTTCAAGGAGAATTTTATAACTGTCAGTTACTCATGCTATTTATTTCTCTAGATTAAATATTTTGTCCTTTTTCTAGCTTTCAAAAAGACTGAGAGAGAGAGGCTGGAAAGTTGGAGACCTCTTGCAAGCAGTACTAAAGTACTGTGAAATGATGGAAAAGACTTCTGATGGGGATAGACATCTGAGTAAACCTTTATTTGGCTGGCTTCTGGAAAATGTCTGAAAATCCAAAGATTCAATATTCTTTCCTTCATTCGTCCTTTAGACTGAGACATGAAGGCCATAGATGTAGGGTGTTAAAATTTAACTGATTGAATGTTCTGTTAACTGTCAGCATCTTAAGAAGAGACTTTGGGGTGAAAGTAAATATAGCTGTTTTGTAAGTATTTTGTGACATTGTATGTGGTCTGTTTATCCAGTACATATCTTCATAAATAATATCAGGGTATTGTGTCCGTCCATGCATATTTGTATATACTGCTGTGTTCAGGCTATATAATGGTGTGAAGAAAGATCTCCATGGACAGTAGCTGACCGGTGTTACAACAGGGCATAAAGGATTCCCACTGTATTGGTATAGTTGTTTATAATTAGAGGCATACCCTATGAATAGTAGTATTAAGTTTGAATTGCTGAAGAAACTTATTTCAGTTTTATATGCAACCATTTTTATTACAAACTTTGAAGGATTATAATATGTTGGTATGACACGTCCATATGTTGAAACAGTAAATGTGTTGGAGATTTTCCTCTTGGAATTTTGCTGTCTTTTCTGGAAAAACTATTCCTTATTCCTAAGCCTACATATGTAAATGATCTTTCTGTCACAAACTGATCTCCTGAATAAGAAACGCTTTAAAATAGTGAGTTTTCTTAAAATATAGAAAGAGAAAAGTTTTACAGATTAGTTGTCATTTTTCTTAAATACTTCTGCTAAAATTGTTTTTAAGAGAGCAATTTAATCAAGCCTTTTAGCAATGAAACTGAGAGGCTGATTACTAATGCGGTATTTGTACTGTGTTTGAAGGGTTTATCTGTGTCTTTACATGTCTATTGCTAATAATTTATCACCTTGTTTTGCTTTATACACCCTTTAGAGGGAAAAGTGCTCCTTGTCAAATATCAGAATGCTATCTCTCTGCAAAAGAGTCATGCCTTCCCTGTCTATTTTGGATGGCTCTAGGAATTTAAACAGTTATCTGACTTTAAAGAGTGGTAGCTGTTTAAGTCACCAAATTTAGGACCACACCCTGGGAAGCTGAGAACATACAACTTTCCCATGGACTTCAGTGAAAATTGCGTAAGTTCAGCGGCTCTCGCATCTTTGGTTGCAGAGAAGGTTCCATGCATAGAGCTGGTGAGCCAGGCAGCACTTTTCTTTCAATGCCAGTGTGCTTTGGAGAGTATGCAAGTGCTCATCTCAAAGCTATTATCTTTTTAAAACATTAACTGTAGTCTGCATTTTAAAGAAATGCTCCACTGGGATATCGTGAATATACAGATCATTGTTCCAACCAAACTGAAAGATGACTTCATTTTGTGTGTGTGTGTGTGTGAGAGAGAGAGAGAGAGAGAGAGAGAGAGAGAGAAAATAACTTAGACCATTGACACCAATTTAAATTTCCATAGTTTTTTGTATTGGCTCAGAGTTAGTTAGCTAAATTGAATTTCCTATTACTACATCATCTCATTAATTGAAAAAATAATTGGTGCCTTGTGGCAAAATTAAAAAGAAACCATTAGAGAGAATTTTGATTTATATGGGCAATTTAAGCATAGCATAAGGAGGCTGTTCTAATCCTATTTTTGCTTCTGATTTGCTGTATGCCCTTGACCAAATGACTTAAATCCTTTCTTAACTCTCCCCCTCTGTATAAAGCAACTCATGGTGGTTGTTTTTGCAGTGCTTTGAATATATGAAGAAAAAAGGTTTGTTTTGTTGTCCTCCCCCCTCCTCAGGTATTTTTCAGGGGATTATGTTGGTACCTGTGCATGTGTGTGGTTGATTGTCTTTTTTTCTTTGTTTTTTTGAGAACATCCTCTCTTTCTTCTTAGTCCTCATTTGAAACCAAGCTCTTTTAGTGACCTGTCATGTTTGCGTGTTCTCAGTTGTATGTTCTCAGAGCAATCACTAGAATGATCACAAATAGAGCCAAATTAATTCTAAAAACGATTTCACTAAGTGAAATTCTGCTCTGATTTATCCACGTTGCAATCCCATTTAGTGAGGTTCCAACAGTTAAGTACATGACAGAATATTGAGCTAAGGTTTCCAAGTACCCCTAAGTGTCTGATACTAAAATAGGGAGGAGGCATACAAATATAATGTAAATACCCAACTGTCTGTAAAAAGAAAAATGTTCCAAACATTCATGCAGCATCAACAGAATAATAAACTTACACAGGATGATGGATTTCTAAAATGTTGGTTAACAGGTTATCACTTTTTGTAAGGTTGCTTTTCTACAAAACATAGGCAGATGACTTGGGTCTTTGATATTTATAAAGGTTTAAACAGTAGATAAGCAAGAAATATTTCATTTACGTTCAAACTATAGTATAACCTTTAAAAAGTGATTCTTGGTGCCTTTGGCAAACATATCCGTAGTTTAACTGTAGTGATGTAAATGTTGTTATATGAAGGGAGAACTTGACCCATTTTCAAATCTACATGTGTAGAAAGTTTTTAATGGAAAATACTTACTTTTTACTTTATGTGGTAAAGATTAAAGATTTGTAAACACCTTTAAACTTACGTTAAGGTTTCATCATTTTGGTACAGGACTTTCTTGAATTATCAGCTGGATATTAAACATAGAAGACAAGTTTACTGATAACTTTCATGCCTTCATGTAATTAAATAAACAAAACTGTAACTTTCGTTGGGAATCCTTATGCTGAAGAAATCAAATTAATACAATCTGTTCTGTTAATGAGGAAAATTGTTGTCTGAACTGAATTGAATCAAAATTTATTCCATACACTATTTTATTTAAACCATTCCTTCAGAGTTCAAAGGTAATGAAATGAAAATTCACTGTGAATGAGAGTGTGGGACACATTCTGATCTCTCAAACTAGAGTAAATCTCACATATCTCCAGAATTTAGAGCAGGTTCACAAAGCGGAATTTATCCCATTATGTAAATTGTGTGTATGTATTGGCATGCTAAAATTAGGGAAACCTCTGTTGCTTAGTCTTTAATTGTAGACTGACTGAAATATGTGAAATAGCTACACTGTTCCAGAATACCGTTTAGTAACTAAATTTTAAAGGTATCTTTGGATTTCGAAAATGGATAATGTTTTGATATATTTTGTAAGATTCTTAAAGCACGTTAAGGAGTGTCCCTCTATAAAACAGCAATGAAAATGACAAATATTGAAACAAATTTATTTTCTCTTCAAATTTGTAAAGCAAGATGCAAAAAAGCTGTAATATTAGGATTTTTAAAAGCATTTCTAACAAGCCCGTGTGGTAAAATGCTGTTAGTAAGATGTAGTATTTTTCTTTCAAAATGAGAACACAAAATAACTCAAACTGAAGCACTTATTTAAAAGTGATATAAAAAGTACATCTATCCTTGGTGCTGTTTGAGCTTAAAAAATTTACCATTCCAGGATTAATGTTGTGTCTCAAACATGTATCAGATTTTGAGTGCTACATTTTTCTAATGTAACTCTTTATATGGAATCTTGTCTATAAAGAGATGCTCCGACTTTGAAAGGTGGGAAAGCAGTTAATTAGTAAACATTGTCACCAGCACATAGCTAGTGTTTGCATTGAAGGAATAAGATATTGATTTCAGAAATTTGTGTGGTTTTTGTTTAGTTTAAAAATTTGTTTTTAGCAAGAGCCATTATTGTCAAGCTTATGCTGTGCTTGAGCTTTGAAGAGGCAGGTACAGTGCCTAGCCACTGTAGTCACTTTATTTTGTACATTCCTCTTGTATAGCTGGAGTTGTAGTTCTAGAGGGTCGTTCTGTTGTAATGTCTCAATAGTATTTAACACAAACTTTATTGTTAGCTGTAACTGCTACTTATTTGGTTACTTCTGCACTCATGATAATTCACAGCCCAGTTTAGTGACGCAATTGTATACCAAAAGCAGACTGAGTAATTTTGAATTTATGTAACTATACTAATTGAATACAATATGAAGGTCTTGTACTGTAAAAAAAATAATTTGCTAATGTATTCAGTTACCACATTATGAACTTCAGGTTGCACTAAAAATTTTTCCTTGTATTAGCAGTGGCTTCAAATAAAACAAACACATCTTGTGTATTGAATTGCTTTCAAGAGAACTGTCATTTGTTGTAAACTCTTAGAATTTTCTTTTCTTTTCTTTTTTTTTTTCCCTGCTCTCACAAAGTAAGTAGAATCAGACCTGGTCATGTGAAAGAACTCAAAAGATTGGCTAGGAAATAGTGCTAATTCTGGCCTTCCTCCTGAGTGAGCTAGCACTAAATCAGTGTCCCATCAGGATGTTAAAAAAACATTTTGGTGCTCTCCTCAGGATGATTATAAAAACCAACATTCTGACCATTAGTAGTAAAGATCTCATTGTCCTTTTAATGAAAGTTACTGAAGCTAATCCTGCTTTTCTTGCTGAATTCGAAGTTGGGATTGCATTCTGCCTGCCTAAGTCTCCTCTACACTTTTACTTCAACATGTTGTTCTTCCTTTCCTGTTCTAAACAGAGGTGTAGTGTTGTGTGCTTAGCAGCTCTCAAGTTGTTGACAGTTCAATGATAGGTGAAATGATTTCTGCACAGTTGTGCAGTTTATGGAATCTGTCAGGATGAAAAATAGCTATGGAGTCTTCAAGATAAATGCAAGAAAACAGTATAATTAAAATACATGCATCAGTGTTTTTATTGATTAAAAATAATTAATCTGGTGTTACATAACCTAATCCTGGGTTGTTGACAAAAGGAATTCCTTCATTGTAAACTGTCAAAGTGACTAGAATGTTCTAAGTCCAGAGATTCGCAATGTAAAAATGAGTCAAATTTATACAGAAATAGTAAATTACTTTAATGTTTTGCTATTCTAACACACTGAAAACAATTGTTTTGAGGAACAAGGGGATGGGAGGTTGTTAAATAGGAAGGATTTGATTCCAGGTTTATTTTAAAAAACATAATTTAGCAAAAAGAAAAAAACACAAGTGGTCTTTATGGATATTGAGTAGGATATTCTTATATACTTGATTGTTTCATTTGGTAAGCTTCTTTGCTTCATTAAGAAGTCCATTTGAAGGGAGACTTTAGGCTTATCCCTATGGTATCTTCTCACAGCAGTTTCCCTAACCGGTCTTGCCCACCTCTACATAAAAGAATAAATGGACACAAATCAGATATCAGGACAGGTAACATACAAAAACCTGTAGGAGAGCACTTCAATCTCCCAGGACAATGAGTAACAGATTAAAAAATAGCCATTCTGCAACAAAATAGAACAAAACAAACAAGAGGGGGGAAAAATCCTTCAAAAACTGACTCCAAAGCGAAACTGCAGAGCAACAATTTATTTGCAAATTTGATACTGTCAACAAAGGATTGAACAAAGACTGGGAATGGCTGGCCAACTACAAAAGCAGTTTCTTCTCTCTTGGTGTTCACACCTCCACATTAGCTGCTAGAAGTTGGCCACATCCTCCCTGACTGAATTGATCTCATCAACTCATTCCTTGTGATTGGGATTCCTCCCTTTTAATTAACCTGTATGTTTAAGAACTGCCTCTGGAATCTCCACTACATTTCATCTGACCAAGTGAGTCTTTACCCACAAAAGCTTATGCTCCAAAATATCTGTTAGTCTGTAAGGTGCCACAGGACTTCCCATTTTTGCAGATACAGACAAACAGAGCTGCTACTCTGATACTTGTCACCTCCCATTCTCACCCTCCAACCACCTTCTGGTCAGAACAGCTCAATTGTCCGCAAGAATGTCTCCTTGTTCACACCTGCTTCCTTTGTTGTTGTCCTCATCTAATCAGTACTGCTATCTTCACATTTTTTTTCTTAACCCCATGGAAAGAGGTCACTTCCTAGAAACCATCAGGCTGCAAAGCAAAGAACCAACCTCAATTTCAGGTTCTCCCCCCTCCCCACCTTTTAAAAATAACTGGTTGTTAAGGTTTAGGATCTGTTTTATGATTGATGTTTTATGCTGAATAGCAAGCATGGCTGAGTAACTACAGAAATACAAAGCATATTTGCTGTGACATAGACAGGCTGATACACTGCATAGACATAAGACCAGCCTTGGGCCTTGCTGTTAGCAAGCACGATGCCAGAAAAATCAATAGAGGTGCATTACATTGTCTGTTTGGCCCGTAATGTTTAATAACAAACTGGATATGATTTTTTTATTTACTTGCCATTGAGAAAGGTTATGTTTTCACAATCCTCACCTCTTCACCTTGTGCTGTCAGCAGACATTACAGCCGGATTGGTTAACCACGTAGTCAGTCATGCTTTTCCTTCTCCTCCAAGAATGTTAGTATAATAGGAACAGAAATATAGTAACAGGGCTAACTGACCGTCTTGTCACCATGGAAACCGTAGATTCACAAGAGATAAATAATATTTCCTTTGAGGAGTAGAATATAAAAGACATGACCAAACAAGAAACTCCCATGAAAAATAAACTGAGGAAGAAGCTAATTGTAACATAATTGCCTGGAAAAATCATTTCCAGAGACATAGTGACATTTATTAACTTCTATGTTAAACTAAATGCTTTAAATTTATTCTGCTATGTTATATATGCAATTATTAAAACTGTACTTACTTTAATTTATATGTAATGAATTCATTTGAGTTTTAAAGGAGCTATGCTCTAACACAGTCCTAGCAACAAGGCTAAACATTTCAGGCCTCATTGATTTTAGGTGATAACTAAATTAACATCCCAATTTGAAGCTGGAATTTTGGTTGCTGTGACATTTGGGTGGTCGGAGTAGTGAAAGGGTTAAGCTGGAACATCCTGACTGGCCTAATAAATGTTGGCATCTTCAGTAAAACCTCTTTCTTCCTGTGACTGCCTGAGAAAATTAAGAGGTGGGTGTTGGAAATTCCCCAAAGAGTCTGGAGGGCCTCCCTAATGTGATCAAAGTGCTTTTGAGAAGCATCTTGTAAAGTTTCTTGTAGACCTAGATTTAGGGGAGGACAACTGATCATTTTTTTGTTAGATACTTTTTGAATTTTTTTCCTCTTCCTTGAGTTCATAGTTTAATGTGTGTGTTTGTCTCATTTGTTCTGGTATTCTTAGGATTAAATTTGTTTTATAGTTTCCCTCAGGGCGACAGCTTTCCATAATTATAGAGAACAATAATTTGAGTACGCTAGCTACCCATGAAACACGCTGCCCCAATATAGAAGAATTGGCACATAGCACTCTCCACTCACGTAAGCAAAACAAGGGCTGTTTGGTAGCACTGTTCTTTTTTAATTTTCTCTTTTAAAACCTAACCACCAGATTCCCTAATTAAGATCAGGTTTCAATAAAACACATTTTTTGCTAAGATCACCTATTTAATTTAGAAAGCAAGGGCTTAACTCAGGTGTCTCGGTTCATTTATAGGTCAATTAGTTTCCTCCAAAGTGTCCTGTGTTTACAACTAGTGTGTGTGATGTGAGCACACAGCCCTGCAATAAATTAATATTTGTAGAAGAGTGTGTAATCCCCTGGCAATCAAGAATCAAGGGGATTCAAGTTTCAAGCTTTTCGAGAGGTGGTTGCCAGTGCGATATACCCAAAAGAGCAACTGAAAAGTACGGGATTGCTTCATGGCTACCTTACTACTCTTGCACTGCATGACTGAGCATCTCTGTCATTACTTGGAGAGAAAAGAGAAAACAAAATCCCAAATCATTTTAATTTAAATTGTAAAGGGTTTCCTTCAGCTGGATTGCAGGATGTGCGGTTAGAGAGGTTGGAAGCTGGGTGGGGATAAGAGGGGTGCACACACATGCATATAAAATCAGAATTATATGTTCTCTACTTAAAAAAAAAAATGAATCCACATTGCTGGGTAGGAGAGAGAAGCCAGGGACTGATGGAGGGTTAGAAATCTGCTTAATTTTCATTGTGCCTGAGCATCAAGCAGCATTGCCAGTGTCTGCAAATTCCACACTGTGGTGTTTTCCTTTAACCCCAACTTTTGTAAACAAGTAAATGCCTAGCTTCACTATTTTTTACTTTTCACTCTTGGTTGTGCCAGAAGAGCCTGAAAATATAAACCAAGTACATGTCAAAAATATAAGTGCTGTGAAAGAGAACACCAAATTTACTATTTTTAAAAATCTCATGGCTTTAAAGCTAGTCCTGTATTTTGATTTATTTTGATTTATGTTCCAGTATATTTTTGAACACATAGCTGTGGCAACAATAATCTAGCATATATCGCTTTGTCCTAGATTTTATGTGGTGTCGCTTTCATTGATGTAATACCAAGAGCTACTACATCGTTAAAAGTCTGGAGATTTTTCACAGAAGGCTTGAGAAGTTTCCTGAAAGTCTGAGATCCCTCATGACTCTCTGGCAGCATGCACCCTTCCCCTGCCCCCACACCCCCAAAGGCATAACATCTATGTTATATCCAATGCCCGGTAGGTACTATGACCGGTGATGTTTTTATCTAAAACACAGGGTTGGTGTATATGCATATACATCATATACCTGAGAACATAAAGTATTCTATGTAGTGTCATTAGTCCACACCTATGCCCTAAATCTCCTCTTCCTCTGCACCAAAGATATAAGGGAAGTATGGGCTGACCACCTCTCCAGTTCCTCCTGTCCACTGCATGCCCTAGTCAAAAGCTGCTGTGGCTGGAGCTATCCTTGCCTTCTCTTTATCTCAGTAACTATAATTATATATAGTTTGTTTAATGTTTTATAGTAGTCTGTAGAGTTAGCATAGATTAGTTTTTACCCAGTCTGGTGACACTCTCCCCCTCTTCTTTCCCTCATCCCAGCTCCATCCCACAGCATGACGCTTCCTAGAATTCAGGGGTTTAAAAATGTCTTCTGCTTTTTCTCCTTGCTCAGTGGCTACAGCCACTGTTAGTGCCTTTCCTGCCTTGGAGAGTTGCTTAGCTTTAAGTGTAGTTGTCTGTTGCTTCTTGTCGCTCTGACCTGAAAGCAACAAAAGTTTTAAGTAAGGCAGCACCTCATAAAAAGGGGCATGGTGCCCCAGTTAGGTCCAGGTCAGGGAGAACTCCCACTATGCAGGCTACTGCTGCTGAATGTGAGCTTTGGAGCAGAAGCCAGATCAGAAAGCCTAAAGATCCCTTGCCTTGGGCTTCTCATAAGAGTGAAGGGCAGTGTAAAACCAGATCTCTCTGTAAGTCTGCTTCCACGATCCTGTGGCATCTTCTAAATTGGATGAATCTTCATGCACAGGTCCCAAAGAGCTGGTTACCTAAGTCTCCTAAACGTGAAGGAAAATCATGATGAAGCAAAGCTCTAACAGTACCAGCATCACTACCAACTCTGTTGGTGGCAAGGACCTCGAGCAAATTGAAAGACCGACAATCAATGGTTCCAAGCAAAACCTCCAAACTGGACTGTTTTCACGTCCAAATTAGACTGTTTCCAACAGTATTGACCTGAGCCCCCTAAGGATTCACTGAGCACAATGTCTGTTCTGACGCTGGATTTGGTAGAACCAATAACCAGATCCCCTTGTAGGGGATTATGAACTGAGATGTATATTACCACAGAGGATGTCTTTATCCTCCTATACCCACAATCTCTTCTACTTTCAGTCTTGGCTTTGAGAGATTCTAACCCAAGAAGAGAGTACTATTTTAAGGAGAGTTGTTATTCATCCAGTTGAACAAGAGCTTCCTTCCACTGCTATCAACCATATCACCAACAGACTTTTATTTCACCTTGAAGCCTGAAACCAACAGTCATCTTCCCAGGGACATTAGCCCAGATAGGGTTTTTGAGAGTTTCCTTGGCCCATATACCATCCAACAGGATCTCTTACAAGAAATTGCTAATGTCCAGTACCTTGAACCTCTTCTAACCAGCCTTTGGCACTTTGTAATGGCCTATTGGGGTTTAAGGTCCTTATGCATGGCACCCATAGCTGTCCATTCTCCTGGAGTCACGTTGTCCCTCTCCTAGGCTACCAGAACTGGCTCCCCACGAGTGCATGCATGGAGGAGGAAAATAATGATGCAGATCTGCTGGGTATGTCATCTTACTCCCTTGAGCTGCGTCTACACGTGCATGCTACTTCGAAGTAGCGGCACCAACTTCGAAATAGCGCCCGTCGCGTCTACACGCGTCGGGCGCTATTTCGAAGTTAACTTCGACGTTAGGCGGCGAGACGTCGAAGTTGCTAACCTCATGAGGAGATAGGAATAGCGCCCTACGTCGACGTTCAACGTCGAAGTAGGGACCGTGTAGACGATCCGCATCCCGCAACGTCGAAATTGCTGGGTCCTCCATGGCGGCCATCAGCTGGGGGGTTGAGAGATGCTCTCTCTCCAGCCCCTGCGGGGCTCTATGGTCACCGTGGGCAGCAGCCCTTAGCCCAGGGCTTCTGGCTGCTTCTGCGGCAGCTGGGGATCTATGCTGCAGGCACAGGGTCTGCAACCAGTTGTCAGCTCTGTGTATCTTGTGTTGTTTAGTGCAACTGTGTCTGGGAGGGGCCCTTTAAGGGAGCGGCTGGCTGTTGAGTCCGCCCTGTGACCCTGTCTGCAGCTGTGCCTGGCATCCCTATTTCGATGTGTGCTACTTTGACGTGTAGACATTCCCTCGCTGCGCCTATTTCGATGTTGGGCTGAGCAACGTCGAAGTTGAACATCGACGTTGCTGGCCCTGGAGGACGTGTAGACGTTATTCATCGAAATAGACTATTTCGATGTTGCAACATCGAAATAAGCTATTTCGATGTTGGCTGCACGTGTAGACGTAGCCTTGATGAGGCACTTTGCACATCTTGACCACACATACCTGGTAACCATAATACCAAGAATTCTGGTGCAGAAGGAGGCAGCAGAACTTCAGAATGTGCACACTTGTTTTGGAATACAAATAGAGACCTCTCATCTCAAAGGAAGTCCGGTTGCTGGTAAGTAACGTCCTCTTTCCCTTTCCTATATTTGTTGTTGTGTGTGTGTTTGTGTTTAAATCAGGGTGGCACAGTGTAGCCAACCAGGCTCGGGTTTCCCAGAAACGAGTCTGCACCCAGAAGGCGAGTGCTATATTTGGTTTATTGAAAGCGTGTGACACCCACGATGGGAGCCCCAGAGACGCTGCAGTCACCAGTGGGGGAAAACCTGACGTGTCGGAGCTTTGCTCGGGGAGAGGCTCTGTAACAGGCCTTCTAACACTAGCTGATAAAGCTCAACTCATTAACATAAGATTGCCTAAAATTGCCTATGCATTCCTATCACTATCTCTTGTGGCCTGCTGCCAGGGTAGCCTTGAAGTCTTGGCAAGTGCGCCTTGTTCTGCAATAGTTCCCATGGCAGGGTTAGTTATTTTGCAGCTTTTCACCTTGCACAGACTGGTCTGTTTAGATTCTCCTGAGGATTCACAGAGGGGTCGGACTGCACTCTCAACCATTACAATGTCTTCTCACACCCTACACGCAGGTATTGTGGGAGTGGAAAGCTGTTCCCCTGCATCATTCCTTTTCTTGGCCAGAGCTGCCCCCCAAAATTGGACTCCATCTTGGCCATGACGGTGCTATAGATACATCTGAGGTTCTCAAAACTATGTAAGGGCACACTACTACTATTAATGAAAGGTGCAGAGAAAAAGTGTGGTCAGCGTTACACCCCTGTGCCCCCACAAACATGGAAATGGTAGGCAGAGGCAGATGGCTGGGGTGGAGTGTGTCCATATTCATGTATCATGCTGGTACACTGAGGAGGCAATTTAGGGGTTGGTGCAAATAGATTAAAATAAAAAATCTGTCGGGGAGGACTCTTGGTCCTGCTGTGAGGGCAGGGGACTGGACTCGAGGACCTCTCAAGGTCCCTTCCAGTTCTATGAAATATGCATGTGTACAGGCATCAAATGTAATGGTCTGGGTTGTATGCTGCTGGTTTCCCCTTGCTGCATAGGACTAGGGGGAGTTAATCAGTCAAACAGACATACTTTCATACTAACAAAGCAGAGATCACACCACACCACATTTTTAGTGTCAAAAGCTACATCAAATGACTTAATGTATTGTTTTACATTTGTTAATTGTAATTACCCATTAGGGATTCACATGCAACATTTCTAGGGACCATATCATGTTGGGCTATGTCATGGCCTTGCTCTGAGCAAAGGGCAAGAGGGAGTCTTCTCCCAGGGCTCTGCCTTGCCATGCCTTGAACCTGGTATCGACTTGGTACGGCATGGATCACCTCTGTTGTGTTGGAGACATTTCCCACTGCCTGCTAGGGAATGTGACCTCTTTGTTGGTTCTCTCCCTCTGTGGTGGTCCCTGGTGATTAGGAAACAGAGTTTATAGATGGCCAGACAGTAAACATTCAAGATGTCAAATACAACTTGACTTACGACATAGAAATACAGGAGTAACTGGATGAAATTCCATCTTGAGTTAAGCGGAAGGTCAGACTAGATGATGTAATGATCTTTTCTGACTTTGAAAGCCATGGAAACAAATGAAGGCCACCTCCTCAGGTGCCTCTCTCCTTATGCCTGTTCTTGTGATGCATAGCAAAATGGTTCTGAGGTTCTTGACAGGACCTTGGGGAGGTATCACAATACACTTTTTTTTTTTTTTTTTTTTTTTTTGTGAAAGCGAGTAAACACTTGAGGTAAAACAATCATGTGAATAACAAATATTGTCACTCAGGAAAGCCACAGAAATGTTGTTTGTTAAACACCAGAGCCACTCTGTTGATTGTGGTTTGTTTAATGCCGGTGGGCTGCCCACAGTCCAATGTCCACCATGGCTTATAAACCATAGTTGTGCTGGTCAATGGTTAGATGGAAAGGCAGCTAGTTGCGCACTGACTCAAGGTCATACAACCACAACAATGTTTTATGGCGTCTACCTGATGGAATGGTTAGCATGGCATAGATTACACCAGTTAAACAGATGCTTTGTTTCTAGAGGAGACTGTTTCATGGACACCTTTTAATCTGAGTGATTTTATTCACATTGCACTGAGCCGTTCCTGCACCAACATTAAATGACAGACTTGAACTCTGGATTCAGCATCTTGCTTTGGCTGACCAAAATTCATCCAGATGTTGAGTGTCAGAATTCTTTCTCTAGCTGAAATATACATTGTTGTTGTCAGCTGTTTATAAATTAGCAAACAGTTGCAGTTTCTTTGTATATGCCAGTGTGCTAAATTAATATGTAATAGTTGAGGCAGTATGTGTGTTTTGCCTAACAAATCAAGAATTAAATAACTAGAAATGCACCATGTGCAGGTTTGGGGGACATCCTGTTTTCATATCAACAGTGGGGACAAGGGATTAATCATTTAACATATGTAATGATGAGTCAGTTTTTATTGGGCAGGATTTTCCATTTTTTCTGGAGTCATGTGGGTGGTTTTATCCTAGTTAAACTTCAAGCTTGTTGTTGGCAATTTCAAGCTATATTTGAGAGTAGCAGTTAATCAAATGTAATTAATCAAAATTATGAGCTAAAAATGGTACTATAAAAGCTGGAATTTTGCCTAATTCCTCTTTCAAGGCATACTCAGAAGTTTAGAATATTTTGCACATACTATGTTTTTTGCTTGGATTCTAAAACACAGACCCCAGATCATGATACAAATCAAAGACCTGATTTTTCTGTATCATAAAAAACAAATATTTCCTATCTAAATCCTTACAGTTAACTATTTTTAAGGAAGAATCCTACTGGATTTCTCTGAGGACTTTCAGTGATAATTCTTTTCATGTACTTCCCCTTATTCCTATGAGCAGATGGGAATAAGGGGACTTCGAAGTAGCCGGCGTCCTTTCAAAAAGGAGCCCCATCTGGATGAGCCACGCGGCGGCGAGCCGTGTCAATTTCGAAGTGCTGCGGCTGCCCACATGCTAATGAGGCGCTGAATATGTATTTCAGTGCTTCTTTAGTAAACTTTGAAATGGCCATTTGCATGGCCATTTCGAAGTTTTTGGCTAGTGTAGACAAACGGCCAAAGAGTAACAAGACAACACTCTAGAAGTGAGGATAGGATGGGAATGTTAATCACTGAGGAAGGAAAAATAAGAGACAATATGGAAATGGCAGAGCTGCTTAATGACTTCTTTGTTTTGGTTTTCACCAGTAAGATTGCTGGTGATTGGATGCCTAACATATTGAATGACAGTAAAAATGCAGGCCTGCACTCAGGAATTTCTGGGTTGTGGGTTTTTTTCTGTAAATATGAACCTCCATCCCCACTCCCCCCCCTTCCCCCCCACCCTTAGCTCTCCAGCTGGTCTTGGCCCCTCCCCACCCCCTGCTCCACCTGGCTGTGCCCCCCAACTCCCTCTCCAACAACCCCGCGTTTGGCTCCCTGCCCCCACCTCAGCTAGGCCTGAACAGCCCTCCATCCCCCGGCTTGGACCAAGGACCCCCCACCACCTATCCCCTGCTCAGACTGGATTTTCCCCCCACAAGGCCCCAACATCCCCCTGCCAGGCCTGAACTCAGTGTCCAAACTCCACCCCCATTTGGTCCTCACCCCATTTCATCTCAAAGATTCCCCTCCAACCCCCCGTTTTTGGTCCAGGAGGATTACCTGAGGGAGCGGCAGGGCCGCAACTGCAGGGGATTGCTTCCCCACCCTCTCTGCTCCCACTCACTCACTGCACAGCTCTCCACTGTCACCTCTTGGCCTGCTGAGCCCCAGTTCTCAGTGGATGGTTGGGAGGCCTCCAGCCACCTTATGGGGCTCAGCAGGCCTGGAGGATGTGGCAGAGTGCTGCACGGTGAATGCAGAGGGCCAAGGTAGGCCACGGGGAGGCAATCTGCGGCTCCCAATGCCTGCCAACCCCTTGCTCTGGTAATCCCTGGTCAGGCTGATCAGGGAGCAGGCCAGCAGTCAGGGTGAAGGCAGAATGTGGAGAGGGTAGGGGCAGCCCATGGGGGGGTAGGATCAGAGGCTGAAATACAAAAAGAACAAGTTAAAATTACTTAGACAAATTAGGTGTCTTTAAATCACCGGGCCTGATGGAATCCATTCTGGACAATTTAAGGAGCTGACTGAGTCAGTAGTGATTATGTTTGAGAAGTCATGGCATACAGGAATAAAGACAACCTAATGAATTACAGACCAGCCATCTGAGCTTCTGGAGTCTGAAAGATAATGGAATAAATAGTTAAGGAAACAGCTTGAAAATATCTAGAAGATGATAAGGTGATAAATAACAGCATGGACATGTCAAGATCAAAGCATGTCAAACCAACCTGACAGCTTTCTTTGATGGGATAACAATCCCTTTTGGATAAGGGAGAAGTGGCTGATGTGGTTATACCTAGATTTTAGTAAAGCATTTAATACAGTCTCGCATGATCTTCTCGTTCATGATAGGAATATGCTTATAAAGTTTGTGCAAGATGTCGCAAGTGCTTTGGATGATAGATTATAATTGAAAGTTATCTGGACAAACTGCAGAAATGGTCTGAGGTAAATAGGAAGAAACTCAACAAGGACAAATGCGAAGTGCACAAAATGGAAACTGGCTGCCTAGGAAGGAGTACTGTGGAAAGACATCTGGCGATCAGAGTAGACCACAAACTAAGTATGAGTCAACTGTTCAAAATAAGTGAACATTATTCTGGAAGTATTAGCAGGAGCATCATAAGCAAGACATGAGAAATAAGTCTTCTGCTCTTCTCTGTGATCATTAGGCCTTGGTTGGAGTGTTGTATCTGGTTATTGGAGCCACATTTCAGAAAAGATGTGGAACGATTGGGGAAACTCCAAAGGAGAGCAACGAAATTGATTAAAGGTCTAGAAAACATGACCTATGAGGCAAGATTGAAAAAAACTGCGTTTGTTTCGTCTGTAAAAGAGAAGATTGAGAGGGGACATAATTTTCAAGTACATAGAAGGTTGTTACAAGGACGAGGGAGAAGAATTGTTCTTAACCTCTGAGGATAGGACAAGAAACAATGGGCTTCACTGGCAGCAAGGGAGGTTTAGGCTGGACATTAGGAAAAAAAAAATCCTAGCTGACAGGGTGGTTGAGCACTGGAATAAATTAGCCAGGAAGGGGATCTCCTCCACTGGTAGTTTCTAAGAGCAAGTTAGACAAAACCTGTCAGGGATGGTCGAATACTTAGTTTTGTGATGGGTACAGGAGCCCAGAATTTCTGACCTCTCAAGGTAAGGTGTCTTCCATTTGTAGGATTCTATGATTTTGGGAACACGCTGAGTTTACACGTATAAGAATTTGGTATGTATCCAACTTTGCATGTCTTATTCTAATAATTAATAAACCAGCACTTTTCACTCAAATAATTTCATACACTAAATGGTCATTGATGTCACAAATGAGTGACCCACCTTCACTTGTGTTTTATGGGATGCTATCTCTCTCAGTGGGATTGTTTGCTGGGACATTGGGGAATGCCCAAAATACTTCCAATATTTATTTACAAAAGGTGATCTATTGCTAAGTATCCAGGGTATTTCCCAGTGGACTGTCCTTTAGGCATCCATACCACACCTCAATGTCTTTCCTAAAATTAGATGCAAGAGAGCCTGTGGGAGTCTATTTAACACACTGCAAAACCATCATTTTACACTGTGACTGGAAACATAGTGCATGGTGAGTCATTATCACCAATGAACAGCAAAATATCCCTTTTAACTGGCATTCTGGTTTTATACTAGGATTCTCTTAGTTGTACAAACTTTTGCTTTCTGGCCCTCTGACTACTGCCCCATGATACTCATCCATGTGGGCACTAACGATACTGCGAGGTGTGACACTTAGCAGATCAAGAGTGACCACAGGGCTCTGGGAGTACAGGTGAAGGAGTTTGGGGTGCAGGTGGTATTCTCTTCAATCCTTCCTGTCAAAGGTAGGGGCGAAGGAAGAGACAGGTGCATCCTAGAATGAATGCCTGGCTGTGTAAATGGTGTCACCAGGAGGGCTTTGGCTTCCTCGCCCATGGGATGCTATTCCAGGAAGGACTGCTAGGCAGAGATGGTGTTCACCTTTTGAGGACAGGGAAGACCCTATTTGGACACAGACTGGCTAACCTAGTGAGGAGGGCTTTAAACTAGGTTCAACAGGGACCGGGGAGCAAAACCCACAGGTAAGTAGAGAAGATGGAGATCTGGGAAATGGATCAGAAATGGGAGGGAGCATGGGCTATAATGGCAGAGAAAAAGGAGGGTCAGGGCAAAACTAGGAGGCAAGATCAAATCAATATCTTAGATGCCTATATACAAATGCAAGAAGTGTGGGTAATAAGCAGGAAGAACTGGAAGTGCTAATAAATAAATACAACTGTGACATTGTTGGCATCACAGAAACTTGGTGGGATAATACACGAGTGGAATGTTGGTATGGAAGGGTACAGCTTGCTCAGGAAGGATAGACGGGGAAAAGGGAGGAGGTGTTGCCTTATATAATAAAAATGTACACACTTGGACTAAGGTGGAGATGGACATAGGAAACAGATATGTAGAGAGCCTCTGGATTAAGCTATAAGGGCTAAAAAACAAGGGTGATGTCCTGCTAGGAGTCTACTATAGGCCACCTACCCAGGTGGAAGTGGTAGATGAGACTTTTTTAAACAACTAACAAAATCATCCAGGGCCCAGATATATGTTGGGAAACTAACAAAGCAACACACAGACTATCCAATAAGTTCTTGGACTGCGTTGGAGACAAATTTTTATTTCAGAAGGTTGAAAGACCTACGGGGGGGGGCGGGGGGAAGCTGTCCTAGATTTGATTTTAACAAATAGGGAGGAACTGGTTGAGAATCTGAAAGTGGAAGGCAGCTTGGGTGAAAGTGATCATGAAATCATAGAGTTCACAATTTTAAGGAAGGGTGTAAGAGAGAACAGCAAGATAGAGACAATGGATTTTAGGAAGGTGGATTTTGGCAAACTCAGAGAGCTGGTAGGTAAGGTCCCATAGGAAGCAAGACTGAGGGGAAAAACAACTGAGGAGAGTTGGCAGTTTTTCAAAGGGACGTTACTAAGGGCCCAAAAGCAAGCTATTCCAATGCATAGGAAAGATAGAAAATATGGCAAAAGACCACCTTGGCTTGACCAGGAGATCTTGCGTGATCTCAAAATAAAAATGGAATCATAACAAATGGAAACTAGGACAAATTACAGAGGATGAATATAGGCAAACAACCCAGGAATGCAGGGGCAAGATTAGAAAGACAAAGGCACAAAATGAGCTCAAATTAGCTATGGGCATAAAGGAAAACAAGACGACATTTATAAATACATTAAAAGCAAGAGGAAGACCAAGGATAGGCCAGGCCCATTGCTTCGTGAGGAGGGAGAAATAGTAACAGGACACTTGGAAATGGCAGAGATGCTTAATGACTTCTTTGTTTCGGTCTTCACTGAGAAGTCTGAAGAAGGAATGTCGAATATAGAGAATGCTAGTGGGAAAGGGGTAGGTTTAGAAGATAAAAGAACAAGATAAAAATCACTTAGGAAAGTTAGATGTCTTCAGATCACCAGAGTCTGATGAAATGCATCCTAGAATACTCAAACAGCTGATGGAGGAGGTATCTGAGCCATTAGCTATCATCTTTGGAAAATCATGGGAGACGGGAGAGATTCCAGAAGATGGGAAAAAGGCAAATATAGTGCCCATCTATAAAAAGGGAAATAAGAACAAGGCAGGAAACTACAGACCGGTCAGTTTAACTTCTGTGCCAGGAAAGAGATGGAACAAGTAATTAAGGAAATCATCTGCAAACACTTGGAAGGTGGTAAGCTTATTGGGAAGAGCCAGCATGGATTTGCAAAGAACAAATCATGTCAAACCAATTTGTTAGCTTTCTTTGATAGGATAACAAGCCTTGTAGATAAGGGAGAAGTGGTAGATGTGGTATACCTAGAGTTTAGTAAGGCATTTGCTACAGTCTTGAATGATATTCTTATTAATAAACTAGGCAAATACAACTTAGATGGGGCTACTATAAGGTGAGTGCAAAACTGGCTGGATAACTGTACTCACAGAGTGGTTATTAATGGTTCTTGAACCTGCTGGAAAGGTATAACAGGTGGGGTTCTGCAGGGGTCTGCACTGGGACCGGTTCTGTTCACTATCTTCATCAACAATTTAGATATTGACATAGAAAGTATGCTTAGGAGTCTGTCTAATAAGATGGGTGAACTGGAGTACCTCATATCAAAGGAGGAAGTTGACATAATAGGCATCTCAGAAACATGGTGGAATGAGGACAATCAGTGGGACACTATCATACCGGGATATAAATTATATCGGAAATACAGAACAGGTCGTGCGGGTGGCGGAGTGGTACTATATGTGAAGGATAATATAGAATCAAATGAAGTAAAAATCATAAAGGAATCAAAATGTTCCATAGAATCATTATGGATAACAATTCATTCCTCTAATATGAATGTGGCATTAGGAATATATTACCGACCACCTAACCAGGACAGTGATAGTGATGCTGAAATGATATGGGAGATTAGAGAGGCTATCAAAATAAAAAACACAGTAATAATAGGAGATTTCAATTATCCCCATATTGATTGGGTGCATGTCACCTCAGGACAGGATTCAGAGATTAAATTTCTTGATGCCTTAAATGACTGCTTCTTGGAGCAGCTAGTACAGGAACCCACAAGGGGAGAGTCGATTCTCGATCTAGTCTTGACTGGAACGCAGGATCTGGTCCAAGAGGTAACTGTTACTGGACTGCTTGGAAATAGTGACCACAATATAATAACTTTTAATATTCCTGTGTTGGGAAGAACACCGCAGCGGTCAAACACTCTGGCATTTAATTTCAAAAAGGGGAATTACACTAAAATGAGGAAGCTAGTTAAACAGAAACTAAAAGGTAGAGTAATTAAACTAAAATCCCTGGAAGCTGCATGGAAACTGTTTAAAGACACCATACTAGAGGCCCAACTTAAATGTATGCCCCAAATAAAAAAACACAGTAAGAGACCTAACAAAGAACCACCATGGCTAAACAGCCATGTTAAAAAGGCAGTGAGAGAGAAAAGGGCAGCTTTTAAAAAGTGGAAGTCAAATCCTAGTGAGGAAAATAGAAAGGAACATAAACACTCCCAAATTAAGTGTCATAATGTAGTAAGAAAAGCCAAAAAAGATTTTGAGGAACAGCTAGCCAAAAATTCAAAAAACGATAGTAAAATGTTTTTTAAATACATTAGAAGCAGGAAGCCAGCTAAAAAAGCAGTGGGGCCCTTGGATGATAAAGATATAAAAGGAGCGATCAAGGAAGACAGTGCCATTGCGGAGCGATTAAATGATTTCTTTGCTTCAGTCTTCACGGCTGAGGATGTTACAGAGGTTCCTAAATCTGAGCCAGCCTTTTTAGGTGACAAATCTGAGGAACTCACTCAGATTGAAGTGACATTAGAGGAGGTTTTGGAATTAATTGATAAGCTGAATAGTAACAAGTCTCCAGGACCAGATGGCATTCACCCAAGGGTTCTGAAAGAACTCAAATGTGAAATTGCGGAGTTATTAACAGTGGTTTGTAACCTATCCTTTAAATCCACTTTGGTACCAAATGACTGGAAGACGGCCAATATAACATTAATATTTAAAAAAGGCTCTAGAGGAGATCCTGGCAATTATAGACCGATAAGTTTAACATCAGTACCAGGCAAATTAGTAGAAACACTAGTAAAGAGTAAAATTGCAAGGCACATAGAAGAGCACGAATTGTTGGGCAAAAGTCAGCATGGTTTCTGCAGAGGGAAGTCGTGTCTAACTAATCTGTTAGAATTCTTTGAAGGGGTTAATAAACATGTGGACAAGGGGCACCCAGTGGACATAATATAGCTAGATTTCCAGAAAGCCTTTGACACGGTCCCACACCAAAGGCTTTTATGTAAATTAGGTGGTCATGGGATAGGAGGAAAGGTCCTTTCATGGATCGGGAATTGGTTAAAAGACAGAAAACAAAGGGTGGGAATAAATGGTAAATTTTCACAATGGAGGAGGGTAACTAGTGGTGTTCCCCAGGGGTCAGTCCTGGGACCGATCCTGTTCAACTTGTTCATCAATGATCTAGAAAATGAGGTAAGCAGTGAGGTGGCAAAGTTTGCAGATGACACCAAGTTGTTCAGGACAGTCAAAACCAAAACAGATTGTGAAGAACTACAAAAAGATCTCAGCAAACTGAGTGATTGGGCAGCAAAATGGCAAATGAAATTTAATGTGGGTAAGTGTAAGGTAATGCATGTTAGAAAAAATAACCCAAATTACACGTACTACATGATGGGGTCAAATTTAGCTACGACAGATCAGGAAAGGGATCTTGGAGTTATAGTGGATAGTTCTCTGAAGACATCCACGCAGTGTGCAGCGGCAGTTAGTAAGGCAAATAGGATGTTAGGAATTATTAAAAAAGGGATCGATAATAAGACAAAAGATATCATACTTCCCCTATATAAAACTATGGTACGCCCACATCTCGAGTACTGTGTGCAGATGTGGTCTCCTCACCTCAAAAAAGATATATTGGCATTAGAAAAGGTTCAGAAAAGGGCGACTAAGATGATTAGGGGCTTGGAAAGGGTCCCATATGGGGAGAGGCTAGAGAGACTGGGACTTTTCAGTTTGGAAAAGAGGCGATTGAGGGGCGATATGATAGAGGTATATAAAGTCATGAATGGTGTGGAGAAAGTGAATATAGAAAAATTATTTACCTTTTCCCATAATACAAGAAGTAGGGGACACCAAATGAAATTGATGGGTAGTAGGTTCAAAACTAATAAAATGAAATTTTTCTTCACACAGCGCACAGTCAACCTGTGGAACTCCTTGCCCGAGGAGGCTGTGAAGGCCAGGACTCTATTAGGGTTTAAAAAAGAGCTTGATAAATTTTTGCAGGTTAGGTCCATAAATGGCTATTAGCCAGGGATAAAGTATGGTGCCCTAGCCTTCATAACAAGGGCAGGAGATGGATGGCAGGAGATAAATCACTTGATCATTGTCTTCTGTTCTCCTTCTCTGGGGCACCTAGCATTGGCCACCGTCGGCAGATGGGATGCTGGGCTCGATGGACCTTTGGTCTGACCCAGTATGGCCATTCTTATGTTCTTGTGTTCTTATGTTCTTATTAAGTTTGCAGATGATACCAAGCTAGGAGGGGTTGCAACTGCTTTGGAGGATAGGGTCATAATTCAAAATCAGCTGGAGAAATTAGAGAAATGTTCTGAAGTAAACAGGATGAAGTTTAATAAAGACAAATGCAAAGTGCTCCACTTAGGAAGGAACAATCAGTTTCATACATACAGAATGGGAAGCAACTGTCTAGGAAGGAGTATGGCAGAAAGGGATCTAGGGATTATAGTGGACCACAATATGAGTCAACAGTGTGATGCTGTTGCAAAAAAAAAAAAAAAAGCAAACATGATTCTGTGATGCATTAACAGGTGTGTTGTGAATATGACTCGAGAAGTCATTCTTCCGCTCTGCTCTGCACTGGTTAGTTTTGTGTCCAGTTCTGAGTGCTGCATTTCAAGAAGGATGTGGAGAAATTGGAAAGGGTCCAGAAAAACGCAACAAGAATGATCAAAGGTCTAGAGAACATGACCTATAAAGAAAGGCTGAAAGTATTAGGCTTGTTCAGTTTGGAAAAAAAATGATTGAAGGGGGACATGATAGCATTTTTCAGGTATCTAAAAGGGTGTTATAAGGAAGAGGGAGAAAACTTGTTCTTCTTCTTCGAGTGTCCCCGTGCGTGCTCCACATTAGGTGTCGGGCTCGCCCGGCGCTGCAGATTGGATCTTCCAAGCAGTTTCTGCCTGACCGCGCATGCGCCGGTGCGCGCCACTCCCCCGCGCGCTCCCGGCCACGTGAGCGATCCGGTCCCCGCCAGTTCCTCTTAACCGCCGTCGGCTGCAGACGGAATCCAAACTAGGCTAAGGCTAAGTAGCGTATTCAATTACTTTAACTGTTTTTTCTTTAAAGTTTTTCAAGTACTTAGGCTACTGCAAGTTAGCCAGTTGTTATTTTTCAAAAAAGCAAACAAACAAACAAACAAACTACAAGCGGGACAGCTTCAATCCAGTCCCAGTAACAAGCGCCGGAGGCCAGGAGCATAGGGCCATCAGCCCTCCTGCTGCAGCAGGCCATCAGAAGGGGAAAATAGCACAGAGAAGGTGCTAAGTACCCGTTTAACAACTGAAAGACTCACCAACAATGTCCTCTTCAGGATTTAAAAAATGTGAGTCCTGCCGAGAGGTGATGCCAGCGTCTGATGGTCACAGTCTATGCATAAGGTGCCTTGGGGAGTCCCATGTTGCACAGAAATGCTCCTTCTGTGCTAAATTAACAGCCAGAGCAAGGAGAGACAGGGAGATGCGGCTTAAAATGCTGCTTTTCGACAAGGCCCTCCAGCCAGACGTGCCAGAGCGGCCGCAGCAGGAGGGACCCTCCGGGGCCCATAAAAGGAAAGCTGCCTCCCTCACCCCATCAGCGCAAAAACGGAGGAAAGTCTCCCCAGCCCGATCCCTGCCGGCAACAATAGCGAGCGGGACGGGAGGAGCGAGCAGCCCCCAGCCGCAGCAACAGCTGATCGGCGGCGGCACGAAGAGCCACGTAGAAGCGGCTCAGCCTCCAATAATCAGCCAGCCACCCCGCACCGCAGGCAGGGCGGCGGCTAAACAAGCGCCGGTACCGGCGGCACCGCAGGCAGCGGCACCGACCCCTGGGGAACCGGCGGTGCAGAGCGCGCAGGCACGCAGCCTGCAGGCACCGGAGGACACCGCACGTGCGGCACCGCCCTCGAGCGTGCCGAGCTCGGTGCGGATGGGGCCGGGATCCCCTGTACGTCAGGGGGCGGAGTTACCTCCTCAAGGGAGGGGGAAGGCTGCACACAAGAGGAGGCATTGCAGCCCCTCTCCGCACAGGGCTATGGAGTTGCTTTCTCACAGCCCTCCGCTTATGTTGCAGACTCCAACCAGAAGGCAGGGGTCCCCCCTAGCCTACCCGGAGCCCCCTTCTCCATTTTTGCAACCAGCCTCACCCTGGCTGGGACCACCTTCACCCTTCCTGGGGTTTGAACCGCTAGACTATTCTGCAAAATCGCTCTCTCCAGTGTCTTGACGATCTCCCTCCCCCAGACGCAGAGGGTACACACCAAGGGAGTGGTCTAGGTCACCTTCCCAAGAACAGTGCCTATACTGCCATGGTCGCCCCTACCACGCGGGGCATAGACACCATCGGCAATCTACTAGGGAAAGATCCCCACAGACGATCTCATACCCCCGAGGGCAATTGCGACTGGGGACAGAGACTCAAGCATCTCAGGGGGGACTGGTTTTGGAACCCCGAGATTTTCCCTCGCAAACCTCTAGTGAGAGGGTGTACCATCACCAGCAGGAACCGGAAGGGTCCAGAGAGACGTACCCCAGCGGTTCCTCGCTCTCCTCCCCGGATGAGGCTACGGCCCCGGGGGACGTCCATCCTCCGGACGATCTCAAACAGTTCCAAGAGCTGTTTTACGAGGGTGGCCTTCACGCAAGGCATCCAGACAGCAAAGGTGCAAGAGAAACACCATAAGCTCCTCAAAAATCTGAGATCTCCGGCCTCCTCCAAAATAGCAATACCGCTTGATGACGCAATCTTGGAGTCTGCCACTATGATATGGCAGACTCCTGCGACTATTCCGCCTGTCCACAAAGAGCGGAAAAAAAAAAAAATACTTCGTGCCGACAAAGGGCACGGAGTTCCTGTTCAGCCACCCACAACCAAATTCCTTGGTGGTGGAGTCGTCGCAACGTGGGGGAACAGACAAACATGCCAAAAAGCTAGAGCTGTTGGGCAGAAAGGTCTACTCCTCCACTCTACTGTTGCGAATGGCAAATTACGCAGCGCATCTAGCGAATCATAATTTCGACAACCACATTAGGTTAACCTCCCTCATGGACTCGCTTCCAGAGGGCAAGAAACCAGTGCTCAAGGCCATCATGCAAGAAGGCTACGCGGCCTCGAGGACGGGAGTTCAGATCGCCCTGGATGTTGCGGTACCAGTACCAGCAACAGCGTCCCCAGTACCACAGGGGTTACGAGCAAGGGCGACATCAACAGCACCAGCAGTACAGAACTCCCAGGCAACGTTCCCAACAGAGCCGTGCGTCCTCGGGGCAGGGCCAAAGGCCACAAGTTTGACACACAGATCCAGGGCTGCGCCATCACTACCATCGCAAGGTCATCCGAAGCGGTTATTCCACCATCGCCTCTGACCATTCTACGACCAGTGGCGAAGGATCACCACAGACAAATGGGTGCTGGAGATCATAGCCACGGGGTATGCCATCCCCTTCCAGTTGCTCCCACCGCCACGACCTCCACTCAGACCCCATCTGCAGGAGGCCTCCCACGTAGCGAGGCTCAAGCAGGAGGTAGACCATCTCATGCTTATAGGGGCAGTGGAAAGAGTGCCGGAGCAACTGCAAGGGAAAGGGTTCTACTCGAGGTACTTCCTCACGGAGAAAAAGACAGGAGGCTGGAGGCCCATCTTAGATCTTCGAGGCCTCAACTGGTACTTGCGCAAGCAACGCTTTCGGATGATCACAATCGCCTCCATCCTTACAGCGCTAGACGATGGAGATTGGTTCGCAGCCCTCGACTTACAAGATGCGTATTTTCACATAACTATCCATCCGGCTCACCGACGATTCCTCCGGTTCATGGTAGGCAAAGAACATTTTCAATACAAGGTCCTACCGTTTGGCCTCTCCTCGGCCCCCAGAGTCTTCACCAAGACCTTGGCAGTGGTGTCAGCCTACCTGCACAGACAGGGGGTATTTATATTCCCGTATCTGGACGACTGCCTACTCAAAAGGGCCTCGAAGGAGGAGGTACTACGCATGATACGCGTCACAGCAGGCACGTTCTCTTCGCTCGGCCTGGTTATCAATCTGGCAAAATCAAAGATAGACCCCACACAGGACATAGAGTTCATAGGTGCACGCATAAATTCTATTACAGTGAGAGTGTATCTACTAGAGACACGCTTTCGGGCCATCGGCTCCCTCATGCAAGTCATCACCTTCAGCCCTATGGTGCCAGTTCTGACGTGCTTACAGCTGCTGGGCCACATGGCAGCAGCGACGTTCGTAGTACAGAACGCCAGGTTACACATGCGCAGCATGCAGCACTGGCTGGCGAGCGTACACAAACCAGCAGCACACACCGTTCACAGGTTGGTGTCGCCCACAACAGAGGTGCGCAAATCCCTGCAATGGTGGGTAAACCCCAAGAACTTGCTAACAGGGGTACCCTTCCACCAACCACAAATATCGGTTTTTCTTACTACAGATGCCTCCCTCATAGGGTGGGGAGCACACATGGGCGAAGAGGTGACGCAAGGGCTGTGGTCCTCCACGGAGCAGTCACTGCACATAAATATACTGGAGCTCAGAGCAGTGTTCAATGCCTGCAGACACTTTCGAGACCATATACAAGGCAAAGTAGTCGGGATCAGTACAGACTCCACCATGTTTTATATAAATACCTCCACCATGTTTTATATAAATCGGCAAGGAGGAGCTCGGTCCCGTGCCTTATGTGCTGAAGCAGTCCGGTTATGGAACTGGTGCATCGCCAACAATATAACCTTGAAAGCCTCGTACTTACCAGGCGCTCACAATGTGAAGGCAGACCAGCTGAGCAGGCGTTTTGCACTCACGCACGAGTGGCAGATGCGTCCCGATCTGCTACGACCGATTTTTCACGTGTGGGGTTTTCCCCAGATAGACCTGTTTGCTACTCAACACAACAAGAAGTGCCCACGATTCTGTCCAGGGCAGGACTGGGACGAGGGTCCCTGGGGGACGCATTCACGATCTTCTGGAGGGGCCCCCTGCTTTACGCTTTTTCTTCCACAGTACTGATCCACAAAGTCTTGCAGAAAGCCAGGAGGGAAGGAGCCCGAATGATCCTGATAGTCCCAATGTGGGATCGACAGCAATGGTTCCCCCTACTCCTGCGCATGTTGGACCATCCACCGATGGCCCTTCCGGTGGTGCCAGATCTGCTCACGCAAGCCCAGGGGTCCATAGTGCATCCCCACCCCCAAGGCCTGCAACTACAAGTGTGGTTAATCCATGGCTCAGCTCCCTAGGGAGCACATGTATGGAGGAAGTGCAACAAGTCCTAGAAAGTAGCAGGAGGACTTCCACCAGGAAGACCAACAAGCAGAAATGGACTCGCTTCACGGCATGATGTTCTACCAAACAGCTAGCCCCCCTTTTCGGTGCCTATACCTGTAATATTAGAGTATTTACTGGACCTCAAGAGAGGAGGACTCTCACTATCCTCGTTAAAGGTCCACCTTGCCGCCATTTCAGCGTTCAGACACGAAGAGGAAGGGCACACGGTGTTCCCCCATCCCATGGTTACCAGGTTCCTCAAAGGGTTGGTAAACCTATACCCCCCTCGGAAACCGCTTCCACCTTCGTGGAACTTGGACCTGGTGCTTAATGCGCTAACGGGACCACCATTCAAGCCTTTGGCCATGGTTTCCCTCCACCTCCTTACGATAAAGACGACCTTTCTTCTCGCAATCACGTCAGCTCGCAGGGTGAGCGAGCTTGTGGCAGTTATGGCAACGCCACCCTGCACTGCTTTTTCCAAGGAGGCGGTAACCATACGGCTGCATCCAGCCTTTGTTCCTAAAGTTTCTTCTGAGTTTCATATTAACGAACCTATTGTTTTCCACTCGTTTTATCCAAAGCCTCATAACTCTAACAAAGAGGCGCGCCTACACCTCCTGGATGTGAGGAGGGCGCTAGCCTTCTATATAGACAGGACCAAGTCCTTCCAGAAAACGGATAGACTCCTAGTCTCTCTCGCTCCCAAATCGAAAGGAGAAGGTCTCTCTTCGCAGAGAATCTCGAAGCACATCGTATCCTGCATAAAAATGTGCTATGAACTCAAAAAGACTCCTTTACTGGCCATGCCCAGGGCTCATTCCACTAGGGCGGTGGCGGCATCAACAGCCTTTTTCAAGGGCGTTGCGCTAAAAGACATTTGCAGAGCGGCGACCTGGTCATCCTATGACACCTTCGCCAAACATTACGCCCTTCACAGGGTATTCCAAGAGGATACCCGTCTCTCGACAGCGGTCCTCTCGGGGACAAGCTGCACATGATCCGATTACCCACCTCCTATCTTGGGTTACTGCTGGGTAGTCACCTAATGTGGAGCACCCACGGGGACACTCGAAGAAGAAGGAAAGGTTACTCACCGTAGTAACGGTGGTTCTTCGAGATGTGTCCCCGTGGGTGCTCCATTACCCGCCCATCCTCCCCGCTCCGGATCTCTGTTTAGTGTTTTGCAGGAGCATCCGAGGCGGTTGGTCAAGGAACTGGCGGGGACCGGATCGCGCACGTGGCTGGGAGCGTGCGGGGGAGTGGTGCGCACCGGCGCATGCGCGGTCCAGCAGAAACTGCTTGGAAGATCCGATCTGCGGCGCCGGGCGAGCCTGACACCTAATGTGGAGCACCCATGGGGACACATCTCGAAGAACCACCGTTACTACGGTGAGTAACCTTTCCTTCTTGGCCTCTGAGGATAGAACAAGACGCAATGGGCTTAAACTGAAGCAAGGGAGGTTTAGGTTGGACATTAGGAAAAACTTCCTAACTGTTAGGGTGGTCAAACACTGGAATAAATTGCCTAGGGAAGATTGTGGAATCTCCATCTCTGGAGATATATAAGAACAGGTTAGATAAATGTCTGTCAAGGATGGTCTAGACAGTACTTGGTCCTGCCATGAGGGCAGGGGGCTGGACTTGATGACCTGTCAAGGCCCCTTCCAGTCCTAGCATTCTATGATTCTATGATACTTCAGTTTATCATCCAGGAGAGATTCGGCAACAGCCAGGAATTGCCTAGCTGCTTAATTGTCAAGTTAAAAAATCACTACCCAAAATTTCAAGCTTTGCTGCCAAAATTTGGCTTCTTACTCCACATAGAGATAACACACAAATACTCTCTTATCAGTAAATTCTCAAACAATGAGAGGTTTACTACTCAAACATCAATGCCGTCTGGTTTTTGGGATCAGCTGATTCTTTTGAAGACAACATAAGCCTTCCTTGGGGGTGGGGGAGCGGGAAATACTCTTGCCATTCCTGGGCATACCCCAACTGACCCTGTGGATCTAGAACTTCCTGCAGAAGATGTGGCAAAGCTGTTTGATCTGGGTTGGGGGCAAACAGACAAACTCCCATGTCCCATGTTAAAACTCAAATTTTTAACACAGACCAGGGCACATTTAAATATTTTTTGTGGCAGGTGCCACATTTGTTGGGACAAGCCCTGCTTGTGAGTGATAGGAAAACATGTTCTGAGGAGATTTATTTCTCTTGTATCATCCCTCTTTATATTTTTGGCTATTATGAGACATCAGTACAGTTCTCCCAGACCTCCTTCTCCCAGTCGGTCACTAGTCATATCGATATTTTTGGCTGTGAAATAGGAGGTAATGGATTTCAAAACTGCCTAAGTGACATAAAAGCTGAAGTTCCATTGTTAAGTGATTAGAGCAGTTAGGCCTAGACAACAAAGATATTCAGATGCCTAAATGCTAGACTAAATTTTATTTTTGGTTCCATGGCAACCCACAAAAGTCCTGTTCACTACTATAGGCAGGTAAACTCACTTGATGCCTAAGTTCAGGATAAAAGTTCCCTAGGTGCCTACAGTGTTACCTCTAGGTTTGCACACTGCTGCCTTACACAAAGCATCCACTTTATAATGTTTAGCCCAGCCAATAGCATACGCACGTGGGATCTGGGAAACCCTGGGTGAGTGCCCTACTTTTTGTCAAAATTATTCAATTTTCATTCGGGCAAATTGAAATAAAGCATTTTGTTTTAAGCTGGTCTAATTCAAATGGAAATGTTTTGATTTGGATCAGTTCAATGTTAATCTACATCTTCCTGACTCACCACAATACCTCATGAGATTGCTCAGTGTTTCCTGGGGGCAGGTGTCCTGAAGGAATGCCTATGAAGGGTTAAACCCAGAGAGAGACAGATGGGCCAATGGGGGAAAGAGAGGGTTTGTTTGTTTATTTATTTATTTAACTGAGGCAGTTGCAGGCTGAGGGTCTTTGTTCTCTGGCCTGAGTAGAGAAGAGAGACTAAGATGCTTGATCTTAAGCAGGTTTAATAAACCCACTGACTATCCTGGCCACATCATCATCTGAGTGCATAGCTATGAAAGTAGAAATGAAAAGTTTAGTTAGATGGAATCAGATTATTTTTATTTTGGGTCTGGTATGGGAATTTCTAGGCTGGTTGGTGTTTTTCTCCTGTGTTCTGTAACTGCTAAACTGAATCCCAGGGAATTGATTCTTTGTGCTGCAACCGTAATGAAGCTTGGGATTACCCCACAGTGAGACATCCAAGTGTGTCTTCCTGGGTTTTAAAGGGGGTTTTCTTACTTGGTGCTGGCAGCTAGCCTCCCACCACCCCCGCCCAGGGTGTCAGGGAATCTGTGACCTTGGGGAGCTTTTTTTAAGCAGAGCTTATAGAGGCAAGGTATTTTTAAGGTTTCTGCAGCCCCCCCCCCACATCTCCTTCTGGACTTGGAGTTTCAGAGTGGGGATCAGCTCTGACAGCAGGCTCACCACCAGGAAAGGCAAAGGGGACAGTTGTCCGTCACATCCCTTCCAGGGGTTACAGGGATGGGGAGCTGGGCCCCCCCCTCCCACCTTGTCCCTGGGCCCATGGCGACTGTTGGCACCACTGCCTGTGGAGCTTGCTAATGGGACTATATGTCCCATGATGCACTATGATGTCTCCTCTAGCTGGCCATCATGGGAGTTCCATGATTATGGGGCATCTTTGAAGAGGTAGTCTGATTAGGAAGTACAACCCATGGGGGAGCACCTGAATTACAGCTCTCATGAAGCAGCTGCAGCAGCTAGAGTGTCAAACCGACCTGAAAGAAAATGTTTTAAAACTTTCAGTTGCATAGTTATTTTGACTTCTTGTCCCCCTTTGAGATGCAGACAAATCTCAAAACCTCACTTTCCTGTGGAACAGAAATTCTTTGACCTGCCCTTGACTTATAGCTGATTGAATCTTACGAGGGGGAACGCTGTGGGGAGAGGGAAGGGAGCAGCACCTGGTGCTGTCGGGGAGCCCTGTGATCACTTCGGCTGCTGCCACGAGGGTGGGACTGCGCCCACTACTGGGAGTTGCTGACCTGCAGCTGCTTCCATTTTCCCTGGCACCACTGCTCAGAAGGTCTCCAGGAGCAGCCTCCCAGAGCTGCCAGAGGAGTGGCTGGGCAGCTGGCCCCAGCATAGGTGACTGAGGTTTGTGTGAGGAGGGGGAGGAGGTGCAGGGAAGTCCACTCGGAGGAACAGGCAGGGGGTGTCCCATTTAGCAGTTTAAACATTGGTGGGCATCAGCGCCTCTCTTGAGTGCTACCCCTTGTCACCTTTGGGCCCAAGGGCTGGGGTACTCCAGCAGTGGCTGGCGAGTCTGGCTGTGGGGCTGCACAAACGCCCCAGCAGCAGCCAGTATGGTTATCTCTAGCACCACCCGAGGAGCTGGCTCCAGAGTCAGCTGCGTGGGTGGTTCTGGGGTCAGCCATCCTGGCTGCTGTGGAGGTCAGAGGTGGCAGAAAGTCACAGAATCGGTGACTGTGCGAGCTCCGTGACAGTCACGGAGCCCTGTCTGTAATTGTTTGCCAAATGGCGTATGTGAATAAATTTCACCTTGTAGATTGTTTAAAAATTATTACGTTGCCTATTCACAGCTTGTAACCGGCCACTCAGGTCACTTTCTTTTTCTAATTAGACCCAACTGCAGTCAGGCAAGGACAAATAATGTCTTTCTGGTGCACAATTTTAGATGAAAAAAATCAATTGTGTTAAAAATGCTTGAAACTTCACTCTGTCCCCAAACTACATTTCAGGGGGGTCCCTTAAAGGAGCCTTACTCTTTCCCTGCACCTTTTTAGGTTATAGGAGTTAGGTGCTGTAAGAGGGACACGCTACAACTCACCTTCTCTCACTCAAGTGTCTTTTCCCAAACATTGGATTGGGGTTTTTTTTTTTGTTTGTTTGTGTTTTGAAACCATTGAGTTCCTGGCTTACATTTCGCATCAAAAACATAACAGCTGTGTCCTGACCAGTTCTAGTGATATAACTTATATGCACAGTGTGCTGTTCTTGATGGACAGTGACACTGAATAACAAACCAGAAATAGGATAATGGATTTCCTCAGTACACTGCCATTATTCATAAACAAAACCTCAGTGTTTTGAGATTCTTTTTGGTTTCTCTGACTTTCCTCATGGATATGGCTTTCAGTGGTCTTTGCGAGTCATATTGTACTAAGAGTTGACGACAGAGGTGTGCATTTGCTGTCATCTTAACCACGAAAAACCCAGTGCCCTGTCTGCGGTACATCACATCCTCCCTGTGTCTCCTATTACCATTTTGCAGCCCTGTGATGACCAGTCATCTGGCATTCTGTCAGAAAGCAATGCTACAGCTTACCTCCTCTCACCCAGCACGTCGTCCCAAGTAGTAGGTTGGATCTTTCTTTAGATATTTCATTTCACAGCTTGCAGCTGCCAATAGATAAATAAAAGCTCTCTCACTCTTCCCCTTTCAAAAAAGGGATTTTAACTATACGTATGTTGTGAAAACACAAACAAACCCTGCTACCATTAGGTGCTAGTTAAGATGGTGTTAATAGCTATTATGTTTTAACTTTGATAAATTACTGCTTGATATAAGCAGCAACTATTTACTGTACGACTAAATATAGCACAATGTCTTCATTCTAAACATAAGGCTTTAGTTCACTAAAAGACAGATATTCAAAACTCCTTGGAAGCTGCAATGGCAGCCGTTGTGAGTGAAACTGTGTCAGAAATGTAGTATAAATTTAGTCTATTTTAGGCAAAATGAATTTTATGAGACTGTCAGGGTGGCTGCAAAAAAATTTCTTTGTTTTGAATCTTGTTTTGAATTAATGTGTATTTACAAATGGAAACATGTTGATTGTATTTTATCCAGATCAGGTGACAAGGAATAAAACACCTACTAAGTTGGAGTGTATTTTTTTTTTTTTTGAGAAAGAGAAAACTTAACCAAAATGCCTCAGACATCAGCACAGCTAACACTCAAGTGAGGTGCCTTGTGGTCTGTTGTCCTTGTTTTTACCAGCTGCTGGAGGAAGCTGGATGAGACGCTGTATTTTTTACCTCATGTAATTGAGGTACTGCAAGAGATCAAGTGATGCCCCCTCACCGGCCATATGTGTCACTTCTAGTGCCTGGGTGTCAGCTGGCAAAGAGAAGGTGGAGCTTTAAATTTTTCAGCTATTTTTATTTTCCTTTCAGCTTTCCTGCTTCATCTTTATTTACTCAGGAGCAGGAACTTCACTGGTAATTTCTTAGGATTTAACAACATCAAATTTAATTCCAGACTGAGGACATAATACATTATTAAATGAAGCAAACAACTGTCTGATAAGGTCTTCAAAACCATGGATAGTTAATAGTTGCCCCAAACAAAATGTGTTTTTGTCATATTTTACTACACAAAAGCAGTAACAACACAACAGGCCCCTCCAGTCTCCCAGCCTCTCTCTCATCAGTGCGTCAAGCACATCCTCTCTTTCTGACAGCTCATTTGCATTGTCAATTCTTCCTTCCTTCCTTCCTTCCCATTTAGGACCTGATACAAAGCCCATTGAAGTCAATAACTAGTCTCTCTCTAACTTCACAAGGCTTTAGATCAGGCCTTCATAATAAACTTGGGATGTACCTACTCATGCTTATCAAATTCACTTGACTGAGTCAAATCCTCACCATTTTTCCTGAAAAAAAAATTCAAACTGCTCTGTAATGAGTTGGAAAACCATGCCAGCTTTCCACCTTATGCCATCTCAATTACAGAGGTTTGCTTCCCCACAAAATAAATCACAATCACACACACTTTTTTGAAGACTGGGAGTTCGGTATCCACCACCTCCTTCATTTGTTATGTAACAAAAAAAGGTCTGATTCATTTTTTGCACCAACTTTCAAAAGCAAGTTCTGAGAACAACTATGAAAAATTCCAGCCCCAAAGCTGAAATTAGAAATTCATCAGCAGGTGACTAAAAGGAATCAAAATGAAAACAATTTATGTGGTGTGAAATAAACTGAATTATGACTAACAACCTGTGGTAACAAATCCTACTTTAACACAGAGAAGCATGAAACAGGAGACCACTATATAATATAATCTCAGTGAGGCAATGTGGGAACTTAATGGCGCTAATTACATATATATCCACTGATTACCTAAAGCTAAAGTTTAGTTAACAAAAAATACTGTTTGTTGCAGAATTCTGGGCATTCAGTGTGATGTGAAAGGCAGGGTACAGACATGCTGATGAACAAAGAAAACCTAGAAAAGGTCGGCCTGGACTTTTTCCAATTACATGTGCTAACATCTTGGGTTTGTGGATTCCGATGACTCTTGTTTTTAAAAAAAAGTCCTATTTTTATGAGCAGGATTAGTTGCCAGATGAATACTCCTAATTAACAAGAAATCCCCTAGTCCTGGATTCCATTATCCTTACTGAATTTGACCTGACCTTGAATTGTATAACTTCCGTTAATGGCTTGAAATGAATGATGATTCAGAACATACCAAATTTTCTGCCTTCTTGGAAATTTTGGAGTCATGAGCCAATAGCAGATTATTGTCTCACACTGTCCTAAGCCATTTCCTGCGTGGGAATATTTTACTGTCCATTAATAGTAATAGTCGTAATTACTATTTATTTGTAATAACTCGTAGCCACATCTGGGATCAATTAATAGTCTGTCAGTGACAAGGTGTAAGAAACAAACAGATAAGTGGGGGGCTGAAGATGGTCAGGTAGCAATAATACAAACATGAGTTGGGTACACTAGCTATGTGTATGGACCTGCTAATCATTCTATCTGGAGTCATCACACAGGAAGTGAGGGTGAAGGTGAGACCTGGGTTGTGCTAAATGTATTTAGCAGAACTATTAAAATGAAGATCTCCTTTATTCTTTTAAAAAAAATACGATAGTGTAATTTTAGGTTATGAGTTTATATGTAAATGAACGATTGGGTGTGTTCTCTTGCACGATTACAAGTTGAGGAGCAGGCCTTATACCAAAAGTGATCTACCTTAGATTTGCAGTGAAGTATGTAATTGGTCTGAAGAAGTGGGTCTGTCCCACGAAAGCTCACCTAATAAACCATTTTGCTAGTCTTTAAAGTGCTACTTGACTGCTTTTTGTTTTGATAGTTATCCAGCTAGTTAGTCAGATGGGATTTTTGCTCCTGAGCTACTTAGGTGCTCTCAAAAATCCCATTCTGAACCTACAGCCCTGACCAATGACCACTGAATCTGGGCCTATCATAAGTCCCATCTATTACTCAATAAGATGCTTCTTGGAAAGAGCAAATTTAGGGAGTAAATGCAAATGATGATCAGCCAATATAATTACTGCCAGTGCATTACAGTTCTTGTAAAAGTACAGCTGTAAGCCTTTGGTTACATTTGTCATTTTATATGGTTGTTTTTATAATATAAAAAGGAATTTCTTTGGCACATGGGCTATTTTGTGTGTGCGTTCTGATCCTGGAATAATGTAGCCTCCATCCTGATATAGAAATAACAAGAATGTTCTAATGTGATCTAGTGTTGTAAAATATGTTTCACTCTTGCACTATCAGCTGACTGCTCTGAGCAGGCTCCATTCTGTTCAGTGGTGCATCAGCACACTTCTCTGGATACTTGGAATTGAAAACACACACACAATTTTACTGTAGCAGAGGGATGTCCCTGGTCAGACAAGTGGTGGGCAAAATGACTCATGGTTTTGGGTTTTGCTTTTTTTTCCCCCCTATTTCTTTCTGACAAAAGTGCAAGGACATGAAAATTCAAAACTCAACGTCAGATAGGTGCAAGTTCTTAAAGGTGTACGCCAACTTTGCAAATAACTGTAAATGTGTTGTTGTGTTGTCCCTGTTTATCTAACTCACTGACTCAATAGCAGACATGCAAACTTTTAGATGGGCCTATTTGAAAACAGAGATAGGGACAAATATAGGGATCCCACATGATTTTTTTTTAAACAGAGCCATTTTTTCAGGACAGAAAAGTCATACTTTTACTTGGTCTATTGTGCATTGGTCTATTGTCTATTTTACTTGGTCTAGATCTTGCAAGTATTAGAAAAGTGTCTCATCTCATCCCACAGTGGGTACATGTACCCTCATTCAGTGGCAGGGATTACAGAGGTCACCCCAAATTTCTTGACATTTGTTGTTTAATTCATAGTGCTATCGTGGTTGCTGCATAATTTTGACTGTACTAGAACAGCACATACTGACATATGAAGGACTTACCATGTGCTCATTTCTTTTTAATGCTTTGAGAGCTTTTAGAATACAATATAAGTTGGTTTAGGTCTAAATCTTTTGGTTAAAATTGTCATCTTTGTTGGCTCACTTGTTGAAACTGAGAGCTAATAGAAAGTCTCAAGAGATGCTAGTCACCACATCACATGTTAAATATTATGCACCCAATTGTACTTTAACTCATATTAAGTAGCAGTTTATGCTAAAGAGTACCCAACTGAATGAAAGGTACAAGGGTGTCATAAGATGCACTATTGCTGAATTGGAGGTAAAATGACTAGAAACTGGTCCTATTATCATTACACTTCAAGTTCTGCCAAAGCTGCAGAAACATTGCTCGTTATATTCTCCTCTGAGTAATGTAAGTGAACAAGTCAATGTTTTTTCAAAGCACTCTGAACAGAAAATAAATGGGGAAAGCCACCATTTACCAGGCCAGTGTGGTACAAATGTAATGTACAGTGGCTCATTTGCAGAATTGCACAATTCAGGGCTTTTCCACATATATTGACACCTTGGTATGAGTGGTGTTTTCTGATGCAAGGAAGGGAAATGTTGTGGCTTACTGTAATCTTCTCAGAAGACAGAGCACCGTGAAAAGCTGTTCTAAGGTAGCCTCAATAGTGACCATATACTGTTTGGAAATCCCCAGAGAAGAAATGTTGCAGATGGCTGGCTGCTTCTTATGAGCATAGCTATTTAGTAACCATTAAACTTATTTATTTCCTTCATGTACATTTATCGTTTCAATCAACAGGAATGGCATTTACTCATCAACATACATGCGCATGTGCAAACACACATATACAGATCTCTAAATTATCCTTTCAAAGATTTGTGCTTTAATGTTTTGGAACTAAATAATCTTTCTTGAAGATTAAATACAATGTTTGTCACCTGTTGTTGTCAGCCTGTACTTTTCCAAACATAATAAATACTTGATTTTTCTCTTATGTGTACATTTCTAATTCTTCTTAAATATGGCTTAATTCACAAAAACATCATTTTTCAGAGCACCGAAGTATTTGCTTGAAATGGGTTCTCCATATGATTATTTTAAACACGTCTAAGTTTCTAGCTAGGCATCTCAAGACCTTTTATCACAGTAGTTGCCACCCCTACTATTCAGAAGTAGCGTCAGATCCAAAAGTTATGAATCATGGTACTAAAAATAAATGAATGTGTCCCATTGTTCTTCAATCCCTCTTCATACCTTTGCACCTTGAGTGGGAACTTTCTGTCCTCCAGTTTTTGTGTGAGATCATTCAGGTTGGAAATTCAGCCTGAGTGCATGGCACCCACTCAGAGAGATGCACACAGATGCCTTCTACAAAGGGGACTCCAATTACTCTCTCCTAAACCCTGAGGTGGGAATACTGTCTCTTCTTCTTCCTACTTAGTTGCTCTCCATTTCCTCATGCCTGTCCCATGCCACCCCACCCCACTCTTTGCTAGTTTCATGCACCTATATTATCTTATTTCTACCCAAATCTTGTACTCAGCATGTTTCTCTTGCCCCCACTCATGCTCACGCATCACGTCTTTCCTCTCGTTCGGTTTGCCCCCTCATCTCTCTCTCTGTCTCTCCCCTTGCCTTGCTGCAAGTTTCCCTCCTGTCCCCACACATTCCCATGTCCCCATCAGTCTCCCTTTGCCCTCCACATATTACCTGTCTTCCTCCATTCTGTCTTCCAAATACTCCACATTGCAGAATCACCCTGGTCCACAAATATTTTTTTTTGGGTGTAATTTTCTTTCCTTGCCTGGAACACTTATAAAAAACAGTGGTCTGCCATCCTCTCTGAGAAGAGCCCATTTTCCCATTGAAAACAACAGGAGCCGACAGCTAGCTTTACAAGTAGCATCTACAGTTCTACCTAGGTTTTCATAGACTGGGATGCCTAGCTTCATTCCCGTTAAAAGTAATGGGAAATGGTAGCCATTCTGAATGAGCATAAATGTGCACACAAATGTTGTGGAGTTTCAAGAGATCATTAGAAATTTAAAAACACCATCATGTGACATTGTGCATCTCAGAAATATCAAAAGAGTTGGCTAGTTCAGACTTAAGGATCATGTGAATGCTTATTTACTATCGACAAAGACAGGATAACTATTTAAGGCAGTTTCCAGAAATACTGGGGGTTGGCAGAAAACTTATTCCAACATATTTTGACTCTTGTGGCTTTATTGTGAGTCTTGAAAGAATTATATTTTATTTCTTAAAGCCTTAGTGTCTTGAGTCAATTTATACATCAAGCTCTCAACTTTCATTTAATTTTTTTTCTAGTCTTCAGGATTGCACAGATAAGCTGGGAATTCTGAACCCTAAGCCTATGTCTACACTGCAGAGGTATTCCAAAATAAGATCGCTTCTGAAAGAACTTCTTTCGAAAGAGAGTGTCTGCACACAAAAAAAGCAGATCAAAAGAGTGATCTGCTCCTTTTAAAGAGCGTGTCCCCCCAGCCCCTGTGCTTCTCAAAGAATGGGTCTGGGATCAAAAGATCAGGTTCCATGAAGACTGCCCTTTTGGGAAGGAAAAAAAAAGGCTTGTGGAGCCTCTATGCAAGTTTTCTTTTGAAAGATGCTTTTGAATGAAGGCACACTTCCTGAAATGGGAGTGGAAAAGCACCGTCAAAAGGGGTGCCATGTTCTTTCAATTTAATTTTGAAAGAATGCTTTTAGTGTGTAGATGTTCTGCTGGATATTTTGAAAGAGCCCCTTCTTTTGAAAAATATTTTGAAAAAAACTTGCTAGTGTAGATGTGGCCTAAATGTTTTGGAGCCAGAAGTCTAATAAAAGAACACTGATGTAATGGTTTTGAACTCTCATGATTGTTTTTAACCACTCATTATTATGGGGGGTCCCCCAAATTAAAATTTTTGAATGCCTGAGGTTAACGATAATGTTAACAAAAACACCTTAAAATAATTTAAACTATAAGGGAAGCAGGAGAACGACAATGATTATTGTGTATGAATCCCGGAAGAATGTAAATAACAGAGAGAGGAGGAAATGTTTGGGATGGCACCTATAGACATGAGTAATAGAGTGAAATTATGAAAAACATCAGATGACTGTTAAGAGGAATTCCCTGACAATAAGAACTATTATTGAATGGACTAGCGGTGGCGCAAGCACCTTAGGTTGGGAAATTGACACTCAACTGCACAAAACTGTTTAGCACTGGCGTAGGGATGGATGGTTTCCTTGCCATTTCTTCCCAGACTTGAATACACCACAGTCTCACTCAAACAGAACTTAAAGACTAGGTTTAAAAACAGCAAAACAAAAAAAAAATGCCAAAATATGCTGCAGAAACAGGTAATTACAAATATACAATGCCCATTTACACATATAAAATAAGCCCATCTTTGCATAATTACACATTTGTGTGCACAGTAATTAATTTTGTATCCTCGATTATTTTTGTGATGTGCACACTTGTGCAAATGCATCTTAGGCATTTATTTTTGATATGACCTTTATAGATCCATTGATATTTCAGAACTGTGTTGATTTCCAGAAGTTAAAAAAAATTGCAGGAAATAAGATAATTGTTCAGTATTTGGGTCTTCACAGATATGTTTAACTCGTGTAATATACTACTGTTCATGTTGGTAGGGATAAGAAGTGGCAACGTATGCATATATTATTGTGCAATAATGCTTTTCCTTTGCTGTCAGTAACAGTTTTGCACCAAGCTTAGGTTGGCTAACTCAGCTCAAGAGTTAGTGATAGAATTGCCAGTTTGTGAAATTCTGCTTGGTTGGTTAACCCATTCAATTTTCAGCCCAATGCCTGCTAAGCATTTTTGCCATAAATTGACATTATTTTGCAGTTATGAATTTGTTAATTTAGTAAGCTCTAGTTATTAGCTGTTCATCAAAATAAAGATCTAACCATCTGATTTCTCAAATCTTTTATGTTGCTAATAGGGACAGCCTTACTGATACAGTATTATGAATCAATTGCAGATAAGTCAACTATATGAACACAGAATAGTACACATTTTTGGTCTAGAAGAAACTTTTGATGGAATAATTACTTCGTCCTCATGATTTGGCAAGACTTTATAAAATTCAAAAGCCACCTCCAACAGCTACCAAGCTCAGCCATAAAAATAAAGTGATGGAAATTCCATTACTTCCCTGTCTTACTTGCTATTTACTGTGCTGAGATGCAGTTGTTATTTCTTATTTTATTTTCTTTGATTTGGGTAAGCAGGTTCTTGCTTTCCCTCATAAAATGCCTGTAGCTGTAGAGAGACAAGGGAGTGAGGTCATAACAGCTCGTATTGGACCAACTTTTGTTGGTGAGAGAGACAGGTTTGAGTATCTGTAATCCTTCATCATGTTCCATTGAAATTTTTCTTATGATTACATGCTTGGGTCTTTGCATTCTTTAAGGTTTTTACATACCCCATCATTTTGTTGATGGTAGGTACCCCCCTCTATACAAGTGCTAGTTTATTAGTAGTTTTAATTTAATTTAAGATTGTGACAACTGATTGTAACCTCACTGGTGCTGAATATAAGGGATCAGTTCTAAACTGACAATCAGAAGTGAGTTATTCATTACTCTTGCAAGTTTCCAATGTGCATATTATTCAGTATGTGCAGGAGAAGATGAGGCTTGCTGGTGATATATAGTGTTTACTTTCCTAATGTATTCACCAGATACACCCCTTTTGTGTCCACAAAGTGCTTTAGACACGTGGAAAACACTGTTAGGAGACAACTCTGTGGATAAGCCGTCTATCATTTGCAGTGGAAAATGCACTCAGAAGCATAAGGGTTAGGATAATTACTGCCTTTAAAGCTGTAGGCGTTCAAGATGGCCACAAACAATTTGTGTGGGGAACTAGATGATGAGAAACTCTGCACTGTCTACAAATTTAGTGCAGGAGACAAGCTTTCGAAAATTCATTTTCTAAGGCCCTGATCTTGTAAATCCTTATAAGTTATCCCATGGAATTTGAAAATGGCTATATATATTAGACATGTAATTTCATGTACAGAAGGATGGGTGTAGTTATGTCGCTAAAGTGTGTGCACCAGGACAGTTATTACCTGCACAAATTGACTGCCTGAATGCATAGGTAGCTAGTTTTAGTATTTTGCACATGCAATTACCTGTCACATGTGCAAACAGTATTTACTTGCACAAATCAGTCATACAATTGTATATGCATTTTCGTACACACAATTGCGAGGCTAACGTTTGTTTTTGAAAACCTGGGTCCAGATGTGTCCATATGACTTCGTTTATGCATCACACTGTATTAATGTACCATATAGACTATAACACATTAATACAATGTGAGTTGGTAGATACTGATCCAGATACATTCCCGCTCAGGGCATACCCCCTTTTTTTATATGCTAACTCCATACTCGTCAATTTATACACTGTATTTTAAAATTCTTTATGAAAACTGCTGTAGTCCTCTAGTGATGTTTACATTTACCTACAGTAGACCGCGTTGAACATGAAATCTCTAGAACTATCCACTATTCTCTTTGTGGTTTTAATCTAGCTTTATGGTCTGCACGTGATGCTTTTGAGTTACACAGTCATATCACTTGTTTGGATGTCTTAACTGCTGCTTGGGGTCATGGATATGACAGTCCGCTTATTCTGACCTCATCCCTTGCCACTAATAGAGGTCTACACTACAAAAATTAGGAAAGTGCTGTTGGAGTATAAGGTCTTCTATTTTAAAAACAACAACAACAACCCCTTAACCTTTCAGGGTGATCTGGATTATTTTGCTGCAAAACGTTTCAGAAGTCCCTCACATTGGGTGCAATCTGCTGGGTGTATGCTTCTGAGACAAGAATAAAAGCCCATCCCAATGTAGGATGGGTTCAACACAGTCCAGCAAAAGATTAATCCCACACAAATACCTTCCTGTTGGACATTGGAATGGGATGACCAAGAGGCAAGAGAAAAGGGTGGTGGGAACTTCAGGTGACTATTTGCCATACAGCTATGGATGGGGACTAATGAGCACAGCAATGAATTATATCATAGGGATTTGCACACTGACTGTATTATTAGGAACAGAAATAGCTATGAAGCCAATATTCATGATCCTGGGCAAATCACTTAATCCCCCCAGTGCCTCAATTTCCTCATATGCAAAATAGGATTACTACCTACTTTAAACAGCAGGACACAATAATTAATGTGTATAGAAAACATTGAGAGAAGTAACCAAAACAGAGCAAAACATCATAATTCATTAAAGAGCTACATAGCTGTTATAATAATAACAGTGTTACGTAGGGCTAGGTGTATGGAATAGTATTTAAAACCTCTTTAAAGTTACAAGCAGTCCATTTCTGCCTTGACTGGTTCATTCAATGCTGTCAAATCTCCCACCCACTTGTTAACAATCAATGGATTTTATCACCCACAGCCAAGCTCCACCCAGTTCTGCAAAAATTACCTGCTTCATGCCATCTTCCTACAGCTTTGAACAACCCTAGCTGTCATGGTACAGGAGTCTGGGGAAAGTGCGGGAGAGATAGTCATCCACTAAAGCACAGGCCTTGCAAACTGATAGTTCCAGTGGATTGGCTGTGCTTGACTTAATGTTGTTTGCTTTCAGCGGGCCATATTCTCATGTGTAAAATAGCACAGGTGCCTTGAAATCAATGGAGTGGTGCCAACTTGCATAATCAGGATAACGTGCCCAGAGACATTCTGTAGCACGACTCGATATGATGCATTTTTACTTACCTCAGCTAGGTGCCACTGCATGTACAGATGTAACCCATCTGGCTGCACACACATTGTTGTTCAAAATTGTCATTTTGTTCCCATGGTGACTGCTGCTTCACTTTCAGGACTCCTATACAGGAGGAGAGTTGCATGAGATTACTGTAGTTTCAGTATCACTGATTTAAAGGGCTTTGAAATAGGTCACTAGTCTTGTATATGGGCAGTGCTAAAAGATCATAGGACTCTAATAAAAGGTCTGAATTACACTTTGTCACATTTTAAGCGCCATATTTTGCCCACACCAAAGCTATGTTTATTATAAGTCAGGTCAAAAAATTGGATACCAGACGAAAGAGTATAGAATTTTGATCATTACTGGCAAATACAGACCAAAGAAAAATTTTCCTGAGATACTGGGAAGCTGGCAAATGTCAAATAAAGAACAGATTGTCTTACTAGAAGGTGCTGCCCAACTTATTTATAACATGCAGTATGATATTGGAAACAGGCAACAATTTGCCTAATTATGTGCCGAATCTTGCATAGGTAAACTGAAGTCAGTTGGTTTCTCATGCAAGCAAGAATTTATTCCTATGAAGATCTGCAGGAGCAGAGCCTATTTTTGCACTTGTATCTTGAAGGCTGGGGGTAATTATTCTGTGATTTGTGTTTTAGATTTGCCTTACCAGCTTTAGTAGTATTTGTGTACACATTAGGCATTAATTTAACTATACTGTAAATTCTTGCTATATTGTGCAAGTTAAACTTCATTTTAAAAACTCAGAAAAGGAACAGAGTTGACTGTGGAAAAGTGTTTTTAAGAACATGCTATCTATTTTCTTTGATGTATGAACATGTTTTCAAGAAAAAAGTAATATTTGATTAAAAATAGACGTAATGAGATAATTCATTTAGTTTTCTTTTAAAATGAAAGATATACAGAATGAGGCAGAGAAACCATGTGTGTGGGTTGATGTTTTATGGTGTAGCTACTTATTATTCAGTGAGTCACTGTAAGTTTCCAAACCCTGCCACACCTTAAGGGTTAGCTCAGTCAAACCAGACAGTGAACTCTTCGCAGGGGTATTTTGGAGGGTTTATTTCCAGAGTTTTGGTTAATTGAAAATAGTATTTTTAAAAGTGTTCAAAACTTTGAAATTATTTGAATTTTATTTTCATGCATATCCTTCCCTACTTCTTTTTTTGATCCCCAAGTGCTATTCACCAAGAATAAAGAACGGAATATTATCACTGACCACCAGGGCTGTTTAATTGGGATAGTTAATACAATCTCTGTAGAAAAATCTAAAATGAAGTCCTTTATCAAAAAAAAAAAAAGATGAAAATTTCAATTTTTCATTGCACATTCATGCCTTGCTCCCTAAGACCATGTCTCTAGTGTAATGTGCTAGCAGTAGTGCAGAATTAAATAAATACTCTAAAGTACAGGGATTAGAGGCTAATGCAAACTTTGTGACATATTTGTTAGCTTCTTAAATCTGTGTATTAAAACATCTGCAGTGATTTTTGGGGTATATTGAAACTCCCTTGTGTAGTGTTACATGTACATATACAATGCACTTAACTTAAGAAAGTAGTCATCTGTGCTGTATAGTTATCCTACTAGTTTCATGCTGTTCTCCTGCGACTCCAGAATCAGGGTGGTCATCCGTCAATGGACTCACAAATAATAGGGCAACATGAAGATGTCCTGCTAGTTATTGAGTGACTATCAAGAGATAGGAGAGAGAAAGCTAGTCTATTATGCCTGGGCTGAATATGAATATGAAATAGGAACTTCTGAAAATGGCACCATAACCTCATGTAGAAGCAATACAAGTGTTCTCTCTCTAGGGACTTGTCTATATTAAGCAGAAGTTTGATCTGGTGATCTGGTGAAGATGTGGCAAAATCAATCTCTCTGGGGTTGGCAGTTGACCCCTGTACTCCACGTAATTGCATGGAGTAAGGGAGGTTGACACAAGAGTATAGAAGCTAGGTCTTCGCTAGGGAAATAAGTGAATTCCTATATGTCAGTTCTAGCTACTCAAATACCACACCTAGAATTGCGTATCTGAAATTGACTTATTTCCCTAGTATAGACTTAGCTGAAGTATTAAACCCCATGTTGCTTTTCAGCAGTAAGACACAGACACAGAGTATGATTTTGCAAAGTGTGGACCGTTCTAGTCCCAATTAAGCAAAGCATGCTCAAATTTACATACTGAAGTCACCAATAACACTTACGTATTTAAAGTTAAGCACATGCTTACATGCTTGGCTCAGTCTTTGCTAGAATTGGTGCACTTTTTGTGGCCAAGTTGATGGAGACAGCAACAAAATGCACCAGAACAACAAGAAGTCTTGTGAAACGTTATAGACTAACAGATATTTTGGAGCATAAGCTTTCGTGGGCAAAGACCCACTTCATCAGATATAGTCTATAAGGTGCCACAAGACTTCTTGTTGTTCTCGAAGCTACAGGCTAACATGGTTACCTCTCTGATAAAATGCACCAGAGGTTTTCCAAGATTGTAGCCTAATCCTGCACCAACTGAAGCAAGTGGGAGTAGGAACAAGACTTCTGTGAGTTTCTTCTAGCAATTTAATTGGATATGGTGGAGCAAGGTCATGGTGAAAAAAGACTCTTAAAACTACCAGAACTACTTTGTAATGTAAAAGAATTCCATCAAACCTCACCTGATAAAAAACAGACTGTATTTTTCAGCTGTTGGGGGCCATTGTGCTCTAAACATATTCTTGGTATATTTCAGTCCTAAGAAGAACACAGATCTGTTTCACCTGCTTTGCTGTGGCCAGCAGGGAAGGCTGCAAAAGGGAGGGAAGAGCCCTCAGTAACAGTTGGCCCATCTGTAAGAGGACCTTTGGCCCCTTACTAAACACGGTGGGGACATTTGGATTGTTTAGCTCCCAGCACAAAAAGGAAGGGGAAAGGGTCAATGGGAAAACCAGGATCCTGTGACTGACTATCCCCAAGAATAATGGGGAGAGGCCAATGCTCCACGTCAGCCAGATTGACAGGGTGGGCAGGCCAATGAGGGCGTCAGAAGATGGGGGGGGTGCCATTCTTTGTGTGAGCTAGAATCACCTGGGTCAGACTGTAGGGCTGAGCTAAGGAGAGAGCAGGGGCCCAAGCAGCCCAGAGAGCAGAAGCAGTCCAGGGATCAGGTCTGTCCCCGTTCAGCAGCTACAGCCCCCTCTAAAACATAGCACTCATTAGCCGCGTCTACACTAGCCGCCTATTTCGAAGTAGCCGTGCCAACTTCGAAATAGCGCCCGCCACGTCTACACGTGCCGAGCGCTATTTCGAAGTTGAAATCGACGTAAGGCGGTGAGACGTCAAAGTCGCTATCCTCATGAGGAGATGGGAATAGCATCCTACTTTGATGTTGAACGTCGAAGTAGGGCACGTGTAGACAATCCGCATCCCACAACATCGAAATAGTGGGGTCCTCCATGGCGGCCATCAGCTGAGGGGTTGAGAGACGCTCTCTCCAGTCCCTGAGCTCTATGGTCGCTGCATGCAGCAGCCCCTTAAATCTCCCCGCCCCCTTATTTCCTGTGCAGGAAGCTGAGAGCGTGCAGGCAGCAGCACAGCCATGTGCACAGCCTGCACAGACCTCAGCAGCCCCAAGCCAGCACCCTACACCCCATGGCAGCCAGCCAGCCCCCCCAAGCGCCCACAGGGCACCCCCCACCAAGGGGACCCAGGGCTCCCAGCCTGCCAGCCAGTGGGGGAAGAGGCAGCGGGGTCCCTCCTGGACGGAGGCCAAGATCCAGGACCTGCTGGGGCTCTGGGGTGAGGAGGAGGTGCTCCAGGTAATGGGGAGCAAGCGATGGAATGCGGATGCGTTCGCTTGGCTGGCCAAGGGCCTGGCTGCCCGGGGTCACCCTGCCCACATCAGGAGTAAGGTGAAGGCACTGCAGCAGGGTTACGCCCTGGCCTGGGATGCGGCCAGCCGATCTGGGGCCGCCCCCGCCACTTGCCCCTTTTACAGGGAGCTCAGGGCCATCCTGGGCGCCCGGTACACCTCCTCCCCCCGGCCACTCTTGACACATTGGCCGACGAGCCCCATCAGGCCCAGGAGACAGAGTCTGCCCTGGAGGCAAGCCCTGCACCCTAGGGCCCCCCCCCAGGAGCCTACCCCTGGGATGCCAGAGGAGGAGGAGGGGGAGTCCTCCAGCAACGGGGGGTTCCACATCGCCCTCCCGTCCCGCAACTCCAGCAGGGCATCCGCCCAATGGGTGTCCCCTGAACGTGGGAGCGGACCGTCAGGTATGTATCCCCCCCAGTGCACACCCCCAGGGTTAAGGGGCAGGGACAAGAGACATTACCAGGGCACTCCACACGCCCAGATGACCATGGCCCTAAGGACAGCAGTGGCATGTCCCTCAGAAGAGTGCATCAGCCCCTGCCCCCCAGCAGGACAGTGCCATGCCCCATCCCTGGGGATGGGGGGAGCGGAACCTAGGGTCCCCCTTTGGGGGGGGGACACCCATCATCATCATCAGCATCTCTGGGGGACAGGGATGGGGAACCAGCAGCAGAGGGGTGGGGGGACAAGGACCACGGGTCAGGGCCCACACTAATGGCTGTCTCCACCCTTGTTCCCCCCCTGTGTTCTGCAGCTGCATCATCGGAGGGCCCGGAGCACACCGGCAAGGTGTCTGTGGTCCCAGAGAGCCCACCGGGGCCATTCCAGCAGGCCAGCCCTTCAGTGGAGCACAGACCAGCCCCAGGACGAGGCTGACAGCGGAGGAGCCACCCACAGACGGCCACGGACCCCCCAGCTGCTCGCGACCCTCCACCGTCAGCTGGAGGTGTCGGAGTGGCGCCTGCGGGTGGAGGAGTGGTGGCTAGAACTCCAGGAGCGAGCACTGGTCTGGTGCCAGGAGGCTTGGGGGCCCTTCATGCAGACGTTCTAACAGATTGTGCAGCACCTGCCCCCCCGCGCTGCCGCTCCGCCCGCCGCGCCACCCGCCACTCCACCTGCCATCCCTCAACCGTCTGCCACCCTGGGGCCTGCCACCGAGGGGGACAGTGGGCCTGCGGACACCGGCTGGCCCTATTTGCCTGTTCTCCCGGCCCCCATCCAGCCTCGACCAGTACTCCGGCCGAGACGTGGGTCACGCCCCCCCAACACCAGGCACTGGACAATAGGATGCGGGGCCGAGGATGTTGCCCCCCCCCTTTGTACATATTCCCCCCATGTTTGTAAATAGTTTTTGTTCTGCCCCCCCCCATGTACATAGTCCCCCCCTTCCTTCTGTTAATAATAACGTTGCACTGTTTTGTTTCAAACATTTCCCTTTATTTCAAAGAAAGGTGTGGGAGTGTGTGTGCTCTCGGGTGCTCTATGATGTGGGCGTGGGGGCAGGGAGTGTTGTGGAGGATGGGGGGGTGCAGTGGGTGGCTCACCAGCAGCTGACCCTGCTAGCGCTCACCCCGCAGCCTGGTCAAAATGGACCTGCAGGGCCTCCCGGACCCAGATCCCCTCAGGGTCGACCTGGCGACTGGGGGCAGCGGGTGGCTGGACATCGGCCCTGCCAGCCTCTACAGCCCAGCCCTGGAAGAAGGCCTCTCCCTTGCTCTCCACCAGGTTGTGGAGTGCGCTGCACGCGCCCACAGCCTGGGGGATGTTGGTGAGGCCTGCATCCGGGAGGGTGAGGAGACACCTCCAGTGCCCTTTGAGGCGGCCGAAAGTGCGCTCGACCTCCTGGCACGCATGGTTCAAGAGAGTGTTGAAGTGCTCCTGGCTGGCTGTGACGTGGCCCGTGTAGGGGTGCATGAGCCAGGGCCGCAGGGGGTACGCCGCTTCTGTGACGACGCAGAGGGGCAGGGTGGTGTCCCCCACAGGGATCTCCTGCTAGGGAATGTAGGTCCCCGCCTCCAGCCGGTGGCACAGGCCCAAATTTCTGAACACCCGGGCGTCGTGCATGCTGCCAGGCCAGCTGACACAAATGTCCAAGAGGCGGCCCTGTCTGTCCACCAAGGCCTGCAAGACCACGGAATGGTATCCCTTCCTATTGAGGAAGTGTCCTCTGCTGTGCTCCGGGACACGGATGGGGATATGGGTCCCATCCAGAGCCCCAAAGCAATTTGAGAAGCCCAGGCTGGCAAACCCCATAATGGCAGCATCCGGGTCCCCAAGCCGCACGAGCCTGTGGAGGAGCAGGGCATTGATTGCGCGGACGACCTGCAGGGGAAGGACATGAGAGAGCACCAGTGAGGGGTGTGCAGGGTGTGTCCGGCCCTCCCCACAGGGCTCCCCCGCTCCCCCTGGGTCCTCTTACCTCCATGAGGACAGCCCCAACGGTGGCCTTGCCCACGCCGAACTGCTGCCCTACAGATCGGTAGCTGTCTGGAGTGGCCAGCTTCCAGACAGTGATGCCGACCCATTTCTCTACAGTGAGGGCACGTCGCATGGGGGTGTCCTGTGCCATAAGGCAGGGGTGAGCCACTGCCAGAGCTCCAGGAATGTCTGCCGGCTCATCCGGAAGTTCTGGAGCCAGAGGTCATTGTCCCACACGCCGAGCACCAGCCGCTCCCACCAGTCCGTGCTTGTGGGGTATCTCCACAGCCGGCGGCGTGTGCGGCAGGTGGAGGGCAGCAAGGTCTGGGGCTGCTTCCTCATCCCCTGGGGGCAGCTCCTCTTCCACAAATAAAAGATGGTCAGCTGCCTCCTGCATAGCACTGAGCAGGGCAGCCGCTGCTCCTCCAGGGGCAGGTGTGGGGGTCTCTGGCTGCTGCTGCTGCTGCTGGGGGTCCATGCTGCTTACATAGGGTGTGCGGGCTTGTGGCTCTGCAGACCGCGTGCTGTGCAGGCTGCGTGTGTCTGGGAGGGGCCCTTTAAGGGAGCGGCTAGCTGTTGCCCCGGAAGTGCTAGTCCACCCTGTGACCCTGTCTGCAGCTGTTCCTGGCACCCTAATTTCGATGTGTGCCGCTTTGGCGTGTAGATGCTCCCCTGAAGCACCTACTTCAATGCAGTGCTGCCCAACGTCGATGTTCAGCGTCGATGGCACCAGCCCTGGAGGACGTGTAGACGCTATTCATCGAAATAGCTTATTTCGATTTCACTACATTGAAATAAGCTATTTCGAAGTAGCGTCCCAGTGTAGACGTAGCTATTGTGTAACTGTGAGCCCAGGAGAAGAGAGCGGTCGGCATTAGTTCTGTTTGGTGGTGAACACGTCCACACTGGGTCAGCTTTTCAACTTTTGTCATGGCATTCAGATTTTTAACAGCAGTCTCCTGGCAGCCTGAGTGGTCAGAGGCATCTTTACAACTGGCAGAGGCTCTCCACGTTCATGAAGAACCTATATCGGTGGGTAACTGATGGCCTGCAGGATGAATGCGGCCCACTGGAGTTCCACCTGCCCCCACTGTTCCCCACCCCATTCCTATAGATCTCTTGTGCACAGGGGTACTGGAGCCCCACACGTCCTACTCCACTCTCTCCCTCCCAACCCTTTCGGAGCACCGTGAAGCCACTGATTCGCACTCCATTCTCACTCCTTCCCTTTCCTCCCTCCCTCCCTCCCAGAGATTGAACGCCATGAATCAGCTGTTTGCTGAGCAACGGGTATGGAAAAGGCATAAAAGGCCTGATCCAACGTGTGCTGAAGTCAATGGATCTGGGCTCCCATTAAGTTGGAAGGTTTGGAAATGAGGTTGCAATTTGAGATCATTCTGGTCCTTCTAACATAGATGGAACTGTATTTTAGTAACTTGCCCTGTCAGTTCTATTAGCAGGGATTCAGTCTAACCAAACTGCTTGCTTTCTTTTCTCCCGGAGTTTTCAGGTTTTGTTCCCCAGCCTGCCACTTGCCAACTAATGTGTCTGTGTCTGACAATACAGCATGAAATTTAAGGCAGACCAGTACAAAGAAGAAGCTAAAATTAACTTTTCATTGAGTGGGAAGTGAACAGTTTTGCTAGAGAGTCATCAGAGTGGTGATTGAAATCTATCAGGTTAAAAAAACCCCACTATCTAATGCCCCTTCTGATTTCAACAGAGGAAATAATGAATGGGGAAAGATAAGGCCCCATGGCCAAGTGGCTGAATAACTTATTACCTAAGCAGGATTGTTTATTTGGTTTGTTTTTAAATACAAATTTCTGATACATCTCCTGAATCAGTATCAGCAGTGGCACAAGTTTCGGGAAGTAGACTACCCATTGCTTAAGTGGTTAGAAAACAATCTTATTGCCGCTTACATTCTGAACAAGTTGAACAAATAAAATGATGTGTAGTTTACCCCCTGAGTGGCTTTTCATATGGGCCCCTTGCAGCTTGTGAGGGAGTCAACGTTAATAGCAATGTGGCAACTACTTGTACGCTGCATGCCTGAACCTCATCATGTATGACTTTCCACATGGTGAGATGATAAGGGAAAACAGACAGGGTTCAGCCTGATAATCTGTGGTCACTTCAGACATTCCATAAGTGCTTGAAAAAGCACGGTAAGAGCTGTGGAAAAGGAAGGAACCATTATACCACAGGAACATCTACAACCGTCTTGCTGCACTGTAGGATGTTAGAGAATTGGCATGATTTAAAAGCTCCACTTTGGAAGGGAACAGCTAACGTGTAGCATACATAATTAATAGCAAAAGAGCAGCAGAAGCACAATTCTCTACATAAGGACCTCATCCATCTTCTACTGATGTCACTGGACAGATTCCCAATAACTTCAGGGAGAACAGAATCAGGACCCAAGTCACTGGAAACAATGCAGAGGGTTAACCGCTGAACCTCCAGGGTATATTTTTGGCTTGGTTTTGAACCCGATGAAGGCTAGGTGATGTCTGCTGCACTAGTAGTAAGTTGGCTGAAATCATATTCAGTTTTCCCTGCATGATTTCAGAGGCTACACTTGACCTAAGGGGCTAAATTCTCTTCGCAAAAATTGATCAGCAACAGCTAGAGACCCTGACTTCCATTAGTAGTGTTTCCTATCTTTTTTGGCTCTTTTTAAAGGTGAAATTAGAGCTGAACAATATAGAAGAGTACTAGTTTTCAGCAGTCACAAGAGATTTAAAAGTAAAATATTGAAAACATGCATTGCTGTCAGCAACAGCAAGGCAGAACTCAGTGGTGAGAGTGGTCTGTGACCAAAAGTTGCATAGCATAGCCCACTCAATTTTCGATCTAGCCCATCTCAGTCACCTCCACCCCAAGAAGAGGCTGGCACCATCCCTGAGAGGACACCCAAGATTCTAGTATATTCGGAAAAGTTAAATTGAATGAATGGGTCTAAATACAGCTCATTACATGACTTGGGCTTGTGCCTAGTATGGTAGGAGAAATTATGTAAGTACGGATTTGTGAACATCTTAATTAAGTGACAAGGATCATGGTGATTGTCTTAAACATTAGTGATCTATCTAGTTAACTGTAGAGTTGTGAAGTTCTAGTCAAGTTAACACTTTCCTAACATCTTAGGTCCAGTTCTCAGATCTAGCCTACTTCATTTGCTCAACATAGATCCTGGGGAGAAGGATGGTAAAGATGGATGCATCATATATTTCCTCTGTCCTGTCTTTCTCATTCTAGTGGAGCTATTCTAATTCAAGCCTGGGTCCAATGGTCCCAAAGGGCCATGTTAGCAACTGGTGGAGTGATACTTTGTCCACACTTTTCTCCAGAATTGTCCCATGCTTAGGTCTGAAGAAGATATAAAGCAGTACTGACATTCAACAGCAGAATCAGGCCGAATGTGTCAGCAAATTGATGTCATCTTGCAAAAACAGAGTTTGGAATGGATCTTGGAGTGTAACTCAGAGTGTCCCATTCCAGTTGTTTGAATGCAGGTGATAGATTTGTGGTGAACCTGAGAACCAAACTAACTGTGTTTCAATTCTGATGCTTCACAGAGCATTAACATTGTACGTTTTGGCGCTTATTGCTGTAGGCAAAGGATCAGTCCCTTGGAATTTTTGCCTTGACCAGGTCTTTAAAATATTAACAGGATGTTGATAGCTGCTCTTCCTGGTTTGGCTTGTGTGGCTTTTCTATCATGTCCTGACCAAAAGCTCTTCTTTAATCTTCTCTGTTCTGTTTTTTATTTATTGGTCGCTTCCTTCATCCAGTATCTCAGCTGCGTATTTAAAAATAGCCATTTCTCAAGTATGCAATAAACCCCTTTCCTGTTTTGCCCTGATTACCAAAGCATTAAATATAACTGATAAATGGTAAAAGACAGACATATCCCTATCCTACATACTGGCATCAAGTTGTCTTGCTTTCCCAGAACTATTGCTAGCGATTATACACAAGATGTTGCCTGGAAACATTCTTTGGAGCATCTGTCCAAGTTCACAGCAAGTTTGGAAGGGTCTGGATAGCACGATCCATGAGTAATGGTTATTTTGTAACATTCTTAAGCATCTTATATGTATAGATAAATAGCTACTTTTTTTTTTCATCCCTGTTGAAAATTCAAATCTTGGCTCCAAACAAGGCATGTCTCTGTTGTTGTTACTGCCACAAAGTTTGGTAACCTAAATTTGCAGCATGAAGTAATTATGCATTAATACTTTCAGTTAATAAATAATCATCTGTTAGACATACAGCTGTATACAATGTGGTGCAGATTCAGTATGAAGGCGCTGATTAACAGGGTGGAATGCTGACTTTGTGTCCAACTTAGATAAGATGGGTTATATCCTTAAGTCATTGGTGAGTTCTTACCCAGACAAAACTCAGCATTGCTTAGCAAATGCTTCAGGATGAGGCATTGTGATTCTAACGTGACATCTGACAAATATAAAAAGCAAGGGACATAGTTCCCCCAATGGCATATTTTTAAAGAAATATTGCTGTTAACATCTCTGCTTTGTGCTCTGAGACGAGTGGTGCTGAGCCTCACACCAAGGAGCTGCCAGGCAGGTATAACCTTTTACATTAATGCTTGTTAGAATGCCACAGGATGATTATTGCTAACAGATGTCTATGCACACAATAATATTTTGATTTTTCCATATAAAGATCTCATAGAACCTTAGAAGAATTTTAAGTGGACTTCTTTATACTCCTGATTAGGGCACTCACCTGATATCCTGTTCCAGTCCTTTCCTGACTTTAGCTAGCGGTCTCTCACACCCTGGATGAGTGCCCTAGACTAAATCTATCAGTGAAGTCCTCTTCCATCTTGGCCATTTTGTTTGATCTTGACAGAGTGGCCCTCTCCAGTGGGTGACCTCTGGGCATGCTTACTGGACTGGGCCCATGGTACCCAATATATGTGCCCATATGTTTATCTTCTCCGGTGTGTCAAATACTCCAAGACTCAGACAAGTGCCGAGGGTGACACTGCAGTCACATGTGCAGACTCGGAACCATAGGCAGCAAGTGACTTTAGGCTCTGACAGAGAGAGGCAGCTGGTGGGAGTGAGTTTTGTGAATTATAGAACCACACAACACTAGAACTGGAAGGGATCTTGAGAGTCATCAAGTCCAGTCCCCCACACTTATGGCAGGACCAGCCATCATCTAGATCATCCCTGGCAGGTGTTTATCTAACCTGCTCTTAAATATCTCCAAGGATGCAGGGTCCACAACCTCCTTGGGCAGTTTATTCCAGCGGTTAACCACCCTGAGAGGAAGTTTTTCCTAATGTCCAACCTAAACCTCCTTTCCTGCAGTGTAAGTCCATTGCTTCTTGTCCTATCATCAGATGTCAAGGAGAGCAATTTTTATTCCCTCCCGCCTTGTTGTAACACCCTTTCCTGTATTTGAATGTTGTTACTATGTCCCCTCTCGGTCTTCTCTTTTCCAAAACAAACAAACCCAATTTCAGTTGTCCTTCAAGGATCATGTTTTTGAGACCTTTAATCAATGATTGCAGCAGTACTTAAAAACGGGTGGTAGGTGCCTAAGCATTTTGATGGATTACTCCCTGAGTGAGAATTTGAAAAGCAGTCCCGACAATGACACTTTCTGCTCTACCTCTCCTGACCAGGGATGGAAAGTAAACAACAAAGGAAGCAGTCTTTACCCATCCATTGGTGTAACCGGTGTTGAGGATGACTCACACGTAGCAGACTGGTATGAAAGCATGGTTATACCACAGGGAGTGTACTTATTGAAACTGATTAGTCACCAGTGAGATGAGCTAAGTTCAGATGCAAGTTTTTAAGACAGGGTCATGGTAGCTTTTGTCTCATTGCTGAATTATTGGTTTTACTATTCAAATTATCGTTTTTTTAAGATGAGGAAAACCAAAATGTTGAAAAAAATTGTTGATAAACACTATTTCATCTATGGCTGTGTGGAATAGTGTGTCATTTCAGTTATGTTCAGCGTTTCCAAAGACTGATGGCATAAAACACACAAACAAAACTGGCAACACACTGTTTCAAAATATCACCACATCAAATACTTAACTGACGTCGGGGGGGTAAAGAACTGGGGCATTACATACATGCACTCATAAGGTTGCGTAACATAGCAATTGCTTTGTCTATTGATTTGTGTACTACTTAAAACTGTTCGCTCTGAATAACAAGACCCGGCTCCTTAGAGGTATTTAGCTGTCTAACTTCCACTGAAATCATATGTGCTGAAATATGCTTGAGGATGTGGGTCTTGTTCTTAAGATTTAACAGCTGCATTCTTTTATCTTAGGGTTTCTGAGTGCAGCTCCTCCACAGTGGATGCTGCTTAAACCCCTCTATTTAGCAGTTTGATCTCCGCACTTTGGGCTGTGGCTACTGGCTGCTTCAGTAGTTCAACGTTTTAAAATCTATTCTGCTAAACTTAAAGAGAACTTCACTTGGTCAGATAGATTTAATATACTGACTGATTTCTTAGTGTGTTTCACATTCTGCTGCCCCAAATAATATGGCTCTGTGGTCTCCCAGGGTAAACATGAGGAGTAGAAATGACTATGTATCAGACACCTATAGAATTTTTCCTATCTGAACCCAACCACCAAACAACTAGATGACTCTGGCAGATGTTCTTTTCACTAGACCAATGGGAGTATTTCTCTATATTTTCCCATACAAGAAATGAAGCAGCACGGTTAAGTCTGGCACTCTGATGATTGCAGTCAGAAATGCAGTACTGATCCAAGGTTTTCCAAATGTACCAACTAGATTGTGCTCAGGGGGAAAGGATCCATCCAAGATAAATGCATTGTTGCCTGTGCCAGCGTTCTTGAGTCCCCAGTGTGCCCTGTTTGTGGGTTTTAAATATGTCATGTATTTTAAGATGTATTGTTTACATATGTTGCATTATTGTGCAATTGTGGCAGGTGAGGACACTGCTGGGAAGTAGCCTTTGGTTTAGTGACCAGTCCTGTAGCAAACTATCAGTAATATAAAAATATACTGCCCTACATGATATTTGACTTAAACATAAAAGGAAGGAACCAATAACATAATTGTTTTTAAAATTGGTGGCATTTAAAAGCAATTACTTAAAAATCTTAAATCAGAGCTTTTCTTCCCTTACAGTTTGCCTTTTTTTCTTCCACCATTCAAGCTTTCTTTTTTGTCCATTATAAGAAAGCAAAAAAAAAACCAAAAAAACCAAACAGTGTCTCAGAGGCTGCGTCTACACTAGCAAGTTCTTCTGAAAGCTTTTTTCTGAAAGAATGGGGCTCTTTCAAAGGACCCCCACAGAGTGTCTACACACAAAAAGCGATCTTTCGAAAGTAAATCAAAAGAACGCTGTGATCCTTTTGGAATCACTCTTGCTGTCCCGTTTCAGGAAGAGCGCCCTGTTTTGAAAGCTGCTTTCAAAAGAAAACGTATAGATGCTCTGCAAGCCCTTTATTTTTGAAAGACCAGTCCTCATGGGGCTTGATTTTTCAATCACTGGCCTGGTCTTTTGAAAGAGCAGGGGGCTGTGTGGATGCTCTTTCGAAAGAGCAGATCACTCTTTGATCTGCTTTTTTTTGTGTGTGGATGCACTCTTTCGAAAGAAGGGCTTCTTTTGAAAGGCCTCTGTAGGGATGTTAATGTTTAAGCCGTTTACTGGTAAGGGCTGGAGTCGCCCCCCCCGCCTATGGCAGGCAGGGGGTTGCTCCTGCCTCATGGGCTGCTGTGGGCAGGGGCACTCCAGCCCAGCTTGAGCAGTCTCCATCTGTAGTGTCTTGGGGGGAGGAGTGGCTGGATGAGAGGGTGGCTGGAGAGGGGGACAGCTGTGGACACCAACTCCTCCCACCAATTTACCCACCTGTGGCATGTTGGAGACTGTGGCTGCTCCACCCAGCCAGAGTATCCCTGCCCACGGTGTGCCACAGACCTGGGATGCTCCGGCTGCACTGGAGCACTTGCCCCTGCACTCAGGGAAAACCAGTCTGGCCAGAGCAGCCTTCACCCCAAGCTGTGTGTGGGAAGAGGGCTAGCCAGGAAGGGCCCCAGCCTCCCCAGCCCCTGATCTCCCATCTTAATTGGTTAACCATTTAAACCTACCATTTCCGATTAACCAAATAAATGGGATTTTTACATCCCTAGTTTATAGGAAGCTTGATTTAGGATTGTACCCTGCCATTGGTGTTTAGCATTTGAAAATTCCTTAGAACTCAATATAACATTTACTATGTTTTGTTCTGACTGACACTGTTGTGAATCCGGAGTAAGTCCATCGATTTTAGTTGAGTTGTCTATAGTTTATTCCTGACAAAATTTTGACAAGTATGTGTATATTTATTTCTAAACAGTCTCTTTGAGGACTGTGCAAATTTAGCCGTTTTAGTTGTGAGCTTATTTGTGCAAAATGATATTTTCCTGAAATTCTGTGGATTTGATGAAAGCAGTATCACCACGCTCATAAGCAACCCCAGATTTCTCTAACTGAAAATAAACAAAAGTGTAATTTCCAGCTCAGCACAAAATTGTGACTTTTTCTTATGCTGATTTTTTTCACTTTTGTGGGGGACTGACAGTTGTGAAAATCAAGAAGGTGAGAAGAGAAAAAAGGTTTTCTTTATAGTGACAATGTCATTTTAAAATCTTCATTGCAATTTTTGAAAATATATGAAAGGTCATGTGAGGCACTTTGATTTTATGGTTTGAGTACATGATGGGGAACTAGGATACTATTCCCAGCTGTGCCACTGAAAATGTGTGATACTGAAAAAGCCCTTTGTCTTTTGGACTTCCTATTGCTTATTGGTAAAGTGGGTATTATTTTACTCATCAACCTCCCAGGAATATTAAGGTTTAATCAGTATGCTTTCATAATATTCTATGGTACACTCTGGTGAATGGTGCAAATTATGTCTCAGGTGTGAGGAAGCAACTGGTGTTTCTCCTTTAATGTGCAATCTCTGAGTATTGTTCCATCACAGAACAGCACCAAGTACCATCAACGCTTGCTTACTTCTCTGTCCTACTAGAGAAGTTTGCAAGACAGTAATGCATACATCAAGCTAAACAAGGATTTAAAGGGATGTTGAGTAATCGAGTAACTGCTGAAATGTTCGGGGGGCGGGGAGGTGGATCCAGAGAGCAGGCTCCCCTTCCTGCCAGCCTATTGGTGCTGGGATGTGGCATTTAAACTGCATCCTAGCGGCAAGAGGCTCCTGCCCCCCTTCTCTCTCTGCTTGCCACAGCATGGAGTGGGAGCAGGCTCCATGCCAGACTGTTTGGGCCAAGAAGCAGCATTCCAACTGCCTCCCAAAGCCAAATAGCTCCTGTGGGGTCGGCATTTCCTCTCACAACAGCGCTGCAAAGAGCCACCACAGGGGAAAAGTGGTGAAGTTTCACAGCACACTTGGACAGTTCTCACGGCACACTGGTGTGCCATGGCACACTATTTGGAAACCACATCTCTACAGTACACCCCTGCAACCAGTTGAAGCTTTTGACCTAAATCCACTTTGTTTTAAAAGAGGCAGGATTGCCAGCAGTGAGTTTCTCTGCAAGGAACTCTGGACCTCACCCTTCCCTTGCCCATCCCAAATAGCCTAACTGTTGATCGTTAGGGGATATGCATTTGTCAATGCCCCACAATATTCTCAGTCTGTTGGAAACAGAGGTGCTGAAATCTGATGTTTTGGGTATAATAGGCTACTCTTCGGGCTTTGCTTTTTCAGTCAGCGTTGGTTAGTTCTTGTTTTAAAGGGTGAGGAAAAGCAGATGCAGTTTTATTTTGGTGGTGCAGCTGAGCTGTGTTTTTAGTGTATGTTAACCATGCTCTGTGACTTGGCCAGATACTGCTTTTCTTGTGTATCCTCACTGTTTTCAGGAGGTAATTTGATTTTTATTCATAACCTGAGAATTTATATGTGAACAATAAGAGATGCCTGTATACTCCTGGCAAGCTTTTTCTGGTTGGATATGGGTTAGCTGCTGTAAACCTTTCGGGATCAGATGGCTGTACTGAAACTCGCCCTACACCTCCATGTGACCACAAAAGTAATCCCCAGGGCCATATTTAATTTCACTGTCACACATATGATTCGTCTAAAAGTCAGTTCATGTCTCGTGTTTTGAGTATCCCTCTGGACTGTCACTAAGGTCCACATTCCGGTTTACGAAAGAATTCCAGAAGGCCAAAAAAGAGGTACATGGAAGTATTTAAAAAATAAATAAATATAAAGCAACAACAAAAAGCCAAAACAAAGCCCTTAATGTTTTCTGAATAAAATGTAATCCGTTACCATTATACTGAATTGTTTGTCTGACTTTTTTTTCCCATTGTGGTTATGGTTACTTCATCCCTGGAACATTTCCAAGAAAAATTAGGGGTTGTCCACAAGATAATTACCAGTAAGTCTGACTCTTCTGCATGTCGTGCTGTGTGCCACTGAAACTTAAGTGAGCTCTGTATGTGGTGGGTGAGCAAAAGTGAAGATTTGTGACCATGGACTATAGTTGTCAGAGTCCCTCACGCTATGATTTCGCCAAGGAAATTTTCCTGATGTAGGAGTGTGGTAAAAACGGTGTTACTGTACTTGTTTAGATGGAGAAACAATACTAGTATGTTACTTATTATTTAGGGAACAGCACAACCCCCAAATATGCTTAGCCTTTCTAAACACAGGAAGTTGCAATTACAAGTCTCACTTTTCAAGACAGAAGAAATATTGTTGATGATTTCTGCACTCTAGCATGGACAAACTAAGCAGTGGCCACTGTTCAGTGGCTTTGCTGAGCTTACAGCCATCCAAAGAGGGCTTTATGCTCTTCCCAGACTGTGTGAATTTAGTATCTGGTGTAAGCTAGAGTTGCCCCAAGATTGACCCAATTTCTGCCTTGACTGCAGTGATCACCAGAGGACCATCCAACAGCCTAGACAACAATGGAATGCAGAGCTAGCCCTCTGATCACTCTGTCTCCTTTTCTAAGGCACATCTCTCTCCCCCGAGGCCTGCATCCATTATGTCCTTTTACTGGGAACTGCAAGAATGTGGTAGGGATGTGGTGGTGGGGGTAATTAAGGAATTATAAGAATTAAAGTTAAGCATGGTTAGGTTATGAAAATAATGTATTTGCTTTACGGGTTGTGGCTCGTATAGAAAAGGTACCAACTGGCAAGGAAATGGAGGCTGTGAGTCTAATTAGCAATATTACTTATATCTGTTATGTTTTGGAAATAGGAGAAAAATAAGTTGCCTTATTAGTTGGGTAAACCAGGAAGAATGTTCAAGAAAAAATGTGCGTGAATGCCCTAAATTGGTTTGTTCTTAGCTCATGACCTAAACTAGAAATTATCACCATCCTACATAGATGGGAGACGTCAAAACATGCACTTTCCACTAAGAAAAAATGACATACAAAATAATATTGTTGCATGTGTAAAACAGATGGTTTTCCCATGGTCCATGTGTTGTAGATGGCCACAAGGTCAGCTTAACTCGGCATGTATGGTCACCCACATGGTCACATCAACTCAACATGGAAGAAATACAATAGAGCACTGTTCTGAGCAATTCTTTTCATAAAACCACTACGTCATGTACCAGGCTCACACTAGATCAGCTTAGCTCAAAAAGACAGTCTAACAAAAACATCTTCGTGCATTGTGACTTGTGAAACCCGACTACTTTACGTTTGAGGAGGCATAATTATTTGTGGTAAACGTCTATATTTAGAAATCATGTAAAAAAGATGTGACATGCTAAAAAGCTACTGGGCCATAGGGAAGATGAATAATTATTTGGTACTTTTACAAATACTAATGGCATCATCGAACACTCTAAAGGGCAGTTCTACTCTGAAAAGTGATTATACAAAGATGACACCTTCTTCCACAACAGATTTGCTCCCTGTGTGCATGCACTCATTTGTGCTGATTTGAGTAATAAATGTTTCATGCTCAGTTTGAGATTTACAGATGAACGACATTATAATAAACCTCATGGTGTCTCAAATTGAACAATCATACAGGCAACTCAGCTTGGCTGATGTGAGCTTTGGACAGTACTGTTACTCAAAAACATTCATGAACCCACCAAAACTGCAGGTCAAAAGATTCAAATCTAAATTCATAGCCAAGCTTAAAATGCCATCTTTCATATTATGGCACTTTCCATTTAATCTGTTTCACTCATTTTTTGGGGGGTAGGGTGGGGAAGTCTCACATCTGTACTCAAGAACTGTCCTCAAGAACTTAACCAGGAGAGTCTTATGTTATCTACCAGCTAATCTGCTTCTAAGATTTTTTTTACCAGAACATTTTACTCAAGAACTTTAAAGTTACCATTTATGAAATAGTAAATGTACTAGCTGATAGAAACACAAGATGGCAGTGCTGAATTCATTAGCAAACTGTAGCGGGAGAGTGTAACCACTCATCCTTCTGCACAGTGAAAATAAACAGGCAAAGGATATTAGACCTGGTGACAGTGAGAACTTAACTCATTCTTAGTGTGAGATGGACAGAATTTTTCCTGCTTAAGTGTGCAAGAATAGGTTTAGAACCCACAGATACTGCCACAGTTTTAATAAAAGGCCAGTTTTACACTGTTACCCTGAGAAATGTTTTGCTTAGCTAACCTTTCTTCAGGCTGGTGAGACAACATGTCACTAAGTCCAAAATTTGGCCCAGTTTTTAGCGGAGAGGTATTTTTGCATTACAACGCGTGGGTGCCCACAAAATACAAATACAGGTATACTAAACCAGCATTTTCCCACAGCAGTGCAAAATGTACACAATATATTTGTTTTGACCTTTGTCCTTCTGTGCCTGTCTGGCAAAACAGAATCATAGAATACTAGAACTGGAAGGGACCTTGAGAGGTAATTGAGTTCAGTCCCCTGCACTCATGGCAGGACCAAGCACCATTTAGATAATCTCTGACATATGTTTCCGTAACCTGATCTTAAATATCTCCCATGATGGAGATTCCACAACCTCTCTAGGCAATTTATCCTAGCGCCTAAGCACCCTGACAGGAAGTTTCTTCTAATGTCCAACCTAAACCTCTCTTGCTGCAATTTAAGCCCATTGCTTCTTGTCCTATCCTTAGAGGTTAAGGAGAATAATTTTTCTCCTTTCCTCTTGTAACAAACTTTCAGGTACTTGAAAGGTCTTATTATTTCCCCTTTTAGTCTTCTCTTTTCCAAACTAAACAAATCTAATTCTTTCAATTGTTCCTCGCAGGTCATGTTTTCTAGACCTTTAACAATTTTTGTCACTCTTCTCTGAGTCTTCTCTGATTTCTCCACATATTTCCGTATAGTACTCTAGCTGAGGACTAATCAGTGCAGAGTAGAGCAGGAGAATTACTTCTCATGCCTTGCTTATGTCACCCGTTAGTGCGTCCCAGAACAATGTTTGCCTTTTTTTGCAACAGTGTCACACTATTAATCATGACTATGTTTCTCTGCTGCTGTATAATAATTAAAATGCTTTTAGGATGGTTTTTATCTCCACAGGCAACTTTTTTTCACAGTCTTTCACCATCCAACTTTTAAGTTCTCTGTCATGTTGGCTTTGCTAATTCCATGAATGCAATAGTACGACATGTATTTATGCCATGCCAAGAATTCTAGGCCATTGTGATATATATGGTACCTCGAATCAATCAACACCCTGACTCTATAGCTAAGTTGCATGAAACATTTTCACTGGTTGTATGGTAGATTACTTGGCTCAAATGCCACAGGGGTGCATCCAGCTGCCACCTACAAAAATCAGCATGTCTTCCAGCACCCCTCAGCACAATCACCCACTCAACAACAACACGACACGCACACAATACCCACAAACATCACTCTGAAGTGTGGAATGTCTGTTGTGATGGGAACAGAACAGCTACAAGAATGGCTGAGCTCTCTTTATGGTTTGAGTATCACCAAGTTCAATCATCGCTGGTATTCTCAGTTTGTTGCCACCCAATTTTTAAAGTTCTGAGCCATTTTGGTGTTTTAAAAAAATACATGTTACTTTATGTATACTCATGAAACAGCTAGTGGTTTCTTTTAATCCATGCAGTTCAAGGACAGAAAACGTTTTAGGAAGAACATTTCAAAAATGTTCTCCACATCATTCTATTATATTTATTCATTGTTAATACTTATTGATTGTTAAGCACCAGTTGTAGTACTGGGGCATTTAAGGGCTGAGCTTCCCAAGCAGAGAATCTGCCCAGAGCATTGTAATGCTCTTGGGATGCACACCCAATCTGAACTGGAATCAGTAAGGGTGGTCTTTAGCACAAGTACCTTGAGCACTGAGCTTTTGTGAGCACAGACTCACTTCATCAGATGCTGGCCTTGGAAATCTGCAGGGCCAGGTATAAATAAGCCAGTTATTTATACCTGGCCCTGCAGATTTCCGAGACCAGCATCTGATGAAGTGAGTCTGTGCTCACGAAAGCTCATGCTCAAAACTTTTCTGTTAGTCTATAAGGTGCCACAGGACCCTTTGTTGCAGTTACAGATCCAGACTAACATGGCTACCCCTCCGATACTTGAGCACTGAGTGATCACTGAACATCATGCTTGATGTTAAGCACGTGAAGGAAGACATAGTTGCTGTGTGAGGAGATGACAGTCTAATGGCCTGCTCTTTCTTCCAGTATAATCAATCAAGTTTTACCTTTAATTTTAACGGAAGCAGAATTGGGCAGTAGGTCCTTGATGCTTTGAACACTTGCCCACATGATTGACTCCTAAGCATAGGACTGGCCTAACTGTGTCCAATTTGTTGGTATTTTCAGGACTGAGACGTAGTCTATGGGTCTGATAGGATGGCTTTAACAGGAGTTAGATGAAGTTCTAAATCAAGTAGGATAATTTAATTCTACTTTTCTTCTGAACCAGGTTTAATTTGGCCCTTTGCTTCTCTTTCTGCACCCCTCAGTTTGTACGTGTGAGTTCAAGGCAGGGCCAACATAAGATGTTTAGATTTTTTTACTGACTTCAAAGCTTTCCCCAATTGCTACCATTGCAGAATGGTATTTAATAAAAATGATTAGATGTTACAATACCCAGAAGTCAGGGGTGTTTTCCTGAGTGTCATAATTCACTTGCTTTTTATGAGCAAATGAACTTGGAAGAGTTAAATGTTAGGTTAAGAGAGTATAGTATAGAATAGAGGAAGGAAGAATAGTGACAGCACTGGATTGGTTGTGACATGTGGTTCTTTGGCATTTAATTCAATTGTAAATGTATGAATTACTGGTTAAACACTAAGGCTATGGCTACTCTAGCGAGTTTTGCCAACAAAACCCTGGCTTTGTCAACAAAACTGGTGGAATGTCCACACACAAAATACGTTGACAGTATGTTGGCAAAAGTTGGCACTTGCACCAACAACCTTCTGCTGCTCCCTGATGAGAGAGAGTGCCTTTTATCAGCAGGTTCTGTTAACAAAAAAGCTGTGTGGATGCTCTGGGAGGCCTGCTCTCGATAGACAGGATGTCAACGACAATGGGCAGCCCTGTCTGTTGTGCTTCTGGGTGCCTGTTGTATCAAGAGAGTGGCCGGGCAGTCTGGCCGCTCTGTCAACAGAGTGGAGCACTCTTCTGATTAGTTTTTGTGTGTGGCCACCCTCTGTTGACAGAAGTTGTGTTGGGAAATCTCTTCCGACAGTGACTTCTGTTGACAGCCTAAGTATAGAGGCACAGAAGAAAAAACACTGAGTCAGTAGCAACAGGAGAAATGGTCATGAAATGGGCAGGAAGAATATGGCTAAAATAGTTATGAACATTCACGGTCTATGATCATTACAGAGATTGTACAACACTCATCATTGTGCTGTTATTTCTGCAGAAGTTGAATTAACTCCCTCATGAATGTGTGACTTAGAAGACCTATGTGAGGAGTAGACTGTAAGCAGATTCTGCTTCATTTGGGACTGAGTCCCTGGAGGAGATGATCTAAAGTTTAAATTTCTCTACATTTTTATTACTGTTTATAATTTATTTTCACTGAGTTTAGTAAGCACTATAGGAATCTGGTAGGGAGATCCCAGAGGCAGAATGCATTTTATGTTAAATATCAGAGTCTACCTTTCAGTGGACAAATTTCTTATAGTAGATACTCTTTGCCTGCATCGTAACTATTGCACATTTAATTGCCTTAAATGCCTTACAGTAACAAAGGCATTTGTAAGGTAAATACCATTAAATTAAAAGATTTTTTTCCCTGTACAGTAGTGTAATTTCCTAGTTGCAGTGACTAAATAATCAGCAATCATACATACATGTGCCTATACCCAATGCTTTTTTTGTGCTCGTACTGAGTACTGGCACCTCTGCAGCCCCAGTCATGGAATTGTCTGAGGGTGGCGGGTGGGGAGCCAGCTGAGTACTGGAACCTCTCCTTTTTTCGTTTGCTTTTCGTTTTGCGGAAAAGGCACTGCATGCATACATACATACATACGGAGTGCCAGAGGAATCACAGTCCAGAATAATCAAACCTAATTCCTAGAGATGACAAATGCCACTGAACTTTGGAAGTTTAGTATCTATATGGGCAATGCTCATCTCTAATTATGGCCTACAAAATGACCCCAGTTTATCTAGGTCACTCTGGACCCTATCCCTACCTTCCAGTATATCTATCTGTCCCCTTAGCTTAGTGTCATCCACAGATTTGCTGCAGGTGCAATCCACCCCCTCATCCCGGTCATTGGTAAAGATGTTGCGCAGTACTGGCCCTAGAACCAATACATGGGACACTCCACTTGAAACTGACCAGCAACCAAGCATTGGGTCATCGATCACAACCAGTTGGGCCTGACCACATAGCCAGCTTTCTATCCATCTAACAATACATGTAACCAATCCATACTTCCTTAATTTATGGGCAAAAATATTGTGGGAGATTGCATCAAAAGCTTTGCTAAAGTCAAGGAATATCACATCTCTTGACTTCTCCATGGCTACAGAGCCAGTTACCTCATCACAGAAGCTAATCAGATAGGTCAGGCATGACTTGCTCTTGGTGAATCCATGTTGACTACTCTTGGTCACGTCCCCCTCTTCCAAGAGCTTGAAAATGGATTCCCTGAGGATCCCCTCCATGATTTTTCCAGGGGTAGAGGTTCCCTGGATTGTCTGTCTTTCTTTTTTTAAGATAGGCACTATATTTGCCTTTTTCCAATCACCTGGGACCTCTCCCGATCTCCATGAGTTTTCAAAGATAATAGCCAAAGGCTCTGCAATGATGTTTGCCAATTCCCTCAATACCTTAGGTGCATTAAATCTGGACCCATGGATTTGTGCACTGTATGTCTAGCTGTTCTAAGTAGCCCTTAACTTGTTCTTTCCTTGGTCTGGTCTATTCCTTTGATCACCATTCTTGCTGGCCTCTGGATAATATTCAGTTTCTCTACATCCTTTCTACACATAGGTGGCCTAACTTGGACACAGTACTCCAGTTGAGGCCTAACCAGTGCTGAGGAGAGTGGTCCTAACCCCTCCTGTGACTTGCATGCTATAAATCTGTTAATGCAACCTGAAGATGTATTCACTTTTTTTTTTGCTACAGCATCACACTGCTGAGTCATCTAACACAATTCCCCACACTCAACAACATGAAGAGCTGGCCGGAACACACGTTAGAGCCTGCCCTCACCTACAGGAGCAACATGTGTGTGGGAGAATGAAGGGTCTTGTGCACCCAGGGCATTGGGTAAGGGACAAGGGGCCAGCAGCTGGTGATTAGTGGAGGGGCTGGCATCAATAGGAGTTGGGCCTGCCACCACACTCACAGGTGGTAGTGGGAAGTTCAATGGCCTGGCTTCAGCCTGCTCTGCTGTCCTGGCTCCCAGCTGCATCGCCTGGGGGAGGAGGCTTGTGGAAAGGGGGGAACCACCCTCCACACTCACTGGCAGAGTGATGCTGCTGAGAGCCACAGGACAGAGTAGGTTGGGGCCAGGTTGTTCCACCTCCTGCCATTGAGACTGAGTGCAGGGAGCCTGACCCTTGTTGCCAGTGCCTCTGGTCCCCCCAGACCTGGGGTGGTGGCCTGAGGGAAGAGATGGATTGGGTGACAAGGCAGGGAGGGGATGAGGCAATGCCTGAGGTGGAGGGGGGTTGTCCTCATAGGGGTGGCCCTCCCCTGGGCTAGGGGTGGTGCAGAGAAGAGTCATGTGGGGGCAGGCATACCAGCGGGGGTGGGGGGGAGGACAATTACCCTAGGGTCTGGTGATTCAAAGGGGCCAGGGCTTCTTGGCTGCCACTGCAGCTACTGTAGCAGGGGTGGCGGCTGGAGCCCCAGGTCCCTTTGAATTGCTATGAGAGCACCACACTGGGCACGCTTTGTGGCTTGGAGAGCCTCTGGACAGGGTTCCCCTTCCAGCCCTGCCCCCAGCTGTGTTGAGCCTCAGCCCCTTACACTATCTGGGTCCTCTTCCTCCTGCTCTGAGCCATGACTCTACTCCTGGCACTGGCTCAAAGGAAGTTTGTGTGTTTGTGTGTGTGTGCATGCGCACACACACGTACAAGGGTAAAAGTGGGGAGGAGGTGACCCTGAAAAAGTTTGAGAATCACTGTAAGGCTGGGAGCCCTGCTGATCCAGGCACTCCAGCATCCTACACTGAGCTGTAGAGTACATTCACCCTGCAAACATCCTCTTCTCTTCAGGGCTACCCCATCTAATTTGTAAAATGTACCCCCTCAGTATTCAGCTTGTTCTCCTGGCTACGCCCCAGACGTGAGACTGACAGAAGGTTCAAGACAGAGGGAGCATATTGCTCTCAATCTGCCGTGAAGGAAAGAAGCCTCTTTACTTGCTACTTCCTCAAAATTCCGTTTACTTCCGGGGTAGGTCAGCTTGAGCAGGAATGAACTAAAAATGGGCCCAGAACCTTAGACTGAAAGAGGATACAATGATAATGTGCTTGATTCAAGTGACTGTTATTGAAACTAAGCACTTCATTAGGACACATGCTCAATAATCACTGTAAAAATTCAAATTATCAAAAGGCTTAAGTGAACATTAGAGATAAACTTGAGAAAGTCTTATAATTTACTTCCATGGGAGCTGGATTGAGCCCTCAAACCTTCAACACTTTAGTAATTAAAATAATCCATTTTATGCTAGACAATGGAAAAGAAGCATCTGGAATAATAGAAAAATGTTTGTTTGGCCTTTTTATTTTTGCTGCGCTCACTAAAAATGCCTAAAAAAATAATGTCTTGCACAACAAAAATATTTTGTACAAAAAATGCTACCAGAACTCGTTCTAAAGTTTTCAGAAGCAGATTGAGCAGATATTGGAAGGCTCTTTCTTATTTGATTCATTTGCACTCAAAAATTATCTTGTTTCCAAAACAATCATCAACTTATGCATCTATAGTGTAAGGAACATAGAAACATGTACAGTGTAGAAATTATGAATAAATTTGTTCTGAAATCATCATCTACTTCTCTGGGGGGGTTAAAATATATTTATTTTCTTTAGCAATAGTTCTATTTCTCATAGCTTACTGTATCAAATATTATTGCGTGGGAATGTCCCTAGCTAACCATAAGACTATAATTAAAAACAGGTTTGTCCAAGATTCATTCTCCACACGAATGTAATATTTACCATCTTATACAACATTTACTATGCTCAGGATTTGGGCAGCTGAATCATTTCCCAACCTGTCAAAGTCTAAAAGCTGATGACATAGTTAAGGCAAATTTCCTCATTTCAAAGATGTGATGACTGATTAGTAATTCACTTATTCAGATCTGAGGCCGGACATCCAGATTCCCACAGAACATCAGAATATTTTTTAAATCATAGGCAAATTTGTACAGTCAGTAGGTACTATGGCTGCCTCCCACAAGCGACTAGTCTGTATCTGCAATGATTCTACAAGAAAGAATTTATGCTATATCCACTGTCCCCATTTGTTTCATATTGTGAGACAATACTGCTCATTTCTGCATAACTGCAAGTTTATTTGACAAATTAGTAATTTTTGGAATGCTGTTTAATTGTTTCTTGGCCTCTGAGGATAGAACAAGAGGCAATGGACTTAAACTGCAGCAAGGGAGGTTTAGGTTGGATATTAGGAAAAAGTTGCTAACTGTCAGGGCAGTCAGTGGAATAAATTGCCAAGGGAGGTTGTGGAATCTCCATCGCTGGAGATATTTAAGAATAGGTTAGATAGATGTCCATCAGGGATGGTTTAGATAGTACTTGGTCCTGCCATTGCGGCAGGGGGCTGGACTCGATGGCCTCTCGAGGTCCCTTCCAGTCCTAGTGTTCTATGATTCTATGATAAAATATAATTAATGTTCAGACAAATAAACCATACGAGTCATTCTATTAATGTAAATGGAACTCCTCACAGGCTCCAAGTTTGAATGTGCTTGAGTACCTTGCTGAACCAGCACCAAAGACGGGAAGGAGAGAAAGCAAAGGTGGATATTGTATTTAAATAAACACAGATCTCCTCTGAAAACAGACTTCAAATGGCATTGTATATTTCCAGTTTTACTGTCTTGGGACCAGATCCACAAAGGTACTTCCCTGCCTAAATCCCAAACTTTGAGACCTAAGGCTCAGTTTTAGGTGCCTCTGTGAGTCATAAAATCTAGGTTGGCTGCTATCTAAAACCCTCTGTCATCTTAACTTACTCAGCACCTAAATTTTCACGGCAAACGTTCCCAAGGCACCTATGGTCTCTGTCTCTAGGCCTGGCACTGGTACCACACTCTAAGGCTACATCTACATAGCACACCAAACTTGAAATAAGATACACAATTTGTGCTACACAAATTGGGCATCTTATTTAATTTTGAAATGGGCTATTTTGGCATTTGGCGCTGTCTAAACAGTGCCAAATGTTGAAATAAAGCACTATTTCGAAGCATCCCTTACTCAGCCTGCAACAAGATGTATAGAGATGTCGAAATAGCATGCCCAGTATTTCTAAAAATATTTTGAAATAATGGATGAATTTCAAAGCTGCAGAGTAGCTATTTTGGGATACTGAGGTATCCCGAAATAGCTCTGCCATGTAGACATAGCCTCGCTGTCCTGATGTCTATCTCCTAACCAGGGCTGTTGCTGTGGGTGGAAAAAGATGGAAGTTGCCCCAGGACTTAGAGATTTAAAAGGACCCAGCCCTCTGGGCTGTTTCCTCACTCCCAGAGCTGCACACGGCGTGGTTTGGGTGGTACTGAAAGCTGACTGTCTCTAACCCTGTTTCTTCCGCCTGAGGTCATGCCCCTTCCGAGGGCCCTGGAGCCTAGCCAATGTTCCTTCCAATCATTTCTGTTCACGTGCAAATACATTTTATTATGTGCACCAAAGGACATGTGAATGTGCACTACCAGTAGAAACACAAAACCTAGCAGCGGGCACTCTGCTAACCAGCTGGGCAGCATACGAATTTCTCCTGAGTGGCCGCACAAGTGCAAAGCTTACAGTTACCTCTGAGCCAAGCTCCTCCCCACCCATTGCCCATGGCCCAGCGAAGTCTGGCTCCCGCCCTCCTCACCCCTAAGATCCCGAGTCCTCCACAAGCCAGGGAAGAGAGTTACTCCTCTGCCTAGCTCTCCCAGGTTCTCAAATACTGCTTGGATTGGGTCCCTTTCAAGAGAAGGCAGTGATAATGCTACTGTTGCCCTCATCACTTTTGACCTAGGGGTTAGAGCAGGCACCTGGAATGTGGGAGAGCTGGATTCAATTCCCCTCTCTGCCTCCTGAGAGGAAAGGGATTTGAATGCGAGTCTCTCACATCTCTCGGATGTTCTGAGGTCAGGCTTCCTCAGCTCAGTAGCCTGCCTGCTGACAGCGGCCAATAAATAACAGGTGCCCCAGAAAGAGTGGCCTGAACAGGTACCGATCAAGCAATCTCTCTCCTGTCATCCATCTTCCAGTCTCTGACAAACAGAGGCTAGGGACACCATTCCTTACCCATCCTGGCTAATAGCCATTAATGGGTCTAACCTCTATGAATGTATCCAGCTCTTTTAAAAACCCTGTTATAGTACTAGCCTTCACAGAGTCCTCTGGCAAGTTCCACAGACTGATTTTGTGCTGTGTGAAGAAGAACTGCCTTCTATTTGATTTAAACCTGACGCCAATTAATTTCATTTGGTGTCCTCTATTTCTTGCATTATGAGAACAAGTAAATAATTTTTCCTTGTTCACTTCCTCCACACCACTCATAACTCTATATACCTCTATCGTATTCCCCCTTAGTCTCCTCTTTTCTAAGATGAAGAGTCCTAATCTCCTTAATCTCTCTTCATATGGTACCAGTTCCAACCCCATAATCATTTTAGTTGCCCTTTTTTGAACCTTTTCTAATGCCAATATATCTTGTTTGAGATGAGGCAACCACATCTGTACGCAGTGTTCAAGATGTGGGCTTGCCATGGCTTTATATAAGGGCAATAAGATTTTATCCATCTTAGTCTCTAGCCCTTTTTTAATGATTCCGAACATTCTCTTTGCTTTCTAGACAGCTGCTGCACACTGCATGGATGTTTTTAGAGAACTATCCACAATGACTCCAAGATGTCTTTCCTGATGAGTTATAGCTAGATTAGCCCCCATTATACTGTATTTTTTCCAATGAGCATTACTTTACACTTATCCACATTAAATTTCATTTGCCATTTTATTGCCCAGTCACTCAGTACTGCGAGATCCTTTTGAAGTTCTTCACAATCTGCTTTGGTCTTAACTATCTTGATCAGTTTAGCATCAGCTGCAAACTTTGCCATCTCACAGTATACCCCTTTCTCCAGATCACTTATGAATGAATTGAATAGGATTGGTCCTTGGGCTGACCCTTGGGGAATATTACTAGTTATCCTTCTCCATTCTGAAAATGTATCATTTATTCCTACCCTCTGTTTCCTGCCTTTTAACCAGTTCTCAATCCATGAAAGGATCTTCCCTCTTATCCCATGACAACTTAGTTTACGGAAGAGCCTTTGGTGAGTGACCTTGTCAAAGGCTTTCTGGAAATCTAAGTGTACTATATCTACTGGATCCCCCTTATCCACAAGTTTGTTGACCCTCTTCAAAGAATTCTAATATATTAGTAAGACATTATGTCCCTTTACAGAAACCAGACTGACTTTCACACAACAAATTATATTCTTCTATGTATCTGACAATTTTATTCTTGACTATGCTTTCAACTAATTTGCCTGGTACCGATGTTAGACTACTGGTCTGTAATTGCCAGGATTGCTTCTAGAGCCCTTTTTAAATATTGGTGTTACATTAGCTATCTTCCAGTTATTGGGTACCGAAGCTGGTTTAAAAGATAGGGTACAAACCACCATTAACAGCTATGCGATTTCACATTTGAGTTCTTTCAGAACTCTTGGGTGAATGCCATTTGGTCCTGGTGGCTTGTTCTTGTTAAGTTTATCAATCAGTTCCAAAACTTCCTCTAAGGACACCTGAATCTTGGACAATTCCTCAGAATTGTTACCTACTAAGGACAGCTCAGGTTTGGGAATCTCCCTAACATCCTCAGTCATGAAGACCAAAGCAAAGGATTCACCGAGTTTCTCTGCAATGACTTTGTCATCTTTGTGTGCCCCTTTTGTATCTCGATCATCTAGGGGCCCCACTGGTTGTTCAGCAGGCTTTCTATGTACTTAAAAAACATTTTGGTGTTGCTTTTTGAGTTTTTGGCTAGCTGTTCTTCAAATTCCTTTTTGGCTTTTCTTATCCCATTTTCACATTTAATTTGGCAGTGTTTATGCTCCTTTCTATTTTCCTCACTAGAATTTGACTTCCATTTTTTGAAAGATGCCTTTTTATCTCTCACTGCTTCTTTTACATGGCTGTTAAGCCAAGGTGGATCTTTGTTGGATCTTTTACTGTGTTTTTTAATTTGGGGTATAGATTTAAATTGGTCCCCTATGGTGGTGTCTTTGAAAAGTTTCCATGCAGCTTGCAGGGATCTTACTTTAGTCACTGTAACTTTTAATTTCTGTTTAACTAACTTTCTCATTTTTGCATAGTTCCCCTTTCTGAAATTAAATGCTGCAGTGTTGGACTGCTGAGATGTTCTTCCCACCACAGGAATGTTAAATGTTATTATATTATGGTCACTATTTCCAAGCGGTCCTCTTACAGTTACCTCTTGGACCAGATCGTGCACTCCACTCAGAACTAAATCAAGAATTGCCTCTCCCCTTGTGGGTTCCTGTACAAGCTGCACTAAAAAGCAATCATTTAAGGTATCAAGACATTTTATCTCCACATCTTGTCCTGAGGTGACATGTACCCAGTCAATATGGGGATAACTGAAATTGCCTACTGTTATTGAGTTTTTTTAATTTTGATTGCTTCCCTAACCCCCTTAGCATTTCATAGTCTCTATCACTGTCTTGGTCAGGTGGTCGACAGTATATCCCTACTGTTGAAGCAACTCCACTTCCGATTTAAGCCATTGAGCCAGAGTGTGTGCAAGAATGACTGTGTACCTGGGTGAATCAGGCCTCCACTGGGGAAACAGGATACAAAGAACCATCCTGTTGGCTCCAATGATACTTATTATGTATCCTAAGTGGAACAGCTTCAGCAGACGAGATGAAGGGACATCTCTCCTGTCCCCCTCAGAATCTCATAGGTCTCTTCTGACACGTGAAAAACCAATTGTCAAATCCATTCTTCTCTCAGGTAGGTTTCAACTAAAGTCTCCTGCATTGCAGGTGAGTATATTTTTAACTAATTTTCTCAGTTTGCAGTTAAAAAGATACTCCCCCTGCCCCGCCATCACTGCCAGCCCCACAAAATCAACCTAGGATCTTAAAGTTAAGAGTTAAGTGTTATCCTTTCTGACACATTTGTCATCACCAGTAAAAAGATTGTTTGATGGGTTCTTGGCAATAATAGAATTCAACAGGGCTAAAAGTAGTGAAAACATATGTCAATTAAGTCAGCAAGCATGAATTGGAACAGGCACTAGGAGCCACTGTGCTGAGTAAGAGATTGATTTTCTTGCGCTACAATTGCACATTAGCATATAGGTCCAAATGTCTAGATATTAAAAAGTAGTTAGCCAGTCTCTTGAGAGGAATTGGTAATACACACCACATTTGTAGACAATACAGTAAGCCACAGCTGTACCCAAACACTTCTGTGCTGAGCTCAGTCACTCCACTGAAATTTTAGTTCTGTTGAGAGGATGCTCATCAGAGGGAGCAGAATCAGCAGTGCAACGTACCCGTGAGAGTAAGGGAAGGTCAAGGCATGCATAGTGAGGTATGAGCTCTGTTTTATCAAATGTGGGGCAGTACTGACTTGTACTATGCTTGAGAACCGCACTCATAATAATTATCTATAATATAAAATAGATAGCAGGGGAAAGTGGAAATCTGGCTGAAGAAAAGCTGCCATTAACAACCCCTTAAAATTGAAGTGCCTTTGAACAAAAAATGGCCTTTGTGTAGAGTGGGTTATTTTATTTATATCCAAACAACTGTCAGTTGTTAAAATGCTTTGATCCTGGCTCTTAATGAACTTGTGCCAAATTTTCAAAAGTGCTCAGCAGCCACAATTTAGATGCTCCATTTCATTTAGTTACCAAAGGTAAGACCCACTGATGGCTTGCATGTAACTCCATTCTCTCTTCTGACTGAGCTTTACTGTGTTAACACCACACTCAATTGCCAGCTGGTATGTAAAGTATATTTTTCAACCTTCTGATGCTACAGCAATCCCCACTATTACCCTTTTGTTTTGTGTTGGTTTTTTTTTTCTGAGTAAGGGAGGAGTGACTAAATCAAGATTCAAAACCATTTCCCTGTTTGGTATCAAATTAAAGCTACGCCGAAGCACTGGGAAGGCTTCCAGACTTATCTGTAAATACTTTTGTTTTAATGGGGGTTGTTGGACCCATTTCATTTCTTGTATTACCATTTAAAGAATCTGGAGGACAAGGACCTGATCCAAAGCCCACTGAATTGAATGGAAGCCTATCAGCTGCCCGGAGTAGGCTTTGGATCAGGCTCTATGATGGGTAACAGCAACGAAGGGTCCTGTGGCACCTGTGGACCAACATCTGATGAAGTGAGTCTGTGCTCACGAAAGCTCATGCTCAAAACTTTTCTATAGGTGGGCACTATGGTCCACCAGTCTATAGGTGCCACAGGACCCTTCGTTGCTGTTACAGATCCAGACTAACATGGCTACCCCTCCGATACTTGGCTCTATGATGGGACTCTGAAACCTAAATCTGACCGACTCGTTATGAAACCCATGTTTGTAAGGTCTGCATGGGAAACAAACAATGCTAATTACAGTGATCTTAAGGTCAAGACACTTCATCATTTGTAGGATAATTTTATACACATGGATAGGTCAGCAAGAGCTTTTCCATCACAAAGCAGAAGGGTTTAGCAATGAAGCCATGACAGCTGTTTTTGTCGAATGTGATGCGGTACTCCCTGGCACTATGCTTGAGAACCAAGAGATAAAATATATGGAAGGGGAAATCTCAATCACCCAAGAGTCAGCCTGGCTATGGGAGGGAGCCCTTTGGCAGATGGGTCACAATCATTTTTACTGAAATCTGAAAAATCTATCCAAATGTGACGGACATCTCCCCCTGCCCCCAGTGTAGGATGTGAAGAAGAAAAAAATAACCAAACTGCCTTTTAGTTTACTGACATGCAGTATAAAACAGACTCAAAGGAACTAATATGCTCACAATTCTGCAGGGTAAGGCATTTTAACACAGTTTTTCTCATGTAAAGAAAACCAAGAAAAACAAAACCATTATGAGTTTACCCACCTACTGACAAAGCCTGAGAAGATCTTATTTCTCAGACCCTTGTCAAATTTCCATTCTATCTAGTGGTAATTTCCTTCCTCACTTATAAGATAAATATGTGAAATAGTCTCAAAGGATAATAGATTTTTGTATGTGAAAACAAATTTGATCGCTCTCTCTCTCCCCTTAAACTCCATTCTTTAACCTTAAACTTCTGGCCACAGGAATAGTCTTCCCTGGTCTTTTACATAATTCAGGAAGCAAAATATAAGTTGAGACAACACATACGTAATTGATCGATTGTTTTGGAGGGATTTTTGTATATCTGGTGTCTACTTTTTACGTGTGCAGTGTTGTTGTAGCTGCTTTGCTCATAGGATATTAGAGCAGCAAGGCGGATGAGGTAATACCTTTTACTGAACCAGCTTCTGCTGGTGAAAGAGAGAAGCTTTTGAGCTGCACATGTTCTGCCCCATTGAGCTTTCATGCTTCAGATCTGCATAGCTTGAAAGCAGGTATCTTTCATCAACAGAATTTGGTCCAGTAAAAGGTAGCCATACTGTCCTATCACCCTCTTGTTATTTTAATAGCCATGTAAAAATGGGCTTTCATTATCTTTGCCTGAAGACCAGTCTGGTCAGAGAATCAAATATATGTTCCATTGTATAAGGCATACCTGTTTACCAGCTCCCTGTGAAATGCTGCTTTATGCAAACTTTAGTCATATATATCATATATATCTCTGTCTGTTTCTTAATACATACACTGGATACATACATTGCATATGACTATTAATGTAGAATCTCCTTATGCAGCCAGTCCCCATCTCTCTCCCCACTGGCTTGCCAGCTCCCACATTAGTCCCCTTCATCCCCAGACTTCCATCTCCCAATGTACTTTCTCTGCCTCTCCCTCCATGCCTGGTTCTTGTTTTCTCTACATTTAAGTCAGGCAGCATAACTCTCTACAATATCTGGGGCTGTAGAGGGCACAAGAGCAGATAAAACAGATCAAGAAGAGGATTTTCATACGTTTAATACTTGAATTTGCAGTGCTTGTGAAACTAATAGTACACTTGTCCCACTAGTGAGCTGTACCTCTAGATATCTATATTGTGCTCATTGTTAAGACTTTCGAGCTTTTACTAAGATCTTACCTCAGAGGCCTGTCATAAGATGCATTGCAGTGTCCTACTGCTGTTATACATTACATCGTATACTTCCCACCATTATAGGGCTGTTTTCAGGCCAATTTGATTACTGTTGTAAGGAGCTTTGATCTTAAGACTTACTATATTTTTAGAGTGCACAAAAATGGATCTTGGGAAATATTTTTCAAAAGTGAAGAGTTATAATCTTTTTGTAAAACTCCCTGGCTGCTGAGGTTATATCTTGAAACGATGTGCAGCAAACAAGTGAAAATGGCATGTGAAAATTGCTCAAACCCAGTTTTCTGTTTTTGGTTATGCTTCAGACCTCTGAAAGTCATCTTATATTGGAAAACTGGCTTAGACAATTTCTGTGGCCACCTCAAAAACATCCTAAATTATCTTAAAATGCCTGACGTTTCCCCAAGATATTTTTACATGCATGCAATGGTTGGTCAGAATTGGGCAAAAAGCAAAACAAGACAAGATACCGGTCATTTCTTCAAGCAGCTGAAACACTGGAACTATTTAATTTCGGGTTTTTTTTTCAGGAAGAAATGAAGACTTCATATTTTACTGTATTTGGCTGATAATTACACTGTACCCTCTGGACCTGCTGTATTGGAATATAGTTACAGGATTATAATGGTCATATCACTGCGGTTCTCAATGCAAAACTTGGAATAGGCTTATATCAGAGGGGAAATACTATTATTTATTATAAAGCAACATAGACTTTGACAACTCAAGGGCTGTTTCTACACATGCCACTTTCCTCTGAAAGTGGCATGCTAATGAACAGCCCGAAATATGCTAATGAGGTGTGGATGCAAATTCCTGGTACCTCCGGTGGCGGGGGTCTTCTGGAAGGAAGTCCTCCTTCTGGAGGCCCTTTCTTCCCAAAAATTTTGGCGAAAAAGGGGCCTCCAGAAGGAGGACGTCCTTCCAGAAGACCCCCCAGGGGCTGTGCTTCTACACATTGTTTTGGAGTCTGGAAGAAAGTCTTCCGGATTCCAAATCACGTGACCTTCTGCTAATGAGGTGCCGGGAATCTGCATCCCTGCCTCATTAGCTTATTTTGGGCTGTTTGTTAACATGCCACTTTCGGAGGAAAGTGGCATGTATAGAAACAGCCATGCAGAACAAGTCAAAAAATGGATTCCCTGACCAGAAAAAGCTTCCACTCTAAAGTTATTTAGGAGCGTTTGCAAGCTCAGAGCTTTTCTTAAAAAGAGAAACTGATGATAACAACAGAGGCAGCAGAAGGGGAGAACTGGGGCAGTTCAGAGGGTAGTTATTAATGGTTAAGAGGACAGTTATTAATGTTTGACAATCATACTGGAATGGCACAACAAGTAAGATTCCACAGAGATCTGTTCTGTGACCAGTCTGTTCAATATTTTCATCAACAATTTAGATATTGGCACGGAGAACACATTTAGTAAATGTGCAGATACCACCAAGCTGGGAGGGATTGTAACTGCTTTGGGGGATAGGGTCAGAATTCAAAATGATCTGCATAAACTGGAGAAATGGGCTGAGGTATTTAGGATGAAGTTTAATAAGGACAAATGCAAAGTACTCCACTTAGGAAGGAATACACTCATCCCTTGTTATACAAGCACAATAGGTTCCCAAATTTCTCTTTGTAGGTGAAAACTCATAAGAGCACCACTAAATTCCCATTAAAATACATGTGAAAGTCTCCGATTCATTCCAAGTGCTTGTAACGTGACATAAGCCAGTTGAGTTTAGGTACTTTTCTGATGTATTTGAATAGGTTGGCACCAGAAATAGGATGTAGTGTATGTACGTAGAGCAGGGATTCACAACCTGTGGGTCAGGACCCAAACATGGGTTCCATTAGATTTGTTAAAGGTCGCTAGCTGGGCAGTTCCCAGCTGCTGTTAAAGAAGCCATTTGCAGTTTCTTAACACTGCTGCCTAAGTCAGATATCTATCAATAAGTGATAACTGCTGGAGATGGCAGCTGTCTCTATCACTAGGGACAGCAATTACCTTATGCCTCGGTGCTGAAATCTTAACACTTGAGTTAACTGCTGGAAGCAGGAGGGCTGGTGGAGCCACCCAGTTTAGCAGCCCCAGTGGAGAGGCTGCAGGAGGAGGAGGAGTGTCTAGGGCTGGGGCTGTTGAGGGAAGCCGGGGTGGCTCTACAACTGGGGGAAATTTGGGGCTGCAGGGGGGGTTGTAAGTGTGGGGGTGGTTTGGGGCTGCTGGGGGTGTGTAAAGCTGAGGGCAGTTTGGGGCTGCTGGGGGGTTGTAAACCTGGGGGCAGTTTGGGGCTGCTGTGGTGGGGGTTTAAAACCTGGGTGAGGGTGAAGCCTGCAGGGCAGGCGGGGGCATCTAATACAGTAAACCCTGGAGTTACCCAGGGGAAGTTCCTGGAACCCCTGCATAACTTGAATTTTTCTCCAATGGCAGGGGAGCCAGGAACCACCAGCGCTGGCCAGTTTCCTGGCTCCCAGAGTGACTGGAGCTGGGAACCAGGGGCAAGCTGGTTCCAGTCTCCCCATGGCTTGCGGGGCTGGGAAACTGAGCAGCTCATGGCTGGACAGTTTCATGTTCCTGCCAGCACAGGGGAAGGAACCACAGTAAGAGCCTTCTCCCTCTCTTCCCTCAGCTGCAGGGCTGTCAGACAGCTGCATGTCTGAGGAAAGGGAGGGAGAAGGCTCCAGCTGCAGGGCCACGGGTCTCCTCGCCCCCCGCCTGGGACTCTGCAGCTGGCTCTGCTCCAGCTGCAGGGCTGCAGGTCTCCCGGCCCCAACCAGGGATCACCACGGCTGAAGTGGATCCAGCTGCAGGTCTCCCAGCCTCCCAGGACCCCATGGCTGGCTCTGTTCCAGCCACGGGGCTGCGGGTCCCTCCCCCGCCCTCCCCCAGCCAGGGACTCTGCTCATATAAGTGGGGGAAATTCACTCATATAGAGACTAAAGGTAGGTATATATGGTCCTTGTTTTAGTGAGTACTCATTAGTAAACTACTCGTTAAGCGAGGGATGAGTGTAATCAGTTTCACACATACAGAATGGGAAGCGACTGTCTAGCAAGGAGTACTGCAGAAAGGGATCTTGGTGTCAGAGTGGGCCACAAGCTAAATATGAGTCAACAGTATGATGCTGTTGCAAAAAGAGCAGACATAATTCTGACATGCATTAAGTGTTGTGAGCAAGACGTCAGAAGTCATTCTTTTGCTCTATTCAGCACTGATTAGGCCTCAATTGGGGTATTGTGTCTTCTTTGGCACCACATTTCAAGAAAGATGTGGAGAAATTGGAGAAGATCCAGAGAATAGCAACAAGAATGATTAAAGGTCTTGTTTAGTTTAAAAAAGATAAAACTGAGAGGGGACATGATAGCAGTTTACAAGTACCTAAAAGAGTGTTTCAAGGATGAGGGAGAAAAATTTTTCTCCTTGGTCTCTGAAGATAGGACAAGAAGCAATGGATCTAAACTACAGCAAGGGAGGTTTAGGTTGGACATTAGGAAAAACTTCTTAACTGTCCAGGTGGTTAAAAATTGGAATAAATTACCTAGGGAGGTTGTAGAATCTCCATCATTGGCAATAAGAGCAAGTTAGATAGACATCTGTCAGGGATGGTCTAGATGGTAGCTGGTCCTGCCAAGAGTGCAAAGGACTGGATTCAATGGCCTCTCATGGTCCCTTCTAATTCTAGTATTCTGTGATTCTATAACATGGACTGATCCATGGTCATTTCAGAGGATCTTGCTTGTGTGCTGTAAGCAACAATCAATATATAGTGACGTCAACAGAAGCAGTAGGTGCGCAATCTTCTGAAACTCAGTTACTCAGGTGTTTAAATATGAACTGAGTAGCTTAGTTTTAGGTGCCTAAGTTTGAAAATACTGGTCTATGCTAATTTCAGATTTGTGAAAAAGGTCCCATATTGACTTTCAAAATCTGAACAATAGTTTTCATCTGATGGATCCTCTGCAATACTATATACAAAGTCTACTGTTTATTCAACTTCATTGGTCTTAGACGCATAGTGTGGAAGAATGAGATGGATTCTATTTTGGCTTGTATGTTATCAACAGGATTTTAAATAGGCAGTATAAAGATGCACTGGGGTCAAGATTACTGGAACCTATTTCTAGCTCTACTCACAAATTACTATGTGACGTTGAGCTAATTATTAAAACTTCTGTGTTTCAGGCCAATCATTAGTACAGTAAGAAGAATAAAGACTAACTCAAAGGCAAGGCTTAATGAGCAGATTATTTGTAAATATTGTGAGATGTTTCAAAGACATGTGCTCTATAATTGGGAAGTATTACTGTATTACTTCAAATCTCCCCTACATAAGACTAAACAATGCTTTCTGGTGTTTCACTGTTGATTAACAATGGTTTTAAAAATCCTAACCCACATCTATTTTCTCTTAAGTGTTTTGAATTACATGCAATTGTGGTGTCAAGAACAATGGTTTAAAATGTCTAGCTAATGGTTAAGCTGCCTATTTAACTTTCATAAAGAGTGGGAAGAATGAGATAGTATTTCCAGCTTCAAACAGAGCACCATCAAAATCTTGTTTTCTTTTTCAAGAATACAGTAGAAATCTTCCAGCATGTTAGAAGTATATATAAATATTTCAGATGTAACCTTTTTTTGTTGTTTCCTGGGTTTTTTCCAAGACATCTTACCATTTATCTTGCCAGGACAGAGTGTGTTGTCTGACCACTTCCCCATTGCAATTAAGGTTTGAAACCACTTGCTTACGCACAACCGAGACCATCATACCTAACCCCAGAGGAGGCCAGAAACTCCCAACACACTACATTTCCCAGGCCAGCCAAGGGGCCCAGAGCATGCAAGGATAACATGCTCTGTGTTACATGGCTGTTGGGTGGTGACGTCCCAAATAAGGAGAAACCTTTAAAAAAAGTGAAGGGTGAGATTTGAAGCTTCTATCTCTAAAATATGTTGCAAAAACTTCCATCATAAGATAGAGGTATAATATTTCAAAAGTCTGTCTTAAAAATTCAGTAACTAGGAGTCTGTCCCAATTAAGTGAGGTTTAGTTGGAAGCTTTGCTATAACCCTGTATCATATATTCAGCAATGAGTTTCATAGAACCACAGACTTGCAATGAGCTAATTTAAAAATTAAATATATATTAAAACGGCACAGTCTCCTTCATGACTCTTGCGCCAAGCATTGAGCTTTTTCTTACTTCACTCTGCAGCACAAGTGCTTTAAGAGGCTCTAGCTCTTGTCTCTGGAATTGGGGACCAGGCATAAAAGACAACAGTCGAGGAGCATTTCATAATTCCCTGTTTTTGGAATGCCAGTCTTTTCACTGAATTCAGTGGGCTTTGGATCTAGCCCCTCGTATTTGACTAGTTATTAAAACAACCAGCATAACATGCAGTAAGATTCAAAATCGTCTTATAAAGATACAAGGGGCTGTGAATTCTGGCTTTTGATGTGTGTGGGGATTATACTTTGTGACTATTGAGCCACTAAGAATTAATGTTAGTTTTCCATGTTAGCAATCATGCACCATTATATCTCTACTGTTGTCTTCTGCATGACTTTGGTAATCTGGATTGATTAGTAGTTATAATTATACCTTCCTTTTAAGGCCAGCATCGAAAGATTTTACAGTAGCAATCCATCTGGTATTCCTTGCCACCAAACAGTACTTGAGGACTAAGCAGGATCGAGTTTATTGGATAAACAAGTCCACATGGCAACATTTCTGGAATACTCTTACACTGTCATCATTTGAAGACAGAGTGTTTTCTCAGGATAAGTCAACAGTAGGAGGGAAAGACAACTGTCAAATGACACACTCACATGCAGAGTTTTTATGTGTGGGGCTGTTCTGTCTAGCTGCTTATTTAGCTTGAAAGTGCATCTATCCAACAGATCCAGTTCAGAGTAGTTAAGAGGGAAGAAACAACCACAATGGGTTTTTTCATTTTTACTTTTAAGTTAGTCTGAAAAGACCCACAGTTTGAAACTACGAAGCTGTCCAGATTTATTGTGTTCTGGAGCCATTGATTACACTGTGTCCCATTTCTGTTTATTTGTCTTAGTTCTTCTTGGTGTTGAAAGACTGACCATCATGGACATAAAAAAGACTATCTAGCTTCATCTGTCTCACCATCTTCTGCGGCTCAAGCCCTTGTGGTGGGGCACTTCCCCAGACTACTGGAAAAAGCCAGATGCAGGGGTGGTGCATCAAGCTAAGAAACACGAGTTATTTAACATGTCAATATGAGCACATCACAAAATCACATTTATTAGTATATTACAATATATGTCAGATTCCAGAGCAAATAAAACAAAACATCTATGGGTTGTGCTGGAGGTTTGAATGATTTGGCAGTTTGTATTTGGAAAAAAGTTCACTTAGTTTCCTTTGTCCCTGCCCTGAGACTGTGGTAAGTAGCGCAGAGACCAGCCAGCCAACCTTATTTTTCTAAACTATTGACTAATCACTGAGTTCATGTTGAAGATAACTGTGGTGAACCAGTTCATGAACTTCTTGAACTCTTACCATCCCATCACACCAGCTTATATAGCCAGGAAACTGACATTTAATAAATGTGGAGTCTTGTAGCTAAAAATTAAGGTTGGGCCAAATTATTCCTTCCACATAGAGATGTGTGAAAGGGACAAATAATGTAGAAAACTAAGCTCACTGCCTTTTTTGATTCATTCACCTCTCGGGGGGAAAGACTTTGTTCTGGGACAGAGAGAAAGAGGCACAGCCTGTCATCTGAACAGAGTCCAAGGTGCTGTGGTGCCTTCTGGCCCTGAAAAAGAATTTCGGATTGTGAGCGGAGTAGAAGTCTGTGCTTCTCTTTGGATCTGTCTCCCAACTGGCAATGTGGTCAGCTTAGTGGTCCTGCTGTCAGTGACTGCTGTTCCCTGCTTGTGCCTGGTGACCTCCCCTGTTCTGATCAGTGTTCAACACAGAGGCATTTACTGGCAGAAAACGGGTTTGGGTTTGGATGGAAGCAAATTATGTACAGTGGTTGCTGCCAACTCTTCCCCAACACGATCCTCATTACAGCTCATCTATGCAGTATTCACACACACAGGGCGTACTGCAAGCTCAGGGAAAGAGTGGCACATGCCTCAATCAGCGACTCTACTCTCACCTGCATCAGGCAGATATGGTCAATACTCACCTTTTACTCCATGCAATGATAGCAGCATTTGGGCCCATGCATTGATACCATAATTAGTATATCAAGCTGCCAGGTGTGCTCTAATCACTGCTATGATACCTCCCTGTGGCCCATCTGGGTATCTCATGATAAGTCTGACATGTCCTCCTTTCATTTCCCACCTTGTGGTCTCAGGCTGTGTCTACATTACGAGATAAATTCCAATTTGTTTATATCGATTTTCTAATTTTGGAATTTCTAAATTCAATTTTGACCATCTGTGCTTCACGCCTTGCTCCCCACAAAGTCGAGTCATTGCCGCCACACATTGGCTAACATCAACTGTTGCAGTAGAGCGTTGTGGGAGGCTATTCCACAGTTCTCTCATCTCTATAGCATTCTGGATATACTCGCTGGTCTGGATGTCATCTTCCCCCACTGCATTTTCATTATTCCCCCCACCCGCTGATCCCTGCAAAAATATTGAACCATTGGAGATAATGCAGAAGACACTCACAATCACAAGAAAGAATTTTTGGTTTCCTCACACATTACATTGCCAACATGGGTGCTGCGACTGTATTCTCAACTGACCATCCTCTGAGTATCCCACCTCCCATTATTGCAGAAATGTGATCCCTGAAAATAATGCAGGGGCCCAGAATGTTTCTGGTAGGAATGTAGGAAGAAAGAATTTTTGGTTTTCCCCTTCATTATATTGGCAACCCAGGTGGAGTGACTGTATTCTCAACTGGCCAGCCTTTCCACCTTCCACCATTGTCAATATGTGATCCGTGAAAATAATGCAGGGGCCCAGAATGATTCTTTAGTTTGAGAAGAATGTAGTAAGAAGGGAAGAATTTTTGGTCTCCTCCGACATTACATTGGCAATGTGAGTGCAGCGACTGTATTCTCACCAGGGCATCCATGTCACCTCCCATCGTTGTGGAAATATGATCCCTGAAAACAATGCAGAGGAAAGAAACGTAGGAAGAAAGACATAATTTTTGGTTTCCCCATACATTATTGTTAATAGAAAGGGTTTTTGGCTTCTGTGCAATGACTGTGTTCTCAACTGGCCATCCATCCCACCTCCCATCATTGCCAAAATGTGATCCCTAAAAAGCATGCAGGGGCCCAGAATGTTATATTGAGAAGAATGTAGGAGGAAAGAATTTTTGGTTTCCCCAGACACTCTGCTGACAACACGGGTGCAGTGACTGTATTCCCAACTGGCCATCCATCCCACCTCCCATTATCACAGAAAAAAGAATTGTTGGTTTTCCCCAGGAGGCAGCAAGCCCAGGTATGGGCCAAGGAGGACGGTGTTGCTGGATGACCTGTTGAAGTATTCTCCCCTGTCAGCAGCAAGCCCTTTAGCTGTTGGGGGGACACTTTCCCCCTGGCGGCAGCAGCAAGCCCAGGTATGGGCCAAGGGGGGAAAAGTGTCGCTGGACGACCAGGTGGGCTGTTCCTTCCCCATGGCAGCAGCAAAGCACCCCATATCTTAATAACTGGGGAAGACTATTCCATGGCAGCAGCAAAGCTGCCAGTATCTTAACCACTGGGAGAGACCTCCCCACGGTGGCAGCAAAGCCCTCTCTTTCCTGTGTGACTGGCAGCATTGCCAGCACTGAACAGTGGGCACATCCTTTTATTGGGGTGGGTTAGGGGCTACCCACATGATGTTCCTGAGCATGGGAAAGACCCAGACTGTGTGGTGCCTGTGGGGGAGGGTAGGGGATTCACACACAAATGTGAACCACTCAGAAGAAGTTTCTCAGCGTGTTATGGAAGCATGACCCCCAGCACAGCCTTGCCGACATGTGGTATGGCAGGGCAGGGGCTGGTGCCAGGCAGTGCAGAAAAAACAGCAAGTGTACAGATGGATCCGCGAACTCCCTGCAAGGGCTATTTGAATGGGTAGATGCACACACCCCACTAACATCATAGAAAGAGAGAAGCCATTTCTCGGGCTGTCATAAACTAACATGAGCCCACAGCTAAAGGCTCGCTGCTGCCCTCATTTGGAAATTCAGGCTCTTCTTGTTACTGGAGAGCAGCGGCCAGAGCATAGCAGTGAGAGGGGCACTGTGGCTTACATAAGGGAAACCTCTGAAGGCTAATAAATTAAATTTTAAGATGTGGCACTTCCACACTGGCATTTAATAGAACTTCTGAATTCAAGCTTGATGCTATAGCCATCAGCTAACTGTGATTTTGTAATCTCAAGATTAGTGCACCCAGAATCAAGCTAATGATCTTTACAGTGAAGACAGTCACATGGTAAAATTGAGCTAACTGAATTAAATTCAAATATATCTTATAGTGTAGATGCAGCCTCTCTTGCTGTCTCTGGAGTCAGTTGACTCCACTGTAATCAACCAGGGTGCTCCCTCTTTGTGGCATGGCCCTACAGCCAGGTCACTATCAGTTTCTCCTTCGGGGATCTCAAAGTCCTATTGGACAACTGTCTCAGGTAGTTATCTTATCCACTCCTCAGTCTATGCCATATCACCAGGGAGACCTAGGCATGTCTACAACTCTGGGTTCCAGCCCAGGGACCTTTCAATAAGCAGCCCATGTCTTCACTGTCCCAAATCTTGCTGCCATTTCTCTGAGCAGCTTCTTATAGGTCATGTCTACACTACCACTTTACTCAGCTGCAACTTTCTCACTCAAGGGTCGATCTTCCACATAGTCTAGACGTACCCAAAGTCTCTGTCGGGCTACCTTCCCCTCCCTTCTTCTGGGTGTGAACTTCTCTTAGTGCCAAGATCCCCTTCATTCTCCCTCTGGTTTTCACCTTTCCCTTTCTAAGCCCAACGAGTGACGCCAGATCTTTCGCACTGCAGCCCCCTTGCCACATGTGGCTTTCTTGGTTTTATAGCAGATTAGCCTTTCCCTGGTCCAGATTCAAATCTCATCCTTCACTTTTTTACGGGTCTCAACTCATTGCCCTAGACAATGAGGTCACCAGCAGTTAGATTGATCATACTCCTCACCCCCCAAAACTTCGCACCTATTTCCTACCTGATCCAACCCCTAATGCCCCAAAGTTAGATTTTGGTTGGAGTCATACCTGTTTAGCATCCATACTTGTGCAATGCAGGGCTGTGTTATTGCCCAACACCTTTTCCATTTATCATGCTAGAATCTTGATTCTTACTCATGACTGCCTTTCTTCTGGAACTGGGATGGAATATCATATGGATGGCCAGATCTTCAATCTGTGATGTCTTCATTCTAAAATCAATAGGAATCAGGACTGTTCATAGAATTATAGAACACTAGAACTGGAAGGGACCTCAAGAGGTCATCGAGCCCAGATCCCTGCCCTCTTATTAGGACCAAACACCATCTACTCATCCCTGATAGGTGTCTATTTAAACAGCTAAGTATCTCCAGTGGTGGAGATTCCACAAACCTCCTATGTAACTTATTCCAGTGTTTAACCACCCTGACAGTTAGGAAATTTTTCTTAATGTCTAATCTAAACTCCCTGCTGCAGTTTAAGCCCATTGCTCCTTGTCCTATTCTCAGAGGCAAAGGAAAACAATTTTTCTCCCTCCTCCTTGTAACCCACTTTGAGGTACTTGAAAACTGCTATCATGTCCCCTCTAAATCTTCTCTTTTCTAAACGAAACAAGCCCATTTCTTTCACTCTTCCCTCATAGCTCATGCTCTCTAGACCTTTAATCATTCTTGTTGCTCTTCTTTGGACCTTTTCCAATTTCTCCACATCGTTCTTGAAATGTGGTGCCCAGAACTGGACACAATACTACAACCGAGGCCTAATGAGCAATGAGTAGAGTGGAAGAATGACTTCTTGTGTCTTGCTCACAACACACCTGTTAAGACATCCCAGAATCATGTTTGCTTTTTTGGCAACAGCATCACACTTTTGATTCATATTTAGCTTGTGGTCCACTATGACCCCTAAGTCCCTTTCCGCAGCACTCCTTCCTAGACAGTTGCTTCCCATTATATATGTATGAAACTGATTGTTTCTTCCCAAGTGGAGTACTTTGCACTTGTCCTTATTAACCTTCATCCTGTTTACCTCAGACCATTTCTCCAGTTTGTCCTGATCATTCTGAATTATGAGCTTATCCTTCAAAGCAATTGCAACCCCTTCCAGCTTGGTATCATCTGCAAACTTAATAAACGTCCTCTCTATGCCAATATCTAAATCGTTGATGAAAATATTGAGCAGAACCGATCCCAAAACAGATCTTGCAGAGCCTCATTTGTTATGCCCTTCCAGTGTGACTGCAAACCACTAATAACTACTCTCTGAGAATGGTACCCAGCCAGTTATGCACCCACCTTATAGTGGTCCCATCTAAATTGTATTGCCTTATTTTATTGAGAAGAAGATCATGTGAGACTGTGTCAAATACCTTACTAAAGTCTAGGTATACCACAGCCACCACCTCTCCCTTATCCACAAGACTTGTTATCCTGTCAAAAAAAGCTTCAGCTTGGTCTGGCATGATCTGTTCTTTATTATCCATGATGGCTGTAACCCATCACCTTATTTTCATCCAGATGTTTGCCGATGAATTCCTTAATTACTTGCTCCATTATCTTTCCCAGCACAGAAGTTAAACTGGCTCGTCTGCAGTTTCCTGGATTGTTCTTTTTTCCCTTTTTACAGATGGGCACTATGGTTGTCCTTTTCCAGTCTTCCGGAATCTCTCCCCGACTTCCCCAACTTTTCAAAGATGATAGCTAAAGGCTCAGAAACCTCTTCTAAGTGCTCCTTAAGTATTCTAGAATGAGTTTCATCAGGCCTGGTGACCTGAAGGCATCTAATTTTTCTAAGTAATTTTTAACTTGTTCTTTATGTATTTAATCCTCTAAACCTACCCTCTTCCCACTAGCATGCATTATGTTAGGCATTTGTGCATCGGGCTTCTTAGTGAAGACCAAAACAAAGAAAGCATTAAACAGCTCTGCCATTCCAAGTTCCTGATATTGTTTCTCCCTCCTCACTAAGTAGTGGGCCTACCCTGTCCTCCTCGGTCTTCCTCTTGCTTCTAATATATTCATAGAATGACTTCTTGTTGCCCTTTGTGTCTCTAGCTAATTTGAGCTCGTGCTGTGCCTTGGCTTTTCTAATCTTGTCCCTGCACACACACATTGTTTGCTTATGTACAGCTTTTGTAATTTCTCCTACTTTCCATACGACTCCTTTTTGATTTTGAGATCATGCAAGATCTCCTGACTAAGCCAAGGAGGTTTTTTACCATACTTTCCAGATTTCCTATGCAGTCATATAGTTTGCTTTTGGGCTGTTAATAATGTCCCTTTGAAAAATTGCCAACTCTTCTCAGTCATTTTTTCTCTTAATCTTGCTTCCCATGAGACTTAACCTACCAGCTCTATGAGTTGACCAAAAGTTGCTTTCCTGAAATCCATTGTCTCCATTTTGCTGTTCTCCTTTTCACTATTGTTTGGAATCTTGAACTCTGTGATGTCATGGTCACTTTCCCCAAACTACCTTCCACTTTCAAATTCTCAACATGTTCCTCCCTATTTGTTAAAATCAAATATAGAACTGCTTCCCCACAGTTGTTTTTTTCCAACTTCTGAAATAAAAAATTGTCATCCATGCAGACCACAATCTTTCTGAATATTCTGTGTCTCACTGTGTTAGTTTCCCAGCATATGCCTTGATAGTTGAAGTCCCCCATCACCACCAAGTCCTGTGTTTTGGATAATTTTGTTAATTGTTTAGAGAGAGTCTCATCCACCTCTACAGCCTGGCTAGGTGGTCTGTAGTAGATCTCTATCACAACATCACCCTTGTTTTTTACCCCGTTTAACTTAACCCAGAGACTCTCAATATGTCTGTCTCCTGCATCCATCAGATGGGATGACCATTCCACCAGTGCCAGTGTTCTCTCTGCAGGTAGTGTCACCAGGGTTGAGGTGCAAATTATCAAACATCAACTTTGTTGGGCTGATCCATCCATCCTGAATGGGGGAAAACAAGCAACACCACAGCTGGCAGTAGGCCCATGAACTGTTACTCAGTGCTTACTGTTGCCTGACTTATGTAATGCTTGCTGCCTAGGATGACTAGGAAAGGGAACAAAAATTGGGCTGTGTTAACCATCATGCCCGATGAGGCTCAAGTCTATGGCTCAACAATTTTGGGAGAGCTGATTTGCTTTTTTTTTTTAAGGACAAGAGAAAAAGAAAGAAAAAGAAAGTTAAACATCTTGTATGTGGGTGGGAGTTTTTGTTTCTGTATCACAAAACTTCTTTGTTATATCTTGCATAACCATGCACTTCAAAAGATCTCCTTCCATGCCCACCTACCTGCTATTGTTTTATATATGGTTTGGTATTTTTTAGGTTTATGTTTTCCTGCCCTTTTATCTGTATGTTGAGCTAGTTCTATTTTGTGATATGGGTAGCCTGGGCTCAGGGTGGGGTGGATAACACCAAATACATGTTTGTGTTCGGTTTGGTGAAAAAATTCTACTCTGGATAATGTTCTGACCATTTAAATATATCAGCTTTGCAAAGTTAAACCCCCTTTGGATTATTGGATCTTTGTGCCTGATCCTCTGCCCATTTACTACATTAGAAGTGGTCTGAGTCATCCTACTCTAACTTGGAAAGGACACATATGTAGTACATGTAAATAGGTTTAATAGTTCATATAACTCTACTGACTGTAGGCATTTACATTAGGCCTGTAGTGGGCTTATTATTTTTTCAGAATTATTTTATAACAGCAAACCTGTTCTTTACCTCAAACATTTTGATAGATATTTTACTGTCACAGTAAATTATTTTCCCATGTTGCTCTATCTTTTTTAAAAATAAACTTGGGCTTCTTTGATTTTTTTTGATATTTTACTAATTCAAATATATCACTAGTCCTATTTATATTAGTGTTCAACTATTTGCTATAATATGCCAAATCTTTTAGGCCTTACTTGTAGGAGCATGACTTACAGTATCATATTAATGGACAATCTGTTCGTTCAACATCCTATATATAACACTTACTAGTGTATTGGGTGCTTTTATAAAATTATTTTTAAATTTGTTGCTCTTAATTCATTGTCTCCATGCTCTTTGGTAAGAGAGAGCACAAGTCCAACTAAATTCTTTATCTACTATATATTTGAGAGAGTTTGTCTGAACTTCTCCTAAACAGTAGGAGCTTGGGCTACCGAATTTGACATATAGCTTCATGTTATCATTACTCAAAGCAAGGTCAGGGTTTGGTTGTGTCAGGAAAACGGGATGTGCCTGGAACAGGATTGCTTCTCATGCAACCACACAGAAAAGAGGCATCAGGAAGGTGAAAAGGACTGGCTGGGGGCCCACCCTACCCTGTCCAGGACTTCCCCAGTCCCAAGCCTCCTGTGAACCAGGTGCCTTTGGGGAAGGGGGGGAGAAAAGAGGGGCTGAAGCACCCCCCCACTCCAGTTTGTACAGGAACATCGTTGGCTGTTCCCCTTTGTCGGGGAAAATGCAGTTTGCTACGCTCTTGAATCTGGCTGAGCAGCACAAGGGGCGGACAGATCTGAACCTGTCCCAGCTGTGGACGTGCATCCCTCCCGCTCCTGTGTCTACTGGAGCTGCTTCTCACCTGGCCCAAAGCTGCTGCATTGCAGGATGGCTGAGATAGTCCTCTTTTTCCAGGGCAGCCTGCACATTGAATTCCTCACTCCCAGCCGCACCCCAAAGCAATGATTTATGTGAAGAAAAATAGAAATTAATTGAATTAAAGATACCAGCAATGTTGTGTAAATCTTCTAGTGTTACTATATATAATAACCACCACACTTGGTATTAAAAAATAAAAAATTGTGCTGCAAAGTCAAGGCTTAAAAATAAGGATATGCCAGAATTTTGGTGACTTATGGAGTGTTAATTCTTCTGCCTTGTGCATCTGCATTATGACAGCCTTTAAATACACAATGGTCCTTCCACACAGGGTGGATAAAAATTGTTGTTTTTCCCCCCCCCCCCAAAATTAAAGAAATCAGATTTTGTTGATTTTGTTATTTAAATTGCTTTAATTGAAATCTGTCTTGAATAAAAAATATGCTCAGGCCCAAATTTATAATTTAGCTGTAAAAGTGAAACATTTTGAAAAGAAAATTGTACATATCCAAAATAACTGACTGTTTTAAAATTTCATATGCTGTTTTGTGTGTTTGATCAAATTTCAGCTATTATCCAAATGCAGGTTGACACAAATGTTGAGCAAAAATTTAATTATCTGGTATATAAACAATACTTCAGTTACCATTTTCTACTCTACTAAAAATATGCTATTATGAAGAATTTGAAAATGTTAAAGCTAAATAATTACTTAAGTAAAAGTGTATAGGTACAGTGTATATTCCTAGGTACCAAACATGTACTGACTCTAGCATGAAATCTTTATTTAGTTGTAAATTTGCCAGCAAATGAGAATGGGCTACTTTAAGGTGGGTGAATAATTGGCTTGATAACCATTCCCAGAAAATAGCTATTAATGGTTCACAATTATGCTGGAAGGGCAGAACAAGGTGTAGGGTAGTGGTGGTTCTGCAGGGATTAGTTTTAGGACAGATTCTTCTCAATATCTTCTTCATAGAGAATACACTTATTAAGTTTGCAGATGATACCAAGATGGGAGGCATGACAACTGCTTTGGAGGACAGGTTTATAATCCAAAAAAACTATGTCTAGATTACAGGTATTTGTCGACAGAAGTTTTTGTCGGAAGATATCTTCGACAAAACTTCTGTCGACAGATTGTGGCCAAACTGCTCTATTGTCAAAATGGCCAGCTGTAAGCACAGCAGACAGTGCTGCTTGGTGCTCTGCAAGATCTGTCTGTCAACAGAGGTCCCCCAGCCCTGGAACATCCAGACCAGCTTTCTGTCAACAGATCTCTGTTGACAGAGGCATTATTCCTCACGGGGAGTGGCATACAGTTGTCGACAAAAGTGCTGCATTCTGTCAACTTACTGTTGACGGAACACCTTGGGAATCTGGATGCTCTGTGGGTTTTGTTGGCATAACATTCATTTTGCCAATAAAACCCTCTAGTGCTGACATAGCCAAAGATCTGGACAAACTTGGAGGAATGCTCTGAGGTAAATAGGATGAAAGTCAACAAGGATAAATGCAAAGTACTCCACTTAGAAAAAAAACATAAAAAATGTGAAATGATTGTTCAGGAAGGCCGTGTCTACACTAGCCCCAAACTTCGAAATGGCCATGCAAATGGCCATTTCGAAGTTTACTAATAAAGCGCTGAAATACATATTCAGTGCCTCATTAGCATGCAGGCAGCCGCGGCACTTCGATATTGACGTGGCTCGCCACTGTGCAGCTCGTCCAGACGGGGCTCCTTTTCAAAAGGACCCTGCCTACTTCGAAGTCCCCTTATTCCCATCTGCTCATAGGAATAAGGGGACTTCGAAGTAGGCGGGGTCCTTTTGAAAAGGAGCCCCGTCTGGACGAGCTGCGCAGTGGTGAGCCACGTCAATTTCGAAGTGCCATGGCCGCCCACATGCTAATGAGGTGCTGAATATGTATTTCAGCGCTTCATTAGTAAACTTCGAAATGGCCATTTGCATGGCCATTTCGAAGTTTGGGGCTAGTGTAGACATAGCCGAAAGAGTATCTAAAAAAGGATGTAGAGGTCATATTGGACAACAAAAGTGTGAAAATGTTGCAAAAAACCCCAAACATCATTCTGGGATGCGTTAACAAGCGTGTTACAAGGAAGACATGACAGATAATTCTTCTGCTGTACTCTGCACAACATCAGTTATGGGCTGGGCTACTAGGCTGGGATACAACTGTCATGATACCACACAACCTCTCAGCTGACTGAGCTATGTGGTCCAGCATGGGAGTCGAACAGCTGTGGCTGAGTTTGTGTGATATAGTCCAGCCAGGGAGTTTGGCTGATAGGTGATGTCTCTTCTTTCCCTACTCCTCTATGAGGCTCCACTAGCAGAAGCCATTTATGCTGAAGTGCCTCAAAAAAAAAACAATTTTGATTTGGTTCAACCAATGCATATTTTAACATTTACAAATAAAAATCTTTTCAGAGCTTTTCATTGAACAATTTCTATATTTTTATTTTTATTTTTATTTTGTTTCTAGTTGAAATATAAATTCCAATTTTCACTTAGCTCTAGCTGAAACCAGTGGGGAACTCTGTATGAAAGTCAATGGTTGTGAAATGGTGGCAGCCTCAGGCAGTGTGGAGATGCTCTAGCGAGCCCAGTGGGGCTCTATGGTCTCTGGGACCAGCGTCTTAAAGCTGCACAGCCCTGGAAACCCCATGCAAGAAGCTGAGAACATGCCCAGAGCCTCAGGAGCATGAGCTCTGCACAGCACATGCTCCAGACACCAGTGCCACTCAGCCCATTGGCTGGATGGTGAGGCCCTGCCCCCCACACCCCAGGGACCCCCTCCTCCCTCCCTGAGAAGTCACCAGAGGCAAGCCAGGGGCCTCTCCTGGACAGAGGCCAAAGTTAAAGGTCTCCTTGGCCTCTGGGCAGAGGAGGATGTGCTGCTGCACAGCACGGGGCAGCCCCATAACTCAGCAGCCTTTGAATGGCTGTCACTTGGGCTGCGGAAGTGGAGCCGCCCCCAGCACACAGCCGACCAAGTGTGCTCCAAGGTAAAGGAACTGAGGCGTGTCTATAGGTGGGCCAGGGACACCTACAGGCGACTGGGGGGCAGAGGCTGCCCTGAGGTGTCCGCACTTCCGAACACTGGACCAGCTCCTCGGCCCGAAGGACGCCCCTGAGCCGGTAGCTGTGGTTGACACAGCTGGCTCTGAGACGGGCATGAATGTGGACCCACGCAACCAGCCAGGACCATCAGGCCAGACCATGGCAGTGGAGCCAGGGAGCAGCTTGGAGGATGAGGGCCCCCTCATCATTGCCATCAGCTTCAGCACCTCCATCCAGGCTCCGTCGAGACCGGTGTCCCCAATCTGCTCTCCAGAGCCCCAGGTAGTTAAAGGGTGGATCGAGCAGCCCGGGGGCAGGGGTGCATGCCGTCCTGTGTCCCCCAGCCGCGTCCCAGGCATGGCAGCATCCAGAACGCATGCCTGTAGACAGAGCCCTGACCCTTCCTCCGCAAGCAGGAAGGGATGCAGAGGATGGATGGCAGCCAGCACGCGCCCCATGGATGCGACCCCCCCTACGGCCACATAGAACCCCCGGGGTGGGAGGGTCAGGTGAGCCGATGTCACATCGGGGGACAGTCGGAGGGATGGTTGGAGGGGGGGCGGGTGGTGCTGGCAGGGCACCTGGGCTGGGTGGCAGCACTGACGGGTGGCTCCTCTCCCCCTTGTGTCTCCACAGCCTCATCCTCCAGGAGCCAGACCAGCCCCATCCCAGCGACCAACTCACCAGCCCCACAATCTGACGGGGCTGGAGAACCCCTGTCCCTGCCACCCAGGCCACTGCCCACCCAGCCCCAGAGGGCCTGCTGTTGCTGTTGCTGTTGCTGTTGCTGTTGCTTTGACTCAGAGGAGACTGTGGCAGCCCACACTGCTGCCATCTGGGAGCAGATGGCTGTCGTCTGGGAGTGGCTCCAGATAGAGCAGGAGGAGGGGGCCTCTCGGAGGGAGGTCTGGGGCGAGGTGGCTGCGGCCCTCTGGCATTTTCCCCCTTTCCATCCCCCGGGGCCCCATGCGCTGCCCCACCCTCCACCAACCCATCCAGCCCTGTCCCCGCTCCTGCTGCCCCCGAACTCACTGCCCTTATCCCAGCCACCCCCACCCCGGCCGCTTGACTCACACTGGACCTCTGGCTCATGGCCAGTGCAGGCCACGGGGAGCCCACCCCCCATCCTGCCCAGCACCCCATTGCCTCCCACCCTGCCCAGCAGCCCCTCACCCCCACCCCTCCCAGCCCACCTGGCCCCCATGATGGGGTGGTGCCCCCATGCCCTGCCCAACCTTACCTCCCCATCATCCCAGCCCCATCCCAGCCCCAACAGGGTCCCCTCACCTGGGACAGCAGGGGCCTCCACAACCACCTCAGGTGCCGCCCCTCCACTCCCGTGGAAGACTAGGCCCTCCTGTGCTCATGGCCCTATCTACATGGCCATGGCCCTATCTACAGGGACATCCCCCCACCCCTTTGTACATAGTTCTCCCCCATTCGCGCCTGTATCCATTTCCCAGTTGTGATGACCCCACACCATTTTTTTTCATGTACAGTTCATTTACATGTGTGTTAGTTCAGTTCTGTTCAGTAAATCATTGTGTTGTGCACCCCAGTGTCTCTTGTGTGTGGGCGGGGACTGTGATATGGGGTGGATGCTGTGATGCGGGGCTGGATGTAGGCCGAAGGGTGCTGGGGAAGGGTCAGTGAGGTTCCCAGTCGAAGGCCTTATGGAGGGCCTCTCGGACCCTCAGCCCATCCCTGTGTGCCTGGCAGCATGGAGCCATAGGCAGCTGCTCATACCCAGGGCTGCCATCCGCAGCCCACCCCTGCATGAAATGTTCATGCTTGCTCTCCGCTGTGTTGTGCAGAGCATCACCCATGCCTTGAGGCATCGGAAGTGTCCCTTCAGGCACCTGAAAGACTGTTCCACAGTACTGCGGTCATGGTTGAAGCGGTGATTAAAAACGTCCTAGCTGCTGGTGGTGTGCCTTGTGCTGGGGCACGTCAGCCTTGGTTGCAATGGGTATTCCCCCGTCGGCCACTATGCATGGTGGCATCATGGTATCCCTCACGGGGAGCTCCCAGGCAGGGATGTACATGCCCTCCTCCATCCAGTGCCCCAGCCAGGAGGTCCAGAATACCTGGGCATCGTGGGCTCTCCCAGCCCAGCCCATGCAGATGTCACTGAACTGGCCCTGGGTGTTGATGAGGGCCTGCAGCAACATTGAGTGGTACCCCTTGTGTAATGGCCCACGCTGTGGTCTGGAGCATGGATCACTATGTGGGTACCATCTAGGTTGCAAAAGCAGATGGCGAACCCGATGGCTGTAAATCCTGCCATGGCGTCACCCAGGTCCCCAAGGCAGACAACCCTCCATGGAATCACACGGTCGATTGCCTGGACTGCCTATGTGAGGGAGGCATTGACATGTGGGCCTGCACGTTGGGGAGCCTCATAGACCCCTGCAGGGCCCCCCCCCGCCCAGGGGCCCGCTCTCCCATTCCAGGGGTGGGTGTGGAGCTCCGGCCTGGCTTACGTCCAGGAGGATGGCTTCAACAGTGGCCTTGCCCATCCCAAATTGGTGTCACACTGAACAGTGGCCTTCTGGGGTGGCCAGCTTTTACAGTGCAATCCCCACGCATTTGTCAACAAGAGGTGCGGGCCGCATGCGGGTGTCCACAGGCTGCAAGGTGGGTGTGAGCCGCTGGCACAGCTCCAGTAATGTCTGCCTTGACATTCAGAAGTTTTGGAGCCACCTTTCATCACCCCACTGACCCAGTATCAGCCTCTCCCACCAGTCCCCGCTGCTGGGGTGGCTCCAAAGGTGCTGCAGGGGATGGGGAACAGGGTGTGGCAGTTGCCCTGTGACCAAGGCCTGCAGGACCCCGGCGGTGGTGGGGATGTTCGTGGGCTGCAGGGCTTCCATCATGGCCAAGATGACCGTGGCCATCTGGGCCCCAGTGTCGGTGGAGGCATCAGCCTCGGGCAGCTGCTGGTGCTCCATGTGCTGTGGTGTTCCCTCAGAGCACGGTGTCTGCAGTGCTGCCTGCTGCCCTGCAGTGCTCTGTGTGTGCAGGGTGGGTGTGTTTGGGAGGGGCCTTTTAAGGGGGCGGCTGGTTGTGGGACCTGGAAGCGCTTGTTGGCCACGTGACCCCATGCGTGGTGTTTCCTGGCTTGTTCTTTCGAAAGGGCTCACGTTGCTGTGTGGTCACTCCCTTTTGAAAGACCAGGGGCCTCTTTCAAAAGAGTGGACCAGTCCAGCGATCCGCTTTGTGTGTGTGGCCGCACTATTTCAAAAACCCTCGTTTCAACATGGATGTTCGATGTTTGCCCTTTAGAGATTTCTGTGTAGTGCAGACACAGCCTGAGTGCGACAATACTTTCTCACCCAGCGTAGACTGATCCCAACTGCACGCGTGTTTTTACTGCCCAGAATTTCCAATACTACCCCACCGCTGATTCAACTTCAAAAGTCAGAGCATTGTGGTGATTTCATTTTCAATTCATTTTTCAGATACAAAAGACAGGAGAGCTATAAGATCACTGCATTCATTGAATTATTTAAGAGGAGCCATAAAAAGTTGGTGAACTGCCTGTATTTGATCACATTTCAGAATCAGTTATAGCTTTATAGCCAATGCCATGCCCACTGGACTAGTAAACTGCCATAAAATAGAAACAATAAAAGCGATTTACTGACAAAATGAAACATTGCCATCTGATATGCTGGAAAATGTCACTGAAATTTTAATTTGTTCTTATACTGCAGTTAAAACAAAACACTATAAATATTTTTACAGTACTTAGATCTCTATTTCCCAGACCTTCTGTAGAAACGAATCATTCTTTAAAGCAAAAGTGTTTGTGGAGCTTTCGTATAGTGCTGTCCAGATTCTGCCAATCTTATTCATGTTGATTAGGTCTTTACTTCAGGCGTAACATGCAGAAATAGCTAGAGAAGAACAATTCCACTTTGGTTCACCTTTCAAGGTTTCAGTCATATTGTAGTGAAAATCAAACCTTGTGAATGTTTTTATGAAACACGATTGTGTTGAAACAATGGTTTTCGGATCAAAACGGTCAGGTTTTTGATACGACTCTCTCACCAGAGTCCACCCTGGGACTCAAAACCTTAACCTCAAAAACTTCATCTGAATTGATACTTATTTGGAAAATATTTTGGCTTCAGCCTTTTTTCTATGAGAAAACCAATTGGTAGAAAATGTTCTAACCATCACTAGTAACCTAGCTTCTGTTATTTAGATCTCTCGCAAAGTAAGAAGCATAGTATGTATATAGTATGTATAGTAAAGTATACATAGTATGTATATTATAGTACTGAGGACCAGCTACCCTGCAGCTCCCCACACCTATCTTCGTTCTGTGTAGATTCAGATGCATTTCTTTGTAAAACTTCAGTGTTTTTGACACTATCCTAGAAAATTGCACTAGTTCAACTATATTGATTTAGAAACTGATGTGGATAAACCGATACAAATACCTATGGTAGATGTTCTTAAATAGATGTAAATCTTACTTCAGTCTAGCTTAATTCAATAAGGCTTTGTCTACACAGGAGCCCACCATTGAAAGGCCACAATTGAAAGCCAGGAACCGAAATCCCAGCTTTTGAAAGTGCATGACCACATGCCAAAGGCAGGTCCAACCCCCTCTTTCAAAAAACCGCTCCATCCTTTTCAAAGTGAGTGTCCACATGGCTACCAGCAGTGTTTCGAAAGAAGGGAGCTGGAGATGCCGTGGATGGGGTCTTATGGCTGTTAAGCCTGTGACCAGCTGCTTCCTTAAAGGCCCCCCTCAACCCTCCTGCCCTACATGAGCTGAGGCCTACCAAGCTGCCGGCAGCAACGCAGACCGCAGTGCAGCAGCACCATGGCTGACGACACCCTGCTCCTGGCCCTGGAGGCAGACATCATAGACACCATTTCCCACCTCGCCTGTGTGGTCGCCATGCCCCCCTCCCAGGGACATGGACCCCCCCCACCAGCCTGCACCCCACCCCTTGGCACCCTGGCACCTATGGAAGTTTTTATGTGCATTTCTGTTTTTTAACTTCTTCTTCAGAAAAGAGAAATGATGAAAAAACATGCAGATTATAACATGAAGGTTATGGCCTCCAATAGTCAAGGGCCAGGGGTCCGAACTTTTTCTGTTGTCACATAAACTGTCACATACTGTTCATTTCACAAGCTTTTACATTACTGGTAGAGAACCTCTGGCACACCACTGCATGCTATTTGTCAGGGTTAATTGCTGGTGGGCTTTCAGGTGCTTTGTTTGCCTGAGTGTCCACAGGCAGGGCCACTTACAGCTGCCAGTGGCTGCAATTCACTATTCTGGCCAATGGGAGCTGCAGGAAGTGCCGTGGGCTGGGCCACCACATCTTGCAGCTCCCATTGTCCGGGAACAATGAACCACTGCTACTGAGAGCTGTAGAGTTCCATGCTTGTGGAAGCTCAGGTAAACTAAACTGCTGTTGCCCCCCCCCCCCCCCAAAGCAAACCCCCTGATATTCCCTCCTTGTTTTACATAATATAACTGAATTCCACCCAATCCTTTTATGCACAAATTGTTTACTGAAAAATTTTCTGTGTAACATACTGTGCCAATGGAATGTTGTCAGATTGTAGAGCTGCAGAAATGTATTCCGTGTACAAGCATAAAAATACATCTTAAAAGTTCTTAGAAAATGGCCAAATCAAAACTGATGTTCATTGGACTACCAGCGTGCATGTGTATAAGCTGACTACGTCTCTGATGAACATTAAGTTTCCATCCTGTCTCACTGATACACTTGAGTTACTAAAAATATTTATTGTAAATGAAGACATATATGTTTTCACTCTCTGTGCTTGAAAATGCCTGAACCATTTTTGTTTTAACTTTCCTAAAAAATTCACCAGGCAACGTTCCAAATTTCAGCTAAAAAGAGTAAAAGTTATAAGAACTTAAAAGGGGCCACTTAAAATGAAAATATTTGAGCAACCCTCGTTATAGCTCTGGGCAAATATTTTTCTTTTTAAGGCAACTGAAATATGGTAATTTACACCAGCAGAAGATCCAACTCTATGCATAAAATGCAATTTTTGTTAGCTTTTGGAGAAGTGTTCCTAACACTTCATTTCAGCTAGTCAAACATGGGGGGAGGTGGGGAAGGAGTTACAGTGGTTGCTGTTTTTGGTGGTGATTTTACTTTTTAGACTGGATTATGCTTGTGGAAAAAAAAAACATTTAAATTACAGGAAGAAAGAAGTTGAGAAACTCAGACTAGTTTTACAAACCCCAAAATATAGTTCAACAAGGCTGCAAAACCTCAACAGCTTTTCCATCCTTTGTCCCATGTATTCTTTCTCTTGCACAGTTCACAGTGAGCACTATAGTTACATTTGAGAAGGAAGAACTTTCCATTCCAACTGCAATTTTCTGTTTTTTGTCAGTTTTTACAGCCTTTGAGCTGAAAATGTCCACGCTTGGGTGTTAGTTTGTGCATAGATTCAAGCCCAATTCAGCAAAGGAGCATGGAAATGTTTAAATCCATCCCTGTTCAGAAATGTGCTTATATTCAGCCATGTGACTATGTCCCATTGACTTCAATGGGACTGAAGCAAGTACCTACAGTTAAATGTGTCCTTAAATACATTACTAAATAGGCACGGACTTAAACGTATGCTTAACATTAAGAAAATGTTAAATTGTTTTGTTTCCCACAATACAAAAAATCAATGACACCTGTATACTTGACTCAACCACCTAGTGAGGAGGGCATTTAAAAGGGGCAGGTGATAAAAGTCCACAGGTAAACATAAACAAGGTAACCTTAACAGAGAAATCTACTCAAACCCTTAGATGTCTATACACAAACGCAAGGAGTACAAGGAATAAAAGGAAGAACAGCACATGTAATTTAGCTAATGACTTAATTGACACTACAGAGGCTTTAAGGGATAAATCTCATGACTGAAATATCAGTACAGAAGAGTACAGCTTGATTGGGAAATACTGGCAGGGGAAAAAGCGAGGAGGTTCAGCATTATACACACAGAACCTATACATTTGTTCAGAGACTTGGAAGGGGATAAGAAGCACTATAAAAAAAATCTGGACATAGATCATGCTCACTGAGGACCCCCCAGGCATGGCTGTCAAGAGTGGTATGCAAGCCAATGCAAGGCAGGAGCTCAGCCCCACCCCTCCTCTCCCATGCAGCCAGAAGCTTGCTCAAACCCGTGCCACCCGTGGATAAACAAAAGACCAGCTAATGCTACTGACCACCACCTAAATGGAAAATTTCTGCCTCTTAATTTATTAATGAAGCTGTTGTAAGTAGGACTATTAGTGACTTTAAAAAGTATCACCGGCACTCAGATCATACACAAAGGTCATAATATCAAATTTCAGCACTCTGCCTCTGAAAGTTTGCTGACCTCGGTAAAGGATCTACTATAAACCACCAAATCAGTTTATTGGACTTGGGAATTGGATGAGGTATTTCTGGAGTAAATAACACAAATCTTCAAAACATAAGACTGGTAGCTATGGGAGACTTTAACTAACCAGACATCTATTGGAAAAGCAATACAGCAAAACAGAAAATTTCCAATAACTTCTTGCAACGAATGGGCGACAACATTTGTGCTTCAGAAAATGAAAGAAATAATAGGGGGACAGTTATTTTAGATCAACTGGGGGGAACTGGTTACGAATCTGAATGTGGAAGACAATCTGGCTGCAATATGATAATGAAAGGTGATAGATTTTATTATTTTAAACAAAATGAAGGAGTGAGAGCAGCAGAACAAAAATAATGGACTTCAAAAAAGCAGACTTTAACTCAGAGAACTGACAGGTAAGTTCCCAAGGGAAGAAATTCCAAAGGATAAAAGGGTTCAGGAAAGCTGGCAGTTTCTCAAGAAGAGGATGTAAAAGGCAAAATTGTAAACTATCTTGATGTAAAGGTAAGATAGGAGTAATAGTAATATACCAATATGGCTCCCTCAGGAGAGAGGGTGCAGGTGCTTGAGCTGCGTGGGTCATCTGAAGTCATAAGGACGGCTCTGAGTGGATCACAAACTGTATGTGAGGCAATAATGTGATGCAGCCAGAGTGTATTTATAGAGCGTTGTATGTGAGACACAGGAAGTAATTGTCTCATTCCAGTAGGCATCAGTAAGGCCTCAGGATGTGGCTAAATTGAATAAAGTCCAGAGGAGAGCAACAAAAAATGATGAAAGGTTTAGAAAACCTGACCTACAAGAAAAAGGTTAGAAAGAAGGGGCATGTTTAGTCTTACACAAAGAAGATGGGGCAAGGTGAAACCTGATAACTCTTTACATATGTAAAAGGCTGTGACAAAGAGGGCGATGATTAAACATTCTCCATGAAGGAACAGCACAAAGTAATGGTCTTGATCTGCGGCCAAGCCTCTTCCTATGTTGGCCTGGGGCAACACCCCCTACCCCAGTCCCTGCCCCTACCCCGCCTCTCTTCATCCCTGCCCCCCCACCACTCCAACCCTTCCCCCATGCCCTCCCCCCACTCCAACCTCACTCCACCTCTTCCCACCCCTGATCCTCCCCTCCGACCACCTTATACACCTCCCCGAAGCCCCCTCCCCAGAGCTACGCAACACAGGAAATTACCAAGGGGCCTAGTGTGGGCAGCAGCAGTGGTTGTCTCATCTCTCCAACCCTGCACTCACCACTGCAGCAGGAGCTGCAGGAGTGGAGTGAACCAGCAGCCTGCTCCACTCGGCTGCCATCTCCCAGCTGGGTGGCTCTGCTTCACTGCGGCAGCAGGAAAAGGAGTGCACTGGCCCCTCTTGCTGCTCACCGTTCCCTCAAGCCCCATATTGGTTGGGGTAGCAGGCTGGGGCCAGGGTGCTCTGCTTCCTGCTTCTGCAATGAAGCAGAGCGTCCCAGCTGGGACATGGCACTGGAGCAGCACAGGCTGCTGCATGTGTTACTCTGTTTCCCAGGCACCTGCCACCACAGTAAGTGCAGGGGGGACCTGAGCTCTGCTGCTCTCCCATGATGGCCCTTGCCTAGGTAATCCCCCAAACCACCCTGGGCCTCAGGGGTTCTCATCAATACAGGGGACCGTTCTTTCCATAGGATGGTTGAGGTGGCCACCATGGGCTTTCCAAAGAGTGGGGCCCAGAGCAGGTGCCCCAAACAATCCTATGGACAGGACAGTGCTTTCTTCAGCAAGGGACAGTTTGGTTAGATATTAGAAAAGTCTTTCTAACTACAAAGGTAAGCAAGTACAGCAATAAGAGTCCAAGGAAGGTTATAGAATCCCCATCAGTGGAAGGTTTTTAAGACCAGGTTGGACTAACATCTTCCAAGGAAGTTCTAGTCAGGGGTCAGCAACCTGTGGCTCCGGATTTGCATGCAGCTCTTTAAGGAGCCACTTGTGGCTCTGAGTGCAGCCGCCACTGACTCCACTTGCAGCTGTGGAGGCTCCTGCCACTTAAACTGCACCTGCTGTTAAAACAGAATTTAGGTTTTTTTTGTTTAGGCAGCCGCAGCTTCTGGAGTCACTGAGCAGTCAGCTGCAGAAGGGAGAAAGCCTGCAGGGCAGGGAGCCACCCGTGCACTCCATGTGGGGAAGTCAGCTTACAGGAGATCTGGAGGGAGGCGTGGCTGAGCCTGCCCCTTCCAGAGCCATGCAGAGAAGGAGGCAGCAGTGCGCAGAGCTTGTCGGCTGAGGCGGGCAGGTAAATCCTGGGGATGGGGGTGGGAGTTGGGGTTAAACTTGGGGCTGGGATAGCGGTTTGGGGCTGAAGGGGTTCGACCTGGGGATGGGGAGGCAGGTTTGGGGATTGAGGTGAGTAAAGCCTAGAGATGGGGGTAACAACTTTCTAATTGATGCAAATCCTTGTATGCGCATTGTTCTTAAAGTAGGGGTGACAGAAAGTATGGTTTGACATTATTTATCAAGCACTGTCTTGTATTCATGTGCGTTGTGGTTCTTGAACGATTGATTTTGTAACTGAATTTGAAAAAAATGGCTCTTCTCACTATTTTGGTTGCAGACCCCTGGTCTATGTTTAGTTGGTCCTGCCTTAATATAGGGACTGGACTTAATGATTTGCTGACATCCCTTCCACCCCTACACTTCAATAAGTATATAATATTAACACTGTTATTTTGAGCCACAAAAGCAAGGAAATTCCTAAATCAGGCTGACACAGCCTTTTCCAAGTGCAGAACACTAAGTTCTACAGCAACAGTCAAAGGTGAAACTTTCTTGTGTTGCTTCTCTTCCTCAAAGCTGCTGTGCCACAGAACAGTTCCCTGTCATTCTTATTCTGTTTATCACAGATGCTGCCAGTCACCTCTCTGTCTCTGGAGCTGTGGGATCCAATCTGTTCACCACTCACCACATATGTCAAACAGGACACTGCAGTGTGGCAATTCTGGGCTTTGGGTCTGCAGGCGGCTCCTCAGAGCTGCACATGCCGAGTGCCCTCCACCCACCACACGCATGCGCCCCCCTACTTGGTGGGACAAGTGCTTGGCGGCAGCGACGGCTCCTGCCACCTCGGTGGGCACCGGCACAGCTCCCATGTCTGTGGGTCCTGCAGCCGTGGATTGGGCCCCGGCTCTGAAACTGCTCCTGCGGAACTGTCTCTGGTGAGCTGCTGGCATTCAGTTTGCACAGGAGGGTGTGTGCGTCTGGCTCTGGAGGAGGGGAAGGGCATTCATTTAGAGCAGGGGGATGGCATGGTGAATACGGAAGGATAACAACCACGGGTGTTGCGGTCCTTGAATTACTATTGGACATCACTGCTCTGGAGAATTCCCAAACTTACTTTTATGGCACTGAAACGCTGAGAGACCTGCTCTTCCTCTGCTCAAAACTTTCATGGGGCTTGGCGTTATCAATGATCTTCTCCATCCAGAATGTGTAACAACCCAATACATCTATAGCAACTTTTACAATGTTCAGGAAATGGCTGTTTTTATTTGGTCATTCTTATTTTGTTTAAATAATGAGAAGTCCTGTGTCTACACAGTGAGTTGTTTTCAAAATAATTTACATAACTTGCACTACAGAAATTGCGTAAATTATTTTAAAATTCCTTATTCTGAACTTGGCGCCATCCAAATGGCACCGAAATTCCGAAGCTGCAGGTATTCTGAAAGTTCTGTTATGGAGGGGTACCGGAACCAGAATATCGAGCTTGAAATCCTATCTCTATTTTGAGTGTGGGGAAAAGCTAAGACTCAGGCTACGTCTACATGGCAGGAGCTATATTGGGATGCTGCAGTATTGTGAAATAGCTGCCCTGCATCTATGTAACACACCTGTCATTCTGAAATATTTTTTTGAAATAGAGGACATGCTATTTCAACATCCCTGTACACCTCATAGCAGGAAGAGTAAGGGATGCCTCGAAATAGTGCTTTACTATATTTTGAAATGTAGCACCATTTAGACAGCACCACATGGTGAAATAGCTTATTTTGAATTTAGGCTGTTGTGCAGACTTAGCCTAACAGATTTATTTGGGCATAAGCTTGTGAGGTTAAAAACCACTTGGTAGATGAATCTGACAAAATTTATGCCCAAATAAATCTGTTAGTCCAGGGGTCAGCAACCTGCAGCTCTGGAGACTCATGTGACTCTTTCAGAAGCCCCTTGCAGCTCTGAGAGGTGCTGCTGCTGACCCCTCTTGTGGCTCTGGAGGGGCCCACCATTTAAAACAGAATTTACTGATTTAAAAGTACATTCTGTGTAAGTGGCAGCAGCTCCGGCACCATAGAGCAGTCAGGGCGACAGGGAACCCGGCGTAAAAGCCACCCAGCAGGGGCTGCCCCATGTGGGCGGAAGACAACTGGCATGAGAGCAGGGGGAAGGGGCAGCTGAGCTTGTCCTGTGAGGTGCGCAGCCCACCGGGAAGGGGACAGGGAACAGTGTGGTGGCTGCCCACGCGCTGAGGCTAGCTAAGCTGTGGGCAGGGGGGAGGGAGGTTGGGGCTCAGAGGGGTTAAACCTGGGGGCAGGGGGAAGGGAGGCTGGGGCTCAGAGGGGTTAATCCTGGGGGTGGAGGGGAGGGAGGTTGAGGTGTAGAGGGGTTAAGCCTGGGGTGGAGGGAGGGAGGTTTGGGGCTCAGAGGGGTTAAGCCTGTGGGTTGGGAGGTAGGTGGAGATGGGGGGATAAAGCCTGGGTATAGGGGGCAGATCTGGGGACTGAGGTGGGTAAGGCCTGGAGATGGGGGGTAACGTAACTGTCTAACTGGTACAAATCATTGTGTGTGTGCGTGCGCTGTTATTGGAAACGGGTGATAAAAAGCACGGTTTGACGTTCTTTATTAGGGATGTCTCCTATTCACTTGCACTGCGGCTCTCCAAGGATTGATTCTGTAACTGAACTTGAAAAAACGTCTCTTCTCGCCATTTCGCTTGCAGACCCCTGGGTTACCCTTTCAAGCGCCACAAAACCCCTGCTTGTTTTTGCAGATGCAGCCCAGCACGACTCCTCCTCTGGTTCGTACCTGGTTGGTATAGCAGTTGAAGGCTCTTTACCTATCTGGTTGCAGTTCTGGGAACGGAATTAGCCCATCCATTCGAGCCTTTCTCTCGGGACCCTGGTGTGAGCAGCACAACCTCGGACGTCCGTCATTCCAGGGAGGAACTCGCCTGGGCATGACATTTGGAAGGCGAAATAGGGACTGAGAAAGGAGCCGGCCCCAGCAGCCACAAGTGGGGTGGGGCTCGGGAGCGCTGCGGTCAGAGGGTCGCACGCTGATGTCATTTCGGCACGAGGGCGGTGGGAGGGGGGCAGGGCAGCTCTTTCCAAGGCCCGGCTCCACAGGGGCTACCGCGCTTGAGGGGTGGGCGGGAAGGGGGCCGCCCTTCTTGCGGCGCCCCTCCTCTGTGGCGCGGGGAGCAGAGACCGGCGGGTCCCCAGCCGGCTCCGGGCGTTGGGGGCACTGCTGCTCCGGGCCATTTCCTACTGGGGACCCAGAGTGGCCGTGCTGGACTGACCCTGCTCCCGCTTCAGGCAGCGGAGAAGGGCCCAGCCCCGCTTCGCTACCTGCGGGCGGCGGCGAGCGCCAGCGCGGACCTTTTCCGTCGGGCGGGCTGGAGGGGCGGGGCGGGGCAGTCTGGCGGGCCCGCCCCCAGGGGATAAGAGCTGCGGCCCCCGGGCGCCGGGCGCTGCCGACTTTGGGAGCCTGCCTGCGCCGCTCGGAGAGTGTCGAGGCGCCATGCGGCGCGCCAGCCGAGACTACACCAAGCACCTGCGCGGCTCGGAGGAGCTGGGCGCCAGCGCCCCCCACGAGGGCTCGCAGCAGCAGCAGCAGCAGCAGCAGCTGCCGCCGCCGCCGCCGCCGCCGCTGGCCGCGCCGCCCGCGCCGCCTCCAGCGTCCGTGCGGGCCCTGCTGCTGCCGCTGCTGCTGCTCGGGCTCGGGCAGGTGGTCTGCAGCGTGGCTTTGTTCTTCTGCTTCAGAGCCCAGGTAGCGGCGCCCCCTGGCCGCGGGAGGAGGTCTGGGATGTGTCTGTGGCTGTGGCTGTAGCTGTAGCTGTGGCTCAGGTCCGGTGCGCGGGGCTGCCCGCCTTGCGGAGGAACCCGGGGGGAGGGCTCGCGCCAGGCAGCCCGGGGGAGCCGCGCGCTGCAGGGTGGGGGGCTGAGCCAGTGGCAGCGGCTTTATACCTCTTCCTCACTCTCCACGCGGCCGTGCTCTGAGCGCTGGGGTGGAGGCAGGTGGGCTCCGGTCAGGGTGAGAGTCTGGGGCTGGGGCGAGCTGAGTTAAATCCCTTCTCCCTTGAGGGATACAGAGCCTACTTCAGAGCACGTTCGTTTACCCACTTCTGCGCCTTACCATCGACCCACTAAGTAAAGGGAGACGGCTGCCCTTGGGGGAACCATTGGGCTGCACCCCGGCGCTTAGGTTGCCCAGCGGTGGGGGACATTCAGAAATAGGCAGCCTGATAGGATGAGGACTCGCTGTCCAGCCCATTCAAAAGCGTACAGGTAAGCGGGGCTTCAGAAAAATAAGGGAATAGTTTGAATAAATGGGTGGCACCTCCGTGTGCATTTATTGGGTGTTAGAAAGAGAAGGTGGGTGAGGTAATATCTTTATTCGCCCAGTCGCTATCTAAAATATACTACTTCGTCCACCTGGTGTGTCTTATAGCTGGGAACCAGCACAATTACAACAGCAGTGTTTGGCATGTAATTCCCAATGGCGCACCAGGGGTGTCTACGGGATGTAAGAAGTTCCTATGCTGTAAGTTTGACCCTAGCAGTTTGTATTTTTCCAGTTGCACAAGACAAACAGCTCCAGGGCTGAAGTCTGCATTTTATTGAAGCTGTCATTGGGCTCCTTTTGGAGACCATCTGCTTGTGTACTGCCATGAGAATTGTACCAGGAATCTCTTTAGGGACTACTTTCCTGGTAAATTTGATGCTTTTGCTCTTTACTTTGGAACTTAGTGTGTAATATCTGGCACAGGGCAGATGTGCCTTTTGTAACTTACAGTCCCAGGGGAGAAGAACAAGAGGGCTCTACCAGACCACAAAAGTATGACAAATTAACATTTGAGATTGTGTATGCTCTGCCTGTTAGATCTGAGTTGCAGGGTGATAAGATGGGAGGGGTTGGGCTGCAGTGTTGTGCTTTCTAGTGGTTTTAGGTTTTTAGAAAGAAACTTTTTTCTTGGAAATTACACTGGTTGGTTGGATTCACTTATATTTTTTTGCCTGATACTGTAAACTTTCTCAAAGGAAGTGGGGGGCTGATGTTTGCTCTTTCTCAGGGGTGAAACAAAAGATTGAGCTCTTTCAAGTTTGCAAAAGATTACGGTTTCAGAGTAGGTGGACTAAAGATGCTGTAAAATCTGTTTATGTGAGGTTTACTGTCCCAAAACTGGAGATAAGATTTTTAGTAGTTATAATGCTCATGTGACGTGCTAGTCTGTCTTGATAAAAGTTGTGCTTCCTTGCCCCCATTTGAAGTCAGTGAAGAAGTAGAAATCTGGGTTGTGTTCTCTTCTTCTCTCCCCCCCCATGCCCCCCAGTCATACTTCTAAGTGGAAGAATTTGTTTTTGGCTCAAAGACAGACTGTACACATTAAAAACCAGTAACAATACAGACACCAGTCAGAGCTTTTTTCTGGTGGAACTTACCAGAAAGGAATTCCGGCACATTTTTTTCCACCCCTCCCCCCGCCTTGGGATCCTGTGTCTGATGCTGCCAACAGGACTTGAGTTCCAGTACCTCTCTTTTTTTTTTTTTTTTTTTTTTTTTTTTTTAAATTCCTGGGGGCGGAAAAAAGCACTGGACCACCTAAAGATTAGATGCAATAAAAATGCAAGTGCATTTAAAAAGTGACCTGAAATAAAATCGGTGGTGTTTCCAAATTTATTTCAGTATTTGTTGATATTTGTTACTGCCAGCTACTTATTCATTTCTTTCTGTTTTCAATTGTCGGCAAATTCTTGTGTTTTAGTTTGCCTTTAAAAAGATGTATGATCCATTCCAAGCTTATACACATACGTTAGCAAAGTAATGGATCATTTATGATACTCGTTGTAAAATAGGTTAAAATGGCTTGTTTACTTCACAGTGAAGTATACGTTAGTAACGGAGAGGTAGCCTTGTTAGTCTGCATCTTAACAAAACAAACAAGCAGTCACATAGCACTTTAAAGACTAACAAAATAACTTTAGTCTATCATAAATCATTGCTACTTCATGCCAGGCCTGATCCCTCTCCCATCAATGAAAGGCGATCAGTTGGCTTTTTTGTGAATTGGAGCATGACTCTTGACAGGTATATCTTTAATTATTTATGATGATGTACTTCATAGTACACTTAAAAACAACAGGAAGTCCCGTGGCACCTTACAGACTAACTCATATTTTGGAGTATAAGCTTTCGTGGGCAAAGACCCACTTCATCAGATGCAATCATCTGGTAAGCCCACGAAAGTTTATATTCCAGAATGTCAATTCATCCATCAGGTGGCACAGGACTTCTCATTGTTTCTGCAGATACAGACTAACATGGCTACCCCTCTGATACATAGTACACTTATGTACTTTTTAATATATCTTGTTGAGGTAATGTCATCTTCAGAGTATTCTTCTGCAAGATGCTGAACTACTCTGCTAGTAGTCATGTGTGGCGTACCCAAGTGTGAATTAGAAAGTTATTGGTGAACATTTGGAAAATAAACCTTTTAACAGGATTTCTTTTCTACACCAAGGCTATACCTACACTAGACCCCTTCTTCAAAGGGGGCATGGTAATCAGCCTGAGCAGAGAATACTAATGAAGTGCTATGATAAATATGCAGCACCTCATTAGGCCAATTCTCCTTGTGGCAGCTTTGAAGATGCAAACTTTGAAGTGCTGTTATATCACGTAGCCGTAGGCACTTCCAAGCTTTGGGAAGTAAGAGCACTTCAAACTTGTGTGGATACTTCGAAGCGCCCATGGCTACGTGGCATGCCAGCGCTGATGCAGTGGGGAGAATTGGCCTAATGAGGTGCTGCATATTCATCGCAGCACTTCATTAGTATTCTCTGCTCAGGCTGATTACTATGCCCCCTTCAAAGAAGGGGTCTAGTGTAGACACAGCCCACATCTTTCTGATTGCTGCTGTTGTTCTGTGAGTAAGCTAACCAACCAGTGGGTAAATGAGAATGTGCTTGTGTAATTTATTTGAACTTTCACAAAGCCTTTTTCACAGTGCCACAGAAGAGACTCTTAGGGAAACCAAATAGTCATAGGGTGAGAGGTGAAGTTTTTTGATTAAATGGAAACTGGCTCAAAGCCAGAATACCAGGAATAAATGGTCAGTCTTTAATTGTTGAAGAGCTAATAAACAAAGCTTACTGAAATATTTTATTGGAAAAAATTAAAAATGAAACTGACATCTTTTGGAAAGAAAGGTGGTTTTTTAGTATTTAAGCACTGAAGAAGTCCAAACTTTTTCCTCCTTTTCTCTCTTTCACCTTTTTGGCCACTAGAAAAAGTAGAGGAGGAGGGGAAAAGGAAGTCCCCCCCCCCCCCCTTCAGAAAACTTGAAATTTTTAATGAAACACTTGTAACCGGCTTTTCAACAGCTGGACAAATAAGTGTATTTTTATGGAGTGTGTGTGTGCATGTGCTTGTTTGGGGAGGAGCTGTAAGGGGACAGATGTCACCTATGCTATAATCAAAGCTAGTAAAGACTCAGGCATGTCAGTGAAGCATAATGTGCTAGAATGGTAGGCCACATGTTGGCAGGTGAAACTTGCCAAATCTCTTGACAAATGTGTGGTAATGTATATCTGAAAGAAAAGTGTGAATATTCCTATATGCTTGATTCCAAGTTTAAATGTAACTGCTCAGGAAAAAGTGACCTGTGTGATGCTGTGTGGAGCTTCACAAAAACCTAAATTTGTTGTGCAGGAGTAGTCAAAAAACCAAGCTATTATAATCTATAACCAGACAATTGAGGAAATAATACTGAAAATGTAATAATGCTGATTTTTTTTTTTCAGATCAAGATAATGCCAAACTTCTTGGAGTCTTCTGATTATTTTTTGATTGTATGATTAATTCCCAATGTCTTTTCTAAAAACTTTTTAATGACTTTTGCCTGCAGGTTTTTTCCGGCTTTGAGAGTTGTCTGTTTGCTGCTTCAGGAATTTGGTGCCTAACTTTAATACTGTAATCCTCTTAATATATTGTCCTATAAACCCTGGTTTAGGTTTTACTTAGGCAAGCTAATTTTCAGAAACCATAAACACAGTATGGAGTTGGCAGTGGTTGCCTGAGATCAGAGCAGTCAGAATACACAGTAGCGTGGGTCACCTGAAGATTTAGAGCACCACTGGGTCTTAATGTCCACCCATTTCTTCCAGTCACTGTTCTGTGGCTATGCTTCCTCTGGAGAGGATTTAGTTAACTTAAAAGTGAAGGAGCCTGCCAGAGGTATTAGCAGCATCTGTGAAGAAGCCTAAGAAGTGGTAATGAAGCCATGTAACAGGCGTTTCTGAAGTGGGTCTGTCCCACGAAAGCTCATCATCTAATAAGTTATTTTGTTAGTCTTTAAAGTGCTACAGGACTGCTTTTATGTTTTGTGAAGATACAGAGTAACATGGCTACCTCTCTGTGAATTGACTTAGTCTACGGACCTGTGTGTGTGTGTGTGTGTGTGTGTGTGATTAGTCTGTTGCTGAAAATTATACAATCGTATCTTTTTTTTTTTTTTTTTTTTTTTTTTTAAAAAAAAAAACCAACAACCTCCTCCTCTCTCCTTTTCCTTGGCTGCTAGCAGGCATAGGGGTCCCGGTTTAATACAGGTTGGACCTCCCTGGTCTAGCACTCTTGGGACCTGACTAGTTCCATATGAGGAAGTTTGCCATACTAGGGATCTCCATTCCAGCCTCTCTGCCTGGCTTCTCTTCCAGCCCCTTCTACCTCCTCTCCATCAGCCTCCAAACCAGGCCTACTTCCAGGTTCTATCTGGGGTGCCATTCTGGAGTCTCTGGCCCAGTTGAGGCTGCTGGCTCTGCTATCGCAGGCCCTGCCTGGACTCCTGCTGGGGCTGACAGCCAGCTGAGGCTCCTGGCCACAGGCCCTCTTATCATTTGACTCGCGGAGGCTGGGCTCTTCAGGAACCACTGTGGTCCTGCTGGATCATAGATTTGATGGACCTGAGAGTCTTGGTTTTTAGAGGTTCAACCTGTAGTACTGTGTAGGGCCCCATAAATCGCAAGGATGGGCTTGGATGACACTGCAGTAATCAGCTAGGTTAACTGACTGCTGCAAATCAAATGTTCTCCCTGAAGTTTTCAAACTTGACCAGAATAGTTAACTCTGAAAACATTCAGGATTAGTTTATCAGTGGTAACACATGGTTCTCAGGATATCCCTATAAACTAACTACATTTCTAACTACATTGTTGTAAATTTGTTCTCCTGGGTATTGTCCAGTAATATTTACTAAATGAGGTAGTAAATTAAGGATAATCCAGATACATCCCTTTTTAATACAATTCACGCTTGAGCTTGTTCCAGTAAAATTACGTTTGACACATGATTTATTGCCTTTTGATGATGTCTGTGGCACTGTGCTGCAGATTAACTTGACTCCCTTTGTACCGGTTCTGGCCTCTGCAAAGATCGGTCTCCTGCATCTGTGTTACAACGCTCCTGTCGATTGTTTCGAGAAGGTTTTTGTTTGATTACATCACAAACTGCAGCAGAAAGCTCTTATAGTACAAGTTGCCCTGGAAAGTAAATAAATATATATTTTTAGTAACTAAATTATAGACACAAGATTCAAGGGCACTGGGGCCACGTGAGTTAGAAATCCAACCCCTGGTGAATAGCCCTAATATCTTAGGCCTCTCTGATTTATCCCAGCCTACATTTATTGTCACTGCAATTTGGCAACTATTGGTAAATGTTAATTTTGTTTTAAACAGTGATCACTGTGTTCTAAAATTCCCTCTTGATCAGATGTTTTTGTTCAGGTTTTTTTATTTTAGTCTACCCGAATCTTTTTTTATTCTGGTACTTCACAATGTACGTAAAGGAATTCATTGGGGTGCGGGGAGAGGGGCAGGAGGATTTACTAGCAATTTTGTGGTCTGCCAACCTCACATCTGGTATTCCATCAAGTATAGTACTTCCCTTAACATGCTTTCCACTGAATCATACATTAAATTTGTATGATCCTGTGTTCTGTCTTCTTGAGCACAAATAGTACATATTTATTTCTGTTTGGACTCCTGAAATAAGGCTGCTTTATCTTCCGTGAGTGAAATAAATGGTTTGATTCAACGCTAAGATGCAGGTCTTAAAAATAAGTTCCAGTTACTCTTTTTTAAATAAATGTAAAAAGTGAACTGCTTAAATTTTGATGGCAATAGTCTGTCTATCCTTCAGTAGTTTAGTTTAACACAGCAATTAAGGCAATCACTGAAATTAGAAACTAAAGATACCCTTTTAATCTTTCTTTTAACCTTATGGTAATACAGGAATGTTCTTCCTGTCACATTTTTATAGTGGTTTTTGTCTAGCTTAGTTTGAAAGATCCAATACTGGGTTTCTACCACATCCCTCAGCTGTCCCACAAATACTGTGTCTGGCTATTGAGATGGTTTTCCCTGATATTTGGCCTAAGTTTTCCCTTGGATTGTTTCATTGTATTTCTAGTGTTACAACCTCCTTGTTCCATGCTCAGTCATTTATTTCCCTTCATGAGGTTTTCCCCTTTCAAGTATTCATAGACCATTACATTTTCGCCACACCCATGGCTGTCACCATACCATGCCTATTCATATTTTCGTATCTTTCCCAATAAATTCCATGCTGCATTTGTGCAGCGCAGTCCTGAACATCTTCAGTTTGTCAATAAATAGCCTACAGTATAGTGTCCAGAGTTATAGGCAGTTTTTCATTGTCCCATACCAAGCAGATAAAATTGACTTTACCACCTGCACAATGTTGTTCATCTTTTAAAGCCATTTAACATAAGGATACTGAGCAATGTATTGACATCTTTTTAAGCTTGATTGAACCTTTTATTTTTTTAAATCTAATTACCAGCGGTTGCTTTTGTTGGAGAATGATCTCACATTTAGTCAGGTTCCATATTTACTGATCACCTCTCTGATTCCTTTCAAGCTTCTTAATTTTTTATGATCTGTATTTTGTTTGCTGCATAAGCTAAATATAGAGTCTCATTCAAGATTTCATGGAAATACACTGTCCTATTATCCCATATACTACAACTATATATCCCTAGGAAATTTAGGGGAAAAGGATAAAAATAATTAAGTCCGGCTCTTAAACAGCAAAGCACAATGCATATTACAGGACCCTTTTTTTTCCCCCCATGGTGCTACTGTATCTGAAAATCCTTCTGAGTTTATCTGGGGTGATTTACTTCAATGTAAAACATTTCTTACCATTTCTTTTGTGTGAAATAAGTTCTGTGTGTTGAATCAATTTTGTAGCAGTAAGAGGTAAGATTCGTATGCCACTCTTACACTTGTAAGACACCATATGTAGTATCTTCTGGTTATAGTGAGTTAATATCTATTGGACAAAATCTTAGATTATGGATGTTCTTAAATATGTTTCAGATGGACCCTAACAGAATTACAGAAGACACTCACTGTCTCAGAACGCTTTTTAGACTTCAAGAAAGCACAGCTTTGCAAGAGACAACACTGGAAAATCAGGGGACAAAATTAACATCTGAATCATGCAGGCAAATGAAACAGGTTATTCAAGCAGCTATGCAACAGGTGAGTGTATCCCAAGAATCAGACTAATAATTTTAAACTTAAATGTGCTTCTCCAAACGTGGAGGGTGAGAGAGCAAGAGAGAGGTAAGTTTTGAGGGCAAAAACCTCACTGTTGCCTATTTCATATAAATGCAACCATGGAGTTTTAAACTTGAACATTTTTGGCACTTGGTTGCACTTGTTCTTGAACCCCTTGGTAGAGGTTCTGATCTGCATCTAATGAAGTGGGTCTTTGCCCACGAAAGCTTATGCTCATACATTTCTGTTAGTCTATAAGGTGCCACAGGACCCCTCGTTGCTTTTGGTAGAGGTTGACAAGGTTTGTATGGAGGGGAAAATTTGGATTCACCTAGGAGGAAAAAAGTTTGTTTGCGGTTAGTTGATTGGCCAATCTGTCACTCAGCATAGTCCAAATGGTAGTAATTTATCCCAGTATTTGTATAGACTTACCAGCATTTTGGTTTTGAAGAAGTTGGAGGTTTTGTTTTTTTTTCCTTCCAGTCTTTTTGATTAAAAACAATGAAGTTCTGTGGCACCTTTATAGACTAACAGATATCAGAACTCATTGTTTTTGCAGGTACAGATTAACACGGCTACCCCTCTGAGTCTTTCTGATTGTGTCCCTTGGCATTTCAGAGTTATGGCTTACTACAAAATGCTAACATATCTAATGTCGTTACCTGAACACTTTCCTTAATGGGATTTGGAGAAAGGGGGAACAGGCTCACCTGTCAAGATCATCTAGGTTCCTAAGGACAATTTATGCTTCTGATCTCCTAGCACAATCATTTAAGTATTGTGTGCTATTTTAACTTAATTGCTGTCCTTAGAAAATCATTAAATGGTGAGAGAGGGCTAGCCTCATGTCAGAATCTCTTGGTCCATTATTTTGCTGCTTTCATCTGTAGTATGAATTATACCATTGGTTACATGAATGGTACAGACTATTTTTGTCAGAGTAATTACACACACACACACACACACACACACACACACACACGTTCAGTTATATTAACTCATGTGCATTTCAGATACTTTGCCTCTTTTCTTCCAACCGGCCTGTCTCCTTCAAACACTGTCAGGAAAACTTGGACTCTGCTATGTTAGGTTGTTTTTCCTATAATATTTCTTGAATTCTTCCAGTATCTATAGTTTGGGGGTAGGGATTTAATGTTAAGTGTTCGTGTTTGTATTCTGTGTGCGTATAGTACATTGCTCTACCAGGAAGTTCTGTGGCTGGAGCGTGTAGCCGTAACAAGTGAATGGGAATCTTCTGATCATTCACTGCTGGTTAATCAACAAATGCATTGGCTTTAGTGTAAGCTGCATGCCCTCATCCTGATGAGAGATTGAATGGCTCAGGGTGATTATTTTAGCGGATTGTTCCATTAAATTAATGGCCTTAAAATTTCTCTCAACCAAATCAATTTTTGAATTTATTTGAACACTGTAAAGGAGAATATGTATCTGAGACACTGGGTAACCTGTTCTGCATCCTGATTTATTTGGCCTTGTATGTTGACACTGAGAAAGGTAAGTCAAAATAAGGGAAAAAATTGTTACCTTCGCCTCAGGTTCATCTCTTTAGATGAATGAGATCTTCAAAGTTAAAGGCCGTAGTCAAGGTAAAAATCATGGGCTGGATACTGTGGCTTGATCTAGCTCCATCTGCTTGGCTCTGGCAATGCTAATTGGCTAAATCTCTCAATCTGTTGGTTCTAGTCCCTGGTATAAGGGGCTTACTGGAGGCATGGGTGAAAAACACTGCTTTCCTAAGCTCTCCTCTAAGTGCAGTTTCCTATCGGAGAAAGCTACCACATACATGTTTTTCAAAATCCACACATCCTTATTTACAATACGAATTATACCATCGGTTACTGAAATGCAACACTTTAAAATCTAAGTTCTTGTCATTTGCTTCCCCCCCCCACCCCGACACTGGCACCACTTTATTCAATTTGGCCAATAAAAATAGACTTCTCAGTTTCCTGTTTTATGTAAAGAAGCTGTGTTTTCTAGGCTTTTTTGTGGACAGACAGCCACTGCACATCCTGGGGCAAGGTGGGAGTTTGGCCTGGCTCTGTGCCCCAATCAGCCCTTGGCACTTTGTCCTGTCCCTACCACTCCCTCAGAGCCATGCGTAGCTAGAGCAGTGCTGCTGTGACATTTCAAAGGGGCCCGGAGGTCTGGCTGCCTCCTCTGCCATGGTTAGTTTGGCCCCTTTGAAACATTGGGCCAGGGGGCCAGCTTCTTCCTTCCCCAACCCTGGTTGGCAGGCCTACATAGCTGCATATGCTCCTTGCATATGTATTACATTAGCATTTACATCTGCAACAGGGACTAGTCTGGATATTAGTTCTCCCACTAAAGTCATGAGGAGTTCCGTTGCAGGATAGGGTCCAAAACTTTCCTCCTTAAAAATACTTTTTAAAGCATTTTACAAGTAAGTCTGGTGCCTGTTATTGACAATGCCAGGACAGAGAAAGCAACAGCTGTATTCAAGACTCTCCAGCCTATATGGAGTTCACAAATATCTGCCAAGATGAAACTGTAGATCTTCAACACAAATGTGAAGTGTGCTCTTGTAAGGATGCGAGACCTGGTGTACTAAAACGTCTTCATCACAAGCTACAGACGTTCATAAATAGATGCCTGAGGTACATCTTTCAAGTCAAATGGCAAGATTTCTCACAAATGAGGAGCTCTGGAACAGAGCAGGACAAGAACCACCTGATGCTCAAATCGAGAGAAAAGTGGGGATGGCTAGGCCACACTCTCAGAAAACCATTATCCAGGACAGCCCATCAAGCTCTCAAATGGAACCCGCAAAGAAAATGCGAAAGAGGAGGAGCTCTGACCACATGGAGAAGATCGTCTGAGATTGAAGGACAATGGCTGGGGTACTCCTGGAGTCAGCTACAAGTTTTGTCCCATGACACAGTGAAGTGGAAGAGACTTGTAGATGACTTATGCTCCCCTTGAAGTACAAGGGTTTAAGTAGTAGATTGACACATTCTTGGGTGATGGAAGTGTTGCTTAGAGAGAAATAAGTTCAGGGGCAATACACTTAAACTATTATTGTTTTACAAGCACCAAAAATATATTAGATTTGTACACTTGTTTCCACATCATGGACCAGATTTTGATCTCAAGTTCTTGTGCTCATCTGGAGTAACTTCATTGTCACTGGAGTCACTTTAGATTTACATTGATGTAGCTGAGATCAGAATGTGGTGCCACAGCTTTAGGTAGACAAGTAATATAATTATCTTGTTTGTGGTTGCATGGTTTTACTTGGCTTTTTTTTATGTAACCCTAAAAGCCCTTTGGCAGTCCAAACAGACTGACCGCACGTTTTATAAAGACTACCATAGGTCTGGCAATAAAAGAGAGAATGACAAACACATAGCTGGGGTCAATCCATGAAGTAACGCTTTTTGGCAGTGCTCCCAGACCCTGGCAGCTTGGGGAGTTCAGGCCTAAACTAGTCTCCCTCATGGCAACAAAGCACTTTGCTGTTAGACCTCCAGGATGGCCCTTATGAAGACTTTTATATACTCAACAAACATTCTGAGCACACATGGTTATTAACAAAGTGCTTCAGAGGCAAGCTTTCAGAGTTACAATTAAAAAAAAAAACAACCAAGCAATCCTGTAGCACCTTGAAGACTAACAGTTTATTAGGTAATGAGCTTTCATGGGTAAGGCCCACTTGGGTAACCGTGTTAGTATATAGCTTCACCTTTGCAATTTTCTGATATTTGTGATTCTGACTTGCAACCTTTTCTGTTACAGGTGATCAGAATGCTAATATTATTAAGACTTCTGTTTTGGCTCTCTTTTTTTGACACTAATGAATTTTTGAAACGTCTGAATTTCATGCAAGATAATCAGAATCCCCTTGTGGTATCAATTAGGGTTGGGTTTTTTTTTCCCCTAATAAATAGAGATAGTAGCATAAAAGAGAGCACATTAAGAATTTACTGTAATATATATCAATGTCAAAAGGGTCCACTTAAGTTTCAAAAGCCTGGAATGTTTTCTTTTTGCAAACATATTTACATCCCTTTGTTCTAGACGCTACAAACAGAAATTACACAAAAATTAAAATTATACTAGATTAAAATTATAGATTAAAATTATACTAAACCTAGCTTTTCTATACGTCGTAATGTTAGATCAAATTTTTACAAGCACAATTTGATTTAGGATCACGTCAGATGCTTTTGAAAAGCTTACTCATTGTAATTATAGGTCTGATATCTAGCTGTTGCATCCTTTTGGAAAGTGGAATTCTCCAGGAATAAAAAGCAGCCTACTCCTTGACAGCTTGTGAAATGTTAACCACTGGAATAAATTACCTAGGGAGGATATAGAGTCTCCATCCCTGGAGATTAAGAGTGGGTTAGACGAACACCTGCCAGGGATGGTCTAGATGTTGCTGGGCCCTGTCGTAAGTGCAGGGGACTGAACTTGATGACCTCTTGAGGTTCCTTCCAGTCCTGTGATTCTACATTAGACTGGCAATCTGGTGTAAACCCCTTAAGACTGCTTTTATAAATGCCAAAGTTGCTGTTCTGCTGTGATGTTTTTCTTCTGGTCTGTGTAAAAACTCAGTGAGACCTTTACTGAAATAGATGTGTTTTTTTTTTTTTAAATAAGCTACAAAAATGGATTCACGATATACCTGAATAGTCTCATAAAAACTTTATTCTGTATTACAAAAATAAGAGCTTTTAAAAGCATCACGTTAAAAAAATTAATCTGATTCATTCAGCTTTAAAATCCTTGCCTGGTGAGTACAGAAGATTTTTGAGGAAATTTAATATATTCTGTAGAGCAATCAAAGCTGAATTTCTGGCGTATTGTGGTGGTGTGTGCTCCATTGTTACAGTAAGTCCAGTCATACAAACATGCACGCTCTTCACTTTACTACTGAGAGTAGGCCCATTGAAAATGTAAAGATGTATGTGAAAGCATTTGCAGGACCAGGGCATTAAAAGTTTGTTATTTTTGCAGGAAGTCAGTCATTTAAAGTGTCATGGTAGTTTTAAAAGGAAATAAAATACTTCAGAAAGGAAATTTATATAATAAACTAAGCTCTGGTAGATTACTTAAATCGGGGTACAAGCATACAAAGAGACTGATTTCAAAACTAACCTGCAAGTGGGAGTAATTTGGGGTGTTAGCTGGGTTCTATTTCTGCTTTATGAAAATTCTAATTATATTTAGATGGCTGTAAACATTGGTGAGGTTGAATAGTGCAGTGAATAAATCTCAGAGGATACATTAGTGATACCTCAGATCTTAGAGGTTCAGGAGCCAAGTTAGAAATCAACATGGATCAAAAGAGCCACAGTAGTGTGAATACATTGTTTCATTTACTATCATGCTATTTAAATAGTATGATAGGAAATAGTGTGTGTGCGCGTGCGTGCGTGCACGCACATGAATAGCTATAATGCTAACAGAAAAATGAATGACCAAGTACTGTTATCAGTTATAATTGGCTAGTATCATAATAGAAGCATCCTGATTTGGTTGTGAACTTAGAATGGCTAATAATTAAATTACACAACGTTTCGGTACCATGAGCTACAGGAGACTGTGTTAAAGAGCCCCGTAACAGTTAAACTAATCCCATCAAATAAATATTGGACCCCAAAATACACAGAGGGGGATTTACCAACCATACATTTCTGTGGCTCTGAAACAGCCCCTTTCTTATTGTGTTATCTCCTGTAGGGAAGGAGGATAGGTGTCTGAGTGTGGCTTGAGCCAAAGAGAATCTCGTGTGTCATTTGTTTTGTGTTATCATAGTATCTCAGATTCTCTGAAAGAAGAGATCTTGGGGCATCCTCCCAGAGGGTTGTCATTGTCTTGTCTGGATCTGCCCCTCTGTTACATGTCCTCTTCAGAAACCTCGTAGTTTTTGGCACAAGGAAATATTCAATGCCCACAGCTGTCACCCGTACCCCTTCAGATGAGGGAAAAGGGTGTGTGGGTGGGTGTTGTAGAGTTTAGTGCTGTAGTTCATATTGCCACAATCTCTTTCCATGTGTCCAGTCTTCCATGAGATCAGCTTGTGCTGATCCACATCCTTTAAAAACTATGTTGAAAGCAGAAGAAACATTGTGGGGTAGAAGGCTGAATTGCAATTTTCCCATCAACAACGGGGAGCGAACACTTTGCAACTTCAACAAAAATAAAATTCATCTGCTTCTTTGTTCAGCTGTACAGCAGAAAGTGTCTTATCTATAAACTCATCAGCCTTTCAGCAGAGCTACCTGACTTTGATAGTCATACTACAACTTTCATGCTGCTGTGGCTTTCCATTTTGGTTTAGCATTTATACGCCTACTGAATTATCTGCTGAAAGGGGAAAGTGAGCATATCTACACACACAATGCCTTCATTTAATTGTGGTTGCAAAGTTACATGACAGTAGCATTTCCCTGATATTTAGAATTAGTGTTGCCTCACAAACTCCACAAGATGGCAGTAAGTCAGAATGCAATAGAATAGTTGACAAGTATCAGAGAGGTAGCCTTGTTAGTCTGTATCTTAGAGAACAACAAGAAGCCCTGTGGAACCTTATAGACTAACAGATATTTTGGAGCATAAGCTTTCGTGGGCAAAGACCCGCTTCATCAGACGCATCTGATGAAGTGGGTCTTTGCCCACGAAAGTTTATGTTCCAAAATATCTGTTAGTTATAAGGTTCCACAGGGCTTCTTGTTCTTTTCACAGAATAGTTGCTAATTTGGATGAATATCTAGGAGATCTGATGCAAATGAGAATTGGCAGGCGAGCAAACTGTAAAAGAAATAATGAATTACAAAATGCACTTGGTTAATTTTCTTTGGCAGTCCCTATCCAAAGAATTTAGACCAAAGGATAGATCATGTAGCAAACAGGGACACTTTGGAAAGTCTGAGATGAGGGATTGATTATGATGTCTAAATCATAAAACCACAGATTATCTTTTATTTGTATTGCTGTCTGGAAGCCAACAAAAGTTAGCATTCCTTTGGGGTAGGCACTGTACGATACCAGCATGATAATCCCTACCCCAAAGAGTGTGCTGAAGTAGGATAAGGAAGAAGAAGGATCTCTTCCCCCCAGCCCCCTGGCCCCGACCCTGCATCTTAGGTGGGGAACTCAGGCATTAGGAGTTTTGTGACTTTCCCAAGTTTGCTAAGTTTGGGGCAGAGCTGGGACTTGTACCATGAGTCCCACAAGAAACTGTTTCCCCTCATTAGTAACGTTGATGTGTTAATCATGGAGAAGATCAGGACTGGAACTTCGGAGACATTGCTCAGGAGCAGAGTGGCAGCTTAAATATCTCTGTGCTATACTGACTCTGGCTAATGCGTAGCCTGTGTTCATTAATAGTGAAATTCACATACCGGTTTAATTAACACTTGTCCAGGCTATGCTTGGGCCTTATATTGGTGCGAGTCTCATTCTTGCACACTCGACAATGGGCCCAGAGCCCTTTGCAATCCTTTCGCTTGTTTGTGTGCAGGGACAGCTGCATGCTAATGTCCTGAGAGCACATCTCCCATGAGCACAAGTCATCCCAAAGAAATCACGATATTTGCCCTTCCACAGCATCCCATGTGAATGTCTGGTTGGGACAGAGAGAATCTTTGCAGCTTCCTAGGCATCCATGAAGGATGGTGCTGTCAGTATGCTCAGTCTCTCTGAATTCTTCTGTGTGTGACTGCATGATGCCCTGAATGTCCCAGTCTGTCCCCAGTTATCTAAGTTACTCCATATTGCACAATGTTCATTGTGACAAATATTAACTTTGCTGTTCTGATTGTTCATTTACACTTAATGAAATGTATTAGCTCCAACCACGGTAACAGTGAAAAGCTGTAGCCATCCTTTCAGCATGATCTTCAGTTTTTAGATAGCACCCTAATAATTAGGCAGTCTTAAGGTATTTTGAAGTAAGTATAAACACTGTTGTTCCTAATTGTCCAATAATTCTGAAAAAGGCATAGTGCCCCTATTATAGAAAGAAGATGTAAGTTGACCAGTGTGGTGACGCACGTTAGAATTTTGAAACCATATATTCCAGACACTAGAATACGCTAATGAAAAATTATTTCAAGATTATGTAATCTAATCAATTATCTGCAGTACAGCATATTATTGGGACATAATTATGTAGAGTAATAGCTGTTTTTCATTTTAGGAAGTACAGCACATTACTGGAAGAGAGCAACCAAGGTTGGGAAAAGGTAACAAGTAGCTTACTACAAATATTAGAAATCCTATCAAACCTATTTCTTTGAGGTAACATAACTTCTTTTCTCTCTAGCAGTAATGGAACCATCATGGTTTGACCTGTCGAATAGAAAGAAATCTGAGAAACAGCCCTTTGCACATCTCATTATTGATGATAAAAATATTCCAGTTGGTAAGTTCACTTTTAATCAGATATTTATGTCAGAACATGTTGGCTGCATTGCACAATTTTAAACAACACATAAAACCCTGGAATGAAGACTTTCAGAAGTGGCCAATGATTAGGTCTAGCAGGAGAATTAAATACAGACAAAGGGATGGATTCTTAAATTGTAAGGGTATAATTTTGTTTGTGAAGGTCATATCCCCCTGACACCCAAACATGAGAAGTCAGAGAGTGGGGCAGTGCTAAATGGCCTCAGTGCCAAATAACTAATCTTCATGTTTAGCTTGTTCCCGCCTAATCCTCAGGATTCAGCACTTCTCTGAATCTTCTTGGTTTTCCCACCCTCCCATAGGGAGTGCCTAATGCTTAAGGTCTCCTCTCCTTCCTCAAGGTTAACTGGGGCCACCATTCTGGGTATTATGTTTGCTGATGAGATGTGGCCTCTTTGAGCCTCTCACACTAGATCTCTGCCATGGAAGTGCCAGCAGATAGCTTGCCAACAACCATACTGCATGGTATTTGCCTGTCCTCAGTTCAGTCTGTAAGTTTTTCCCAGCCACACCATTTCCTGTGTTTGGTATACACACCTGTTTGCCCTGTAATGCTCAGGAACACTATCCCTGCTGCACGTGATCTCTGTACTTTCAGTGTATCAAGAAAAAGTTGGGTGACCTTTCTGGTTCACACTTCTCCAGATCTAGCCCATAGAAGTAGAGCAACTGCTTCAACCATACTCACCTTGTGAGCATTTCAGTACAATCATGTTTGATGGCCAGCCACAGCTGGATACTTTGGCTGATGTTCCCGTTAACTATTTAGTCTCAAATCTACCCCAATATAAAACTCAGAATAATTTTCCCTTCAGTGAATAGTCAAGACATGGGCAAATCACATCTATCAGGGGGCTCAGAAGAGACAGGTGCTTGACCTATAATATATTACTCTACTTAAGTCAGAAACAGACTGACAGCTCTGCCCTGAAGACATGTCTTCATTGCCTGTTTTTCCTTCTCTCTCGTGGGCTCTGTGCACTAGGTGCCTGCAGTCCACTCATCTGCACTGCTTACCGCTCTAGGGCTACGTCTACACGTGAAGCCTACATCGAAATAGCTTATTTTGATTTAGCAACATCGAAACAGGCTATTTCGATGAATAACGTCTACACGTCCTCCAGGGCTGGCAATGTCGATGTTCAGCGTCGACGTTGCGCGGCACCACATCGAAATAGGCGCTGCGAGGGAAAGTCTACACGCCAAAGTAGCACACATCGAAATAAGGGTGCCAGGCACAGCTGCAGACAGGGTCACAGGGCGGACTCAACAGCAAGCCGCTCCCTTAAAGGGCCCCTCCCAGACACAGTTGCACTATACAACACAAGATACACAGAGCCTACAAATGGTTGCAGACCCTGTGCCTGCAGCATGGATCCCCAGCTGCCGCAGCAGCAGCCAGAAACCCTGGGCTAAGGGCTGCTGCCCACGGTGACCATAGAGCCCCGCAGGGGCTGGAGAGAGAGCATCTCTCAACCCCCCAGCTGATGGCCGCCATGGAGGACCCGGCAATTTCGACGTTGCGGGACGTGGATCGTCTACACGGTCCCTACTTCGATGTTGGACGTCGAAGTAGGGCGCTATTCCGATCCCCTCATGAGGTTAGCGACTTCGACGTCTCGCCGCCTAACGTCGAAGTTAGTGCCGCTACTTCGAAGTAGCATGCACGTGTAGACACAGCTTAGGATACCTTTTCTCACTATTCTAGCAAATGGATCTTTGGTCAAGTAGCTACCATCCCCATGTGCAGTACCACACCCGGCTTTTGTGCAGGGGAGGAGAAGTTCCTATGCCTTGCATTGGACATACCTGTTCCTCTTGGCTCTGTTATGGCTCCACACTTCTGCTTGATCAGCCTTCAAACCTTATTTCATGTGCTCCTCTCCCAGTCAAGTTCATGTCTGAAGCAGTCCCGTGGGGTCCTAGGCATGGCCTGACCCCGATTAAACACTATGGCAAATGATGCCTTGCAGAGCAATGCCTCTTTCCCACCAAGAATGTACTCTGGAGGCAAAGTCTTAACTGACCTAAAAGATCTGTCTAGTTATCTGTTGCGTGGCTTCTTCTAGGCATCATCCACATTTGGACCAGCCTTCCTAGAGCTCCTTGACTAAGAACCCCCTACCAGATCAGCAAATCTTGCCAGCCTGCAAGGAAATGATAGGCTGAGGAGATTATCTGATGTGGTGGATGCTGCTAGTTTGTGGCGTCCTAAGAACTCTGCATATCTAATCACCTGACATGAATGCTGAATGTCAGTGAGGCAATGGATTTTTTTCCTCTGTCCTACCAATGTTAGGAGCCATGGCTGTAGGCAGTGGGGTGTGGAAATGAAGAAATCATTGACGGTGAGTTTTCAGTGACTGGTGCTAACTCTCTGAATCCATACTATTGTAAATATTGGGAACATATTCTTTGCTGAAAAATATTCTAATGTGCAGCACAACACAGATGCTGTTAGCTGCATGGCAGCCTTGCAGACTCTGTTAATGAGGTGGACTACAGCCAGGATGTTCTAACAAAAATTAATCAGTTAGTTACTAAATTCTTCACCCCAGTGGTGACTACCACCAATACTGGAAGAAAGTCCAAAAAAAAGTGCTCCCTCCTCCACTTATTTCTTCAGGCTATCTCTAAGTGTGTGTTCTAAATCCAGCTGCATCTGGCACGTATAGTACTTGTAAATGGGAACTTAATATCCAGTGGGATCTCCAAAATGATACCCGCTGCAAAAAAAAGTACTCCAGCAATTTCTTACATGCTATCAAATATTCCCTGATTTCTTAATCCTGCTGATAAACATTGTGGTTCCTGAACTTTTAATGTGGCAGCGTCCATGTTTGTTTGTGACCCTTGATTACCTGTACAAATACCCCTGAATTAGTCAGTTTTTTTTCCTACTCAGCTACAATACCCCTACCTTTACACTTGAGTCCCAAGTATATCAGTCTCCATGGAAGGAATGGGGACCTAGAGATTTTGGTGCCTTTGTATGTGTCCCCAATGTCAGAACTTTAAAATTGCATATTCAGCCCCTCTATTTGTGCCCTCCTAAAGGTACCTCAAGCTGAAGATCCCAGGATTCAAACTTTCTAGAAACTCTTGGCCACCCAGACAGAGAAATTTGGCTAGCTAGAAATATAAGGATCTTGTTCCTGTACAGTTATTACAGAACTAGAGTAACGTATGGCTCACCATTAAGTCTACTGTGACTAAACCATACCCTGGAGTCTTGTGCTCATTCAAGCATTGAGTTAAGCCTATATGCACATAATTTCGTATGTGAAGACTTTTTTCTGTTACATAAGTATTTGGAGGTTTTTTTTTTTTTTCTCCCCACACCTATAGCTTGAGTAAAATGTAAATGTTATGCAGCAGCAAAAATGCAGATGTTTTGTTTTTGTTTTTTCCTTTATCTCGGGCAAAAGGGATGTTTACTTTACTTTTCATTGCCTGTGTCTTAATTTTATTGTGAATGGCCAATTTAATAAAATTTGGGAGAAATAATGAAGCTGTCGTGGGGGGTGGGAGGGTGGAAGGGGAACCTACTACAGAATTTTCTTGACATAATTTTCAGATAGCTGTCTATTACATACATTCCATATGGTTCACAATGCCATAATCTGACTGGAGTATACATGGTAAAGCCACTTTATGTACAAGGGGCTAGTATCCCATGCCCTCTTCCTCCCTTCCACAGTGTGAGAACATACTGATGAGCAAGACTAGTAAATTAAATTAGAAAATGTATAAGACAGGACAAAGAGGGGAATGTTACATCTCTTTGGCTGTGTCTACACTGAGCCCTAGTGCCAACAGTTTAATGCAAATAAGCAGTCTGAAAAATACAAAATGGAGCCTTATTTGTATGGTTAATGTGCATATTTGTGAGGCTAATTTGCAGACTTCTTCCCCCCCGCCCCCCCCCGAGGCATAAGTGGCTGCAGACCAAAGGGCTTTTTGCTGGCAGAACCACATCTACACTGCTTGATTTTTCTGGTGTGAAATGCAAATTAGCTTCAGGAATAGGCATATTAGCCGTACAAGTTAGATGCCATTTTGCAATTTTGAGACTGCTTATTTGCATCAAACTGTGAGCACCAGGTCTCAGTATAGACAGAGCCTTTGCGAATATGCCCAACCCTAGGTTTAAGTGCATTTCCAGTAATATTTAATTCTGCTGGCAAAAATGAAGCATCTCCCTGTTCTGTCAAATCACAACGTACTAGTCAGGTGTACACATAGTCCCTGTAAATACAGATTTGTTTCATTCTGCCCCTTCAACCTTCACCCACTTTTTTTTCCTCTGTCTACTATTTGCATTTATATTGACCAAGGTTATAAATTTTTTTTTTTTTTTGGACAGAAATAATATAATACATGAGGATACACATCTCATAGAACTGGAAGGGACTGTAGGAGGTCATCAAGTCTAGTTCCCTACCCTCTTGGCAGGACGAAGCACAACCCTTCCCCCCGACCTTAGTTAGGTTGTGGGTTTTTAAAAAAAAAAAAAAAAAAAAAAAAAAAAAAATTTGCCCCTGATCCCTAAATGGCCCCCTCAAGGATGGAGCTCACAATCTCCAGCTTAGCAGGCCAATAAACTGCTGGGCTATCCCTCCCTCCGGTCTCTTTAAGTATTTAACTATATGGGCTAGGTATTTGGCAAACAAAGGAGCCTTACTGTGGCTTTCTGGTGCTATTGCAGTAACATTAAGCCCTGCGTTTTGGCTCCTGTGAACCTCACCTTTAGGGTTGGTAGCCTGTGGTCTTATGGGACACTAGTGATCAGAGGGAGAGAATCTGAAACAACTGGTTGGTAGGACAATAAGGCTTTTGTGGATGGTAACCTTTTTTAAACTGGGTGCTGTAGGTGGACATGGCTCTTCACCAAAAGACCCTCCACCAAGAAGCTCACTATCTGTTAATTACGAACCAGCACCTTGAATTGAATAGAATTTATTGGCAGTCCACGCAGTGTGTTATGCAGATATACTATGTGCTCCTTCTCCTATTTGGATTGCTAGAAGAACTAGATGAGCATAAAGTTAGGGAAGTACAGTTAGAGCAGCAAGCGGAGATGGCTGTGGGTGATTGACAAGGCGAAAAATCAGCTGGGAGATGGAGGACAGACAAGAGGAGCTGGAAGAGGCCATTAATGCTTTCGTAGTGGTTGTAATAGAGTGGAGAGATGGCAAGCAGACTTCAGGGGAGTTGGTGGAAAGAAAGATTAGAGACTGCATGTGTAAGGGGAAAGGAGGGGTGTGTGGAGGAAGGGGTCGGGAGGGTGAGGGGTGCCAAACTTACTGACCCTCTAGTTTGTGAGCTGCTGGAGCTTGGGGCTTCAGTCCTGTGGGGAGGAGGAGGTTGGGGCTTCAGCCTCATGGCAAGCGTCTGCTCTGGCTCATGGCTTGAGTCCAACTCCTGTTGGAGCCTTGAGCCCCAGCAGGTGCACTGGGATTCTCCTCCCTGCTGTAGGGCGGAGAAGCCCTTCGCCTCACTACCCACTGCAGGACAGAAGCTCCAAGTCCTCCCAGTGTGGTAGTCGGGCTCCTTGAGCTGCACTCTAACAGTTAAAGAGCCACGGGTGGCTTGTGAGCTGTGCTTTGGCCGTTCTTGTTCTAGGTGCCTGGAGACAAAAGTTTGAGGGAAATCAGTAGCTGTGGGTCAGTCAAAGCTGAAGAAAAGGTGCTAGATTAGAGAGAGGTTGATCATCAGGATGAGGGCAAAGATGTGACACAGAGTAAGAAAAGTCAGGATTTGGGATTAGTTGCAGTACTAGGAGAAACCTGTCCTTTGAAGTTAGAGGATAGGAAGGGATGTAACCGCTTTGTTCAGAGAACATCTGTTTTGGCTTTTGAGAATTTTTGCTGAGGAGAGACCGGGAAGAAATTTAGTCATGGGACCTGCAGTTGCAGGAGTCACTCAAGAAGTAATTTATTTAGTAAGGTAAAAGGCAGGGGGGAGGGAGGTATTTTTGTTCCTGAAAGTACAAAGTCATTGTGGACTTTCTTCAGAGACACTTCACAGCATGAAAATGAGAGGATAGGGTTAGTTTGGTGGGACAGCCACTGTGGAGTGGGCACAGAAGAGTGTGGCATTTGAGGTGGAATCTAAATCAGGAAGACAGATGGAGTAGAGTATAACAAAAAGGCTAATGAGTGAGTCATGCAGTGAGTACGTGGTTAGGTTGGTGATGAGTAATATTGAAACAAATGATGCGGTGATGGAGAGCAGTACTTGGTAAAGTGCTGATTAATTATCAAGACAGTGGTTACCCTCAGGCCTATGGCGGGGAGGGCACATGACAAATGGGGCAGATGCCCCAGGTCCTAGCACTTCAAAATGTGGCTTTGAGGGAATGTGTGGAGGGGGGCAGGGGCTAGAGGGAAGAGGTGGAGAGGGGAAACTCTGTGGTCCAGGTAGTGCTGAGAGCTGACTGCTCTTGGCCTTACCTCTTCTGGGGCCTGTGGTGGCTGTTAGCATTGCTGGTTACCCTGATTGTATCAAAGGACTCTAAATTCTGTTAAACCAAAACATTTAAGATACTAAATAATTGAGGGTAACAAGCATTTTTCCTTAGCCAGTGCAAAGTCCCCTCTTAAGTATTTGTTAAATAAACATGTATTTAGCTGACTGCTTTTTATCAGCTGATTTCACTATGGCTGTGTCTACACTAGGTCCCACCTTCGACGGGAGCATGGTAAGTAGGGTGTCGGGAGATTATTAATGAAGTGATGCGCTGCATGTACATCACTTCATTTAGTTAATTCTCCCCCTCAGCAATTTCAAAGTGTTAAACTACAAATCGCTGGCTTGCGTGTAGCCGCAGCTGACCCACGGGTACTTCGAAGTAGCCCGGTCAGTTTGAAGTACCTGTGGGTGAGCTGCAGCTACGCACAAGCTGGCACTTAACACTGTGAAGTTGCCACAGGGGAGAGTTAGTTTAATGAAGTGCTGCATATGCACTGCAGCACTTTATTAGTACTCTCCCGACACCCTGCTTACCATGCTCCCTTCGAAGTTGGGAGCTAGTGTAGACACAGCCTGTTAGGATTTGCCAAGATCTCATTTTTGGTGAAGCAAACCTCATATCCTGATTCATGCTAATAGCTGATACTTTATAGTAAGGGTGGGCTGGATCTGGTAGCTGTATAGTAGTATTCACTAGGGTAGAGCGAACTTCTTCCTACTTTGTAGTCATTGGTTTATTCTGAAGCCTGTGGTGTTTTTGCTCTTATCTTAGCCTTTTGGCTGCGGAGTTTCTCTCCCCTCCATTTTCTGCCCTTTGCTTTAGTCTATATAACTAACTGTTTTTTGTTACTGACCCTCCTGTTTTTTTTTTTTATTATAAAAAACAGCCAGGGTACCTCTTATCTTACTTTTTGTTCACAAACTTTATATAACTTTCTGCTAAACCATTTTTTCCCCAGGCACACGCAAAGTGAACCTTACATCCTGGCATCACGACAAAGGCCAGGCACACTTATCGAATATGACCTTCCGTGATGGAAAACTAATAGTCAATCAAGATGGGTTTTACTACTTGTATGCCCACGTTTGTTTTAGACACCATGAAACTTCAGGAGATCAGATTAGAAGAGTGCTTCAGCTGATGGTGTACGTGATTAAAACAAACCTTAAACTAAGACGCTCTGATGTCCTGATGAAAGGGGGAAGCACCAAATACTGGTCAGAAATCTCAGAATTTCATTTTTATTCTGCAAACGTAGGTGGATTTTTTAAACTGAAGTCTGGAGAAGTAATAAGTATTCAAGTATCAAATCCATCATTACTGGATACATCTCAAGAAGCAACTTACTTTGGGGCATTTAAAGTAAGTGATATAGACTGAGCCTTGATATTTCCTGTCCACATGTATTATTAGGACTTTTTGAAAATTTGGCAGTTGTATAGCTCAGTCAAGAGACTACTAGGAATGAAGAAATTTTGGGGCCGAGTTGCATGCACCTGTGTAATTGTTGGCAGAATATCGCTCTTCAGGTTGAATTTTGCCTTAGCCTTACTTCATAGTGAGCCCAGGGGGCGGGGGGAGATAAAATTACACAATGGGCTGATTTTGATTTTACCCTAGTTTCCTACCTGTGTAACTCCATTGGTTCCACTGACTTTTACACTGACATAACTGAAATCTGAATCAGGACCAATGTTAAGTCTTTGAACTGCTAGTTCTAAATTGTGTCCTGATGTGCTGTTACCCTCTTGACTTCAGTGTAAATACAAGATGGGCAGAACACAGCCCAGCCATTCCTTTGGGGCCTAGTCTTGCAAGGTTTTGAGTTCTCTGGCACTGATTTAGCAAAGTAATTGAGTATGTAGTAAACTTAAGTATGTAACTAGCCCCTTTTAAGTGAATGGGGCTATGCAGATTGTTTTGCTGAATTGGGGCAAGAGTGGTCAGTCTTGCAGGAATGACCCTTCATCTCTGACTGCACCGTCTCTACTACATCTTTGATGTAGCCAATCAGATGCTACATTCAGATGATTTAGAAAGGGTTTTTCTAGGGGATCTGGTCTGACTTACTTGACTTGCAGTTATGGAAGACTAATTGCAAGTCTGATTAATTAATCATTACACCTCCAAATATATATGAAGAAATCTCAAGTGTTAAATTTCTTTGACCTGTTACCTTGTGTTGGAATCTGCAAATACATTTTTAAGAGGCAAAAAATGTATTTTTGTAGTCTGTAATATCTAAAGTTTATGTTTTAGATGTAATGTTTTGTGCAAAAATGTAAATATTTGTTCTATAGTATTTGATACAAAATATTTAAAATCTCTTGCTGTTTGTATATTTAATGTTTTTGATGTACAGTCATGTTTAACTGATGCACTTTGTTAATCCCAATGGGAAAAATTGCAGCTAAAAGATTATTTGCAATTAGCAAATGTAATATATTTTCTTTTTAACTTAAAATTTGTTAAACTTGTCAGTATTACAGGAAAATCAAACTTATGAATAAGTAGACTAGAAGGTTGATCACCAGATCACTTTCAAGCCTAGAAGGTAATTGACATTACAAAGCTGACATTATTAAGAAGAGTACATAATGGGAGACAGAAAACTGTCAAGAGTATTTATGTTAATTACTGAACAGGCATTCTTTTCTTACAGCAAACTGTAAATCCTGTAGTAGATTTTTTTGAAAGTACCGAACACATTTTGTATACTTCCTGAGAGGCTTATTTACTGAAGAAACCAAGCTGAATTCAGTAGCAATTTTATACTGTACAATAAACATTTCATTTGAACCTTAGTATTTTGTTACAAAATACATTTGGTAAAGAAAAGAATTTGTGGCTTTTTTCCCTCCATTTTTGTGACCATGTCAGGATGATTTTGAAGTCTGAACCTGGCAAGGGGTAGAGGAACTCCAAGCCCTTCCTGCTCCAGCCATGTGGGAGAGGCGGAGGCTATAGGTCCTATGGGGAGTGGGAGGAAGGGAGATTTTGGCACTCATGCTGTGGAAAGCAAGGCAGGGGTGGAGTCAGGGCTAGCTTCCCCTGGGTGGTGAGGAGGGGCTCAACTAGCTCTCACCACAGCAGCTCCAGGCCAGGTAGGAGGTGCTTCTTCCTGCCTGTTGCAGCTCTGGTAGTGGTGGGCTGGGCCAGGCTAGAGCAGGGATGCTTCTCTGCAGCAGTGGCAGCTACTGGTGGGTATCTCTCAGAACTTTTGAAATGTCTCAGGGCCAATGTCCAAGTACTCAAGGAGGGCTGCCTTTTCTTTAGCATAGCCTAGCTCTTCTGTGGGATCAAGCCCCAAGAGGTATCCCGTGCAGATCCCCTCACCTCTGGGGCTGTCAGGGTAGCTCCTGGGATTAGCCTGCTGCCATGACTGTCCATTCAGAGGTGGTAAAGAAGGCTTCTGGCACCCATTTTTATGAACTTGTGGGTGAGTTGGTGGGGTGGACAGCCTCAGAGGGTGGAGGGGTCATGCTGTTTAGATGCCCGCTGCTGCTGCAAGAATGCCACTATCTGCTCAATCAAGTGTTCTTGGTTCACATGGTGCCGTGTTGCTAGTTCCCAGAGTAGCTATTTCTGGCTTTCTGCTCATGTAACATTTCCATTTCCATGGCTCCTCTTGGGTTGAGTTAATGGTTATCCTGCTGAACTTCTAACAGGAGTTAAAAGTCCACATTCTCCACCATATATCAGGCTGAAGTCCAAACCTGGCAACACCACCTAGTGTGAGTGTCAGGGGCTGTCACCCAGTGGTGAGTGGCTGTGGTTAGGGGCACCCATGTCCTCCCTGTTCCAACACAGGATCCTGTGAGTAACCATTGAAATATGTGGCTGAGGGATGGGCGCCCCCCTTGTTGCTCCCTGTGCCACTTCCTAACCTGGCTTCAGTTCCTCTACCGTCCTGCATCTGGCTTGCCCCTGTAGTCCTCTTCCATCATGCCACAGAAGGTTTTCCTCTATCAGTTGCGACCTTTTCACTTACATCCCCTGGGGTAAGGGGACTGAGGTGGCTTGATGTTGGGGGGTGTTGTTTATGGGGGGGGCTTATCTTCTCTGTGTGAGTTTGCAGTGCGTGGCTGGGATGCTTTGAATGAACTGAGCTGTTATCTTTTGAGCTCTGCCTCTCCTGTGTGCATGCCCAGCAGGTGCAACTGGGTGGGACCTTTTTGGTTTAGAGTTTGCCAGTGTGAGTCTTGTGTATGCCATCTTGTTCACATAACCTGTTGTACAGCTCATGCTAAGGAATGACACAAACACAGATTTCATTATTATTCCAGGCACAGATTATATCTCTTGGCATTTGGTTTCCTGGACTCTTTATTTTATGGTTTCTGGTGGGTTACCAGAATTCTGGAATGAGGTGATTATAGAAGGAGATGGGGGGAAAAAAAGATGAATGGACTCAAATTTGCTTTCACTTACCCATAAATTAGCAGCCTCTCTGCTAAAGTGATGGAATGCACTTATACCCACTCAGCATAAAAGAATTGGGTCTGAGTGAGGGCAGAGGGAACACCAACTAAAGTTTGGTTCTTATGGCCAAAACAATGCAAGTCTTAACTGATATTAACTAAGATACTATAGTGATGAGCATTTAAAATCAAAAAATGTCTGTCTGCCACAGAATGGTAATGCTCATTGTGGGGGTCAGATTATCTTGGTAATGGACATTTACAGAACACAAACAGCAACTGTAAATATTGCTGTGATTCCCTTTCCTGTCTGTGCCACCCCCCAGGCCAATAGTTTTCTTATTGAGATGTGGGTGATGTCTGTCCCCCACCCCACCAAGCCCCACAAATTTGTAGGAAGCCTCGTAGGTACTGTATGATTAACTTCCTAAAGCATTTTATTCCTCAACATAAAAACACAATACTTGAGTCTCAAGTCCTCAGTCCAACTCATTGGCATATAGGGTTACCCTATAAATAGAGGACCCTCCTGAGAGGGAGTGTATCTGTGTCTACCAACTCACATTGTACTAATATGTTATATATATAGTATATTAATATAAAATATTTTAGTATATACAAATACAGCCCCTCCCAGGGATGTCCTTTTTATTGAAGGATCCAATATGGTAACCCTGTGGGTCTACCATTCCTGCGTGGGCCCATCTCTCTACACCATTAGGCTACGGTTACATAGCAATCTGTCTACAGAAATCACTGTTGGAAGAGATTGCCTGACAAAACTTCTATCCACAGAGTGCGGCTACACGCAAAAGCCAATTGTAAGAGCGCAGTGCTGTGTTGACAGAGCAGCCAGACTGCCTGGCTGCTCTCTCAACAAAACAGGCACCTGGAGGCACAGCAGACAGGACTGCTCATTATACTGGATACTCTGTCTGGCGAGAGAAGTCCCCAGAGCATGTGCTGGGTTTTGTTGAGATACTGGTAACAAATCTCAATTTGTGTGTGAATGCTACACTAGTTTTGTCGACAAAACTGGGATTTTGCTGGCACAACTCGCTAGTGTAACCATAGCCTTAGACTTTCACAAAGTTCCTAGACTACTAGCAATTTCAATGAAACCTCTCTCTCTGGGATGGTGATGTGGATGCTGGTTGCATTAACTGTGGCTATTGTTCCCCTGATAGGGTTACAACAGAGTTTGAGGGTATCATTTTTCTCAAAGGGAGGGCCAATACAACATCACGTCTCCTCCCATATTCACCTTTGGGCCTCCAGGACTTATGGTACCTGGCACCAGTGAGTAACTGGGCAATTGGCCTTTATGGAAATGATGATGTTACTTGTTTCTTTATTAATGTGGGGTTAAGTGTGTGATTTTAGGCAGATAATCTTATACTCTACCAACCTGTGTCCCAGCCATAGGTTGGTCCTTACCTCTGGCCAAACCCTTGCAATGGTTAGTGTGTGTGGTCTCCAAAAGCAAAATGTTTCGTTAGTGTAGAAGTTAAAATGAAGCAATCCTGGGCAGATGGGGTTAGTGTGCCAGTGTCACCAGGCTAACTAATCAAATTGGTGAACACCTGATTTGACAGAAGCAGGGCTTAACAGATACCATTGCAGGCTGGTTTGGCACTGGGAATTCTGTCAGCAACACCTACATCATAGCACACCAGGCTGGGGAAGGAGACTGTATTGAATCCAGGCTGGTAGATGCTGTAATATCCAACACCCATGGGGGACTGCATACCAGCCAAGCTAGTGGTCTAATCCTAAACAGCCTAAAGGATTTGTCAGGATCAGTATCCACCTCATTGGGTATAATTGATTACCTAAACCAAAATTTAATTGACCCATTACTAAATGGCACTAAAGCAGAGGCACTAGAAAGGAATTGCTGGAGAATAGGACAGACTTAGGCATCACTACCCAGGGTATTGTAACAGACCTCCTGGATGGCTGAGTCCACCCAACCCCATCTCCTCAGCACTCCCCCATGGGAATGGGAACACAGAGAGAGTCAATGGCTACGTCTACACGTGAAGCCAACATCGAAATAGGCTATTTCGATGAATAACATCTACACATCCTCCAGGGCTGGCAACGTCGATGTTCAACTTCGACGTTGCGCGGCACCACATCGAAATAGGCACTGCGAGGGTACGTCTACACGCCAAAGTAGCACACATCGAAATAAGGGTGCCAGGCACAGCTGCAGACAGGGTCACAGGGCGGACTCAACAGCAAGCCGCTCCCTTAAAGGGCCCCTCCCAGACACAGTTGCACTAAACAACACAAGATACACAGAGCTGACAACTGGTTGCAGACCCTGTGCCTGCAGCATGGATCCCCAGCTGCCGCAGCCAGAAGCCCTGGGCTAAGGGCTGCTGCCCATGGTGACCATAGAGCTCCGCAGGGGCTGGAGAGAGAGCATCTCTCAACCCCCCAGCTGATGGCCGCCATGGAGGACCCGGCAATTTCGACATTGCGGGACACGGATCGTCTACACGGTCCCTACTTCGACGTTGAACGTCGAAGTAGGGCGCTATTCCGATCCCCTCATGAGGTTAGCGACTTCGACGTCTCGCCGCCTAACGTCGAAGTTAACTTCGAAATAGCGCCCGATGCGTGTAGCCGCGACGGGCGCTATTTCGAAGTTAGTGCCGCTACTTCGAAGTAGCGTGCATGTGTAGACACAGCTAATGAGAGACAAAAGGCCAATTTAGACAAGGCATAGTGTAACCTTCAGCCTCCTAGTACCCCTGGACATCCATCATTCACAGCGGGCTAGGATGGTAACTTCCTTGCCTGTGCAGAGGAAGGGCCACATTACCAAAGTAGAGGGCACTGCATATCCTGAAGTAACCAGTGGAATTTTGTAGCCCAGTGAATGCTGCACCCATTCAGACAAGGAGATCCTCTGTATGCGTCCATATAATGTTTTAATGAACCTGTCTAGGTTTGAAGTGGCCATTGACAAGAAACTGACGCATACCAAACTGGTCCAAATGAATGGCACCTACAGGTGTGTGACTGCCCAGACTGACCGCTGCACTGAACTAAATGGAAAGCCCTGCCCCTCCACAGATCCATCTGTGTGCATGATGATTGCCTGAAGGGCAACCTTGACTGTTGATGGCACACGGCTTCACCATACTCTGGCAACAACAGATAACCTAATATGGGATCCTGAATAGCATAGCGGAAGTAAGTACCTAGAGGAGGTTCTAATGGCCCTGTAGGCGAAGATGGAGGAGTTGGTGGCTGGGGCCCAACGGTGTATAAAGATCATCTGTCTGAGGTTCACTCAGATAGGGGAAACCGTGGACCAGGCCAAAACCAAATACTGCGAGGCATTCAACCAGGCAGTAGAGGTCAAAACAGTGATTATGGGTAGCACCTTCTCTGGTGACAAAATACCGTGGGGATGGATCTGGGTGGTGTTTTGCCAACCTGTGTGCAGAGTGTCTATCCTGACATTCCTGATAATATTGGTTCTGTACTGGCACTTCTAAAATAAGAAAAAAAAATTGCTAAAGTTGTTGTATTTAACCTGATGGGTTTGAGAACCCTAGGGTTAAGAGGAGGGACTGTAGGGTAAAAATTCCCAATATGTATCTTGGTTTATGTTAAGACCCCGTCGCATCATTCCTAAATTTCATCATCTGGTATGAAGCCTAACTATCTCATAACATGCGCCATGGCTCATAGGCAGTTAGTGTTAGTGAGAATCTGCTGTCTCTGCCCTTTATCATACATTACAGTTCTCTATAAGGCTGCAAACAGAAAGGGTGCCTTAAAGTCTGAAAAAGAGAACTACCCCAGCAGCAGCTGCTTTGCAAGGTCTTAGGACTGGGCTTTGGCCATCGCTGATGAGAGAAAATATCCTTTCTCTCTCTCTCTCTCTCTCTCTACCCAAACACCTCCCATAGGTGTCAGCCTGGACTTTTAGGCTGTGGCCACACTTGGCTAAAACTTTGAAATGGCCATGCAAATGGCCATTTTGAAGATTACTAATGAGGCACTGAATTGAATATTCAGCACCTCATTAGCATTAGGACACTTCCGGCCGTGGCGCTTCGAAAGCTCTGCTTTCCAACGCTCGCAGCTCGGCGCGGCTACATGGGGTCCTTTTCAAAAGGGCCCCACACATTTTGAAATCCCCTTATTCCCCTCCGCTGAGAGGAATAAGGGGATTTCAAAATGCGTGGGGTCCTTTTGAAAAGGACTCCCGTGTAGCCATGCCGAACTGCGAGCATTCAAAAGCGGCACTTTCGAAGTGCCACAGCCAGAAGCATCCTAATGCTAATGAGGCACTGAATATTCAGTTCAGTGCCTCATTAGTAATCTTCAAAATGGCCATTTGCCATTTGCCTGTATATTTCAAAGTTTTGGCCAGGTGTGGCCACAACCTTAGAGATATAAACTGAGTATAACAAAGTATAACAAACTCAGTATGCTTGCCATTTATCTTTGCTGGTTTTGCTTTAAATCCCTTAGATATGCATCACTAGATCATACCTATCTGGAAAGAATCACCGTCACTCCCTTGAACTCATGATTGGAATTCCATGCATGCATTGTTTAATTAAACCATTAAGAAGTAGTATCCATGTGGTAGCAAAACATTATTTGAGCTACGGGTGGATTCATTTGTGTAACCTGTTAGATTATTGGCTTATAGTGCTCATTTCATCTTGCTGCTAGCCTGTACAGGGGCTCAGGAACTCCCATGCCATTGCCTCTCTCCGCTCATTGATATTCTATATAATCAATTGTAACTAATTGCTTGATGGTGCCCACTGAGCCTAATAAGTGAAGTGGCACTCCACCAAAGCTGTGTATAATAAACCCTCCTGCTTGATTCACACATGGGGTCCAGACTTTATGTCAGCAGTCTGGGGGCTTGTACAGGATTTGAACTGTGGACCTCTTGCTCAATTACTACTTAGTTGCCTTGACAGGAGTACAGGTATTCTTAAAACCTGACAACAATCTGAGGTTAACTTTCCATGATTTCATTTCCACAATTTTGATACAGCATACTGACAGAATCTTCTTACAAATATAGATGGAGGTATGGGTAGAAATACAAGTCTTCAAGCTTTGTATGCTCCAAGGGAAATGAACAAATAGAATAATACTCCCCTCCTGTTTTCAGGCTCTTCTTCCCATTCTAGTATCAATTTATATCCTTTATGTTTGAGTCAGTCATGCAGGGATGGTGGAAAGGGTCCATAGCTTAGCTTCTCTGACTGATCTTTTTACCTCTTTGTGATTCCATTTGAGTGATTCCATTATCTGTTAATTAGATTAAGCTAAATTTCCACTAAAATTGCAACAGTTGGGCTGCCAACCTGAAATCTGTCAAATTCATCTGAAAAATCAACTGCTTTTGTAAATTTAGTACTTCTTTGAAAACTTTGATGTGTGGTGTCATTGCATTTATTTATCAGTCATCCTGCTTAGTGCAAATTTCCAACCTATGCTAGCTGGATACAAATACAGAACCGCAATACAAAGAGTGTAACTGAATGTCATTAGCTTTTAGCTAGTTCTATAACTTACTGTTTCATAAGTCTAATCGGAACCTTGATGATCTAATCACTTCCTCTTCAAGTTCTCTTTTGAATAGTTGATTTTTCCTTTACAGATTGATATTAGAACCTCATGTTCATAATTGTTTTCTAGTTAATATCAGAATGGTACTAATAGTTGACAAATAAGGGTGGGGAAAGTCCATAAATCTTGAAGAGGAAGAGGTAGGAGACATCAGAGGTGTGGGCTTTTTAGAGAACAAAACAAGAGCAAGTTTCCCCCCTGCTTTGGCAATAGTGGTATTTTCCCCTCCACTCCCCAGACAGCGTGCCTCAAATCTTTCCTAAAGGATGGTCTCTAGTTAATAAGTAGATCTTCAAAAGTACCAATAATGGGGCAAATTTTAATGGTTTATTGTGTCTAAAAGTATTAGCTGTTCAAAATATTGTCTCAAACACCAATATAAGCTAACATCTTTTTCATTATCAACCTGAGGGACAATCTACATTTAGCTGGAGATCAATGCTCTAGAGATTTAACTCTTGGGGGGGAAGGGGCTTGATTTAGTGGGATGTGCTAATAGGGACACATTAAATTGACTGCTTGTTGCTCTCTCATCAACACTAACACTCCACGGGGTCATGAGAAGTAAGGGAAGTTAATGGGAGAGTTTCTCCCATCGATTTCCCATTGTGGGAACGCTGCAGAAATTCGTCTTAAGGTACATCAACTCCAGCTACACTATTCATGTAGCTCAAACTGCATATCTGAGGCTGCATCTACACTATGAGGTAAATCTGATGTACAATAAATTAAAATACTCAACCTCGATATTATGAATTTGAATAAAGTGTCCACAAAGCTTCTGGAAATTTGACCCACCTTTTTTCCATGTCAAATCTCCATGCCCCCATTGTCCTGTGCAAGTTCAACAGCATGAGCGCTGCATTGTGGGTACCTGTCCCACACTGCCTTAGGCCCAGTTGCTTGTGGGTGATTCATGATGGAATCCCAGAACTCTAAGCACTGTCCCAGAATTCACTGCATCACTAACCGCACGAAAAAAGAACTGGAGATCGTGCCATTTCCTCTGCAGCATTCCAGCACAAGCATGGATCCACAATCACTCCAACTCATAGTGTATATCGTTTCAGCAAACACAGCAGCTGTCAAGCAATTTGTCCTTCAGTTCCAAAGCTCAATGATGCTTGGCTACCCTACTGGTGGTGGTGGTGGTGCTGCTGCTGCTGATTATGCCGATGAGGACAAGAATGGTGGTTTGGAACAGCAATTATCCCAACTGCGGTCCAAGAACTCAGAGCTGGTGGCTGCCGTGCATGCACTGCGGACAGTGGAGCTGCAGGTTTGGACTCAAGAGACCAGCACGCACTGGTGGGAATCACATCGTTCTGAAATCCTGGGGTAACCAGCAGTGGGTGCAGAACTTTTGCATGTGCAAGTCCATCTTTATGGAACTTTGTGATGTGCTGGCGCCTGCCCTGATGCACAGCAACACCAAAATGAGGCAGATGTTAACTGTTCAGAAGCGAGTGGCAATGGCACTGTGGAAGTGTGCAACCCCGACAGTTACTGGTCAGTGGCAAATCAGTTAGGGATTGGCAGATCTACAATGGGGTCTGTGGTGGTGGAGGTGGCCCATGCAATCTGTCTGCTTCTCCTCAGGAAGACTGTGACTGTGGGAAATGTACAGTCCGTAGTGGATGGCTTTGCTGCCCAGTATCAGAGAAGTAGCTGTGTTAGTCTGTATCTTCAAAAACAGCAAGAAGTCCTGTGGTACCTTATAGACTAACAGAAATTTTGGAGCATAAGCTTTCATGGGCAAAGACCCGCTTCATCAGATGCATGAGTGGGGGTGGGGTGGGGGTTCAGAGAAGGCTTTAAAGAGGGGGGTCTCAGTAAAGGGGAGGGACACAGCTGACAAGGTCTATTCAGTCAGGGTGGAAATGGCCCATTATTGGTAGTTAATGTGGAGTAGTGAACATCAAGAGAGGAGAAAACAAGTCAGATCAGTCAGGGGGAATGTGGCCCATTATCAGATTCTAATGTGGAGGCGTGAACATCAGGAGCAGAGAAACTGCCTACCTACACATCTCCAGCTTCCATCCAGGGCACACTAAACGATCCATTGTATACATCCAGGCACTAAGGTACAACTGAGGTACAACTGCATCTGTTCTTTTTCTTTTTTTTTTTTTTTTAAACATGCTTCCTGCCCCCTTACATTGGCCTGCAGCAGCTGGCGGGAGCTCTGTTCCCCACCCCACAACATGGTTTGCAGCCTTTGTGGGGTTCCTTCCCAAGTCCATTTCCAACCGGCGTTTCTTTTCATTTTTCATGACCCCCTGTGCCACGCTGCTGCCGGGCTCTGCTGTGCTTTTCCCATCCCACGTCCCCTTCCCCCAGCATTTCCTTTCCACCATTTCTTTGCATTTTCCAAGACTCCCCAGTGCCACATGGCTGCCCGGCTCTGCTGTGCTTTTCCCATCCTATGTCCCCTTCCCCCAGCATTTCTTTCCCAGTATTTCTTTTTGTTTTTCAGGACTCCCCCACTGCCGGGCTCTCCTATGCTTTTCCCATGCCATGTCCCTTTCCCACAGCATTTCTTTGCATTTTCCTGGGCTCCCATGGCATTCAGCAGCTGCCAGGCTCTGCTGGGTGTTTCCCCTCCCAGTCCCCCTTCCCGCAACATTTCTTTTGATTTTCCAGTACTCCCCTGGCGCCAGGCAGCTGCTGGGCTCTGCTGGGCCTTTCTCCTACCACTTCCCCTTTAAGGCACCATTTGTTTCCAGTTGTCAGGATTCTTCTGCTGTGCTTTTCCCATCCCGTGTCCCTTTACATCCAGCCTTTCTTTGGATATTTTTTTTCTTCACATTATTTTTATTGTGATTCAAAGCCCCACACACAGCCGTCCATTTTTCACCACCACAAGACACCCACTGGGGACCAGTGTGGAGGTGACCACCATGGAGGGGACCAGTGCCAGGTCGAAGGTGAACAGCTCCAGGCTGTCTGGAACAACTTCCTCTGTCCCCTGATCATTGTTCCTTTTCTCCTTTCCATTGCCCTCTTCTTTTGGGCCACCCTGCTCCTCTGGGCTCACCCCAATCTTCATACCGCGGCTTACTGTAATTCAGTCCAGGCTTCATGGTCGGGTCGCTCCCCATAAGCAGGTGGAGCTGTTGTTGATCATAGCAGCAGGTCTGTGGAGCTGCTCCTGACTGCTGGTTGGCTTCATAAACTTTTTGATAGGCCTGAAAGAGTTCTTTAACCTTCACCTAGCGTTGCACAGAGTCTCGGGAGTAACCTCAGGCTACCATCTCGCATGCCAGCTGATCATAGATGGCCACGTTTCCCTTGGCCGCCCGAAGTCTCTTCGCCACCAATTGGCCTCCCCAAATGGCAATGAGATCAAAAATCTCCTGGTGGGTCCAAGCTGGAGCTCTCTTACGACCCTGAGTACTCATTACAGAAGTACAGGACTACCAATGATTGCTACTGATGCGGTGCGATGACTATTGATGTGCTGCAACATGATGGGCAAAGGGACTTTTTCATAATGGATGCCCTTTTTATTTGCAGGGCTGGGCTGCTAAATTCCAATTCGAACTTTAACTCAAATTCAAATGCAGTCCAAACTTTGCGGGCTTACTTTGACCTTCTTCCTGCACACCTGACAGCAGTGCACAGCAAAGGGGCACATTTGGAGGGTCACCGCATAGCTTTGTGGGATACGTACGGGACATTTCTGGAGCCTAACAAATTCGAATTAAGGACATGGTGCTTCCACACTTGATTCAAGATTTGAAATTCAAAAAAGTTGCTATACTTGTCCTGTAATATCGATATTTTGTAACAGGTATTATGGCTCAATAAATGGCTTTAACGGTATTACATGTGAAGACAGTCATGATTTGAAATTGAGCTAAAGCCTTGAAATTCATATTTATTTCACACTGTAGATGCACCCTAAGTTGAGTTTTTCCCTAAGTGTAGGCCTGCCCTGAGCTGGAATTGACTAGCAACACTAATGAAAGGCTTCAAGTTCCATTCTGAGAATCACAATCCCCAGAAGTCAAGCAGACAAGGAATTTGTTCTTTGCTCAGATTTTCTTTTTCCCCCCTGCTTAATAGTACCAGAAAGGGGAAGTTACGGGGAATTTCTTTGGTTGGGGGATGAAGAGAGTGGCAAATTGTGTCTATAGGATTGAGGCCTAGGTATGAAAAGGTTTGCTTTGACTAACTGAAATAATTCCAATTATATTCAGTGCATAGGTGCAGAAAGCTTTAAAAAAATATTCACAGATCACTGTCTCATTTTTACCATTCTAACCTTTCTGATATTAATTTAGAACACTGTTTTTTAAACTATGTTCCACAGTGTTCCATGAACAAATCACAGGTGTGCTGCCAGCATTTGGAAAAATACACTGATGACATGATACTATATATTTCCTGTTATTAAAACCAGATACAATGTTACTTCTTTGTTGCTATGACACCTGATTAAGTTACTTCATTTTGTTTTTCCTGTATATGTTTCTGTTTGGTTTGGGGTTTATTTATGTATTTATTTTTGGTCTGGCAACTTTTTAAAGAACGTTTTCAGAGGTGTTCTGCATAAAAATTATAATTGTTTGGTGTTCTGTGGTCTTAAAACACTGATTTAGAGTGTTTAGATTCTCTTTCAGCTCTGTCCATTTGGTTCTCTTCCTTCCCTAATATACACTTCCTTTTGTCACATCTGGAGCTCCAGCTGAAATGAAATACAGTAGTAAATGGTATAGCTTTCTAGACTTCAGAATCTTTTGGAACTCAGTAAGATAGGAATTGCTAGAGCAAATCAGAAGAATGGTCCATCTAGTCCCGTATCCAATGGCCAGTATCCAATGCTTTAGAAGAAGATGCAAGGAATTTGGAAGTTGACAAGTCAGGAATAGTCTACATAGAGATGATGTTTTTAACTAGCCCACCAATCTAGAATGTGCTTTTCTGCTTTAAGATGAGGCTCATGTTTATGGTTCAACTTGCTGTTTACATGATCAGGCTGAACACTGTTCTTTCATGCCCATTACCCAGTTCTGTTTCACCACTGTGAAATTGAAAAAAGCCTGTTAGTTAATAAATTTGGATTTGTATTACTATAAGGATTGCATTGTTTTCCTTTTGACCCAGCAAATAGCCATGTTTGGGGACCTGTAGGTTGTTTCTGTTAAGAAGGGGATTTAATGATGGTGTTCGAGTATCTTTGATACAAATCCTGTTCTGTTTTTACCAAGCATACACAAAGCCCTGTTTCTCTGAACTTAAGAAGAGACCAAGCAAGAGGTTTTCTGCTCTCAACTCCAAGTACCTTTCAGACATTACTTTTCACAAAAGCTATCCCTTTAGTCTCCCCTCAGGGCCACAGTCCACTTGTTCAGGCTTTGTTTGGCTTTCTGTTGTCTTCCCCCTGCATGTCTCTGGCATTTTTTACTTCTCTTTCATGCCTACAGACACATAAATCACCCTGAGAATGACACCCAGTGAAAAACCCTTCACCCATCTGGTTCTAATTCCTAAGAAGATTCAGATGGGCCTTTGTTTTGGAAAGCATCTGTGTTTTGATTTGAGGCCCCTACTGTTATGTATATTTAGCCTGAATGAAGGTGCTGCTACCAGGTTCAGTGACACTGGCCATACCCACAAAATATTGAAAAATGAGCAGTGTTCGTGATCCACCCAATTTAAAGCATTGCAGCCTTCAGTTTAATAGCATTTTACTGTGCTTGTTTCTGAGAGTCATGAAATCTAATTTGGTTCAAATGAAAGATTATATAAAAACAAACCTTACATGAAAAAAAAATTCTATTGCATTTAGGTTTTAGCAAAGGCCAAAGAACAATTTTTAAACAAAAATTTTCCTTTGTGGTGTTTATAATCTAGACATTGCAATATTCTGCTGATGTATGACAATCTGGATGTATATGTGTCTAGAAAAGAACAACTGTGATAAATAAACGTAACTGCTTCGCCCATTGGCTCAGATGTGTGACTTGCTAACTGTCAAAACACCCCACCTCTGAAAAATACAAATACTGGTGATTTTAAAAATCAGTTTTAATAAACTGATCTCATAAAATAGGGCATGATCCTCCTCCACTGACATCAAAAGGAATTTTTCTCCTGATATCAATAGGAATAGAGATGAAATTTTTTAAAACAATATGACAGTTCCCGTGAAAGCATCTTTATTAGTTGTTGTTCCTTATAGTTTATGCTTACCTGGCTATTCTGTGTTGCATCCAACTGATTGTTTAAAATAACAAATGACAGTGTTGTTCATTGTGAGCTACTCTAACTGCCTCAAATAAATTTATATGGGGGTAAAGTATGGTGGCAAAATAAAATGGGTATGTTCTACAGCATTTGCTAAAAGTGATGACATATCTATTAGGCTATTGTGGAATCTTTCATGAGGCAAGTTTCTAAAATTGCACCCATTCAAGTTATATTTGACTTTCAATGTTCGTTTGATAAAGAACAATACTAAATTAATCATGGAGTTTCAACTGAAATAATTTGACATGGGAAATATAAAGAATATTCTCCTTCTCTGCCTTACATCTTGTATGCATACAATGGGTGTGTAAAACACATGGCAACCACTATCAAATGAGAACTCACCTCTCATTCATATGGGGGATAGCTTTTGGTTTCTACTCTGCTCAGGGTGTGATTGACCATAAAAGGTACTAGGCAGAGGGAGGCCACACCCAGTATCCCTTGTTCCCATCCCTTCAAACAAACATTCCAGAACACAAATGGGCTTTCTGAGCATTATGGGTTACAGCCACATTAAGTTAAGAGCAATTTAAGTTCTCCCAACAAAAGTATATGAATGTGGGTTGGCTACCACCATGAGACAGTCTGAATCAACAATGGGAATGGGCCAGCTACCAAGGAGTCTGCTGGAGAAAGTCATTGCTGCCACTGCAGGATCTCCCCGGCCCTCTTGGCCATTAGAGGGAGGAAAAAACAACAAACGTTGTGAGCCACTAAAATAAGAACCAACACCAACAATGTACCACTGGTTTAATACCAGCTCCTCCTCTTCAAGTAATGATAGTTGATGCTGCCCAACTGTTGCAAATGAACTATTTTGTACTGAAATTTGTCCTTTTGTGCCTAGGGCTGAGTACCACAGCTTGAACACACCAACTGGATGTTCACAGACACAGCAAAATGGAAAAGAAGGTGAGATAAATAGAGTGCTGCTTCAGCCATGATAAAAAGCAGTGAAATTAGGCTGCAGTAAAACCCCTGAACGCTCTTTTGCTTCCTACTTATGACCGTTACCTGAAAGTTCACCACAGTGCTAAGTGCAGGGTGAGCGAAGGTTATACTACATTAAAGGCTGGCATTTCTCGCATTAAAGTGACTAGTTCATGCTCGGAAACATTTCACTTGTTAAAAATGTATCAGTAAACTCAGGAGTTTTCTTTGAAATTCTTAATCTGACCTAGATATGAACGGTGCACATAACCATGCAATGGCTGTGTTCAATGAATTCACACTTTTGTGTGCAGAAATGAGACAATAGGTTAGTAGCCCCACGCTTTCCTGTTACCCTTTTGGTCTACACTAATTGCCTCATACACATTTCTATGGATGGTAAAATATGATGACAATATGTTTTGCATTACTAAGAATAATAGCCTGACTTGTTTCACTTATTAATGCATGTCTCCAGGATCCAGTTCTGTATTGCTCTGAAGAGAAAATTCTTTCCTTTTCTGAATCACAACCTGGTACATTCCACTGTAATTTCTACTAGCGAACTGAGCTATTCACTGGATGTGTGGGTCATTACACCGGAGCCATTGTTGTTATAAATGTAATTTTTGTTAGTCTTCAGTTTAGGGTAAGAAAGAACCTTCATATTAATCCCACCAATGTTTTACTTGGCTGAGTGAAGTGAGGCCCTCTTCTCAACTTGATGGCATTTCACTGCTTGGCTGGCTATTTGTTTGTCTGTGTGTAAAGTGATAACTCTCGAACACCACATCTGATCAGGAAACTGGAAGAGGGAATTGAGGTCACAATGGGCTAGATTCACAAAGGGAAGTGAGAGGAACCTACAGGGGCAGTTAGGCACAAGTCCAGCATTTAAACACTACTGTCTCTCACAAAACAGCCAACTAGCCTCATAGACACCTAAATTTTCTAAGTGCCTACATGTATTCCCAGCAAAATCCCTCAACTGCCTGAATTGATGCTGCTGAGCACATGCAAAGCCATCTAAATCATAACATAAGTAAGTTGTTTGGTGGTTAAGTTTTGGTGGGATCTCCAAATGATGCATTCCCCAGCCTATCTGACCAGAAGGGTCCAGTCTGGTAGGCCTGGTCCGAGACGGGGCTCCATACAAAATACTGCCACGATGCTGGTACTGATTGATTTGAAGTACGGACTTGAGTCCATTTTTCTGATTTGGAAGTGGAGGAAGAACTGGGGTCCAGGCCATTGCTGTATGTACTGGACAGAGGAGGGTGTTCTGTGGTGATGGGCTCTCAGTCTGTCCTGTTGAAGTTGTTTCACTTTGTAGAAATATTTAAATAACAGTTGGAGTAGGAAGTGGAACCTGGCTGTCCCGGCTGAGTGCTCTAACCTCTCTGCTGTAGAGTCATTCCTACACTCTCCTTTTGCTCCAACAAATATTTTAGGCCTGACAAAATAGTTCAGTCACCATATCCTCCTGTTTTTTCATGAGAACATGCTGACCTAACTTGGGCATCTGAATATAAGCAGGGATTCATGGCTGTGAATCCTGAGAAAAGGAATTTGTCTCCTTCCGGCCCAAAATTAGGTGCCTAAATTCCATTGAAGGGTGACGCTTGGGCAACACTCCTCTTTTAAACACTTCTTGCTGGCTAGTTTTAGGAAGCTCCCTTCTTGGCTTGCTGGCTTTTATGAATCTGCATCTTGAGCCTAGTCTGAATGGCAACCTCACATATGCCTGTGGCCAGTGTTGCTTGCTTGCTTGGACTGAGCCATCAATAAACAGATATCATCTTCTATGACACCATTGGTGAGTGACTGAACGAGTCCTTGATCGGCAGAACTGATTACAGATCTCACATAAAACCCTGCCAACTGCAGGCATTGTACATTCTTTTCAGATCCTACACTTTTCCTGTAGTGTCTGGATATGCTGACTCTCAAAGCAATTAAGAGCCTGCATGGTGGTTTGCTGCCAGGACAAGCTGTCCTGAACTAGAGTTTCCAGATCACTGGGAGATACACCGCATGACTTCATGTTGGCCTTTAAGATGTCTTTTTAGCATTTATACTGACCACCCATACAGTGCATTCCATGTCCAAGCTGGTCATAGAAGACCATCTTTGGAACCCATGTGTCATCCATCCTCATAACGTGACCAGTCCAGTGAAACTGTTTGTTCGTATGCATTGCTTCCATGCCCATGACACCACAGAGCTTAACAACCTCCATGTTAGGAATTCTGTCCCACAAATTCAGGTGGGAAATCTTCCTCTGGCAGCGAATATAGAACTGATAGAGTTTCAAAACATGGCAATCTGAGCCATATAGTAGGATAGTCAGGACAACTGCCTGATAAACTGCTACCTTGGTATGGCTTTAATACCATGATCTTTCCATAGGCTTTTGGTCAATTTTCCAAGGGCAGCTCTGGCTTTGGCTAATTGAGCAGATCCATGTGTATGCTAGTGGACAGTACACTTCCAAGGTAGCAATGCTTGTCAACAGCCTTAAGGACTGTACCAGCAGCAGTGATCATTGGAGTGCTGGGTTCTTTCCAAACAGGCTGAGACACAACTTCTGTCTTTTTGAGGTTCACTGTGAATCCAAAGCAGTGAGCAGAAGTAACAAAGAGATCAAAGAGCACCTGTGCATCCTTCACTGAATGAACCAACAATGCACCGTTATCAGCAAACAGATCACGGACAGTTATATCAACCACTTTAGTTCAAGCCTGAAGTCTCGGGAGACTGAAAATACTGCCATCTGTTTGGAACTGACTAGGTGTGCCCAATGTGCAAGTACTGAAAAGCTACTAACAGCATCATTGAAAAGTGGATCTTGAATAGGAGAGGAGCAAGGACGCATCCTTGCTCTCTACCATTTGATATTTCAAAAGGTGCTGATGTCTCTCCACTGTTAAGGATGTGACCAAGCACGCCATCATGAAGAGACTGAACAAAGCTGATAAATTTTTCAGGACACCCAATTCGCCTGCGTATTTGTCTGAATATTTTCTGAATATTTGTCTGAGTATTTTCCAGAGCCCATTTCTGTTGACAGTATCAAATGCCTTGGTCAACTTGATAAAAATCACAGAGATCCTAATACTGCTCTCTATAGCAACCTCATATATGGCTCTGCCCTGCGTGTTGCAGCTAGGCTCATCTAATATCCACAGTAAACTTTAGAATTCTCTGTGGACATAGTTATCACCTCTTGAAGTAATGGATTGACTACATCAATGGGAAAAAAAACACTTCCACTGATGGAGGAAGTGTCTACGCTACAGTGTGATGGCAGCACAGTTGCAGTGCCTTAGCTGTGCTGCTGCAGACCCTGTAGGGTGTGTCTACACAGCAGCCTTATTCCAAAAGCAGCTATTCCGGAATAGCTTATTTTGAAATAATGCTGCTACACCCAAAAATTCATTTCATAATAGCACTTAGCTATTTCAAAATACAATGTCTACACACTCAGGGTGCGTCTACACTAGCAAGTACATTCGAAATTAAGATCAGAAGACCGAGTTCTTTCAAAAGAAGCCACGGACCATCTACACTGATACGGCGCTTTTGAAATTAACTACGAAAGAACGCCCCCCCCGGGTCTTTCGAAGTCGGTCTTCCGCTGTCAGGATGGGAAAAGTGCCCTCTTTGGAAAGAAATTTTCAAAAGAGAGCAAGTGTAGACGCTCTGCGGCCCACTCTTTCGAAAGAGCGGGTCCTCCATGGCCGTGATCAGCTGGCAGGCAGCGGCATCACTCCCAGCACAAGCGGAGCTCTATGGCTACGTCTACACGTGCAGCCAACATCAAAATAGTCTATTTCGATGAATAACGTCTACACGTCCTCCAGGGCCAGCAACGTCGATGTTCAACTTCGACGTTGCTCAGCCCAACATCGAAATAGGCACAGCGAGGGAACGTCTACACGTCAAAGTAGCACACATCGAAATAGGGATGCCAGGCACAGCTGCAGACAGGGTCACAGGGCGGACTCAACAGCCAGCCGCTCCCTTAAAGGGCCCCTCCCAGACACAGTTGCACTAAACAACACAAGATCCACAGAGCTGACAACTGGTTGCAGACCCTGTGCCTGCAGCATAGATCCCCAGCTGCCGCAGAAGCAGCCAGAAGCCCTGGGCTAAGGGCTGCTGCCCACGGTGACCATAGAGCCCCGCAGGGGCTGGAGAGAGAGCATCTCTCAACCCCCCAGCTGATGGCCGCCATGGAGGACCCAGCAATTTCGACGTTGCGGGACGCGGATCGTCTACACGGTCCCTACTTCGACGTTGAACGTCGAAGTAGGGCGCTATTCCGATCCCCTCATGAGGTTAGCGACTTCGACGTCTCGCCGCCTAACGTCGAAGTTGGTGCCGCTACTTCGAAGTAGCGTGCACGTGTAGACACAGCTTATGGCTCCAGTGTCCAGCTGCCTTTCAGCTCGCAGGCTCCCAGAAGCCCTCAGGCAGGAAGCTGAGAGCGTGCAGGCAGCATGGAGTCCACACTGCCGCCTGCACAGCTCCCAGCCGCGACGACCCGGGGGAAGCCACAGCACCTCTGGCACCATGGCCAGCAGCCAGGACTCCCACCCACCCCAGGGGCCTTCCAGGGACTGGGGGGAGTCCTCCCAGAAGGGGAGCCAGCCCCCCCAAACATTGGGCACCCTCCTGGACCGAGGCCGAGCTGCAGGACCTCCTCGCACTGTGGGAAGACAAGGAGGTCCTGCAGCAGATGGGGATCCGGCACCGAAATGTTCCTGCTTTTGTATGCTTGGCCAAGGGCCTCACCGGCCAAGGTCACCCCACTCGGACCCCGGACCAGGTTAGGTCGAAGGTCAAGGAGCTGCGGCAGGAGTACTGCCGGGCCTGGGACACGGCTGGGCAGTCAGGGGCAGACCCCGCAAGCTGCCCCTACAATCGAGAACTGGACCGCCTCCTTGGGCTCAAGGAGGCAGGACCCCCGGCTGTGTACCTGGACACCACCGACCCCCAGCCAAGCCGGAGGAGACGGGGACGGGGACCGAGGGCAAGGACCAGCCCGGCCCACTAGCTACCAGCAGGCATCCTCAACGGATTCAGGACACAAACGATGATGAGGGCTCGAGTGAGGGGGCCCTTGTCATTGATGTCCCCTTGGGCCCATCCCGCCTGGCCCCCTCCGACTGTGCCTCACTTGATTTCCTGGAGGGACCCAGAGGTAGGTACCGTGCATGCTGGTGACTGCGGGGCTCGGGGAGGGGACTTTCAGTCCCACCCAGGGTGGCCACAGTCCACCCACAGGGACATCAACCCCAGGGCATGGGCACGCCAGAAGGCCCCACTGCCTCGGCCTCACAGGGCTGATGTGTGGTACCCAGCACCATGCGGGCCAGACAGTACCACGGGCTGCCAGGCCACGGAGGGACTGAGGGAGGCACAGGAGAGCCGGTGCTCCCACAACCCAGACGGGGAACCCTGGATGTGGTCCCTGCAGGACCGCTGGTATGGGGTGGGCGGGATGGGAGGGGTGGGTTCAGGGGGTCCCTCACCAGGACTAATGGCCTGTTCCTCTCCCCTTTTGTCTCCACAGCTCCCGCAGCCAGCAGCCGGACCAGTCCCGCAATGGGCCCGGGGAGCCTGAGGATGGAGTGTGAGGGGGAGTGGCCCAGGCCTCAGGCAGGGACAGCATGGGGCCGTCACCATTCCCTCCACTGGCACCACCAGGCCAGGGAGGAGGAGGCAGGGGACATGGCCCACACAGCCGCCCTCAGGGAGCTGACAGGCATCATGTGGGAGTGGCTTGCCATGGAGCAGCAGGTAAGGGACTGGGTGGCATCCAACTTGGATGCCCTCACCCAGGCCATGGTTGGCCACCTGGCCCCTGCCGCCACTCCATTGTGGGTCACTCCCACACCCACAGCCCCCATCGCCCCACCACTATCCTCCACGCCCCCGTCGCCTGTGCATCCCCCCTCCCTCCCAGCGGTTTCCCCCCCGCCCCAATCCCACAGCCCCCTGTCCCCCCAAACGGCCCCCACCAAGGAGGCTGACCTGGAAGCCCTGCTCCCTCCCCACCTCCCCCTGGTCAGCCTCATCCGCCTGGCCCACATCCCGCTTGCCAGGGCTGGCCAGGTGGAGGCCGAGCCCCTGGCCCCTTCCTCCTCCTGTGCTGAGCCTGGCACAGGTTGGGGGGGGGCATGCGCCTGAGATGTGCCCCTAACTCCCTGTGCCACTGTCTCCGGCCCGGCCCCAGTGGGGCCCCCGGACACGTGGAGGAAGGGACAGGCACGGGGATGGGACTCCCGGCCATCGAGCCCCCTGGAGGGGTGAGGGCCCCCCACACCCCGGCCCCCCGTCCACCTTCCTCCCTCCCATGTAGATAATTCTCCCCATTCACCGTCCCCCCACATGTGTATATAGTTCCTACTGGTTAATGTGGGGCACAGTTTTTTCATATGGCAAACAGTTTATTTTTATGGTTTACTTTGTGTCCCCCATGCATGTGTGCTGGTGTGTGTGGTGGGTGCGGGTGTGGGGGGGAGTGTGTGTGCAGAGTGCGGGTGGACTGAGGAGTGTGCAGGTGGGTGGGGGTTACCATGGCCCCTGCTCAAAGGCCTGGCACAGGGCCTCCCTTACACGCATTCTGTCCTGCTGGGCCTGGTGGCACGGGGTGGCAGGGGGCTGTTCGTAGCTGTGCCCTGCCTCGGTGGCCCACCCCTGCATATGGGGCTTGTGTTTCACCTCCACCAGGTTATGGAGGATGCAGCAGGCCCCAACCGCCGCTGGGACTTTGGGGAGGCCCATCTCCAGCCTGGTGACGAGGCATCTAAAATGCCCCTTGAGGCGGCCGAACGCCTGCTCCATGGTGTTCTGGGCACTGTTCAGCCACTTGTTAAAAAGGTCCTGGCTCGGCTGGGTGTGCCTGGCGTATGGCCGCATCAGCCAGGCCTGCAGGGGTAGGCTGTGTCTGCTACGATGCAGGGCGGCATCATCGTGTCCCCGATGGGGAGCTCCTGCTGGCGGATGAAGTTCCCCTCGGCCATATGATGACCCAGCCCTGAGTTCTTGAAGATCCTTGTGTCGTGGACGCAGCCGGACCAGCCCATGTAAATGTCCTTGAACTGGCCATTGACATTGACCAGGGCCTGCAGGATCACTGAGTGGTAGCCTTTGCGGTTCATGTAGGCCCCAAGGCTGTGCTCCAGGACCTGGATGGAGATGTGGGTGCCATCCAAGGCCCTGAAGCAGTTGGGGAAGCCCAGCTCCTGGAATCCCCGGATGGTGTCATCCAGGTCCCCAACGTGCATCAGCTGCCTCAGGAGCACCTTGTTGATCACCCAGACTATCTGCAGGGCATAGAGAGACACACTCGTGAGTGTGGGGTGGGGTGTGGATTGCCTGCCTGTGCCCGTCCCCAGACCTGCCCCTGTCCCCGGGGTGTCCACCCTTTTTCCGACAGTGCCTGTTGCTAGGCTGCCCCCCACCCCTCGCATGCAGTCTAGGGCTACGTCTACACATGCAACCAACATCGAAATAGTCTATTTCGATGAATAACGTCTACACGTCCTCCAGGGCCGGCAACGTCGATGTTCAACTTCGATGTTGCTCAGCCCAACATCGAAATAGGCGCAGCGAGGGAACGTCTACACGTCAAAGTAGCACACATCGAAATAGGGATGCCAGGCACAGCTGCAGACAGGGTCACAGGGCGGACTCAACAGCAAGCCACTCCCTTAAAGGGCCCCTCCCAGACACAGTTGCACTAAACAACACAAGATACACAGAGCTGACAACTGGTTGCAGACCCTGTGCCTGCAGCATAGATCCCCAGCTGCCGCAGAAGCAGCCAGAAGCCCTGGGCTAAGGGCTGCTGCCCACGGTGAACATAGAGCCCCGCAGGGGCTGGAGAGAGAGCATCTCTCAACCCCCCAGCTGATGGCCGCCATGGAGGACCCAGCAATTTCGACGTTGCAGGACGCGGATCATCTACACGGTCCCTACTTCGACGTTGAACGTCGAAGTAGGGCGCTATTCCTATCTCCTCATGAGGTTAGCGACTTCGACGTCTCGCCGCCTAACGTCGAAGTTAACTTCGAAATAGCGCCCGACGCGTGTAGACGCGACGGGCACTATTTCGAAGTTGGTGCCGCTACTTCGAAGTAGCGTGCACGTGTAGACGCAGCTTAGGTGTGAGCTGGGCACGGCTTACCTCAATGAGGACGGCCCCACTGGTGGATTTGCCCACCCTGAACTGGTGGCCGATGGATTGGTAACTGTTTGGGGTGGCCAGCTTCCATAGGGCGATGGCCACCCTTTTATGCAGGGGGACCGCCGGCCTCAGGTGTGTGTCCTCGTGCTGGAGGACTGGGGTGAGCGAGTGGCACAGCTCCAGGAATGTCCTCTTGGTCATCCTGAAGTTCTGTAGCTACCGGTCATTGCCCCAGTCCTCCAGCACCAGCCGGTCCCACCAGTCCCACCAGCTTGTGGGGAAGATCCACAGGCGGTGGATGACCCGGGGGGGCTGGCTGGGGATGTTGCACCCTGAGGATGGCATCCAGGAAAGTGGCTTCAGCATGGTGGCTAGGGCGCTGGCCATGGCTGTAATGGAGGTGGGTGCTGCTTGCGGTCCATGGGGGCCCGGGATACCACCTCCACTGTCTCTCTCCCTCTCCCTCTCTCTTTTTCTTGCTCTGCCTGGGGACAGGGTTGCTGGCCCTCAGCGTGTGCAGGCTGAGGTATGGGGGGGGGCTCTTTAAGGGGATGGCAGGCGGCAGCCCCGGAAGGGCTCATCTGCCATGAGACCCTGCCCTTGGTGCTTCCTGTCCCTGCCCTTTGGAAAGAGCACCCTGGCGTGTGTGGACACTCTATTTCGAAATTGTGCTGGGCGGGCCTTTCAAAAGAATGGACCGAACCTTCGGTCCCCACTGGTGTGCGTGGACGCTCTGTTTTGCAAGGCCATCTTTCGATGTTCTCTTTCAAAAGATGTTCTTTCAAAACAGAACTGTAGTGTAGATGCAGCCAGGGAGCCTATTTCAAAATAGCGCCATGGGATGCACTTTGGCTTATTTTAAAATAGGCTCTAGTCTCTGTCTTACCAGCACGTATTTCGAAATAGTTATTTGAAATAGGCACTATTTCTCGTGAAATGAAGTTTACCAACTTTGAAATAAGTCAACTGCTATTTCAAAATAGTGGTTGTGTCACGTAGATGCCAGGTTATTTGTTTTGGCATAACTGCTGTTATTTCAAAATAAGTTTGTTGTGTGTGTTGAATGGAGAGCGTGGGCATCTGCCTTAAGATTCTGGATTCCAGTTCATGGCAGGGTACCTAAATGTGTTGTAACACTGAAGCTAAGTTCCTTTGTTGATCTAACCCTAACCCTCCAGATAGCTAAAGCATGGCTGAGGCAATGTCTACAGCAGTGGTTCGCAACCTTTTCAGTAACACAGCACATCCACTTTTTCTGGCTGAATTGATTGCTCATAAATGTCATGTTGACTTCTGTTTGCTAAGGCTACATCTACACTACAAGATAAATTCAAATTTATTAATATCAATTTTGTAAAGCTGGATTTTATAAATTCACATTTGACTATCCTCATCTCCCCATGTGCTCCTTTTTGCTGCCACACTCAATTGGCAACATCTACTGTTGCAGCAGTGCATTGTGGGAACCTATCCCACTGTTCCCTCATCTCTCTAGCATTCTGGGTACGTTTGCTGGTATTTGACATCATCTTCCCACATTGCATTGCCCTCACTCTTCTCCCATGGTAAACACGTCCATTTTTCCAGTTGGGAAGAAGGAAAAGTAGGGCATCCACAGAGATGGCAAAGTTAACAGAAATCTCTTTCTTCTGCAACTGAATTATCAAGCACGTGTCTTCTCATTTGGCCATCCACTGACTGTCCCCGCTCCCGTGATTGTATCTGATCTCTGAAAATAACAGAGGGACAATGAAAAGCATGAGGAAAGAGTTGACAGTAATGTTTTTGAAAAAAGAGAGTTGCTAAGGGGAGCGTATTTGGCTTCCCAGTTCATTATATAGCTTCTGTGCACAGTCTTTATTCTCAGCTGGCCCTCCACCCACTCTTCCCTGCATGAAGGGGTGCAAAGTTACAAGAAAGAGGATAGAAAAGACTGGGAAAAAAGATTTTTGTCTTCCCTCTTCACTGCATAGAAATTGCCAACACGGATGATGGCAGCAACGCCCTGAAAGTCTTAGCCACTGGGGAAGACTTCCCCCAAGTGGCAGAAAGGCCCTGAAAATATTGTTGGTAGGGGGCCACTTGAAGTAGTTCCCCCATGCAGCAGAAAGGCCCCGAAAATCTTAGCTGCCTGAGGAGACTTCCCCCTGGTGGCAGCTAGCCCACCGGGTCCTTGTTGGGGCAGGAGGTATGGGGGGGCTTCAGTAGGGGGGTGCAAGTTGAGTAGTCCCCCTGTGCGGCAGAAAGGCCCCAAAAATTTTAGCCATGTGGGGAGACTTCCCCCCAGCGGCTGTAAGCCCCCGAAATTCTTTCCCACCTTTGAAGCCCTAACCGCATACAAGATAGGATATTGTGTTGCCTGTCAGCATGGTCAGCACTGAACGGCAGGCACATCTTTTATTGAGTTGGAGGCTGCCCACGTGATGTGGTTGAGTGCAGGAAAGACCTTGACTTCATGGCGCCTGTAGGGGAAGCGGGGGGATGCGCACAAATGTAAACTGCTGAGAAGAAGTTTCTCAGCCTTTTACGCGAGCACAACCCTCACAACAGCCTTGCTGCCATGTGGTGTGGTGCGGCCGCAGTGGGTGCCAGGCAGTGCAGAAGAAAATAACAAGTGCAGAGACAGAACCACAAACTCTGTGCTGGGGCTATTTGTAATGAGTAGATTCACTCATAGCACTAAGAAAGACATTTCTCAGGCTTCCTACAAACATGAGCCCACAGCCACAGGCTTCCTGGTCCCAATTTGAAATTCACAGTCTTCCTATTACCTAATTACTGTGTACCTGGAGAGCAGCATCCAGAGTGGAGCACTGAAGGGCATTGTGGGTTACATATGGGACACCTCTGGAGGCTAATAAATTCGATTCTAAAACATGGCACTTCACACTGGCCTTTCTTTGGACTTTTAAATTTGAACTTGAGGCTACACCCCGCAAGTACTGACAATATTATGATATCGATATTAGTGCTCCCTAAATTGAGCTAAGGGTATTTACAGTGAAGACTGTTATGCGTAATATGGAACTAGCTGCCTTAAATTCTAATTTATCTCATAGTGTAGACATAGCCCAACTCTCTTTTCATGTGTGCAGGGATTTAGACAAGCAGGATCAAGAACTGTGGTGATGCAAGTCAGAGATACCTACAATGAGAGAACAACATGGCTCAAAATATAGAATATTGCGCTGAGTAAAACAGGCTTCTTTTTAAACTAGGTCGCATCTTCAGACTGTAGCTTAAACTAGGTCATGTTTCCTGACTAGTAGAGGGAAGATATGTTACAAAATCTGGTAAATGTACAGTTCCTGGAAAAGCCCCAGTAATGATAAAATACTATCCAAAAACTCCACAAAGCCAGCTTGTCACATAAGAGGAAACTGACACAACGTCACTTTGTCTTCCTGTGTCTCATGAAAATGGAAATGTATTTCCCTTTCAAAATAATTGGCAGTGAAAACATTTATTTATGTTGTTTGTGGTTTAAACAGCCATCAAGTCATTTAACATTATGTGAGCAAGAAAATTAATGAAGCCTTTTTTGTGTCCATTCATATAAAAGCACAATACAGAGAAAGCTTTCAGGGCAAGATTCCATAATCAGGTGGGTTTGCATGGGTGGGAGAGGAATTTATACCTTCTTCATTTTCTAAAGGCGATAACTAATAATCCTCACGAATGCCAAGAACAAGCTTTGTAACCCCACATGAGGTATGTAGGGTGCTAGCTCTAGGCTCTTATTCAAGAGAAACTAGGATATACAAGAAAGTCTTTAGACTCACCAAGGGGAAAAATAGTGTAAGCTGCACACCACATCCATGGGGTCTACTGACTAAAACTCAGTGTTCCAGCACATTGACATCTCTGGGCTGATACCTTTATTGATTATGTACAAGAAATTATTGATATTTCAGGGTAGCGTTTAGAATTCCTGAAATGTTCTATGTGTTTGTGCGAATAAGAGAACAAACATTCATTACTTATGATTGTTGATAATGTGTCCACCCAAGAATTCAGCACGCAAAATATTAATAAGGATAACAGTGAGTAATTAGGCCGAGAATTTAAGAAGTCAGCTGGAGGATTTAATTATGCAAGTCCCATTAATTCAATGTGTGGTGAAATTCCCTGACTGGCTTTTAGGAATGCTCAAACTATGCCATTATCCATAGATCTTAGAGTGCTTTATATGACACCACAAGATATCCATTGGAAAAGCTCAGGAATATAGTTTGAGAGTTGTCCAACATCAGACAACAGATCAGCAGAAAAGTATGCTTCCTGGCTCCAACCCCAACCCCAACCCCCCATTCAATGAAAAAACATTCCATCCACAAAAGCACAAATAAAAGTATAAGTTCCAGCCCAGCATTCTGACACTGCTACCACTGCAAACCAGGGCTGCACCTTCATTACAGCGATCTTTCGAAAGCAGTTCTTCCAGAAGATCTCTTCCAAAAAGACTCCTTTTGAAAGAGTGTGTCCCCACACAAAGAAAAGTGTAAAAAAAATCAATCCGCTCCAGACAGACCCTGCTCTTTTGAAAAAATGGGCAAGGGAATTGAAAAATCTGGCGCCATGAGGACTGCTCTTTAACAAAAAGGGCCCACGGAGGTCTACACGTTCTTTTTTTTTTTTTTTGAAAGACACTTTTGAAAGGAGGCACTTTTCCTGGTCTGGGAGCAGAAGACAGCTTCTGGAAGGAGAGCCGTGTTTTCGATTTCAGATTGAAAAAGTGCATTTTCTGTGTAGACACACCACGTGTTCTTCTCAAAAAGGTCTGGATTTTCCAAAAGAATGTGCTGGTGTAGACACGGTCACCGAATCCAGGGGCAACTGCTCCACTTGCTTTGACTTATGTGCTACCAGTGTATCTATGGGCTGCTGTCCATGTTGTCCTGTGCTTTTCAAATGTAAGATGTGTCAAATACCCGCATAATAGGGACTTAATTTTCTAATACTGCTTCTCTGCAGAAAGCTGGATTTTCCCTGCTATTAGGCATTTGGTTAAAGCAGGCTACACAACGTGACCTGGGAGATCTGAATTATAAAATGCTTCCAGGAAGGAATAGCTTATATTACTGCTGCAGGGCAGGCCTGACAATAGGGGGAGGTGAAGGGGCAAAGGGGGCAGTTGTCCTGGGCCCCAGCATTTCAAAGGGAATTTGTGTGTGCCCCATGGTGGCTGTCAGCCCCACTGCTTCAGGGTCACTTCAGTGGCTCCTAGCATATCACAAAGGCTTACTTCGTGGATGGAGCTGGGGAGCTGCAGCTTGGTAGAAATGTTTACCGATATGTGCTGACCATACAAAGTTATGTCTATAGCTCTATAGACAGAGGGCATGTTATGTAAGGGTTTCAATTTGCCTGGCTACTGCCTTCTGCGTGCCATCGCATATGCTCGCTCCAGCATTGTTTGCCTGGAACTTTCTCTGGCCCAGATTCTGTGCAGGGCAGCTAATTTGTATCACATCATGATTGCAATCAGCCCTGGGAGAATCACTCTAGCACGGGGGATCTTCCAGTGTCACAGAGCTCAGACTCAGAGGGTCATGATTAGTCATTCTGTCTCTGTTATCACTTCTACCGTGGGCTCTGAAGATTAAGATCTGGCGCATGAATCAACACCCGAAGGAAATTAGAGCCAACAGAGGGGGTGGAGCATAGGAGTAGGGTGCTTTAGGCTGGTTTCCCACTAAGATAGCAGAGTGCTGCATAAGCTAGAATTTTTATTTCTTCCTGCTTAGCACCACTTCATCTTTTAATATGTTCATTTTGGAACAGCTGCTCTTCATACAAGTTTTCATCATCCTTCTAGGTTCTAGGACCCAGATCCTCAAGGGTCTCTGGGTGACTATTGATTTCAATGGAAGTAAGGCACCTTGGGGATCTAGACTTAGGCTATCTCTGTAAGGTCAATGGTGTTGATCACATCTGCTGCAAAAGCATGAGAAAGGTGGACAACATTGTTGGGTTGCTGGCAAAGCCAGCATGGACTCACATCTCCTACAGGTTCCATTGAGAGAGAGGAGAGAAGCTGCTGACTTCTGAGGAAAAGGGCTCTCCTCAGGCTAAGGATGGAGTTGCCCTTAAAAGTATTCTGTGGTCTGTGATCTCAAGCTTGCTCTGAGGATCTTTTAAACAGGTAAACAAACAACAGTGCCAAAGGGAAGAGAAATCTGAAAACACAGCTAAGCAGCATGTGTCGAACCAGTGGTTCACAGTGACTAGAAAACAACCAACCGTGTTTTCTTCAGCTCTTAAGGAGAAGATCAAATACAAGTTTTAGCAAAAAGAAACTCTGGGTGTATGGCAGGGGTAGGGAATCTTCAGTGCTCCAGCAGCACACAGTTAATCAAGGATAGCCACTGGCAGGTCACCAGATGTTTTGTTCACCTGAGCGTCTGTGGGCATGGAGCCCCAGTGATTCACTGTACCCAGCAAATGGGAGTTGTGGAAAGTGATGTGGGCCAGGCCACTGCTTCCTGGGGTTCCCATTCACTGGGAATGGCAAACTGTGGACAGTAGAAGCTGCAGGATTCCATTCTTGTGGGCAGCCAGGAAAACTAAGTGTCTGGTGGCCTGCCCATGGCTAACCCTAATGAACTACATGCAGCCCACTAGCTGGAGTTCCCCATCCCCGGCATACGGCATCCAAAAAGCCTCCAGATGAAAAAGATACCGGTGCATTTTTTTAATGTACACTTTGGGCTAGATTCACTACCCAGTTGTCACTTTAAGCACCTAAATCCCAGAATCAGGCCCCACTGGGACTCACAAAGCCTCTGCTCAGCTCCCCTGAAGTTGCTCTAAACTGAACCTTAAATTGCTCAGACTTTTACAGTAAATGCTCCCTCAGTGCCTAGATTTCTGCACCCGAGCATGCGGCGCTGCAGTGGGAGTCCTAGGCCCTGAATGATGCACATATGGGAGCAGTTTGGTGGTCCACCACCTACCTTGCTTAGGGGGTCCAATCAGAAAAGCATGCTCAGATGTCCAGGGGACCTTCCCTAATAACTTTTATCTGAGTGGCTAGAGTACTCACCTGAGGTACGGGAGAACCACCAGGTCAAGTCCCCTCTTCCAATTGTGGGGCTGCAGGGATTTGAACACAGGCCAACATATCACACAGGCCAACTATCCCACCCCTGAACATGGGATTTTCTAATGTGTAGCTTCCTTAGTCTCTCCCATTGAAGAGACTCCACTTTGTATAAATATTGTTTTAATACAGTAAACTCTTTCACATCCAGCAGTCCCAGGCCTGGGAAGTTGTGGGACACTCGAGTATTCTGGGTAATAGAGAGGTATACTTACCAATGCACAACACTACAGAAAAACAAGATTAGATGTTAAGAAACAAACAAAAGTATATGCAAAATACTTTATTTACCAACAACAGTAGTACCGAACACCGAAAACGTATGCCATATTTGCTGTATTTATTTGTATTTACTTTCGCTACACTGTACTTCTGGAAAACATAACTAAAATTTACTTATGGTTAAATGCATGTTATTTGAGAGTTCTGGCTAATAGAATACCGGATATGAAAGAGTTTACTGTGGTCATTAGAGCAGGGAAATTGGATCCTGGGTCAACCACTTCCAGTGTGAGCAGATGAACCACTGGCTACAAAGTCATTCTCAGTTGTTTGCTCACTTTTCTTGATGCCTCTCTGTTCCACAACTGACTCTGTTTTTCTGTGGATAAATAATGAAAAAACCCTTGGACCAAAGACAGAGGTGTCTACAGTGAGGTGTGAGGACACAGTGCCACCATTTAGTTCCACTCTCTGTCCGTTCATGGAGACTTAAATTGAATGGCTTGAGCTCAAAGAAGGAGTGGCAGATACGTTACCTGAGTCCAAACAAGCCTTCTATTATTTACAAAGCAGCATGTGATACGCTTAGTAAGGGTAGGAAAGTTTGCAGTATTCTGGTGCACAGCCCTCGATAAAAGATGTACCATGTGCAGTTTGGCTGTTGTTGTTCCTGGCAAATCAAAGGAACATCCCACATCAGTCCTGAAGAAGAAAGTTTGTACAGACAGACTTCACATTTTAATGGATTCTTATGGAGCTGTATAAAACACAGCCACAAGGGACTACTAAAGAAAAGGGTGGGGAGTGGGGAGGAGTGGGGAGAGGCTGAAAGGTATTAGCTGGAGAAGGCTAGGCCATCATAGTGTTCTGCAAGATAATCTAAGAAGACGGTAACACAAAGGCTCTGTCAGAATGTCCGTTTCTGCTGTCAGTGTTGACCATTCAAGGAAGCTGATTCAATTTACAATACCTGCTCTGCTGAAAATCTTGCTGGGTGATTTTCTCTTATCCAGTGTCACAGTTTGATGGTTAACAGGACCTTTGACACTTCTGCTCTCTGCCTTTGAGGGTACCTACTTAAGGTTTCAGCCTCCTGGCCATCCTCTCTCCCAGACAAAAATCTGCACCTCTCTCCTTTGCTACTTCAGTAGTTTAGGTTTGCCATTCCTCTATACCTCACTGTGATTTCCCCAGCAGGTCAGACCACTGCCCCATAGCTGTGGTTAACACTTTCTCCAGCACCTACAGCAGCGTATACCAGTTACCGTCTAGCCTCTACAAAGCAAAAATTTTATAGGGTAGGAACATTATAAAGGAAACATGCAAACAATAAATGACTCTATACACATGCATGCTAAAGGCTTACCAGAGATCACCCACTAGTCTCAGGAGGCCCTAGGCAAGCCAAATTCTTCCAACACTTCTGCAAGGGTTATGGTCTTCCCTTGGACAGTGTGTTTGTTGGAGTAGTAAGAAGGCCCTCTGTCATTTCAAACTCAGCCTTTTAATACTTCTTGCCCTTTATTTTGTTGTGCATCCGCCTCCAGGTAGAGGTACCTCCTTAGAATAGTTTAGCCTTCACCGCCTTTCATTGGTTTGAAATTGTGGAGGAGCTGGGCTAAATCCCCCCCATGGCATAGAGCACAATTATACATAAACCACTAAGGATATGTTTAAATTTCAGGCTTTTGCGAGGAACCTGGAGGTCTCCTGACAGAAGACTGCTGCTCTGGGAACTTTCTGTTGAAATCCCAGTCATCCTCATGTAGTACCCAGAGGCACTGAGACCTCATACTCAGTGAGTGAAGTCTCTGCTCTATAGCCAGGGTTGAGAGCCAGCTGGTCTTTAGCTCAAATGGTAGAGCATAGGGCTTTAGCCCTTATGATTACAGATCAGTCCCTGGTGCTGGCAACCTGGATCTGGTAGAGTTACACTCATTCAACCAAAAAGAAGTGGGGTGTCAGCAGAGGGTTTTCCTAACATTTGGCCCCATGTGGATGGACCAAATGTTAGGAAAGCCTCTCCTGACAGAGCTGTCAGCATGAGATACACAAGTGCAATTTGCATGCCTTCTTCTGACAATTTTTGGCAATCTAGACATAGCCTAAGAAATGTAGTAAATGTCCCCAGAGCAACTGCACGAGGTTGCAAGAGCTGGCACACATGGGATAAGGGCCTGTTTACTTGTAGTCAGGGATCACCAGAAAAGGCTAACTCTAGCCAGCTCAGTTATTTGCAAGAAAAGAGAAAGTTTGACATTCTCCATAGTGCATTGGTGGACCAGGATGCTATGTCTGTAAAATAGACGCATGGATTATTTTACATGTATGCAACCCCTCCTGTTCACTAGCCCAGTGTGAGTTTATTCAGCATAGAGGAAGTCTTGAGACTTCTTACATAACTGGGTGAGATTAGGCCTGAGGCTCCTCAGTGTGCTCTGTGTTGTGTATTAAAGTTTGTGTACCTCAGACCAGACCCACTCAGACAAACCACCAAGAACAGAATTTATTCTATAAAAAACCACAAAACAAGATCACGGTTCAGCAGCCCCGATTCTCTGCTTGCAGCCTGCACACTGCTTCGGCTCAGTCTCTGCTGAGACCTTGCTAGGGTTAGAGAGCACAACCTGGCAGAAAATAGGAAGTTCTCCCAGCATGCTGCAGTTTGTAGTCCACAACTTGTAGTTCCCACGGCTGGGGCTGAAATGCACCGGTCCTTGGGCTACACATATACTCTGTGTGTGTGTGTGTGTGTGTGTGTGTGTGTGTATATGTTTTTTCTGTCAGAATGCACAGTGCTTTATGGTCAATCTCCCTCACCTTCAGTTGTCTTTCTTTCTTTCTTTCTTTCACTTGGCTAAATAACATATGAAGTGTACACACACACACACACACACACACACACACACACACACACACACACACACACACACACACACTTTCTCTCTCTCTCTTTCTCTCTGCTTTGAGTTATGGACCTTCTACTTCACAGCTATAACATTAATAGCATAATACAGTCCTCTCAACTTTTCCAGATTACTGTACCCCTTTCACGATCTAGTTTGCCCCAGGTGTCATAGGCTTTACAATTACCTGCTTACAAAATCAGATATGGAAACACAAAAGTGTCACAGCATACTGTTACTAAAAATGACTTTTCTTATTTTTATCATAGAGTTACAATATAAATCACATTTCAGTGTATCGTTGCTAGAACAGTATAAACAAGCCATTATCTGTATGAAACTTTGTGTCCTGATTTCACTGATGCTTTTTATGTAGACTTTTGTAAAATGAAGCAAATATATATGCTATATGAGGAAGACCTCTTTGTATTCCCAGTAGTGCATGTTCCCCTGATTAAGAACCACCATCCTAATACAACCATTACATTACAGAGATAGATTACATATTAAAATGTGGCATTTGAGCATTGGCCAAAAGATGGCACTGTTTATTTGTGCTTCTCTCCTTCTTAACTGCACACACTGTATTTTGCTGGCATGTTGTCTAACATAATTAACATTGGACCAGCAGACAATACTTAGCGATGTCACAAATCAAAATGTTGCTGCATTGTGGCTTTTTCATTATCTTTAATGCATAATATTTTTTGGAAAGCTTAACATAACACAGTTTAATGTTATAACTAGAATGCAGATGTCCCTGTATTATCAATGCTATTTTTCTCCTTTGAAGAGCTGAACTCATTCTGCTCATCTGTTATCTGATAATAATATGAAAAATTTATATGAAGAAGGAAAAAAATAGCGACTGATCAGAACTGAAATCTTAAATGGGAATCTCTTTAAACTTTGGATAAACTGTTTTCTGGATCTAAACTTCATTTCTTTGGCCCATCACTAATAATTACATTGAGATGGTGGAAAAAGTCACCCAACATACCATGTTGGACAAATTACAGTGAATCAGCCAATCGCTTTTTTGCCTGTTTGTTTTCACATCCAGTATGTGAAATCCTACTACCTAGCATTTTAGAGCCATAGAACAACTGAGAGTGTGGTAATGTGGTTTACCTCTCAGAAACGAATTGAATGCAATGTTTGCTTGGTAACCATAGCAAATGACAATGTTAATCCACATGGCCATGGTCATATTTTTCCAAGTCTGTGAAACTGAATGCGTGCAGCATAATAAATAACATCCTACAATATTATCCCACATACCTTCTCAAAACTCATGCAGGAGTCACTTCACCCAGAATTAATACACGTCCAGCCCTGAGGCAGAATGTGTCAGCTGTTTATCAGGGCAAAGAATAATGAGTGTGGAACACGGAACACAGACTGACTAGCTCGTGTTGATTTGTATTGCGGGCATATGTACCACATGGGTAATATGTATGAATACATACAGAGCTCCTTCCTTTGCTGAAAGGCTGTTCTTAGTCACACTGATTCCCAACCCTAGTCCTCCATTTCAAACTGCAGCTTCTCTACTCTCCATCCTCCTCTCTGTCCTTCCTTCTTTCTTCTCGGCTTGGAATGGCCACTGTCCCTTTCTTTGTCTTTCCTGTTAAAGCCCTTCTGCTTTCTCTCCTCTTGTCCTATGGGGAACTGCTGAATGCTCCTATCTGGTTTTAGGAAGAAGGGGCTTTTGAAGTCAGGGGGTCCTCTCAAACGGTCCCTGTCTACACAGGCAGCAGCATTCCAAAAGCGGCAATTTTGAATTGCACACAGCCACCATTATGCTAATGAGACACTGCATATTCATGTCAGTGCCTCATTAGCATCTTTTGAAGTGCCTCATTAACTTGCCCCCTCCTTTTGGGAGGAGACACAGTTTATGAATCCTGGAAGCTTTGGCATTAATACCCTTTGTGGATCTAATAGGGCTGTAACAGAGAAGATTTCTTATACAAGGAAGAATTTTATTATTACTATTTTTAGCAGGATAACGGATGGATGTGGGGGAATATATAAATGTGTTTCCTTTAAATCTCTATGAAAAATGCATGATAAAAATCTAATGACTAAATAGAATGGATACAAATAGAAAAAAGTTAAAGATGGAAAGGAGACATTGAATTTCTACTGAAGTAGTGCAAGTTTTATTCTTTCATAGTAGTAGGAGGTCTGGGGGGCAAGGTTTTTCTTTTAACGGAGTATCCATATCAGTATCAATGTTGGTGGTAGCGGTTAGAAGACATGCATTCAACGTTTCATTTCCCATTTAGTTTTGGGTCTTGAATTTCACTTGTTTCATCACAGAAAATGTACTTTAAGTACTACCGAACCCTCAATATATCTCGAAAGCAAAATTTCCTAGCCTGGGGAAAGGTGCCTTGTAGACCAGCTTCCAGAACTATCCTGACCCTTTTTTCCTTAGCAACAGTGGGTCAGACTGCAGTTCACACAATTCAAGCTGAAGATGTGGTGTCTCTGTCTCCACTGTAGCTTCCTGTAAGAGTGTGAGAGGGAGGCCAGGCAAGGCAGGGGTTAAACAAGGCCTGTTGGCCCAATCAGCCCCACCCCGGTTCATTTGCCGTCAGTGTCAGGTAACCCCTCTCCTGCCAAAGGGGAGAACTAGATTCTTGGAGCCATGCACCAAACTTAACCCAGAGACTCTCAAGTGGGGCTGAAGACCTACCCAACAGTCCACTAGGCCACCTAGTCCCAGGTGCGAACTGCTCACACTACCATTGGAATGTTAAATAGGTAGAGACTGGTCTTCAGTTTGTCAAATCTGCAAATCTCTTGTCACAGCAGCTATAGTTGTAATTTTTTCAGCAAAGCATGTGTTATCAGTTCATGATAACAAGAAAAGCGTCGAAGATCACTCTTAAACACACAGGCTACATTTAGGCTATGGTTGCTCTTTCGGGATACAAATGTATTGTACAAATGTGCTATTTTGAGTTCAGTATTCCAGTTCCACTACCCCTTGCCATGACAGAGGTAGCGGAAACCTCGAAATAGCACTTATTTTGATCTTTGGTGCTGTTTGGATGGCACCAACTTCAAAATAAGGTCACTCAAAATAATTTATATAATTTGCCTTTCACTCATTGCGTAAATTATTTCAAGTTAGGGATGCAATCTAGACATAGCCACACTGAATAGTTGCAGCTTCTTGTGGAAACCTTCAAACATTGTGTTGCTTACTCTGCAAGTTCAGATCCAGCACATTCAAGTGAATTGTCATATCTGCCTGGAATGTTAGGGTGCAAAGGAAATCTTTATCTTACAGTTGATTTTGATATTTGTGTGTGTAGCCAAGTTGCTGATTCTGAAGAAAGGAAAGGATTTCTGTTCAAAGAGCAAAGAATAGCTGAAGAGTCTTCCCCGCACTCAGTCACCTGATATTTGAGTACAGTAGTAGGTCACCAAATTCTGCATTCAGTTCTTCAAGGAAAGAGATGAATTTCCTAGGTCTCTGAGATTAGTTGTGCCCCTTAATTAAGTTCACTCTGCTGGCAACACTGTGCATAACATCACTTATGTGTAATATCTTACCACTTGGTGAATAATGCAATGTAGTGTGATACAATCCCCTCCATTTTCCTTCAGCAAACCAACTAACCCCACTTTAATGCCAGTCCTGTCTCTTGCATCATCAGTTACAATACAGGAACACTTTTGAAACCCTCTGTCTTCACTGACAGCAGAATCAAGAGTTGCATAAATGTCTGAACCTTTTAAATTACCATACAAAGGATGCAACGCTATTAGAGCATTTGGTGTATGTCACTGATATCTGTATTTCTGTCCAAAGCCAGAAAGAAATATGCTCATTAAGTTCACAGAGGCCAGGTGTACACTAAGAGGTAAAATTGATTTTAGATATGCAAATACAGCTGCAGGAATTGTGCAGCTAGAATCCAGCCCTGAGGATCTGGCTGGGGCCAGGGGAACCACAGCAGCCATGCCAGGGTGTGGAGTTTTGCTGACAGCTCCAGCCCCAGGGACCTGGCCAGGGTGGGCTGGACAGATGGACGTTTCTCCTTGTAAAAGAGTATGGATTTTTTTCACCACAGAGACCGTTTGTAGGCACACAAGACAAAGCGGCTTTTCATGATTTTGACGGAATATTCTTTCCGTTTCATGTTAAATACTCTTTTCACCACAAGAACCTTTCATACCTGTTGCTGTTCACTTTGAGGGTTACAAATTGAAAATCACTGAGTGTGCTTTTATTTGTAATACCAGCATGGGTGGCTTGTCAGTAAGGCAAAGGAAAGCTCCGCCTTCCCACACAGAAGCCTCAGAAGTGCGGGGGAACACTGGGGCTGTGTACCCCACACCTCCACCTTTCCATGTGGTGTTGCTGTGGAATGTGATTAGTATGGTTCAGGCGAGTTCTGGGACAGCTGGGAAGGTGAGACAGCAGACAGCTTTCTCACTTTCTTGCTCCTCAGCCTGTATGAAACATATGCAAGTCCTGATTTACAGCCCCCTAGACATCCCCTCACCCCCACACAGCCTGCAGTTTCAGTTTTGGTCAACACCCCTTTTCCAAGACATATGCCAGCCCCGTTCTCCATAGACCACCCCAGTCAGCTTGCTCTGCTGCTGCTTCTTGGTCGTTTCTTCCCCTCCCTCATGCTTGGTGCCTCACTCATCTAGTTCTGCTCCCTGCAAAGTAGGCTTTCTCCTTTCTGCCCTCTCCCCCTTTGGTCTCTCCCAGCTCAGCTGGCCCCAGAGGTTCTCTGCCCTGCTGTGCTCAGCCTTATTTGGTCTGTGTGGAGTTTTCTTCCCTCCTGCCCCCATTGCTCCAGCCCACGTGTTCCTGAGTGCTGCTCTTGCCTTCTCTCTGCTCAGCCTCTTGCTAGTGTGTGATGTGGTGATGGGCTTAATTTCCTTTTCCCAGACCAGCTGCTGCAGAGCCCACTGCTCAGGGTCCTCTCCTCCTCCCCTTAGTCCCCCTTTGAAATCACAGTTGGATGATTCTTCTATGAACTTTATTGTTCCACCAATGCAGGTCTCCTACATGCACACCCTGCTCAGCAATCACTGGTTTGATACTTGTTTGCTTTACAGATGAGGGAAATGGTAAATAAAATCTAAGGGAAGAAGCATGGCTTGGTCTTCGAAGGCAGAGTTGGGGGTTTATTAATGGTGTATGGGTATGACTCCCTTGTTTATGCCCCCTGAAATAAATGGTGCTACTCCAAGTGCTCCCCAATCTGAATCAGAGGGGCAGAAGGTCACCCCTTGATTCCACTTTTTGTAGTGTCCCCATTGAAGTCCTCTCCTCTTAGTGGGAGAGCAAAATGTCAGGTCTGTACCAAAACTACTGTTACTGGTGATCTAGTAGTTGACTGGCTGACAATGCATTCATGTTAAGCAGGTATGAGCCATTCCTCTCAATGATACAATATATCTTCTGGAAAGTGCATCTGATTCCCAGTGACCCTCACACCAGACATTTTGATGTTGATGCTAAATCTGGATTACTTTCCATTCCTCCCCCCAAAAACCATTAGAAAGTGGTTACTCTCTCAGATATTAAATAATATTAATCTACACATAATAATATTAAATAATATTAATCCATACATAGTGCTTTTTAAAGATAATCTGTAAATATAGTCTGCATTGTTTTTAAATATTTTTCCTTCCTCATAATTCTAGGTTTCCATTAAGCTATTTTCTTTATCTGAATTACTTCATCATCATCATCATCATCATCATCATCGTCAATAACCATGGGCTCAGCGCTCCTTGGTGTCCGATGCCTCCCTCACTATTTCCTTCTATCTTTCCCTGTCCAGTCCATAGTGGCTTAGTTTCTGTAGACTAGCTCCACACCAATCTACTATATCATGTACCCATTCTCTGTGGAGTCTGCCTCTCCTATTCGACCTGTCCATTATGCCAATATCAGGGTCTCGATTTTTCATTTGTTGTTCATTCTGCAGATATGCCCAAATAGTGCAGCGTAGACGCATCTGTCGACAGAGAGAAGACCTGTTTGCAGACCTGCCATTCTGCTTTCTGGCACCAGAAGGCAGTGCAGTATGGCTGTTCTCTGTCAACAGAGTAAGTTGTGTGTAGCAGCAATCTATCTACAGAGGTTCCATTGAGATTTCTCTGTTGACAGTACCTTCTGTCGACAGATGCTTCTAGCATAGACGTAGCCTCAGAGTTTTGCTCCAGGATGTGCTATAATTTCTTTATTTCTTTGTTGGCTTGTTTTTGCTTTAAATATGCATCTGGATTATTCAGGGGAGTTTCAAAGACTGGCTTCAGTTGTTCCAAAGTCCTGGGCAGGAGTAGGAGTATGCCAGGCTCTTGTCTAAAAACATCACAGGATAGAAACTGATAACCACAAAATGTGTATTGGAATAAAATGCTCACTGAAGTGTTAGATTCAGTCACATTTTCAGTAATGTCAAAAGCATGCTGTTTTCTACAATGTTCACCACTACCATTTGTGCTCAGAGTGATTCAGAATCAGCTGAAGGACAAAGTGAGAAATGTATATCTCTCAGAGCCAGCACTGGTTCTTGCAGTAAATAGAAACTAAACAACTGCTTACTCCTAAGCCTTGTGCCTTCCTGAATTAACTACTTAATCTGTTTACTGGATTCCTAGCTCCTGGGTCTGCTCCTTCTTGGCAGTCACTCGATAACAAGTATGATGTCTTCATGTCACCCTCCTATTTGAGAGTCCATTGATAGCTGATCAGCCCAATTCTGGAACTGCAGGTCTTTTCACAGAAGGGGCAGGTGTTGGTAGCTGTTGGAGGGGCACAGGGCAGTTTTTGCTGATGTTTTCTTCTCCACCTCTTGTCGTCAGCACTGAGGTAGGATGTCTCAAATTGTGCCACAGATTACTGTTCTCCACTGGGGACAGTCCCGGTCAATGTTATCCCAAGTGTTGACACCAATGCTGCACTTTTTCATGTGTGCTTTCAGCATGTCCTTACAGTACTTCCTCTGTTCCCCCGATGCTCCTCTGTCCTTCCTCCAACTTGGAAAACAGAGGCTGTTTTGAGAGGTGCTGACCTGACATCCAAACCACGTGAGCAGTCCAACAAAATTGTTGGTGAATGATAATGCCTTCAATGCCAGTCATGTTCGACTACTCCAGGATGCTAGTGTTCATGCACCTATCTTCCCAAGAGATATTTAGGTTGCCCTTTTCATACTCCCAGAATGCAGCTCAGATAGCACCATAGTTGGTGTGCTAGACATCAGACATTCCTGAATTATCTCTGTTTGGGGGCTTTCCATAGTACCTGCCACCACAGCATCTGGGTGCTTTCTATTGACAGGTCCAACGCTCATTTGCTCTGTGGGTGTGGATATCTGATTTTGGACCTGCTCCTTCTCCCATTGAAGTCGCAGCCCATAATGCCATGAATTTCAGTGCAAACAGGAGAACGCTCTTAATTAGGGAATATTTATACAGTGCTTTGGAAATGTATGGTGCTATGTAAATATGAAGCTAATGTGTTAACCTTTCTTCCTTTGGGGGCCCTTTGGTTTTAGCTGCTCATTTGTTTGATTATTTCCAGTGTCTTGTTAAAATGCCTCACTATATAACGGTTATACCATCTCCCAAGATGAAAATATTACAGAAAGGACTGCCATCCCATCTGACAAAATCCCATTCCACTTACTTACTTGATGCACCCCTGTGGGTTGCTGGCAATGTAATTACTTGATATATTTGTTGGACTCCCAGTTAGCTTGGCAGTACTCTTCCCACTCATGTGACTTATTTTCTACCTACTTGTTCCTGGGCTACTCAGTGCTTTTTAATACAATTATCTCGGTAGAATCTTCAACAATTATTTTGCCTCCTTTAGTGAATGCTGTAAATGATGTGGTTTTGATAAATTAAGCAATAATCACAAAACATTTTCAGTATGCCATAGTTTTCCATTAAGATACAGCTATAGTGACACAATTTGCTCCGCTACCTTACACACTCTATTAGCATTGCTTTCACTAAAAACTCCATTATTAGGAGATTTATAACTCAGCCACAGAAATGTGCTCTAGGGCAAAATTTGACTGTGTTTCAGCTCAGAAGTAATTTAAAAAATAGATTCATTTGTGTTGGATTATGTGATTTTAATCTACCTGTTTAAATGTTCTACAATGCTATAATTCAAAAAATAGATTTAGTTTTAGAAATGTTTTATTACCTATAAATCATCATCATCATTATCATTATAAGCATCAATTTTTTAATTTATACCAGGCCAATTGTGTGGCAAGGCATTTTTTGCAGACAGAAATACAGAGGAGCCCCTTGCTCTGAAAAGTTTATAACCTACATACATTTGGCAGGTGAAAAGTCTGTCATGTCACACAATCCCCACTGGAATATTGAAAGAGAAGAATATGGATGCCAAGTCATTCATGTTGCAAATTATTTGCCAAATCTGAACAATACAAATTCTCATCACTTCCCTTAAGGATTTTGACTACTGAGTGATCTCTCCTGATAGTTGGCTGTCTCAGTCATTTGTTCAGTCTTGATTCTATGTATTCACAACAGATGAGAAAAGCTTTGAAAGAGGGGAGGGAAATATCAAAGAAGATGAGGATAAAAGTCTAGCTGCAAAATTTGCCTTACACTGTGGGAATGCATTTATCAAAGAGATAAGTACAGAACTAGAACCTAGTTAGTAATGCAAGTACAGAAGAACTTGTGCCGTGTGAGGACATTTCTGAAGTGGTGGTGGGAACCCACAAGTAAAAGCACCATCAAATTTCTGCTTGTGCATAAAATATGGGCTCAGAGATCACTGCAATCTTCTTGGCCAATCCTCTTCCTTTGTGGCCAGTCTGATATTCAGAAGGTTTTGGAAGATGGATTCAGCTGGTCTGATACTTGAGTGAGGTAAGAGTATTATAAACTCTATCCTGTGTTAAAGGGTGATCAAGGAAAATTTTATCCCCCAGTGGATGGGGAGGGGAGAATACATTAGATGAACTCCTCAGGTCCCCTACAGCCCCACATTTCTGTGATCTTGGAGTCATGAGCTCTTCAGTGATTTCAGAACTTTGAATTCATACAGCAGATTTGGACAGCGCTCAACTAGGAAAGTCCAAATGGTCTCCTGAACAGTTTATCCTATTTTACTCCATCTTCTCACCTCTTGGGTACCAATAAACATTTTTAGCATTTCATTTCAGTTATGTATTTTCCTCAGAAATGTGTAGGATCACATTTTCAGCTTTTGGAATACTGGTTTTACGTACAGAACTGATAGGTAGTATATCTGTTTGTGGCATACACACAGCCAATTTGTGTTCACAGGCATGAGTTTCGCATTTCCAGTTTTGTTGATGCAATTGCTTGTGCAATGCAGAATTGGTCATGTAACTCTGGAGACTATTTTAAGGCAAGCTGAAAACTTCATCCCCCATCATATGCTAAACAAAAGACTGGATGTATTCTGTCTATGTTCGACAGGCAACCTTATGCAGAAAATGATCCAAACCAAGATGTAGGTATTAAATTATTCATATATCAAATACTGGATATATTTATGTAGAAACTGCAATTTTGGGCATTTAACAATTTACCTTAAAGTTATTTCCACATTTATTAGAAGTGAAATTAAAAGACTTAACATCTTCAGTGATTTGGCTTCTTTCTGCTCCTAATTAACTCTGCCAGCATTGTTGGGTTGAGTAGCTGGAAGAGGACCTTGTCAGAAAAAAAGGGAACTAGTTATCTTAATGAATAATGGGAACATCTTTCCCTTGTCTGTGAAGAAGATGAATGTTACATCAGTGGAATGGACTTGGCTGTCTGGAAGAGATGTAATGCCTGAGACTGAAATTTCAGTAATGGATCTTTTAGAAGCTCCAGCTCAGTAGAAAGCTTGTCTGACATACATGTGTAACATAAATGAAACTCTCAGTGGTATCATGATATACACTTGGATTCACTGCTCTATAAATGGTGCCGGTGCAGCTTTTTTTTTTTTTCCTTAAATCAAGATGCCGTGGAGATTGCTTTTAAGATGTCTTTAGGATTGATGCTAAAGAGTAGCATATACAATACTTTGACTTAAATGAAAATTATAGATGACTTAGAAAGAAGTTCAAAAATTATTCTCCTCCTTAATTTACTTTTCAGGAGAGTGGGACGGGATTCTCTAAGGGCACTTACCTCCTTGGACTTTTGGGCTACGTCTACACGTGCAGCCAACGTCGAAATAGCTTATTTCGATGTTGCGACATCGAAATAGTCTATTTCGATGAATAACGTCTACACATCCTCCAGGGCCGGCAACGTCGATGTTCAACTTCGACGTTGCTCAGCCCAACATCGAAATAGGCGCAGCGAGGGAACGTCTACATGTCAAAGCAGCACACATCGAAATAGGGATGCCAGGCACAGCTGCAGACAGGGTCACAGGGTGGACTCAACAGCCAGCCGCTCCCTTAAAGGGCCCCTCCCAGACACAGTTGCACTAAACAACACAAGATACACAGAGCTGACAACTGGTTGCAGACCCTGTGCCTGCAGCATAGATCCCCAGCTGCCGCAGAAGCAGCCAGAAGCCCTGGGCTAAGGGCTGCTGCCCACGGTGACCATAGAGCCCCGCAGGGGCTGGAGAGAGAGCATCTCTCAACCCCCCAGCTGATGGCCGCCATGGAGGACCCAGCAATTTCGACGTTGCGGGACGCGGATCGTCTACATGGTCCCTACTTCGACGTTGAACGTCGAAGTAGGGCGCTATTCCTATCTCCTCATGAGGTTAGCGACTTCGACGTCTCGCCGCCTAACGTCGAAGTTAACTTCGAAATAGCGCCCGACGCGTGTAGACGCGACGGGCACTATTTCGAAGTTGGTGCCGCTACTTCGAAGTAGCGTGCACGTGTAGACGCAGCTTTGGAGTGAGGTTTGCAAATAGGCGTAACATTCATCCAGCTCTGCTCCCACTGATGTCAATGGTAAAACCTCTGGTAAGTTCATTGCGTCAGTATGAAGCCACTGACCACCAGCCTTGCCACCTGGGAGAGGAGATGTTGCCTGGTATGATGCAGCAATAGAGGGACCCCCCACTACCCCCGCTAGGTAACGATGTGGTGGGGAGGGGATGGGGTAGTGTGGCTGCTTTCTCCCAAGTCCCACATAGCCTCCAGCCTTGCTGCTCAGTATAATGTAGCAGGACAGATACCCTCTCCTCAGGTAGAGTGAGATAGGGAAGGGTGGGTATGGGGTGAGTCTGCAGCCCTGGGCTCAGGGAGGAATAACATGAAGATGAGGAGGTCACATGGCCCCCTTGACTGGTGCCCTGTTTATGTCCCTCCCCAGGGGGACCTGCTTTCTGCCTGACCAGACCACAGAACAATATATCTGTTGCCGCTGGTATTGCTGTGAGGAAGTTAGGAGGTGAGGAAGTCACCTGAAGAAGCCTCAGTGAAAAACTGGTGAGAGGAAAGCACGGTGGGATGTGAAGGGGTCGTGCCGGAAGAGATGGGGAGAAAGGACTGGTGCACGGAGAAGGCAGAGCACAAACTAGATGGGGAGCTTGCAGGGGGTGGTGAACTCAATTTTAAAAATCATTTGTTTAATTCGCTGATCACAAGCAGCAGGCAGAGGAGAAATATGTTACCAGCCTACACACTTTTCTGACAAAGGAGGAAATTTTCTGAGGGAGCCCTAGTTAAACTTTGGCAGCATATAACTGACTAGAGGAAGAATGCTTCAGCAGCAAAGCAAAATATCTTTCCTATTTAGCTGACGTATCATGATGTGGATCATTGTCTCCTTAGCTGAGAAGCACTGTACCACAGATCAGGCATATCCCAAATGGGTAAGATTTAACCTTATGCTGAGAGCCAGCCCAAGAGCTATGCACTAATGAAGTCCCATGAAAGGTCTCAAAATGGGCCTGAATGTGGAAATTTGCTGATGCAGTATAGGTCTTGAGCTGGCTCTTTACAGTGAGTCATCCAGGCTATGTTTACCCTGTAGTGTTCTTTTAAGATAACTTTGCTAGCATCTAGATGACCCATGCGCTGTTTCAAAATAAATTCAAAATAGCCAGTGCATTATTCTGAAATCAGTACCCCTTCTTGCAGGAAGAATAATGTCTATTTTGAAATAAGATAGCTTATTTCAAAATACCTTCGTAATGTAGCTGTAGCCCTAGTATAAACAGCCAATATGAATATTTTTTTTTCAGTGGCCATACTGGGTCAGACCAGTGGTCCCTCTATTGCAGGATACCAATGTAAGATTCTTCAGAAGGAAAGAACAGAAAAGGGCAATCATCAGGAGATCCATCCCCTGTCATCCAGTCTAAACTTCCGGCAGTCAAAGGCTGAGGGTCATCCAGTGCCTGGGGTACTACTGTTCCTGACCGTCTCGGTAAATAGCCATTGATGGACTTATCCACCATGAACACATCATATCTTTTTTTTAAAAAGCAAATGATAGTTTTGGGCTTCACAACATCCCCAAGCAACACATTCCACAGGCTGACTGTGTGAGGAAGTATTTCTTTTTCATTGTTTTAAACTTGCTGCCTATTAGTTTCACTGGGTGACCCCTGGCACGTGTTATATGAAGGTGTAAAAACTACTTCCTTGCTCAAGTTCATTACATCATTCATAATTTTATACACTTCTATCATATCCTCATCCAGTCATCTATTTTCCAAGTTGAATAGGCCCAGTCATTTTAATCTCTGTTCATATGGCTGCTGTTTTATAACCTATCACTTTTGTTGCCCTTCCATCTACTTTTTCCATTACTAACATACCTTTTTTTGAGATTGGGCAACCATAATTATTATTACACCAGTGTTCCAGGTGTCAGCATAACATTGGCATTCTGCCATTTTCTGTCTTATTATCTAGCTTTGTTGTAATGGTTCCTAATACACTGCTAGCTTTTTTGACTGCCACTGCACACTGAGCAGATGTTTTCAGAGTACTGTCTACAATGACTCCAAGATCTCTTTGTTGATTGTTAACAGACAATCTAGACTTCCATCAATTTGTATTTTTAATTGGAATTATGTTTTGCAATGGGCAAAACTTTTCACTTATCAACACTGAACTTCATCTGGCATTTTATTACCCAGTCACCCCATTTTGTGAGGTCCCTCGTAACTCTTTGCAGTCAGCGTTGGCCTTAACTACCTTAGGTATTTTGTATAGCCTTCAACCTTTGTGACATTTACCCCTTTTCTCAGCTCATTTATGAATATGTCAAACATCATTCATACCAGGACAGATCACTGGGGGACACCACTATTTACCTCTATCCAGTCTGAAAACTGGCCATTTATTCCTAGCCTTAGTCCTAGATCCATGCGAGGACCTTCCCACTTATCCCATACAATTTACTTTATTTAAGAGCTTTTAGTGAGGCACCTTGTCAAAGGCTTTCTGAAAATCTAAGTGTACTATATCTACTGGATCATCCTTGTTCACATGCTTGTTTAACCCACCAAAGAATTTATTGTGGAATGAGTTCCCTTTACAAAAAAACATACTGACTCTTCCCCCAGCAAACTGTGTTTATAGATGTGTCTGACATTTCTGTTCTTTAGTTTCAACCAGTTTGTCCGCTACTGAAGTCAGGCTTATTGGTCCCAGAACTGCCGGAATTACCTCTGGAGCCTTTTTTAAAAAAATGGTGACACATTAGCTATCCTGTAGTCATCCGATACAGAACCTGGTTTAAATGATTGTTTACGTATCAGTTATTAGTTCTGCAATTTCTCATTTAAGTTCCTTAAAAACTCTTGGGTGAATATCACCTGGTACTAGTAACTTATTGCTGTTTAATTTCTCAGTTTGTTCCAATATCTCCTACAGTGACACCTCAATCTGGTACAGTTCTTCTTAAATATTTCTTAAATGTCTTGATTTATAATAGTTTGCTATGCACTGTGAATGAAATTCACCGTGCACCAATTAAATTCTACTACTCCATGGCTATGTCTACATCAGGACACTACATCGAAGTAGCCTGTTTCAAAGTAACAATATCAAAATAGGCTACTTTGACATGTATCATCCACACATCCTCCGGGGCTGCTGCCGTGGATGTTCAACATCAAAGTAGTGACGGGGAATGTCAAAAGGAGCTGCCCCAGATGGAAACGCAGAGCATCCACACACACAAGCGCTCCCCATCGAAATAAGGGGCCAGGAAAGCCTGCAGACAGGGTCACAGGCTGGACTAGCCCTTCCGGGGCAGCTGCAAGCCGCTCCTTTAAAGGGCCCCTCCCAGACACACCCAGCCTGCACAGCACGAGGCCTGCAGAGCAGTAGCCACACTATTGCAGACTGACGCACAGCAGCTATGGACCCCCAGCAGCAGCAGCAGCAGCAGCAGCAGCAGCACCAGGTAGTGACCCAGGGAGCTAGTGCCCTGCTAGGTGCTGAACGGGAGGCCGCCCAGAAGCTCCTGCCAGCAGGGCCCTCCTGGGGGCAGACGGGGATGCCCCTGACCACCGGAATACCCTGTTCCTCCCCTGCTGGGTGCTCCAACTCTGGAGCTACCCCACCAGCTTTGAGTGGTGGAGCAGCTGGTCATGGGGGAGTGGGATGACGACATGCGGCTGCGGAACTTCTGCATGCGCTGGCAGAACTTCCTGGAGCTCTGCCAGTGTCTCACCCCAGCACTGAGGCACCACGACACCCGGATGCGGCGCGCCCTCCTGGCCGAGAAGAGGGTCACAATAGCCGTCTGGAAGCTGGGCACTCCTGACAGCTCCCGCTCCGTGGGACACCAGTTCGGAGGGCGATAGGCCACGGTCGGGGCCGTCGTCATGGAGGTAAGGAGGTCTGGGCATGCACCCACTGGGGGCTGTGGGGGGCTGGGGAGGGGGCTGGGTGGGGGGCTGGGGAAGGAGGGGGCCGGAGAGGGAGGGGGCTGGGTGTGGGGCTGGAGAGGGAGGGGTGCCAGGGAGTGAGGGGCTGGGCGGGGGGGTACCTGGGGAGGTGCCTCAGAGTGGGGACTGGGGGGATGGCCCTGGGGCACCCTGCACACCCTCATGGGCACTTGTGTTCCCTCCCCACAGGTGGTCCGTGCGCTCAATGCCATGCTGCTCCAGAGGGTCGTCTGAGTCGGGGACCTGGACACAGCCATTGCTGGATTTGCTGCCATGGGGTTCCCGAACTCCTGAACCCATATCCCCATCCGTGCCTCGGACCACAGCAGGGGAAGATACATCAACCAGAGGGGCTACCACTCCGTGGTCCTGCAGGCCATGGTGGACAGCGGGGGGCGCTTCCAGGATGTCTGCATGGGCAGGCCCAGCTGTACACGTGATGCCCGCGTTGTTAGGAACTCGGGCTTGTGCCGCTGGCTGGAGGCAGGGACCTACATCCCCCAGAGGGAGGTCTCTCTGGGGGACACCACCGTGCCCCTCTGCCTCGTGGTGGACATGGCCTACTCCCTCCAGCCCTGGCTCATGAGCCCGTACACTGGCCACCTCAATGCCAGCCAGAAGAGGTTCAACGTCCGACTGAACCACACCCACCAGGTGGTGGAGAGGACCTTCGGCCTCCTGAAGGGCCACTGTCAGTGCTTCCTTGCCTGCCTGGACATCGGCCTCCAGAACATCCCCCAGGTTGTGGGCACATGCTGCATGCTCCACAGCATTGTTGAAAGCAAGTGAGAGGCCTTCGTCCAGGGATGGGCAGTCGACGCCAGCATGGGCTTCCCCCAGCCAACTGCTGCACCCAGTCGCCAGGCCCACTGCGAGGGGATATGGGTCCATGAGTCTTTGTGGGTGCATTTTGATCAAGGAGACCCCTAAGCACCTCCCTGGCCTTCCCCGGAGGGCCTCCCCCACACCGCCCCCACTGCCCACATGCTGCCCCCACTGCCCACACACTGCCCCCACTGTCCACACACCATCCCCCCAGTCAGCACATGTCTCTGGTTCTTTGGAAAATAAAATTGTGGATTATTGAAAACCGGTAAACTGTTTTATGTGCACAACAAAAACTGGAAACAATATACAAGGGGGAAAACTATATACAAGGGGGACAACTAAATACAAACGGGGGACCAGTGGATGGCTCGGCCATCGGCCCATCAATCTGGGGTGTGTGTAGAGGGGCGTGACTCCCTGGTGGGCATGGGTTGTGGCCCCCTCCTTCTCCGCAGTCCCTGGCATGGCCATCTGGGGGCTGGGAGGACCAGCAGGTACGGCCGGGATGCCTCCACCAGCTGGTCTTCAGCCCCAGTGGGCTACAGTCCTGGGGTCCTGGCAGATAGCAAGGCAAGTGACACAGCAGGTGAGGCAGCAGGCAGCAAGGCAGGCGGCGTAGCAGGTGGGGTGGCAGGCGGCACAGCAGGTGAGGTGGTGGGCGAGGCAGGTGGGGCGAGGGGGGGGCATTGGGTGGAGCAGTGGAGAGGGTGGCAGGGGGTGGGAGACAAGCGACCACCTCCCAGATTGACCCAGCTATGTCCCGGAATACGCCCATGAATTCCTGCCATGCCACCCGGCGCCAGGTGGACTCTTCCCTGTCGAAGCGGAGCCTCTCCTTGGCCACCTCCGCCTGCTGCTGGAGAGCCGCCAGGAACTGAGGGTCCATGGGAGCCATCCCCTGGGTCCAGTGGTGGCGCGCCCGTCCTGCTGGCCTTGGAGGTGTCCCCGGGCGCTGGTGGTGCCTGATCTCCGGCAGGCTCTCCGGGACCACAGAGGGTGCCTGGCTGCCTGGGGCCTTAGATGGTGCAGCTGCAGAGAGGGAGAGAGGGAGGGGAAGGCTGTTAGTGCTGTACTCTGGCCCATGGCCCATTTCCCCCATCCCCCCCATGGGTGTTGGGTCTCTGTCCCTATTGGTGGGTGTTGTGTCCCTGTTGGGTCTCCCCATTGTAAGGTCCACCTGTCCCTGGGGTTAGGGCACAGTGCTGACCATGGGTGTGGGTGCTGACAGGTGCTGATGGCCATGCTGCCATCTGGGGACCACGCTGTGGCTGGGCAGTTGCGGGTTGGGGTCTGCTGGGGGTGTGTGAGGCTCCCAATCTTGTCTGGTGCCCCTGCCCCGTGGCCTGGGTGCGTGTGCCCTGCGGGGTTTGTACCTGACCATCCACTGCCTCGGTCAGGGGAACCCCAGTCGGCGGACGCCCGGTTGGTGCTCTGGGAGGGGAGGTCTATGAGAAGCCCCCACTCCTTGCTGCTGGACCCATCCTCTGCTGTCCCGAGGCATGGCTCCTCAGGTGGTCCCTAGGGTTGTGGGGCTGGCCTCTGGGCTGGCCTCTGGCTCCAAGGCCTGCTGGGACTCATGGGCTGCGGTGTTGAATGTGGCCTGTGAGGAGGAGGTGTCCCAGGGGTCCAGGATGGCCCTGAGCTCCCTGTAATAGGGGCAAGTGGCAGGGGCAGCTCCAGACCAGCTGGCCAAGTCCCAGGCCAGGGCATAACCCTTCTGCAACTCCTTCACCTTGCTCCAGAAGTGATCCGGAGCGTGGGCAGGGTGACCCCAGATGACCAGGCCCTTGGCCAGTTAGATGAATACTTCCACATTCTGCCACTTGCTCCCCATCACGTGGAGCACCTCCTCCTCACCCCAGAGTCCCAGGAGGTCTCAGAGCTCAGCCTCCAACCAGGAGGGTTCCTGCCACTTTTTGGCCCCCCCGTTTGGCTGCCAGGGGTGCCTGTGTCCCCTCGGGGGGAGCTTTGGGGGTGCTCTGGGGGCTGGCTCAATGCCATGGTGTTGGCTGGAGGGGTTCAGGGTCTGTGGAGGGTGTGCAGGGCTGCCATATGCATGTGCTACTGCCTGCACGCTCTCAGCTTCCTGCCACAGGAAATCTGGGTCCATGGTGCTTTAAGGGCTGCTGCATGTGGTGATCATAGAGCCCTGCAGGGGCTGGACAGCACGTCTCAACCCCTCAGCTGATGGCCACCATGGAGGACCCCGCTATTTCAAAGTAGTGGGATGTGGATCGTCTACACACACCCTACTTTGACGCTGAACGTCAAAGTAGGACGCTAGTCCCATCTTCGGACAGGAATAGCGATTTCAACGACTCGCCACCTAATGTTGATTTCAACGCGCGTGTAGACGTGATGCATGCTATTTCAACATTGTGCCTGCTACTTTGAAGTAGCCGGCTAGTGTAGACACACCCCATGTTACTAAGTGCTTGGAGGGTATAAGTAGCTGTGCAAAGGTGATCTTCATCTTGGGTGCGCCTACACTAGGAACTAACTTTGAAGTTAACTTCAAAGTTAGGCACTACTTCGAAGTAGCCAGCAGAGAGTCTACACACATTTCCCCTTACTTTGAAATTAACTTTGAAGCAGGGAGCTTAACTTCGAAGTTCTTATTCCGTTCCTGGGAATGGAATAGTGCCCTGCTTAGAAGTTTAACTTCGAAGTAGGTTGCGTGTAGACACTCAACTTCGACGTTGCTTACTTCAAAGTTGTACTTCAAAGTAAGCGACTTCCAAGTTAATTTTGTAGTGTAGACACAGCCCTTGTGTAATTAAAAACAATTACAGTTTTTGCTTCTTAGGGTGTGCAGGTTATACTTTAAGGCACAATATTAGATCCTTGAGTATAAATAGAATGAGTGACAGAATATCTAGGAAAGAGAACAAGGAGGACAAGAGAAGAATAACTATATCACAGAGCTCTTGCAGATCTTTTGCAGAACATATCAGCTAAGCACGGAGCCTGAAAGGGCTGACAGCTTCACCAGGCTCTTGGGTAAGGTGGGCAGCAGGGCCCTGCTTCATGCTTCAAAGGGGCACGGCCTCAAGTGGAGGGGGTGGGGCTGGGGACAGCCGTCCTTCAGCGCCACATGGACCATGGTGCGCACACCCCCTCCCCCGGCTCCAGCCTTCAGAGCACACTGCGCAGCACTGTGGCAGTGATTTAAAGGGCCTACGGTTCCAGACACCAGCACTGACGCCCTTTCCCCCACCAGGTTGGTGGGCCCGACTGGGCCTAGTTTGCCTGGGGCCTGGGCTGAGGATTTAGCACATACTGAGCATTTATGCCATTAATATTATATGACATGGGCTCATCATGACTAACAAGATTATTTCTTTTATCATAAGCGTGTTACTTTTCTTTGTACTCATTGAGACAAATGATTGTATTAACTGCACTTATTTTTAAACGCTTCCTTCAATTCAAAACACAAAAAAGAAGTCGCAGGCATGTTATTTGACATAGTCAAACCGAGCATTAAAATCGACTTTATCACAATGCGGTAGGCATGGGACTGATCTACAGAATATGTAATACAAGAAGGTGCAATATCCCCAGTCATCACAGCTGAAGGTAAGGTAAGTCAGGTTTTCTGGAAATGACCATGTCCAAGCATATAAATGCTGGGGCTTCCTCAGCCCTATGCCACTTGGTTCACCAAGAACTCAGTTTGACTCCAGTTTTATCACCCAGCTTCCTTTCTTTGGTATGAAGCAAAACTATGCTGAGATGATCAAATGCAAGTGTAAGGGTGGACATAGGGCATACCACACTTCCAGCATCGCACTGAAACCCCTTTCCTTTATGTATATGTAAAACATTGTATTGCATTTACTATATGTTGCATCATGTTTTGGGACTCGCTTGTATCTGGGGTTACGGCATGCTCTGTCCAGGCACTGCCCATGTACGACTTACTCTTTACTTCAGCTTTATGTTCCTGACTCAGTTTAGGCTTAATAACTTGTTAATTGCAAATGGTTCTCTGCATGTTTGCCTTATCTTAGCTAGCACAGACATCCTGTCTCTTAGCTTATAGACTCATTTACCTCTCCTAACTAGTACAGACATTCTCCTTTCAGTCTCCTGATCTATTACCTCCCTAGTCCTGTCGCTCAAAATATTATGCTTTTCATTATATCTAATGACATGTCAAATCAGGCCTATGTTCCATTGCCTTTGTTTTTCTTTTTTATATTAGCTTACATTTTATTTTTGTTTTTTGTGTGCTTTCCTTTGTACTTTTGTCAACACATTTTCAAGACCACACTAGCTGACATTATTTGAACTATCATTGATATGAGGCTCAAAGTACAAACCAGGTGTAATAGGACAGGTTTTCTGGGCACAGCTAGAGAAATAAATCCAGGGTACCTTTGCTTAAAATCTGGGACACTTAAAGCCTCTGGCTGGGATTCCTTTCTTACTAAGGCAAATCCAACCAGCCTCCCCAGCACTTTTGCCATCCCCGCTGGCCAGCCAGAAGCCACACAAGCAAACCCACAGACTGCTCAGCTGTCTACCAGGCCAGGTCAAAACCCCCCAAATTCAGGTGAGCTGTTATTACACCTGTTTCACCAAACACCACACAAATTCTTCCAGTCCCCAAAGGGCCCAGCCTCAGCCTCCGGTCAATATATACTTGGATGTCACCCAAACAACCATGCAAAAGCCAGATCCTTAGATCTAATATCCAAGGGGTTATTAATACAAAAGAAAGAACAGGGCTGGCGAGAAGAATTGCTAAAGCAATACTTTACATGCATCAGTCATAACTTCTGATCCAAGCCAGTGATGTCACTGGCTGAATGTTGACTATCTCTGAAAGTTCTTTTCAGGTCACATAGATTCATTCATTGGAGCATTGTAGATCTGGCCCGCTGGGGTCCACATGCTGGGACATGGACCCTTGGAGACCAAGAGACAAAAGATCCAAGATAGACACTGCTAAATCCACATCATCCCTCTGAGGGATGGGCCCCCAGTCCAGACAGGCTTAACTCATGAGGACTGAAGACAAAGAAAATACCTGCCAGGGCCCATCTTATAGCTTTTCGTATGCAGAGGGAAATTCCATTCTTCTCCATAGGTCTTGGCTTACCACTTGACCACGTGGGTCACTGTGCTGAGTTTCCATTTGTTGTAGTTCCAGTAGGAAAACCCCACCATCACAAAATGGCTGTTGGCTGTGTGGGCCTTTGCTCATTCCATTGTTCTGGCTGGGGAGGAGCTCCATCTCCCTTTGTGAACCTCAGCACTGAGACCTTTCTCACACAGCTACAGAGCTAAAAATCTACAACTTTCCTTACGTGCATGATACGGACATGCAAGTAGCATACATAGATTCTGGGCATCATCAGCTTTCATTTGACACCTCACATGGCACCCCTAGCACAATATTTGGGGCAAATAGCAACACTGGGCATATAAAATGGTTTCCAGACCCAATATAAAAGTGTGACACCAGGAAAAGTGAATTCACCTATTGCAGAAGAGCCCCCCAAGGAGTGATTTCACATTATACACTTACTCTGTCTTTAAAGCATCATTTTGTAATTTTAACTTTGCTTTTATTTGAATTGCATTATTTTAAAAACTGGTATAAAGTCCAAACATATTTTCCTCTATCATCATAGGAAATGTAGGTGTGAAACAGAATGTAGACCCGTTAAAATAACATTCCCTGAGTACATACCAGAAATCTTCCTTTTTAGCCAACACATACTACCCACCTGGCCAGTTTTATTATACTAATGTTCCAGCAGTTCAGTCATACTGTACAATTTGGAGACTGTCCCTGCAATCCCTCCCAGAGTGAACCCACATGCTGGCAACTCTGTCTGTAATTCATTACCCCTGTACATGTAAGTGTTCCCCAGGTACAAATTAGAGGCTTCTCAGGCTACATCCACACTACCTGGTAGATCAATCCAATCAGGGTCAATCTTCCAGAGTTCAATTTTGCAGACCTATTGGAGACATGCAAAAGTGAACTATCGGGGTTGACAGCTGACCTCTGTATTCAATCTTGTGAGGAGTAATAAAGGGTGACGGGACAGATTTTTCCCCCTCTCAGTGAGGACAGCCAGGTAAGTAACCATAGATACATTGATTTCAACTATGGAATTGCTGTAGCTGGAATTGTGTAGCTACAATTGCCTTTAAGGTCTAGTGTAGACCTGGTCTCAGAGCTTGAAGTTTTTTGCAGCAGTACTTGAGGAGAAAAAACAAACTTCCTTTCACACTATATGGATAGCTACGGCTTCCCATTTAATTGATACAGTCATTGTATCAGACCCTTGTTGATTTGCTTATCCTGCACCAACTGGTGTTGCCTCTGTAGCCACATTTTTAAGTTTTCTGTGGTGACAAAAGACAACAAGTTTTCTAGCTCCATATTACTTAGCGCTGCTTTGACTTTGTATAGTATGTACCCCTCAAATAATACACATATTATTATTATTAGCACACGTTGACTTCATAACAACAGCTGAACAGAAGACAGTACAGGTTATTTGGAAACTAATATATTCAAGGAAGTAAAGACAGTCAAATAATGGTATAGCCCACTGTTCTAAGCTGATATGCACTTGCTATGTACAGAGGCCAAACTCATTCCCTTCCTGAGGTTTGGCTCTATTAGCTACTTGACAATTAATTTATCTGAAGTTCAGTCTAAGGTTTTGTCACAAAGTAAACTGCTCGAATCTTCCTACTTCATGACTGCTCAACCCACATCCTAGAGGCTTTATTTTTTAAGTCATTCCGACCTTCCCCTTGTTTGGGTATAGCAATGAAGAAACTGCCTGGGGGAGTCACTTAATCCTTTCCCAGCGAAACCATGAGCCTTCTGAGACAGAGTTCATTTTTCAATACATGTTGATAGAATACTACTGCAAAGATCCTTGAGTAACATCTCCAGTTACTACTGTAATCAAAATAATAGAGTACAAACTTTGTTACCCGGCATCCCCAGGGAAATGGAGATGACAGATAGCAAAATGTGCTGATTATTAGAGCTGGGGCTGGCAGCTGGCCTTGCTCTGTCGTCCCCCCCCTCAGCCCCCCGATCCCCCCACATACTTCCCCTCTCTGGCTGGGCAGTAGGTAGCTGGCCCCACTGCAGCCAGTCCTGGCCAGGACACCAGCCCATGGCCAGCAGCCCCAGTTAGGCATGCCAGTTAACCACATGTGCTGGTTATCTGAATGCTGGATAAGTGGGCTTTTACTGTAGTAAGTGATTTACATAGGACACACAGGAAATCCATATCAGAGGCAAGAACCGAATGTAGGTCATGTTGCTCCTCACTTCCAGGTAATTCTTCTTATCAAGTACCGGCCCATGTTCTCAGTATAACACTGGTGCATCAACTTCTGTAAATGAGCACATTAGGCTCAGACCCTTTGAAATTAGTTAGGATTCAGAGAGTAAAAATGGTTGAAGAAGAAACATCTAGAAGAAAGGTACTCCTTGTCTGTCAGCAAAACTATAATTTTACAGGTTTGAATAGAAGGTAATTTTTGAGAATTATTCCAACATTGGTATTTTACAAACTAAAACTGATTACAGATATTAACAATTTCTCTGTGTGTATCCCAACCCTGGGTTTCATTATAAATATGGATTTGATACATCATTTAATGTGTTACATCATTATAGTAACTGTCTGTATCCTAACCAAATTATATTACTAGGTCAGACTAGATTAAAGAATATTAAACATCTTCTCAGGTCTTGCCAGAAGAAGATAGAATTCTGGAAGCTTAATATATATGTATATAGTTCTTGCAGCTTAACAGAAGGGTAAATAGTGTATTGATCAAAGGAACTTCCATTAGACACACAACAAGATTTTTCAAGCCTTGTTGCAATCTGAAAACTCACACAATTTAAAATAAAAAAAAATGCATACCGTGTGTTTGAAGGCCTTTTCCAAAGCCTGCTGAAGTCAATAGAAACATCAATGATTTTAGATCAGGCCTCATTTGTTAGGTATACTTATTCCTCAGACTTTTAAAGAATTACATATGTTGTCCAGAATAAAAGCTTGCAACTCTGTAAGCAAAGCCTAAGAAATACCCAAGTCCCTGATTTATTAATTTATAATCCAGTCATTCTTTGTATCAATTCTAGGTATTGGTGCACTTTTTGCAGCTCATTGGCTTTTTCAGCAGCTAATCTCTTATAAACATTTCACCAAACTTATCCATGTGCTAAAACACGCTCAGTTGGTGATGAACAGGTTAAAGAGTTCCTCTCCAAGTGCAAATGGATGAACATCTTATTCAATGGACTGAAAATGAAAAATCCATTACAGTCAACATACTACACTAATTATAGTGAGAGATTGTGCCATGTACTCTCAAAGGAACTGAGAAACCACCTACTCAGCATCCTAATCAGCATCCTATACAACAAGCAGGAAAAAAAAATCAAGAATGACCTCTCTGAACTAGAGCTTCTCATAAATAATCAAGCTTCTACACAAACTGCCACATGGTGGGGCTTTACAAAGACAAGACACGCTATTTACAATTCTCACTTCATCTCCCCACAGAAATAATAGGACAATAAACTCTCTAAATGCCTCTGTGCCACAGGGTACTACCACTATGATATCCTCAACTCACTGGAAAACAAAAGACTTAACTCAGTAGAAGGGTCCCTCCTATAGCAGGGACTCTCTTTCTGCCCCCCCAGCGCCCACCATGCATGACGCAATTCTGCCTGTTTTTGTCTGAAGGAGTACTTCCAACACACCAATTAGCATCACACTGACCCACTAGGTCCCGCCTACCAACGCCTCCAGAAGAAAGATGCCATGGGGACTCCTTCTGATGTTCACAAGGGCAGTTTGGACTTCTACACTGAATGCTTCTGCAAACGTGCACAGGCTGACATTGGAAACAAAGAATGCCATGTGACACGTAACCTCTGCCGTGCAGAACACAGTGCTATTCACAGTATCAAAAACAACTCTGACATTATAATCAAAGATCCGGCCAACGTGGGTGCTGTGGTCATCATGAATAAGCCGGGTGATGAACAGGAGGATGCGAGGCAATGCAACACTACTACATTGTACGGGCCTCTTTCCTCTGATTCCACTGAGGAATACAAAAAAAAATTATACTATCCGCTCAAGAAACTCCCTGCTTCATCTTGGGACCAATTCTACATACACATGCCCACAGAGCCCAGACCAGAAGTATTCAAGTATCCATAAACCTGCAAACCCCAGACATCCTATCATATCACATACTGGCACCCTTACCGCAGGATTATCCTCAACTCTCTCCTCAAACCCTATGCTACTGGCACTCCTAGAGATATCTGAGACACCTTTGACTTCCTGAGGAACCAACAGAACATCCATAATCTTTCAGAAAACACCAACCTCGCCACCATGGATGTAGAAGCTTTTTAAACCAATATTCCACCTGAGGATGGATGACAAGTTGTCAGGAACACCATCTCCAATGATGTCATAGAACATATAGTGGCTGAGCTATGTGACTTTATCCTTGCCCACAACTATTTCTGATCTGGGGACAAAGCATACCTTCAAGTCAGTGGCACTGCTGTGGGCACCTGCATGGCCCCAAAATATGCCAAAATTTTTATGGCTGATTGGGCAGTTGCCCTGCATGGATAGAGGAAGGGCTAAAAACAGCCCTGGGAGAGCACTATCCTGGGAACAAATCAGGGGGAAGGATTCTGGCAGGCAATCAGAGCCCAGAAAGGCTGTATATAAGAGATGGGTTGCCAAGGTGAGCACTCTTGTTCCAGCCCTGGAGGGAGAGGGGCCTAGTTGCCTGCTAGAGTTGGATACCACAAACAGAGCAGTACTGGAGAAAGGCAGGGTGAACCAGGGAAGCTCTGGCTAGGCAAACCTCAGAGTCCAGGGCCTGAGACAAGGACTGAGGGTACTAGGGCAGCAGAGAGGCAGCCAGGGCAGCAGAAGGCAACAGGTGCAACCTCTTGTCAATGATGAGTGGCCATTTCAGATTGCAGTTTTCCGCTGAAGTAAGGGGCTAGATGAAGATTGTCAGTAGGTCATTGAGGCTATGTCGGTATAGGGGTTTGGGGTCCCTGAGATGGGAGGACCCCAGAGTTTGGGGCACTGCAGCAGGGCAGTACCCTAAGAGAAGGCTTCCATGCTCAGGGAGGGACGTGGGTCTTGATATAAGGTGGCGAACAAACTGATAGGCAACAGCAGGTGAGACACTGGCCAGAAGAGGGTGCTCCAGAGGCTGGAAGACTTAATTCCTCAGTGACCAGTAGGAGGTGCCACAGTGGTGAGTTGTACCCATTTCACTGACCTGGCACATTTCCTCAGCTCCTGTCCCCTAGTACGCCTCCTTTACTTATTCTGCATTGACGACATCTTCATCATATGGACCCCTTCCACAGGGGTTTCAACAATTTCCACCCACCACAATCTCAGCCTGGACCATTCACCAGAAGATATCCATTTCATGAACACTACTGTACATATCAATGAAGATCACATTAATACCACTCTACAATGGAAACCTACTGACAGCTATTCTTACCTACATGCTTCCAGCTTCCATCCAAGACCCACTGCACGATCCATTGTCTATAGCCAAGCCTTAAGATACAACTGCATCTGCTATAATCCCACCAACAGAGACAAACATATACAAGATCTTTATCAAGTATTCTTAAAATTTAATTATCCATTTGGAGAAGTAAAGAAACTGATCAGCAGACACAGACAAGTACCCAGAAGTCACCTACTTCATGATAGGCTGAACAATAAAAATAACAGAACACCACTTGTCATCACTTACCGCTTCCATCTTAAACCCCTCCAGCCCATCATCGAAAATCTACAATCTATACTGGAATACAATCCCTCAGTTTCAAAGGCCTGGGTAACAGACCAGTCCTCTCCTAGAGACAGTCATACAACTTCAGGAAATTACTCAGCAGCAGCCACACACCATAAGAGTCCCGTGGCACCTTATAGACTAACCAATTTTCTGGGCACATCAGCTTTCATGGGCAAAGACCCATTTCATCAGATGCATGTCCATGAAAGATTATGCTCCAAAACACCTGTTAATTTATAAGGTGCCACAGAACTTCTCGTTGTTTTTGCAGATACAAATTGATGCAGCTACCCCTCTGATACTTGACATCATAATACAGAAACGCTAATCTAGGAATCTATCCCTGCAAACCCCCTTTGCCAACTCTGTCCACATACCTATACTAGTGACACCATCATAAGACCTAACTACCTCAGTTACACCATCACGGGCTCATACACCTACATAAACACTAATGTAATATATGCCATCATCTGCCAGCAATGCCCCTCTTCTATGTATATTGGACAAGCCAGGCATTGGAATACACTTAAATCTATAAGGAAACACTTTAACCTCCCTGGACATTCAATAATGGATTTAAAAGTAGCCATTCCTTTACAAAAGGATTTTACCACAAGATTACAGGGAGATACCTGAATTGGAATTTATGTGCAAATTTGTCATTCTTGAATTAGGCCTCAACAAAGATCTCTATCTTATGCATTACGAGGTCAGTTTCCCCATCTTTGATGTTGTCAGGAACAGGACACATCCTACTTAACTTAATTTGCTTCAGCTGCTGGTCTTACTAACACCAGGTAACTCCCCTGGCCCCCTTTCTTTTTTTTTTCTTTTCTCCTCCCTTCATTCCCCTGTCCTTCCCTGCTTATAAACCCTGGATTCTAAGTCATCTGAAGAGGTGTGCCTTACCCACTTTCAATTGTTCTGTATTCTATGATTTGTCAGCTACAAATTTTCGCTATTTTGTCAGCTACAAATTTTCACTATTTTGATGCAACATGTGTACAACTTCCTTCAAAAATATAGACATGAGATAGAAATCTATTTCGTTGATTTTAAACACAGGAGGAAGAGAAAGAAATTCAAAATTATGTTCCATTTAGCTATCTTTTATGCTCTTTTTGTTCTGGGCTCAATTTACATTTAGGATCAGTAATGTGATCTAAGAAATGGAAAATTTCTCTAGATCCTCTGAATCATTGTTCAGTTTTATTGTTATTTGGTTCAAGTGCTTTTATTTTTGCCAATTATCAAGTCAGATTTCCACTAAAACTGCAAGACTACTTTTCTCCACCTGGAAGCTGTCAAGTCACTCTGAAACTTCTTTGTAGAGTCTGTTGTGGGAAACATGCGATATTTTGATCAAAGTTTTCCTTGTGGTTGCTTTCCACATATTTATGGCATTTGCAGCCACATGCCAAGATGCTGATGGTCCTGAGAGTTCCATTGGTGGTGGCACACCAATCCTTTTTCAGTCAACCAGAAAGGATAATTGTTCATGGTTGCAGGGGAACTTATGGATCTTCCACAATGTGCTTTAGGACTGTGTTATTTTCTTTCTCAGTGAATTTAGACAGCGTGCTGAACAGTCATTAGATAGATACTTTTGAAGAATAAACCTGAGAAATTCTCTTATCTTTTCTCACTTTATTTTCACTATCTAAACATATGGCAAGGCCTCCTGGCAATGATCTCCTCTGCCTTCTTGGATGGCACCTTAAGAAACTTGGACTCATTATCCTGTGGTTTTCTTTTCAAATGTATTTTGAAGAGCATAAAGTAGGAACACTTGCTTGGATGGTTATAGCCATCACCTTCAGTGAAAACTTTTGTATTAATGCAGAAGTTAATATTTTTTCTTAATTTCCTTGATTTTTTCACTTTTTCTTGACTTCCAACATATAATAGAGAACCTTCAATTTAAATTTTCATACAAGTTGAACCTCTCTAGTCTGGAACTCTCAGGACCTGACCAGTGCCAAACCAAAAAAATTTGCTGAATGATGGAAGGTCAATGTTGTCTAGCAGCATTACCAATACTTGCACTGCTTACTGGGCTCCTAGAAGACATTTAGGGATAAATTAGAGCTAAATGACAGGATGTTGAGATCCAGAACTGGTGGCTGTAAACAAACTTTGTGGAACCATGGGAAACTTGGTCATACCCAAGATAAGTGGACATCCAGCTAACTAAAATCGTGCCAGATTACAGATGTTACTGAACCAGTGAGTGCCAGATTAGACAGCTTCAACCTGTACTATGGTGCTTGAACCATTTTGTAAAATTGCACCTTTTCTGCTACACTGAACATGACAGATGGTTCAGATTTCTTTATTGAGCTCAAGTCTTTTCCCAGTGATTGTTGTCATGGAATTCTCAATGACTAAAATTTGCCATTTTCTGGGTACCATTTTCTGGGTATGAGGGGTAAGCAGAGATTGCTCCTGTACAAAGCGGATGTGGGAAGGTCTGGTAAAAGGATTATGATCATCACTGCAGCTCCTTTCTGATGACAATAACAGCATAAAAAATCTCAGTTGCAGTCTTAAGAAACTCATCAGTGTTTTATTTTTCTACTTTAGTAGACGTGGTTTTATTCAGTGGCATATTTACCCTGAAGAATATGAACACCAGTATTCTGCATTTTCTGAAATGAGCCCAGATCCTTTCCATCTGGCTAAAAACATTTGCCAATATTTGCATTGTGCTTACAGAAAAAAATATCTATTTTCATTTTCTCCAAACTATTTAATAGCTTATTTCCTACCATTTCCTTAATTTTGGGCCATATTAAGTCAAACTCAGCAACTAATATTGTTAATCACTAATTGTTAATCGATCACCTGTTTACATCATTGATCTGCAGTTTCACATTTATTCCATTTAGATGAAAAACAGCCAGTTGCTGAAAACTGAACATTAAGAAGTGCTGGTCAGCTTTACATAGAGGCATGAAGTCACAGATCTTTCCCATCTTTCTGAAGTTTGTAGATTGTAGCAAATCAAGTCTTCTGAGAGTTCAGGTTAACACCCATTCCTCTCTTTTTAATTATTCAGTGACAACTAATTCCAATGACTGACTATGCCTCCCTCTCCGTAACCCATATATTGTCAAAGAATCAAAGTTTTGACTTTTGAAAGACCGAAATTACAGGGCATTGCTCTAGGTCCAAACACTGACAATGACCATTATGCCCTCAGAGTTGGATGGAGAAAGACCATCTTAGGACACGTGCAATGAGAAGGTCACAAAAGGTTTTCTTATGCTTATGTTGAAGTCAATGGGTGTTTTGCCATCAACTGTTGTAGTGGGAGGAGCAAGTCAAACAGCAAGAAGAAATAAGAGTTTTGTGCATAAACCTGTGGTTGTTAGCATCTGTCTTTTACACATGAGCATTGTTCAACGTGAGCTATATGGAGGGCCGTACTGAAAAGCATTGCCTGTTGCAACATAACTGCTTTTATGTTGTTTTATGTTGTTTCTCGGAATTGAAATGTTATTCCCTGTAACCACTTGAAACTTTAACCAATTCTGATAGGAAATACTGAAGACAAGAAAAAAATACCCGTCTGTATATTCTGTTTTTCGATTCTCCACAGTTTTTAAACAAATAACTTTTACTTGTTTCTTAGTGATCCAAATATTATTGTCTCACTATCAGTTCCTTTTCTTGATAAGTAGTTTCAAAGCTGTTTTAATCTGAATGTAGTTCTTTCCAGATTCTGTTTATAATATAATTTCTTTCTTACTCTCTGTGTTGTGGTGAAAAACATTGTTTTGACTTTGCCTCTAGCATTTCAGGCTTCTTATATTTTAAATAGGGCATGTGGCAGCTATACTGATTCAATAATAAGATATTTTTGAGCACCAGTGTTTACCCTTTTATCTTTGTAGCAGACTGATATCTTTACACTACGCAAAGCTCACATGTCAATGTTCACAGTATGGTTTGAAAAAACTGACCACAGTTATTATCCCAAACCTTTGCTTTACTAGAACGAAAGCATTGAGAGTGGGTTTGCGCCTATAGTGCAGACCTGGCTAAGATAGGTCACATGAAATGAATTTACCTGTCCATCTGATCTGACATACTCAATAAGGGAGTGGATCAGGCATGTTCAGATTTTGGTCTCCAAAATCCTTTTCAAGTAGCCTGGAGAACTGCATCCCAGTTAGATTTTTTGGTGCCTTGCTTACATTCATCTCTGATGGACCCAGTGCAATACCATATTGGGTATGCATAGGTTAGAAAGACAGATAAATCTACTTACAGTTCCCTGGCTATATTTTTACGCAACCACCCCCAACGCTATGGAATTAGCAGAAGGACATCAATGAACTTTGCTCTGAGCTGTTGCCTTGATGGCCTCATACCCTTTTACTTGTGCAGGTGCCTTCTTTTCAACACATTATGATCAGTAGATCAGTGGTACTGCAGCAGGTTGCTGGTATTTAGCGTGAGCAGGAGAAGAAAATACCTGCTTTGCTTTGTGTGAAAAAGTATGAGGCAGCAGACCTTAAAGCAGAGGAGGGCAGGGGGCATGTGGTTATCAGGGAATCAGACAAAAGAGGTACCAGAGGAGAAGGACGGTCAGCCCTACCTGAGCCAGTGTATTCAAGACCAGACAGTGTAGTCTAGTATGTATTTAGCTATTCAGTAAGTCTAGGGCTCCCATCTGGCCAGTTTAAAAGCCCAGCAACTGCAGAGTGGAAAAATATTCAACCAAACAGCTGAAAAACATGTGCATCAGCCTACAATCAGTGACATAAGTCAGCTAAAAGCCAGCCAGCCAGCCAGCCCCTCCTGGGCTCTCAGTAGGATCTGTGGTAGGGTGAAAAATTCACCATTAGAATTTGGTCTGCATTTGTTACGCACCTGTGTTGAATGCCACAGTCACATAAGCTGGAGACTCAGCACTTGATCTGACTTACAAAAAATCTCTACCAAAAGTGCAAAATCACAAGACAGAGAAAAGAGAGTTGTTTTTTTAATTTAAATTTTAAGCCTCCCTCCTCCCCTAATTCTCCCTCCTCTGAACTGAAAGGGATTTTTTGCCCTTGATTTTAACATGAGCATTTCCCCCTTCACAAACTAGAACATTTTAGTAGACTAAGGCACCATATGCTAAACAAGCATGAACTGTGTTAATTGCTGCACATAGGAAGCAATTTGCAGTGCATAGTAAGAACTTTATTGCACCTGCAAACTTTGTGTACAATATAACCAATGCTATTATTCTTGTGTGCCACTAGATGGAGCTCTTTCTCTCTCCAACTATATTTACATGCTCCCTAAATACTACATCTTTAGGGAATCATAACATTTAAGGGCATAAGGTACCTGTGTGATCATACAGTCTGAGCTGCAGCATAACAAAGGCCATAGAATTTCACTAAGTCATTTCTGCCTCAAGCTCATAACTTCTTGTACTCAAGAGCACAACTTTTAGGAAGACATCCAGCCTTGTTTTAAAGGCCTCCAGGGATGGAAATTCTCCATGAGTTGGTCCAATGAATAATTACCGTTACTACTAAAAAGGTGTGTCTCATTTCTGGTCTGATTTGTCTAGCTTTAGCCCATGAATACATCTGTTTTATATACAGCTCTCATAAGAAGCTGAAAGCCAGCAATTCCTGAGTTCTAAGATTGTTTCTGCCACGTGATTTGTTAGGTGGCCATGAGCAAGCCAAATCCGGCCTGACTATGCCTGAGACCTGCTCTGGTACACAACAGAAACTCTTGTGGTTAGGAGTGCAAGGGCTGGCACCACAATTCGCTCTAGGTGGTGCAAAAGTGGGAAAGCAGAACACATGCAACCTCTGCCTCCCCAACCTCCCACATTAACTTCAGACGGAGGAAGCTGATGAAAGGAGCACGATACCATCAACTCAGGGAGAGTGCCTGCAAAGATAGCTGGGCTCATTGGACAGAACATACAGTGTTCTACAAAGAAGGTGCTTGCATAGCCTGCTGTGCTGCCCAGATACTCCTGAGAGCACTCTCACTGCTTCAGCACAATGCCTTGCAGAGCACCCACTGCCCCAAAGTTCATAGTTGATTTTTAATCTGTCTCACTCTGTTTCCTTGCCTGTAAAATGGGGCTAGGACTCATTGACCTGCTTTCTATAAGCTTGGTGAGAATTAGGAAAGGTTGTACAGCTCTTGAAGATGCTAAGTGCCAAGACTCACTGCTTTCAACCTTCTGAATTTTTAAGTTATATTTGTGTTTTAAAGCTTTAATTCTGCACTTAACACAGTTTACGGGGGGGGAACCCTACTAAAATCTGATGATGTTAATTTAAGAAGTTCCATGGAGAGTTCAGGGCTGTCAGGTTTAATTTATGCATGGTTTCTTCAAGATACTGATGTTCATGACTGGACATTCCTAGTTCAAAGAGATAGAAAAAGAAAATCAGAGGCCCATCAAAGCCCCAAATAATGTTAAAAACCTAGCTCATCTCTTTTCAAAAGACCCTGGGTCATCTCTGATTCTGTAAATTATTTTCCCAGGATCAGAAATGAATCTACTGCCTACTTGATGCAGTAAATTCAAGTTTATGTAACAGTGGCTGGAAGATGCTGAGTGGGGCAAGAGCTACTTCAAAGCCAGGAGCAGCGGAGGAAGGAAGCACAGAGTGGGCATTTGTAGGGTTATCTACAAAGATGAAGAGTGTGGGGTTGTCTGTAGATGCTGCATGCTCTCTCTCTTCTTCCTTTCCAAGACCCGTCAGTAAGATGGGGCAATTCTGAGCCTTGTGATGGGGTGTCAGATGGAGGGGAAATAGTTTGGAACCTAGGATAATTTTTGAGCCTGCAGATGGCGGGTGGGGCGGGGGGGGGCGTGTGTTGAGGGCAGGAGGGAAGAAACTGGTGTGTTCTGCCCTTGGGAGTGTCAGGTGAGAGAGGCTTCAGAGCTAAGGGCATGGGAGTGTTCTGTAAGGAGGTTGACAGGAAGAGGTGTGGTTCTCAGTGTAACCCTACTGGCAAGTGGAATCAGTAGGACCCACTAGGGCTAGATTCAATATCTAGGGCTTCCTTTCCATCCGATCAACACAGAACCAGCTTGAGCTCTCACCCAGTAACCTGGAAAATTTACCCACCACCCCAGGAGCCTCTGAGAGGCAACACTTCCCCACTCACAAGCACAGAGCCAGAAAAAAGAAAAACTTTTAAAAATGGAAGGAAAGTACCTTGCGATTAATTTGGAAACGTTGGCAACAGGATTCATGAACATAAATCTTGAGCAAAGATCCATCACAAGTAGGTTGAGCAGTGACCTTTTCACCTCAGGTTCTCAAGTGCAGCATCTCAAAAGACCCCTTCACACATCCAACCCTTCTTTGCACTCCACTTGCTGTTGCTGCCCTGGGTCAGCGCAGACCCAGTGTTCCAAGGTGCATCTGCAGAGCTCACCTCCCACCGTGGGCAGAGCAGGTGGTAAATAAGCATCTCACTAGCTCTGTTGGCTGCTTGTGATATGTTTCTGCTGCTGCCCTGCTTGTCATGCCTCTGCCACTGCCCTGCTGGCTGTCAGGCTCCATCTGCTTCCATCGACTTCGAAGACATAGCGTCTGCATATTGATCTCATAGTAATTTTCAGCTCTTTTGCAGGCTGGGCAGAAACACGCAAACTGCTCTAGGGCCATACCCTAGGGGAGGGTGTGCAGCTTCCTGAGCAGAACACCTTTTCCACCCTTCTTATTCTCACAAGGCTCTAATAGTGGAGCCCCTGCTTAAGAAGATCCTTTCTGCTAAAAGTGAGCCCTTTCCTTTGGACAGATTAAGCACTGTGCTGTTTTTCTGTATTCCCACAATAATTACACATGAATAACCATATTTCACTATTTCTGGTTTTAGTACTAACATAATTTTTGACCCAATGGCTACGTCTACACGTGAAGCCTACATCGAAGTAGCCTATTTCGATGTGGCGACATCGAAATAGGCTATTTCGATGAATAACGTCTACACGTCCTCCAGGGCTGGCAACGTTGATGTTCAACTTCGACGTTGCGCGGCACCACATCGAAATAGGCGCAGCGAGGGAACGTCTGCACGCCACTGTAGCACACATTGAAATAAGGGTGCCAGGCACAGCTGCAGACAGGGTCACAGGGCGGACTCAACAGCCAGCCGCTCCCTTAAAGGGCCCCTCCCAGACACACTTGCACTAAACAGCACAAGATACACAGAGCCGACAACGAGTTGCAGACCCTGTGCATGCAGCATGAATCCCCCGCTGCAGCAGCAGCAGCCAGAAGCCCTGGGCTAAGGGCTGATGCATACGGTGACCATAGAGCCCCGCACGGGCTGGAGAGACAGCGTCTCTCAACCCCCCAGCTGATGGCTGCCATGGAGGACCCCACAATTTCGACGTTGCGGGACGCGGATTGTCTACACGGTCCCTACTTCGACGTTGAACATCGAAGTAGGGCGCTATTCCGATCCCCTCATGAGGTTAGCGACTTCGATGTCTCGCCACCTAACGTCGAAGTTAACTTCGAAATAGCGCCCGACGCGTGTAGCCGCGACGGGCGCTATTTCGAAGTTAGTGCCGCTACTTCGAAGTAGCGTGCACGTGTAGACGCAGCTAATATTAGCTAAGTTGGTTACAATGAGCAAAACACCACTCCATCTGCTGAATCTCTAGCAGGTCTAAGCAAAGCGGGACCAACTGTATTTACAATAAATACACCCAAGATCTCTTCGCCCTGCCAGCAAGCTGTCAAAGCATTAATTCAGACCCTGCTTACATCAGCTTGAGGGCTAAGCATGTGCAGGAATTTCTAAGTAGCTGGGTGGGTTTCAAAGCTGCTGAAGTTCCCTGGGGGAAATCCAGATGTAGGAGGGGATGGCTCAGTTGCTAGGATTTAATAGGGAGGTTAGAGGAAGAAAGAATGAAGCAGCAAGTGGATTGGTAGGGGGTGTGTGGTGGGAGGTGCTTGGCATGGCGTGGCAAGTAGATTGGAAAGGAAGGAATGGCAGTAGGAGAACAGTGAAGTATCAAGGGCTGGGAGTACATTTGGTTTCTACCATCTACCAAAATATATCCTATTTTTCATTCTGGAAGAGGGAGGAGAGGGGTCCCCCTATATCTTCTAACTTCGCCCCATCCTGAGTGAGCCAGCATTTTACCTGGAAAATCTGACCTATCTGTCTGGTTGAGATAAGGGTATAGATTATGACTTGCAGCCCCACTACTCCTGTTGGGAACCAGATTCACTGATGCAGTGCATTGCAACATATTAGGCAGCTATGGAGAGAGTGGCTCCTGCAAACATTCTCTGCAAACAGTCCATTTCCAAACAACAAGCAGTCCTGTGGCTCCTTACAGACTAACAGATTTATTAGATCATGAGCTTTCATCAGTAAAGCCCACTTCATCAGATGTGGAAATTACAGACTCTGGGGTTTATATAGCAGCAAAATAAAAAGTAAGTCACCGGTTAATTGTAGGATCAGTTGTTATTGAAAAGTAATTTAGTTTGTATTTTGGCGCTATATGTATCTCGGATTCTGTACTTTCCACTCCAACTCATCTGATTTTTAACCACAAAAGCTCATGACTTATTAATGCATTGGTCTTTAAGGGTAGGTTTACATAGCAAAGTTACTTCAAAATAACTAACCTAGCATCTACACAATGCAACTGTTATTTCGAAATAGTGGCTGGCTTCCTTCGAGGTTGGGAAGCCTCATTATACGAGGAATAGCACCTATTTTGAAATAGCCAAGTGCTACTCTGAATTGCATTTCTGGAATAGCTTATTTCAAAATAAGGCTGCTGTGTAGACATACCCTGAGGTGCCACAGGCCTGCTTTTTGTTTTTAAAGTTACAGACTAACATGGGTTTTTGTTCTTTTTGTGTCTTTTTGAAAAAAAGAGGTGCTGGTGCTCAGCTGGATCTCTGTCCCCTCCCCACAGCCAGTCCCATGGCCGGGGCTGCCCAGGTGCCCATACTCAGTACCAGCACAAAAAAGCACTATCTATCTATCTATCTATCTATGTCTACGTCTACGTCTATACTATGAGATAAATTCAAATTTAAGGCAGTTAGCTCAATATCACTACGTGACTGTCTTCACTGTAAATATCAGTAGGTCGATTTAAGGAGCACTAATATCAATACCATAATATTGTCAGTACCTGCTGGGTGTAGCGTCAAGTTTGTATTTAAAAGGCTGAATAAAGGCCAGTTTGGGAGAGCCATATCTTAAAATCAAATTTATTAGCCTCCAGAGGTGTCCCGCGTGGAACCCACAATGCCCTTCACTGCTCTGCTCTGGCCACCCTGCTCCAGGGGTGCATGAATTAAGTAACAGGAAGACAGTTAATTTCAAATCAGGACCAGGAAGAGTCATGTGTGTATGAGAGCCTGAGAAATGTCTTTCTTTCTTTGCTATTTGCTCTGTGCGAACATCTGCCCAATGCAAATAGCCCCAGCACAGAGTTCGTGGTTCTGTCTCTACACTTGGTATTTTTTTCTGCGCTGCCTGGCGCCAGCCGCTGTCCTGCCACACTACGTGGCAACAAGGCTGTGTGGGGTGTTGTGCTTGCACAAGAGGCCAAGAAACTTCTCTCAGTGGTTTGCATTTGTGTGCGGCTCCTCTCTCTCCTCCACAGGCGCCACTCAGTTGGGGTCTTTCCTGCGCTCATCCACGTCACGTGGCTAGCCCTCAACCCAATAAAGGGACAGGTCTGCTGTTCAGTGCTGACCATGCTGCCAGGCAGCACCATGTCCTGACTTGAGTGTGGTTAGGGATCCAAGGGCAGGAAAGAATTTTGGGGGCTTGCAGCTGCTGGGCCAGGGCGGGAGATTCACCCATTGGCTAACATTTTTGGGGACTTTCTGCCACATGGGGGGACTACATCTATTGTCCCCCAACCAAAAATCTTTTTGGGGCCTTTCTGCCAACAGGGGGAAGTCTCCCCTCTAGCGGCTAAGATTTTCAGGGCCTTTCCGCTCCGCGTGGGACTACTTCAACTGGCACCCCACTGAAACTCCCCCATGTCCCCTGCCCCATAAAGGATCTGGTGGGCCCCTGGCAGCTAAGATTTTCAGGGCATTGCTGCCATCCCCCATGTTGGCATTGTCTGTGTAGTGAAGAGGGAAGACAAAAATCTTTTTTTTACTAGTCTTTTCCATGCTCTTTCTTCAAACTTTGCATCCCTTCAGGGAGGGAAGAGTGGGTGGAGGGCCAGCTGAGAATACAGACTGTGCACAGAAGATGTATAGAGGACTGGGAAGCCAAATACCCTCCCTTCAGCAACTCACTTTTTTTCAAAAAGCTTTACTATGTATTCTTTCATCATGCTTTTCATTGTCCCTTTATTATTTACGGGGATCAGATACAATCACGGGAGGGAGACAGTCAGTGGATGGCCAGTTGAGAAGACACACACTTGCTGATTTTTATAAAATTCTTGATAATTGAGTTATAGAAGAAAGAGATTTCTGTTAACTTTGCCATCTCTGTGGATGCCCTACTTTTCCTTCCTTCCGACTGGAAAAATGGATGTTTGCTTACCCCGGGAGGGGAATGAGGGCAATGCAGTGTGGCAAGATGATGTCAAAGACCAGCAAACAGTCCCAGAATGCTACAGGGATGAGGGAACTGTGGGATAGGCTCCCACAATGCACTGCTGCAACAGTCGATGTTTGCTGATTGAGTTTGACAGCAATAAGTTGACTTTGTGAGGTGCATGTGGGGGGGTGAGGATAGTCACATTCGAATTTATAAAATCCAGCATTACAAACTCAATATTAATGAATTTGAATTTATTTCTCACGGCTACTTCCCCAAGGGAGAAATCCTTCAACACAGTTCCACATCTGATAAGTAAAACATCCCTTTACTTCGTCATCACACTCCCCACCTCTGCTACACCTCACCCAACAGGAACACCAGATGCCTGCAGGGGGGAGGGCGTGCAGGGAGGGCCAACCAGAGGGGAAGGAAGGGGGCACGTGTGGCCATTCCATTTAGCAATTAACATTTTAGCTGGGGAATAAGGGGGCAGTGCACCTTCTGTGTGCTTCCATGAGTCACCTGTGCCACCCAGAGTTGAGCATCAGAGAACAGCATAGCACCAGCATCTGAGGGTGCATTCGGGCAGGTCTGTTTTTTGTCCTGAGGCTCCATCATGTAACCCGGCGATACCATTTTCACCCTTAATGGTGCTGGGCAGTGGGGGCCAAAGTTCATTCAGTTTTGCTGTGTCCTTCTGCCGTCCCACTGACTTTAATGACAGTTGAGGGTTCTCAGGACCCTTCAGGATTGCTCAGCACTTTGCTGGACTGTGTCTGTGGGCAGCATGCAACCTACAAACCTAGTGTCAGGGCTGAAAGGTTTGCATGGTGAGGGAGAAAGGAGGGGTACAGGAACCAGGCTTTTTGAAAAAGACAGAAAAATACCCTTTCTATAATGTATGGAGACATGTTTATTTGTTGTAAAGTGTTCACAGATTAGGTATCATTCTCTCAATGAATAGAAGGCTAGGGGCCAATAGGGAGTTCAGGTGTGGTGACAGCATGCTAAAGGCAACAAATACATGGAAAAAGTTGCCTATGCAAGAAACAATTGGTGCAAGGGTGAGAGGGATAGCTTGAGCATTAGCCTGCTAAACCCAGGGTTGTGGGCTCAGTCTGTAAAGAGGCCATTTAGTAATCTGGGGCAAGTAGGTTAAAAAGGGACGGTGCTTAATCCTTCCAAAAAGGTGGGGGACTGGACTTGATAACCTCCTGAGGTCCCTTCCAGCTCTGTGAGATAAGTATTTTTAAAGGCTATGCAGAATTTTGAGACACCTTATTTGTCAGGGGAAGGAAACATTGAAGGTCATGCTTGTAGGCAAGGGAGCAGGAGGGTGGGATTAAGCTAAACCAAAAGAATGAGGCATGTTGGTTCTGATGGCTTTTTCTTGTTGTTGAAATTTCTTGTGTCTTTAATATTGCTACAGAAAATGCAGCACTGATGCACTCAGTCTTGTTCCTAATCTTATCAAGCCCATAAAGGAAAGTTAGACAGGCATCTGATCTTTCTGAAGTCTGCATTTTCATAAATATTTCCCGTGAGGAGTTTGCAAAATTGAAATTGGTTTGATAACCCAGCTTTGTTCACTGAGCCTTAGATCCCGAGAGAGCTGTGAGAAAAATGAAAAGATTTTAGCAGAACATAATCATAGCAATTCAGCACAATGGCACGGAGACAAAGATAAGATGAGAAATAACGTACTGTTCCCTGTGCTTTCCTTGTTCTCTCATTTGTGTGATAATTTCCATGCCTCACCTTTGAAAGATATAATTACAGTAATTGCAGTCTGAATGTGTCTGAGAGTTATATTCTGCAGCACCTATTCCCCTTGACATTTTAGCTTTTAAACTAATGTCAGATCTTTGCCGAGTAAATAGAGGTGGGGGTGGAAGGGCTGATTCTCTGTGGTGTAAAGGGATCTATGTGCTGCTGTGACAGTCACAAGCTGCCTGAAAGCCAAAGAAGGATCCTTAGAAGGGTCATTGTTGACAGACCACTTCCAGGGCCAGGTTCAGTCATAGGCTCCATAGGTCTGTGCCTAGAGCTGTATCTCCCAGAGTTCCATATTTACCTCAGAATCTGAGGTTTTACTTACACAAAAAAGTAAGTTTCTATTTCTTGTGGTGAAGAAAAACTTGTAAATGTGAGCCCAGAGTAACTAATGCAGTGAGGATTGCCTGAGTCAGCAGAATCCCAGGAATAATAGCTCAGAGAGGAATGAAAAGCCCCATAATTTACCTAGAGCTGTGTGAAGGATTCAGTACAATTCTGGCCTGTATGTCTTTCTAAAAACGGGCACTAGCTCAAACCGCAGTTGTGGACTTAATGCAGAGATTCCTGGCCTGTTCCTGGGTCTGCGTTAGGCGGGAAGTCAGACTAGATAGTCACAAGAGTCCCTCCTACACTTGTATCTACAGATTATTGTTACACTGACCCAAACTGCTGGCATCAGTCTGCAAATAGGCGGTCTCGAAAAAGCAACTAGATGCTCATCTGCATATTTTCTCACTGGCAGACGCTGCTGCCATCACGAAAAAGCTGTGTAAACGTGTGTCTGCAGGTGAAACTCCCCTTCAGTCATCAGCCTCTCATGCCTGATTTTTTCCAGTCAGTGAAACCATAGCCTGAGTGTTCAATATGTCTCCATAGGGCGTGAATGCCAAGACTTCCTGTTCCAGGGAGCTGCATCATTACTATCCCAGGTCTCTGGTTTTGGCCATAGCAGAGTGCAGCAGACCCTGCTCTGTCACTGGAGTAGATACATCTGAGGTAAATACTGGGCAGCTCCCTTCTATAGGGACAAGGAGCTGCATGCTGCTGCCCTTATCACTCTGGCAGAAGCGGGAGGCATTGGGGATAGGGTCAGGGTGAGAGGCAAAGGAACAGGGTACAGTATATCCTGGTGTGCCTAGATTGCCTTAATTGGGCCCTACGTAAATCCTACACAGTTCCTTGCCACGGGGGACTGTGGTTGGGTGAGAAAGGGGGTATGATCTGCCTTTGGCCAGCTGGTAGCTGCTACAAATCAGAGCATTCCTCATGTGCTCTGAGGACTGGACAAGAGTCCAGCCAGAACTAGGATCAGGGAAATGCAACAGTAGCTTAAAATCACCTTTCCATCCCCTGAGCTGTGCATTATCTGGCCCAGGGCACCTAGTAACTTCAAGTAACATCATCACGTGTCCAATCCGCATTAAAAGAAGAGCTTGACATGCAAAATAGCTAGCGCTGCCAGCTATCGTGTGCTGTAAATAGACTCCTACAGAATAACAATTGTGGTACTAGAAGCCATTAGATGTTAAGGACCTGACTCTACATCCTTGTGCACAGGCAGACACTTGAAGTCAATGGGGGGCATCACATGAGAGGTACAAGCTGCAGGATATAGGTCTAAATTTATACTTTATGCACTGATAAAAGGGATGGGATTTTGTTCTTCTCCCCCTCATGAAGAAGTTTTGTGATAGCCAACTGTATACTTATAGTCATTGTTTCAGTCGAAACACCAGTCTAAGTCTCCTGACAAGTGTTTAATATTTTGTACAAAAGACCACAAAGGGTTCACTTTCCCACATTGGGTTTCAACATTTGCCACCAAATCAGTCAGAGGAATCATGAAATTAAATGAGGTCATGCTCTGCTTGTGTACACAGGGCATGTATGCTGCTTCGGAGACAATGGGGAGAAAATAACTTTGGGATGGGAAAGGCCCACAGCCATAATCAGAAGACTAATGTAGACTGTAAATTTTCAGGCAGTCTGCTTACTTTCTCCTTACGATAAATTACTCCTTTGTAAACAGCACAATTTAAGGAAAAAAACTTTGCTGGTTGCAACTGTGTTGTTTATGTGGACAGAGAAAGCCCTGTGTCTGAGTCACTGATTTTTCCTCCAATGCAAAATGAAGTCCAAGGTCCTGAAATCTTTTCCCGCTCAGTAGAGGTGCCACAGGAGTTCACACCCTTCCATTTTATTTGGTTCCATCACCTTGCATTGAGCCATGTTGACATTTAAAAGAGCTCAACAGAAAAGAAGGCTAGTAAATTACTGGTAATTCACTCTAGAACATGGGACAGACGCACCAAAGGCACACTGGTATATTTGAAAGTTTTACCTCTTAACTACATAACTTTGGGTTGCTGTTGTTTAATTTCTTTTTAGCAGGTTCTCTTTGTGGCAGCATGAACCTGAGACATCCAAATGTGACTATTCCCTGGTCATTCTTGACCTCATAAGGTATATTATTATATAACAAGAAGGTTTCCCCAGGCAACACATACAGAGTGATGCAACAAATAGATCAGTCTGAGCAGTGTTTTTCACTGGTATTTGCTTTTTAAGCTAGGTTGTGTGGAGTGTCTTTCTTAAGGTCACAACCAGACCCTGAGCCAGTGACTCAGCTCCTCCTGGTTCCTACTCCTTTTTGTACCAGCCATTGGGACCACAGCACTTTCTCTTGGTATTATTACATCTCTGAGGTTTCGTGGCTGAGAAGTGTGAGCTGCATAGATTTTGGATATTGAAATATTGATTATTGGTTTTTCAACAGAAGTTCTTAGAGGGGTGTAGAAGAAGAAGAAATATCAAATATAAAACCAGCTTCACCTCCTCTTGTTCTCTCCTCTTCCCCAGAGGAATAAACTTTCAATTCATTCTATTGTATTCTGATTCCACTTAACAAGATGTTTCTCTCCAACGGGCAGTTTCTTAAGATCCTGCAAAACTCTCACTCATCATGCAATCTTCACTTGAGACATGAAAATTCCAGTGGTTTTAGCTCCTAGGGCTTTATGTGAACTTTCTGTAGTTTTGGCTTGTGAGGCTCACACAAGTTTATTTTTTGCTTATAGTTTCAATTTTGAATGAACCCCAAAAAATCCAAAGTGAAAATAAGCTGAAATGGCCAATTTTTGCCTAGTTTCAGATGGAAACCATGCAAAACCACTGACTTTGGCCTGCTTTCTGCCTGAATCTATAAATAGGGCCTTCAGTTGAAACTCAGCTCTAGTTTATGCAAACCACAGCCGAGGCTCATGTGAAAGTTTATGAACTTTGGCAAATGTTTCAAAGACCCTTGCCTGTGCTTGGTGCTTGTAACAAAATCTGAACCCTGCTGAGTTTTACCTGCTTGGTTTGAGGTTTCATTGCAAAACTCTTACACATTCTACTTTCTAATGCTCCATTCTTCGTCATCAATTTACTTCTCCATGAAACATGTTTTTCCATCTGAGAAAAGGGGCAGCAAGGCTTCCCCAATTGGGAGGTCTACACTTTAAGAATATGCCTTAACTTATTTTAAATGGAGCTAATCACCAATATATTTTGTGAATGTCCATCCCTCAGAAGAAAACTGACCATACCATTCATTTTCTGGTTTCTGGTTTCCATTCCAAATTCTGCACAAACTATGAGCTAGTTTCTGCTGAATTACATCATGTCAAAAATGACCTTCATCAAGGACATTTTTTTTTTGTGGCTAATACATTAGGCTCTTCAGTCCATTCACCTGAAATAAAAGTATAAGCTTGTCTTAGTAGTGCTATCACAGCTCATTTGATTATTCATAGTTTGTTCTTTGGTCTAGCGTACCAGCGGCTTTTTGCTAGTGAATCCAATTTAATACATTCGTCTGTCTGGAGGATGTTACACACAATTGGGAAACAAGGTTTTTTACCTTGATATTTAAGTAATCTGCATTCATCCTGGAAATACTCATAGGCCACCCTTCATGTTGCATAAAGGGGCCCTCCCCATTACCCTGAATGTAGGGGGTCTACTCCTGGATCTACTTTCTCAAAGGTACTCAGAGAAATTTAATGATGGATCTATGTCAAGTCTATTGGCTGTAAGTTAGGAAAAGTCATGATAGAAGATAAATGTGAGGCTAAAAGTTTCATGCCTCAAAGCAATGAGAATTCCATATCTAAGACCAGGTCATGTTCCCTAGACCCTGTGTTGGGTGCATACGAACCCAATCCTTGCAGAAGGACCCAGTTATGAGTTACTCCAGAGTGGGCAATCTGTGAGGAGGTTGGTTTCAGGCCTATGCACGCTGTCCATCTAAACCCTTGAGAGAATCTGCTGATAAAGCTGATATAGACTGTGGCTGCCTGGAGACTCTGTGGCTTCACTCAGTGTTGTTTATCTCTCGTTAGGGGCAGCAGTCAGTGGAGTGAATCTCCATTCCAGTCATAGAATCATAGAACTGAAAGGGACCTCGAGAGGCCATCGTGTCCAGTCCCTGCATTCATGACAGGCACAAGCATCAGCTAGCCCATCCTTGATAGGTGTTTTTCTAACCTGCTCTTAAATATCCCCACTGATAGAGATTCTACAACCTCCTGAGGCACATTACACCAGTGCTTAACCGCTCTGACCAGGCCCGATGATAGAGGAAGGGGAAGAGGGGCAAAAAGGGCAATTGCTCCAGGACCCAGGGATTCAAAAGGGCCTGGGGCACCAGCTGCCATCACTGTTGAAGTCGCAGCATCAGCGGCCTGAGTCCTGCCCCCTTTAAATCACTTCCAGAGCCCCGCACCAATCACTCTGGGCAGCACTGAGGGCTGTGGGGTGCACCTTGCTCCAGGAAGTGCTAAAGGAATTTGGGTGAAATGCTGTTAAAACACCCTGGCTGTTTAAGAAATGCCACACATTCATTCAGACCGCTTGTGCATATGTCTGATGGTCCAGTCTTTAATTACATAATCACCTACTGTTTTTCCATAGGATTCCACTGCTCACGAAGGACCTGCTCTGAGAATAAATCAGGACTGTGTGTAGTGAAGGAGGGCTTTGGCTGCAGGATGCCTGCCTTTTTTAATGCAGAACTGGAAGGTGCGTGGTAAATGAGGCAGAGGCTTTCAGGAAGCAGAAGGAAGGTCTGATGGTTGTGGAGCTGAATGACGCAGTGGAGAACTGGATTCTCTCCCTGCCTGTGTCTCAGATTTCCCAAGTGCTACCGAGCATGTAGCTTACACCCAACTTTTCACATGTGGTCACGGACAACCAGTTCTTTATTTTTTGCATGCCCAGGTTGAGATCCTTGGTTCTAATTTGAAGAAGGGCTGAGTGCTCACAGCCTCACCAGAAGTCAATGCAAGCTACACTTTAAATACAGACTGTCAAGTATGGTGAATAAGCAGCTCCTACATAACCGAAAGCGGGCTGTCAGAGTTAGTAGATCTTTTGGTCTTAATCGTGCTCTGTGCCTTAGTTCCCGAACTGTAAAAGGGGGATAATGTGAGATAAATATCTCACAGGGATGTTTTAGGAAAGAAATTAATTGATGTTTGTGAAGCACTCCAATATTACACTTACAAGTGCCACATAAAAGCCAGTGAGGATAATAATAGTTATGTTTTTAGAGGAACAAATAAGGCTTGGGACCACTTGAACAATGGGGATAAAATGAAATATTGAACATCTCTCAGTAAGCAGTACTGTCTGCCCTCTCCTGTGGAAAACAAAGTATGTGATCCTGCAAGTTAAAGACTGTGTCATTCAAAACGCATATGCTACCAATTAAAGTTAGGGATTTCCTAATTTTCAAGTGCTTAACTTGGCAATGTTAAAAGTGTTCTTTTAACAGGGTAATTTTTGGGTGTGTGTAATTTCCTAGGTTTTTTTAAAAAAGCAAACGGAAAAAAAGTGAAAAAGCAGTCAAGTAGCACTTTAAAGACTAACAAAATAATCTATTAGGTGAGCTTTTGTGGGACAGACAAACTTCATCAGACCATAGCCATACCAAAACAGACTCAATATTTAAGGCACAGAGAACCAAAAATAGTAATCAAGGTGGACAAATAAAAAAAAATTATCAAGGTGAGCAAATCAGAGAGTAGAGGGGCAGAAGGTGGGGAGTCAAGAATTAGATTAATCCAAGTATGCAAACAAGCCTCTACAATGAGCCAGAAAATTTCCTTCCCTGTTCAAACCATGTGTTTATGTGTCAAATTTGAATATGAAAGAGAGTTCAGCAGCCTCTCTTCCAAGAGTGTTGTGAAAATTCCTCTTCAGTAAGACGCAAACTTTTAAGTCATTAAAAGAATGGCCCACTCCATTAAAATGCTGGCTGACCCGTTTGTGGATCAGGAGTACTTTTATGTCTGTTTTGTGCCCATTAACTCTTTGTGTAAGAGAGTTTGAAGTCTGTCCAATATACAAAGCATCTAGGCATTGTAATTACAAGCAATCAGGAATACCATCCCTGATGTCACCACAGCCAATCTGGTGTCTGACCTCTGTAACTTTATTCTCACCCACAATTATTTCCGATTTGGGGACAATTTATACCTTGATTAGTGGAACCGCTATGGACACCCACATGGCCCCACAATATGGTAACATATTTATGTCTGACCTGGAACAACAATTCCTCAGCTCTCGTCCCCTAATACCCCTCCTCTACTTAAGATACATTGATGACATCTTTATGATTTGGACCCACAATATAGAGATTCTAGAAGAATTCCACAGAGACTTTATCAATCTGCACCCCACCATCAATTTATGCCTCGATTACTTCACGCAAGGGATACATTTCCTGGACACTACAGTACAAATCAAGGATGGCCTGATTAGTACCACACTCTGCCGGAAACCCACTGATTGCTATACTTAGCTACATGCTTCTAACTTCCATCCTGCACACACAACTAGATCCATTGTTTACAGTCAAGCCCTTGGTACAGTCGCATTTGATCTGATCCTACCGACAGAGACCGAAAACTACAAGTTCTTTGCCAAATATTCATAAACCTGAATTACCCACCAGGAGAAATAAAGAAAAAAAACAAATCAACAGGGCCAGAGAAATACCCAGAAACCAGCTACTCCAAGATAGGCCCAAAAAAGCCAAGAACAGAACACCACTGGTCATTACCTACAGCCCCCAACTCAAACCACTGCAATGCATTATTAAAGATCTATAACCTATCCTTAATCAGGATGCCACACTCCAGAAGGCCCTGGGTGACAGGCCTGTTCTCTCCTACAGACAACCTCCCAATCTTATGTGGATTCTCACCCACAACCGCAGTCTATACCGCAGGAACACCAGTCCTGGAACTTTTCCCTGCAACAAAGCCTGCTGCCAGCTATGTCCACATATCTATTTTGGAGATGCCATCACTGGACCTGACCAGGTTATTCACAGAATCACAGGCACATTCTCATGTTCCTCAACTAACATCATATATGCCATCATGTGCCAACAATGCCCAGATGCTTTGTATATTGGACAGACTTCAAACTCTCTTACACAAAGAGTTAATGGGCACAAAACAGACATAAAAACACTCCTGATCCACAAACCAGTCAGTCAGGATTTTAATGGAGTGGGCCATTCTGTTAATGACTTAAAAGTCTGTGTCTTACTGAAGAAGAATTTTCACAACACTCTTGAAAGTGAGGCTGCTGAACTCTCTTTTATATTCAAATATGACACATTAATACGTGGTTTGAACTAGGAAGGGAATTTTCTGGGTCATTATAGAGGCTCGTTTGCATACTTGGCTTAATCTAGTTCTTGACTTCTCCTACCTCCCCTGCCCTTCTACTCTCTGATTTGCTCACCTTGATATTTTTTTTTTCTGATTTGTCCACCTTGATTACTATTTTTGGTTCTCTGTGCCTTAAATATTGAGTCTGTTCTGGTATGGGTATGGTCTGAAGAAGTTGTTCTGTCCCACAAAAGCTCACCTAATAAATTACTTTGTTAGTCTTTAAAGTGCTACATGACCACTTTTTTGTTTTGATAGTATATAGACTAGCACGGCTTTCTCTCTGTTACTGAAAAAATGTGTTTCCATCATGTGGTATCATGTTGACATGCACATGGATCATTAGTAGGGATGGAACTTTTATATCCGCCACAAAACCCACTGCCCCTTGGTTTATGGTATAGTTGTTTGCAGTAGTAAGCTGTCTCTGAGTACTAGCATTACAGAAGAATGAGACACTTTGGTAGGGCATTTCACAGGTATTTGCTGACAGCAGAGGAATGTTGAGACTCAGCAGTCTTGGGTTCCATTCCATGTTCCAGAGAGGAGTGTGTTTTGTGGGAACAGATTTTTTTGCCCATTCCCCCCCGAGAGTGATACCTTCTGCCTCATCTTCTCCAACCCATCCCTGTCACAGTCCTGTCTCTTCCTCACTCCAGGCTTCTTGTCTCAGTGTCATCTAACTCATCCCAGCCTCCACTCCCCATGCTTATCATTCCAGTTCCAGGTTTCTTGGCCAGTAAATCCTATGCACTCCCTGTCCCAGTCCCAACCCCCTTCCTCCAGTGCCAATCTCCTAAACCAGAAGCCCCCAATCTGCCTTTTACCTCAGTTCCCAGTCCCAATTTCCATCTTCCCCAAATCTGCCTTTGTTCAGTATCTTTCTTCACCTTCTTCAGGCACCATGTCCCAATGCACTTCTCCTGCCTCTTCCCCCTAGGTTTTGTTCTAGTCCCCTTTGCATGTGATTCAGGTAGCTTCCTCCTCCAGGTGTCAGCAGGTCAGGCGTTGAAAGCAGAGGTAAGGCTGTCTCCCTATTTTCCATTTTAGAACCTGACCCAGAGCAGTTGTAGGGAAGGCACTGCTCAGCCCCAATCTGGAGCATGCCCAGGGCAATCATATCTCTCTATCCCAAATATGGGACAGGGAGATATGGGGGGAGGGGCAGCTCCTCGTGGCTGCACCAAGTCCTGGGAAGCTGGCACCCCCTGCCTCAGCCGTGGGGAAGCGGCAGCCACGGGGGATCCCCTCCTGGAGTCCTGGGGAAGTGGCAGGTGTGCGCACTGCCTGCTCGGAGCCCTGGGGAAGTGGCAGCCATGGGTGCTCCCTCCCCAGAGCCCCAGGGAAGCAGTGGCAGCTGGCTCTACTCCCAGCCCCAAGGGCCTAAATATGGGACAATTTGTCCCTTTTGAAAAATAAGTAGGGACACCTTTTTGGCATCTCAAATACAGGGCTGTCCCACCCAATAGGGGACAATAGATCACCCTTAACATGCCCAGAGACAATAGCTCTTTCCTTAGTGTGTAGGAACCACCATATTTCAAATTCCTTTAATCAAATATGAGCATTCTTCCTAATAAGAACAAAAGACACATATCTAACACAAAGGCCATCTCTCCCTGCCCAATTCCAAGTCCCCGTGCCAAAGCTTGGAGGCTCTAGACATTCTCAAGGAAACAAACTCTTAAAATAAACAAAATAAAAAACCAAGGACAAAGCAACATATTTTCCCCCTCAGCCCATTCTCAGAAACAGCTCAGCAATTTTTGCTGAAACTTTCAAAAACATTTCAGCTTGTGGCAGACATGCAATGTGGAAATGAAACTGTTGAAGTCTGGCAAATGAGAGCAAAGTCTTAAGCTGGAATGTGTCAGGTCACTGTAAGAATAAGCAGCGCTACCATCCATGCCTGCAAGTCATCCGATCTACACAGACTCCTTTGTATGATTTAATTTCATTTAACTGTCTAGACTAGTCTCCTCCTCTGCCCTGAGCAACTCAATTTAAAGAACACCAAACTCTCTGGAAATATAAAACAAAAATTAAGTGTTAAAGGAAATGGTATTGGTAAGCAGGATGCATAGCACAGAGACCTATTTTTCCATGGCATGCGCAGACAGGTCCCATGCATTCTATCTAATGCACCGACATCTTTTCCCCCCCTTTCTATTACAAAACAAATAAATTTTAAAAACCTCATGATGTTGCCATGTCATGTGATTTCAGCCCAATCGATTACTGCCTTCTAAAAATGACTCACTGCTTCGCTCCGTAAGATCAAACCCCAGAACACACTGAAAGCCTAGCACTGCCTTTAGAATAACTCCAGAGATGCATTTTTCCATTTGCGGTTTCATTTTTAAAAAGCTTCTTCCATGACACGAAGCACGGTTTGTGAAGAATGTGTACGGCACTCAACAGTCCCGGGCAAAGAAGCAGCTCCCGTAACTCTCCTTAATTCTTGAGGCCAGTTTTGGGGTCCACATCAAAATTCCACTGTGAGTGCAAGACTAGAAAGGCTCCAATGCTAGAACTTTTATTCACACAAACAAGTACTACCACTTGAGATTACTTGTGTGAGTAGCAGCTGCTTGGCCTAAGTAATGGTTTGTAGAATCAGAGCCATTTACTGCGTAATGTATTTTGCGATGAATTAATTCATTCTGGCTACGTCTACACTAGCACACTAGGTTGAAATAGCCTGTTTCGAAGCAAGAACATGGAGATAGGCTACTTCGATGCATATCGTCTACACGTCCTCCAGGGCTGATGCCGTTGATGTTCAACATTGAAGTAGCAATGGGGAACATTGAAAGGAGCCGCCCCGGAAGGAAACGCAGAGCGCCCACACACACAAGCACTCTCCATTGAAATAAGGGGCCAGCAAAGCCTGCGGACAGGGTCACAGGCTGGACTAGCCCTGCTGGGGCAAGAGCAAGCCGCTCCCTTACAGGACCCTCCCAGACACACTCGGCCTGCACATCACGAGGTCCACAGAGCCGACAACCAGTTGCAGACCCCGTGCACACAGCATGGACCCCCTGCTGCAGCAGCTGGAAGCCCTGGGCTAATGGCTGTTGCACGCAGTGACCACAGAGCCCTGCAGGGGCTGGACAGAGCATCTCTCAACCCCCTCAGCTGATGGCCGCCATGGAGGACCCCGCTATTTCGATGTAGCGGGACGTGGATCATCTACACACGCCCTACTTTGACATTGTATGTCGAAGTAGGGCGCTATTCCCATCTTCAGATAGGAATAGCAATTTTGATGTCTTGCCGCCTAACATTGATTTCAACATCGAAATAGTGCATGGCACGTGTAGACGCGATGTGTGCTATTTCGACGTTGTGCCAGCTACTTCGAAGTAGCTGGCTAGTGTAGATGCACCCTCTAAGTGTTTATGAGAGTTACACTTTAGCATATCCAAATAATGTTCAGAAACAGTCCATTTGGAGTAATTTCTCCTGCTTCCCTATTGGGCCGATAATATCCTTTTTACATCCAGTAGTTTTGTGAAAAGACTTTCTTGCTTACTACTTATCAGATTAGTTTACAGGCTGAGATTCTACCATGCACGGCATTTACTGCTTTGCAGGCCTTTGAAGCCACTGAATCATATGGAGTTTCTAGACAAACACAATTTTCAAGACACTTTCTTCCAGCAGGAAGTTGGAATTTCGACAGTAGCAGGCCTGTATGGCATTTAATGTAGGACAAGAATTCTTTTTTTTTTCTTTTTTCCAATGCAACAATTGTATGGCATAGGGAGAAAATGGTGCTTGGTGACTGAAGCATCTTACAGAGTTGATTAATATCTTATAGCTCTTCAAAGAAGAAAAGACACAATAAGGTTGAATGGGCCATTTACTGAGTCTTTCAAAGCCACTAGACAGTTAACAATAATGTGATTGTGGGCTGAAGTCTCAAATAGTAGTGAAGAATTCCCTTTTTTAAAATTGTCCATAGGTTTTTCTTAAATGGCTGGTCTATCATGATCCCACACATGGTACCTGTCTACTTGAAGTTATGAAGAAGATTCTTAGCTCAGGCTGCTCTACACTACGAGATAAAATCGATATATAATACATTTTAATACTTAATTGCAATATTATGAATTCAAATAAAATGTCCACAAAACTTCTTGAAATTCGACCCACCTTTTCTCCATGTCAAATCTCCATGTCCCCATTGTCCCGTGCAAGTTCGACAGTGTGAGCACTGCATCGTGGGTACCTATCCCACAGTGCCTTAGCCCTGGTTGCTTATGGGTGTTTCATGTATGAATCCCAGAATTCCAAGCCCTATCCCAGAATTCAGTGCATCACTAAGCGCATGAAAAAAGAACTGGATATCACGCTATTTCCTGCTGCAGCATTCCAGTGCAAGCATGGATCCATGAATGCTCCAAATCATAGCACAGATCGTTTTGGCAACCACAGCGGCTGTCATGCAATTTGTCCTTGAGTTCCAAAGTTCAATGATGCTTGGCTTCCTCCTGGTGCTGCTGCTGCTGCTGGTGATGACAAGGATGGTGTTTTGCAGCAGCAACTGTGCCAGCTGCTGTCGAAGAATGCAGAGCTGGTGGCTGCCATGAATGCACTGATGACAGTGGAGTGGCGTTTTTGGACTCGAGAGGACCAGCACACACTGGTGGGATCACATGGTTTTGGAGTCCTGGGATGACCAGAAGTGGCTGCAGAACTTTCACATGCGCAAGTCCACCTTTATGGAACTTTATGATGTGCTGGCAGCCGCCCTGAAACACAGCAACACCAAAGTGAGGCCGGCTTTAGCAGTACAGAAGTGAGTGACAATTGCACTTCAGAAGTTTGCAACCCATGACAGCTAACGGTCAGTGGCAAATCAGTTCGGGGTGGGCAGATCTACAGCGGGGTCCGTGGTGATAGCGGTGTCCCATGCAATCTGTCGGTGTCACCTCAGGAAGACTGTGACCCTGGGAGATGTACAGGCCATAGTGGATGGCTTTGCTGCCCAGGGCTTTCCTAACTGTGGTGGGGTAATAGATGGCATACACATCCTTATCATAGCCCCATTCCACCTGGCCTCAGAGTATATTAATCGAAAGGGGTACTTCTCTGTGGTCACACAGGGGTTGGTAGATCACAAAGGTCATTTTACTGACATCAGCATTGGCTGGTCAGGGAAGGTTCATGACACGTGCATATTCTGAAATTTGGGACTGTACCAAAAGCTCCTGGATGGGACGTTTTTCCCCAGACCGAAATCAAGATTGGCAATGTGGAGATACCCATTGTTATATTGGGTGACGCTGCTTACTGTCTGCTTCCCTGTCTGATGAAACCCTACACAGGAGCCCTGGACCCCAGCAAGGAAAACTTTAATTACAGATTGAGAAGGTGCAGAAGGATCGTAGAATGCTCCTTTGGACGTTTGAAAGCAAGGTGCAGATGTTTATTGATCTGTTTGGACCTTTCTGAAGCTAATGTCTGCACTGTTATTCCAGTGTGCACTATTTTGCATAACGTGTGAATCAAGGTGGGAGACTTTCTCAGCTACCTGGAATTCTGAAGCAGAGGCAATAGGCAGGGCTTACTCACAGCCATCTGCACTGCCATCCACCAATAACCATGCTCAAGTTGCAGCAATAAGGGACACATTAAAAACATCTTTATCACTAATCTGTAATACACATGGTACCTATAAAAAAGCAGCAGAAATGTAGCACTTTAAAGACTAACAAAATGATTTATTCTGTGAAGAGCTTTTGTGGGACAGACTCACTTCATCAGATCAATCTCATTTCCAATACAGACTGACATTTATAAGTACAGAGGACCAAAAAAAAAATTTGTAATAAAAACTGACAAATGAAATAGGATTGAAGGAAAGGTGTTGGGGTGGGGGGATGTTAATGTTAATTGTCCTGTCTGAGATAATTACAAGCGTCAAAGGAAGGACAAACCCACTGATGGGTCTGTCCCATGAAAGCTCATCACTGAATCTGATGAAGTGAGTCTGTCCTATGAAAGCTCATCACTGAAGCCTTCGTTTGTCTTTAAAGTGCTACATTTCTGTTGTTTTGTTTTGTTGGAGTATAGACTAACATGGCTATCTCTCTGTTACAATTCAACATGGTACCTATGTGTGTCTCTGCCATAATGCCAATAAATCAACCATGCCGTACTGAATGAATGCTCTTTTTTGGAGGGTTAAGTTAATAAATAGAATGTGCTGTGCCTTGAGCCCCCCACCCTTCCCCCCCACCCAGTTCCCTCAGCCATGCGTCTGCTGCAGATGAGGGAGTTTCAATGCTCAGCTGTGCCTTCAGCAGACTCATCCTCCCACCACCCACCCAGTTCCCTCAGATGCACATCTGCTGTGGACAAAGGCGTGTCATTGGGCAGCTGTGCCTTCAGTGGCACTCGCCCTTCTGCCCATTTTGATTTGTGTTCCCCCACCCACACTCCTGCAGGACAAGAAATCACACCAAGCTCAAAGGAATGATTTTATTTTGTGGGGAGGAGAGGTCTAAGTGGCCAGGAAAAGAAACCTTATCAAGGGTGCCTGAATAGCCTTTTGCAGTAGCCCTTGGGGCAGCAGTGGTAGGATAGCATTGTCCTCCTTCCCCACATGCAGGGACCCCGATGATGGGGGTGGGGGGTGAGTGACCTCTCTTCAGGGGACTCCAGCCAGTGGGTATCAGCTGATGTCCTGCTGGTATGGGAGTCCTTCTGCAACTGAAGCAGGGAGCACAGGATCTCCGTCGGCTCCATGGTGGGGTCGCTCCCCATAAGCAAGCGGAGCTGTTGATAATCCCGACTGTTGATTGGCTTCTTGGACTTTTTGATAAGCCTGCCAGAGTTCTTTAACCTCACCCAGAATTGCAGAAACCTGGGAGTGATCTTGGGCTGCAATCTTGTTCACTATCTGATCATAGATGGCCATGTTTCTCTCGGTCACCCAAACTCTCTTCACCACTGATTGGTCTCCCCAGATGAAAATGAGATCCAGAATCTCCTGGTGGGTCAAAGCTGAGACTTTCCTGTGAGCCTGAGAAGTGCTAGTCAGATCACTACCCTGAGTGCTCATGATTGCAGTACAGGGCTACCGATAATTGCTACCGATGCGGTGCAAAATGCTACTGATGTGGTGTGATGTGAAGGGCAAAGGGATCACAGAAACTTGGTGGGATGATATACATGATTGGAATGGTGGTATGGAAGGGTACAGCTTGCTCAAGAAGGATAGACTGGGGAAAAAGGGAGGCGGTGTTGCATTCTATATTAAAAATGTACACACTTGGATTGAGATGGAGCTGGACATAGGCAACGGATGTGTTGAGAGTCTCTGGATTAGGCTAAAAGGGGTAAAAAACAAGGACGATATCCTGCTAGGCATCTACTACAGGCCACCTATCAAGGTGGAAGAGGTGGATGAGGCTTTTTTTAAACAACTAACAAAATCATCCAAGGCCCAGATATATGTTGGGAAGCTAACACAGTGGGGTACAGACTATCCAATAAGTTCTTGGATTGCTTTGGAGACAACTTTTTATTTCAGAAGGTTGAAAAAGCTACCAGTGGGGAAGCTGTCCTAGATTTGATTTTAACAAATAGGGAGGAACTGATTGACAATTTGAAAGTGGAAGGTATCTTGGGTGAAAGTGATCATGAAATCATAGAATTCACAATTTTAAGGAAGGGAAGAAGGAAGAACAGCAAAATAGAGACAATGGATTTCAGGAAGGTGGATTTTGGTAAACTCAGAAAGCTGGTAGGTAAGGTCCCATGGGAAACAAGACTGAGGGGAAAAATAACTGAGGAGAGTTGGCAGTTTTTCAAAGGGGCATTATTAAGGGCCCAAAAGCAAGCTATTCCAATGCATAGGAAAGATAGCAAATATGGCAAAAGACTGCCTTGGCTTAACCAGGAGATCTTGCGTGATCTCAAAATAAAAAGGGAATCATATAAAAAATGGAAACTAGGACAAAATACAGAGGATAAATATAGGCAATTAACACAGAAATGCAGGGGCAAGATTAGAAAGGCAAAGGCACAAAATGAGCTCAAACTAGCTACAGGTATGAAGGGAAACGAGAAGACTTTTTGTAAATGCATTAGAAGCAAGAGGAAGACCAAGGATAGCGTAGGCCTACTGCTCAGTGAGGAGGGAGAAACAGTAACGGGAAACTTGGAAAAGACAGAGATGCTTAATGACATCTTTGTTTCAGTCTTCACTGAGAAGTCTGAAGAAGGAATGCATAACATAGTGAATGCTGGTGGGAAAGGGGTAGGTTTAGAAGATAAAATAAAAAAAGAACAAGTTAAAAATCACTTAGAAAAGTTAGTTGCCTGCAAGTCACCAGGGCCTGATGAAATGCATCCTAGAATACTCAAAGAGCTGATAGAGGAGGAATCTGAGCCTTTAGCTATCATCTTTGGAAAATCATGGGAGACTGGAGAGATTCCAGAAAACTGGAGAAAGGCAAATATAGTGCCCATCTATAAAAGGGGGAATAAGAACAATGCAGAAAACTACAGACCAGTTGGTTTAACTTCTGTGCCAGGAAACATAATGGAACAAGTAATTAAGGAAATCATCTGCAAAACACTTGGAAGGTGATAAGATGATAGGGAACAGCCAGCATGGATTTGTAAAGAACAAGTTATGTCAAACCAATCTGATAGCTTTCTTTAATAGGTTAACAAGCCTTATGGATAAGGGAGAAGAGGTGGATGTGGTGCACGTAGAACTTAGTAAGGCATTTGATACAGTCTCGCATGATATTCTTGTCAATAAACTAGGCAAATACAACTTAGATGGGGCTACTATAAGATAGGTGCAAAACTAGCTGGATAACTGTACTCAGAGAGTAGTTATTCATAGTTCTCAATCCTGCTGGAAAGGTATAACAAGTGGGGTTTCACAGGGGTCTGTATTGCGACCGATTCTGTTCAATATCTTTATCAACGATTTACGTATTGGCATAGAAAGTGCGCTTGTTAAGTTTGCAGATGATACCAAGCTGGGAGAGGTTGCAGCTGCTTTGGAGGATAGGGTCAAAATTCAAAATGATCTGGACAAATTGGAGAAATGGTCTGAGATAAACAGGATGAAGTTTAATAAAGACAAATGCAAAGTGCTCCACTTAGGAAGTAACAATCAGTTTCACACACACAGAATGGGAAGCAACTGTTTAGGAAGTCGTATGGCGGAAAGGGATCTAGGAGTTATAGTGGACCACAAGCTAAATATAAGTCAACAGTGTGATGCTACTGGAAAAAAAAGCAAACATGATTCTGGGATTCATTAACAGGTGTGTCGTGAACAAGATGAGAAGTCATTCTTCTGCTCTACTGTGAGCTGGTTAGGCCTCAGTTGGACTATTGTGTCCAGTTCTGGACACTGCATTTCAAGAAAGATGTGAAGAAATGGGAGAGGGTGCAGAAAAGAGCAACAAGAATGATCAAAGCTCTAAAGAACATGACCCATGAAGAAAGGCTGAAAGAATTGGGCTTGTTTAGTTTGGAAAAAAGAAGATTGAGGGGGGACATGATAGCGGTTTTCAGGTATTTAAAATGGTGTCATAAGGAGGAGGGAGAAAACTTGTTCTTGGCCTTGGAGGACAGAACAAGAAGCAATGGTCTTAAACTGCAGCAAGGGTGGTTTAGGTTGGACATTAGGAAAAAGTTCCTAATTGTCAAGGTTGTCAAACACAGGAATAAATTGCCTAGGGAGGTTGTGGAATCTCCATCTCTGGAGATATTTAAGAACAGGTTAGATCAGGTTTATCAGGGATGGTGTATACAGTACTTGGTCCTGCCATGAGGGCAGGGGTCTGGATTCGATGACCTCTCAAGGTCCTTTCCACTCCTAGTATTCTATGATTTTTTCATAATGGACGACCTTTTTTATTTCCAGGGCTGGGCCACTAAATTCCAATTGAAATTTTAATTCAAATTCAAATTCAATCCAAACTTTGGGGGCTGACTTTGACCTTCCTGCACACCTCATAGAAGTGCACAACAAAGCAGCCATATTTGGAGGGTCACCATGTAGCTTTGTTGGATATATATGGGACACTTTGGTTGTGTCTACACTTGCATTCCTCTTTCAAAAGAGGTAGGCAAATTGAAAAGCAAATAAGGTATAAATTTGCATATTTGACTCCTCATTTGCATATTCTAATTTCGAAAGCCCTTCTTTCGAAAGAAGAAAGCCACTGTAGACACTGCTCTTTCGAAAGTAAACCCATCTTCGAAAGAATCCTTCTTCCCTTAGGATGTGTTTACACTAGCCCAAAACTTCGAAATGGCCATGGAAAGTTTACTAATGAAGTGCTGAAATACATATTCAGTGCCTCATTAGCATGCGGGCTGCCGCAGCACTTCGAAATTGACGTGGCTCGCTGCTGCGTGGCTCGTCCAGACAGGGCTCCTTTTCGAAAGGACCCCGGCAACTTCGAAATCCCCATATTCCTAATAGCAGATAGGAATAGACGCACCCTTCTGGAGGCTAACAGATTTGAATTTAGGACATGGTACTTCCACACTAGCCTTGATCTGAGATTTTAAATTCAAGATAGAAGCTATATCTGTCCTGTAATATCGATATTCTGTAGTCGGCATTATGGCTCAATAAATTGAGTTAACAGTATTACATGTGAATAAAGTCACATTTTAATATCGAACTAAGCCTTGAAACTCAAATTTATCTCGTTGTGTAGATGCAGCCTGAGACACACAATAAGTCACATGCTCCTGGAAATTATACGAAGCATAGGCTTAATTTTTGGGTTTGCCTACTAAAATATTTATTACCTACATCATTTTTCTATCCTTTCTTAGATGTAGCCTTTATTATTGAAACAGCTTGGCCTACGTTAAAGGACTTTTTTAGGATATCAGCATATAATAATATGTGGTGAGTGTTCCTGAAACTCAGAATAGAGTAGACCTTTTCAGTTGCCACTGGTGTACATACAGAGATAACTAGATACTAACTGGCAATATTTAGCTTGAATTTATTAATGCAGAGTCTGAGTTTCTCTGCTAGCTGTCTCAGAAATGCCTTTTCTGCTTTGAAGTATAGTTGTTGATTGCTTTTACATGGGTCTAAAATAATGAAATTGACCTTTTGTACTCAAAGGCCACTCGTACTGATCATCTTTTCTTGTTTTACACAGGCCACGGGTTTTATCCAGGCAGTATTTAGAAAAGCTGCTGGTATGAAGCCTAGGTCTGTACACCCTCAAGGTGATTTGTGCTTGATTTAAAAGGGAGATCATGAGGAGGAGGGGAAGACTGAAGAAGCAGCACAAAGTGTGATGGAGATACGTTTTATACGCAGATATTCTCCGTGTTTTCTGACCGTTGACTATGATATTAAAAATTAAATCACTGACATTTCTCTGTTGCAATAAAGGTGGTGTAAAGCTGGTAAAGCAGCATTCGTGTACTGGAAGATTCTTGCTCCTAGCTCCTTGGTCTTGGTCTCCTCTCAGCCATTGGTCCAGGAAGTCAATTTCCTTACTTTGCAGATATCTAGGCTTCCCATGTGATCTGGCTGCAACCACCAGTTGATCCCACTACCCACACCTACACTACACCCACACAATCTGTCTGTGATCACCACTTGGTTTATATGCACAGGCATTCTCTCTGTCTACCCAACCAGGGTTCTTCCCTCACTGTAGAGTCTGCGTGGCTGGTTAATCTCTACTCCATCTATCTAAGTATTTCTAATGTACTCCTCAGCCACAAGGGGCTAGCTTCCCTGCTTTAGCTCTGCAGTCCCTGTTTAGCCTGTCTATGTTACATGGTATTGTTCGAGTGGATGAATAGACAAGCACTTCTGGCATGTATACTTTGAAATACCCTCTCCATGCATATTTGTGCCAGGAAACTGGATAATTTGAAGTGAACACAAAAGCCCTTCTGGGCAAAGGCTGGCTTGTTTTGTTTGCTTTTATAGTGTCTAGCAATGGGGCCTTGACTTTGTTTGGCCATTAGCCTAAAACCAATAATGAGGGTTGTTAACTTTCTAGTCACACCAAACTGAACACCTTTGCCTTGCTCCTACCCTGCCTCTTCTCTGAGACCCTACCCCCTCCACCCCCATTCATTGCTTACTCCCTCCCTCTGTCGCTTTCTCTTTCCTCCCTCATTTTCAGCGGATTGAGGTGCAGGCAGTGGGGTTGAGGCCAGAAATGAGGAATTCAGGTTGTGGGAGGGTGTTCAGGCTGAGGTAGTGGGTTGTTGGGATGTGACAGGGGGTGAGGGCTGTGGCTTGGGGTGCAGGCTTAGGTGGGGGGCTGGTAATGAAGGGTTTGGGTGCAGGAAGGTTGTCCAGGCTGGGATCAAAGGATTTGGAAGATGGAATGGGGATCAGGGCTGGGGCAGGGAATTAGAGCACAGGGGGAGGTCAGAGGTGCAGTCTTTGGGTGGTGCTTACCTCAAGCAGCTCCTGGATGCAGCAGCACGCCCCGCTCCAGTTCCTATGCAGAGATGCAGACAGGCAGCTCTGTGTGCTATCCCTGCAGCTCCCATTGGCTGTGGTTCCCTAGTGTGGGGGGTAAGCCTAGGTTCCAAGTGGGTGGGCCATGACCCACCAGTGGCTACACCTGTAACTCAGAATGTCATTTCCTGTTGATCCACAAGATGATGAACAAAGAAACTCTGCACTAGCAATGAAAAAGTTAGATTTCCCCCCAGGCCCTTTGCAATTACCCTTTTCCTCCGAAAGGATCCTTCCTTGTGTCCATTTTTATTTCCACCTTGTCTGCCAATGCTTTGTCGAAGCTACTTTTCTCTGTGTTAACACCATCCCCTTTATAATTAGCCTCTTCACACGTGTCCAGCAGGTGTTCTGCTATCAGTGCCAGTACGAATTATTACTAATTGGAAAGTGTTATTTTCTACTTTTTGCCATTTTCCAGTGTGCCACCTTCACAAATAAGATACTGGCAGATATAACATATCAGTGCTCAAACACCTGTTTCACTGAGAAAACTGTAGCAGTACCCTCAACACCTTCACAGGGTATTTTATTACCTCCTTGTGTGTTTCTGCCTGTGTATTAGTCATTATCTAGAGACAAGGAGAAAATTGTTAGTGTCTCTTGAGGTGAAGGCTATTTCCAAAGCTGCTGAGGGCTCTGCGGTCTATTTTAGTGGTTTTGAAGCTGAAGTAACCTGAATTCTTTTTTTTTTCAGCATGACTGCTGAAACCACTTCCCTGCCCGAGACAGAAGAGTTCAGAGTTTACATGTTTCCTACCAGATCAAAGTGGGGACAGTTATTGGGGTCATTTTCATCTCTACAGCAATAAGCAAAAGGTGTCCTTGATTTAGGTCACATGTGGACCGCTCTGGACTTTTTACTCAAAATCTGTGGCATTTTGCTGCAGTAGTGATCTATTCTTTGGACAGTACAAAAATACTAATCAGACAAAAAAAGGCTTTCCACGAGATTATCCAAAAATGGCATCTATTCAGAATCCTGCATCTGAAAGCACAAACCTATGTGGAATCAGGTACTTGCACAAGCAAATGAACTGGAAAAGCAAAAAGAAAGTCATTTAAATTGAAGATTTGGGTGTGCATGTAATTGTGTGCATGCAAGTAACCATTTATCAGTCTAAATGCCCATTTGTGCCTACCTTTGACCTAATTTGCTTGTGTGCTGTGGTAGTTCCATGCACAAATAAGAGACATAATTGTGTGTGGTTCACTGAGGAAACCAGACTTTTATTGTGCATCAACATTGTAGGAAGAAGGAAGACCTCTGAAACATCAGTTTGCCTACAGAAGCAACCATTAACCCAATCTCACCGACAGATCTCCCAGTTTTGTAGACCATCACTTTGGCTGGTTGATTAAAAAACACATCTAAAACCCTAGCATGGTACTGTCCCATAGATGGGATGGTTGGGTAGGGCGGCATTCAACTGTAATGCTTCCCATTTCTCTCCAAACTGTCTACAAGTATAACTGCCACAAACACCAGTCAGATAAATCTTCCGTGGAGGAAAAATCCTCTGCCACCTTCAGCCCCGTTGTGCACTGCTACACAAGAACAAACAGTGAAGACATTTCAAAACAGAGAAGGTGATATAGTAACAAAGCTGAGGAAAATACCACAACCAGTTAGGTCACGTCTCCATAATATCATAGCTCCTTCATTAGGCCAACTACCAAGCTTATCAATCAGACTATAAACTCTTTGGTTGGGAGCCATGTCTTCCTCTGGGTTTATAAAGCACCTAGTACAATGAGACACTGTCTCTTGTTAGGGCATCTGGGCGCTACTGTAATATAAGTTACAAATAAAATAATAATGGCTCAGTGTCACAGTCTCCAGACAGGATAATTCATATTCTCATGGAAAGGCAATAATAAAAAAAACAATTATCTTTACCACAGTCAGTGCTCCTGGAGGGTATAGGATTTATTGTCTGGATACTAAAGGCCTTTGCTCATAGAATAGCTACAGCATACAGCTGGTTTCTCAAGCCTGCTCCACCAATATGAGTAAAGGCCTGAATTTTAAAGGTAATAAGGTTTCTAAGGATGCAGATAGGAACCTAGGGTGGGATCCACGAAGGGACTTAGGTGTTGCAATGCTGATCATCACAGCACCTAACTTGTACAGGCCTAGAAAATCACGTGAACATCACAGGGACGCACAAAGCCTGAGCTAGCTCTCTAGGTGCCCTGTAAAATGAACGGGAGGGACAGGTGCCTGCAGGACTGCAGACACAGCTGCTGGCCCCTGGGCAAGGTGAGGGGGGTGGCTTTAGGCTTCTGGAAGGGGAAACCTTGCCCTGGTCCACCCCTGTCAGCCCTTCAGCGCTGCCCAGCCTGCTCTGCTTGGGACTCCATTGTTGATTTGAAGGGCCTGGAGCTCCCAGCCATTGCTGCAGCAGCAGTGGTGGCAGTGAGCCCTGGGACCTTTTGAATTGCTGGATCCCAGGGTTCCCTGCTCCCCTGCCCCATCAGTGTCCCTGGGTGTCTGTAACCAGGTCAACTCACTGCCATGGTGCCTCCTGCTGGTTGATCTAGGAACTAGCTTGTTTTCCTCAGCAGGGAGCCTCCTTCTGGCTGGTTAGTTGCCTGCCACCGCTCCCTTCTCATGATCAGCTCTGGACCTGTGTCACTCTTTCAGTCACAGCATCCTCTTCAGGACACTGCTCTCTAGTAAGCACACTAAGCAAAGAACTGTTCTGAGTGTGATCATCCACTTCAGCTATTTCACCTCACTGCATCACATTTTTGCCCACCTGTAAACTGGGGCAACTCCCACACCCGCTGCCGCCATCCCATGCTTGATAAAATGCTCTGAGATTAATGGATAACAAGTACCACATAACATTACTCTAGGGTAATACTAGTGCACTAGGTGTGCCTTCTGTTTGAGGTCTTCATACTTCTGCCGTGCCCACATTTTAAAAAAGTGCTAAATACCTGCTAATTGTGGTAGCACTCTCAGGGACACAACTGAGCTCACTGACTCAGATTAGATAACTCACCCATCACCCCCTGGATACAGGTCAGGTTTCAGCTCCTATGAACATGGTTCATATTAGCACAGGAGATGTAGAGTTCCATATTTATTATGAAAACCTTCACCCATTTGCCTTGGGGAGGGACACAATTACAATGAAAGCTTGAAATTAATGAGTAAAAAAGCAATACAGTAACTTATAATTCAGAAAAATGAAGTGAAGTTGTTTGTTTACCTAGACCACAGAAATGTATGATCTTTAGTCATTTTAACATATCATAGCCATGGTAACAAGTTTTGTTTCATTTAACAAAATGCTGTCCCATGCAGTTCATAAGGCTACATATCATGTCTGTGTATAATGATATACATGTGACTGTTGCATGTGATTTGTACTTCTCTTTTTTTGGTTATATTAAAGTTCAATGAACTAGCCATTTGCCTACTTAAAAATTGAAAACAATCTGGATTTATCTGACATTACAAAAAAGGAGAATTTCCAGGATTTAAAATGGATGAATTGGTATGATTAATTGGTGAAATGAGTAAAATGATTTGTAATTATTTAATAATTAAAGAGCTCTCATGAATATTTTTGAAACCCCTGTGGAAAAGCCCAATAGTATGCTGATTTCATCAAGCCATTCAGATCAAATCAGAACATATTTTATAGCACCCTTTTTACAGTGTTTTGAATGCAGTCTACAAGAGAGTCACTTTTTGATTTCTAGTACTGCGCTAGTACGCTTCTATCTGCAGCGCAGGTGTGAATATTCTGGGTGTCTTAAACTGACCCCTTGATTTTTACCGTATGAAAGAGTCATAGATTGACTGTAGTTGAACAACGTTCTGAGTGCAGCAAAAGTGGTTAGATTTCAACATCAGCATAGACTTCCTTTTCCAGTGGGGTCAAATTTGGGTTTGCAGTTGAATGATAATTTCTTGTTGCAGTCAGAACCCTCCCACTTATGCTGGACCAAAAACAAAGACAAAAAAAAAGATTAAAAGGAAAAGTAACAGAATAATTTAAAAATGAGTATCAGAGGGGTAGCCGATTTAGTCTGTACCTTCAAAAACAATGAGAAGTCTTGTGGCACCTTATAGACTAACAGATATTTTGGAGCATAAGCTTTCATGGGCAAAGACCCTCTTTGTCAGATGCGTCTCACAAAGCAGGTCTTTGCCCATGAAAACTTATGCTCCAAAATATCTGTTAGTCTATAAGGTGTCACAGGACTTCTTGTTTTTATAAATGAGTGTTATCACTCCTGATGGGCACTCTTTCAGGCTCAGAGCCTAGAAAACTAACTCTCCTCTAATTTGTGTTTACAAAATATATAAATTGCACGAACCAAAAGGTGATATTTCTCCAATGAATCCAGAAAATATTGGTCCTACTCAAGGGGTAGTTGAGGTCCATTGATAAGGAAAAGAAAACCGTATGGTTATACAAATATGGAGATTACATTTCTGTTTCACCCTGGGAGAAAATGATTCATAGACCATGTTGAAGTTATAGCAGTGGAACACATTTTTTCAAATTTGATTTTTGACCCCCTTCCTCTCCCCAGAAATCTTCAGAACCTCATGCTTCCTGCACCAACACACACAAAATCCAGCCAAGTCCAGCACACACCAGCAGGATGGCCTGGGTTCAGTCCTTGCTGGGTAAACTGTCTTGTGGATTATGGGTTTTAGGTTTAATTTCAGCCTGGCAGAATGTCATCTCTGCTCCTGTGAATATATCATTCTGATTTTTAATGAATTCACTTGGACTGTTTTCCCAGCAATATTCTAGCCAATGAACACTGCTGGGAGCTTTTGCTGATGCAGTGAATTTACAACTAGCATTGCAAAATAGTCAAAGAAAGAGAACCGTTATCATTACTCGGGGAACTAGAAACTTGATTCTGTGAGTTATACGCGTGCAATCAAGAACCAGAAATGTACCATGTGTTCTCAATCACCATTCCAAACATCTCAAAAATCAAATACCAAATACCTGCAATGAACTCTTCAGGACTGAACTATGCACTGATTCTGTTTAACAAATAGATTAAGGAAAATTACAGTCTGTATGAGGACAATTCAGGAAGGGACGAAGAGGTTAAATTAATTTACTCTGTTATTCAAAATGAATTATGCATACAGCTTTATAGGCTAATAACTTTGCTATAGGCAATAAGGGCATGCACAGATTTCTGTTGAAGACTAGTCCCCCACTCATTCTCAATCCCAGCAGAATATTAGAATACCTGAGCTCTCTGCAGTTTTTATTAAACTTCCGTCTTACTTTTCTGCAAAGTGTTTCTCTGAAATAGACCAATGGATCACTGTAAAATTTCCTCCAGAGACCTCTGAGTTTCATTCTCAATGCCATTGTCAGAGTACTTAACTGTATCTTCAACATACGAATCTGTCTGACCCTAAATTTTGGAAGTAGACAGGGATTGATTGTCCATATAACAGAGGGGACAAAAGACATCTTTACGTCATACTTGATCTCCATAGATGGTAGATGTTTCCATCATGAACATGACTCATGACTAGGTATTTATGACATTATGTTGTGTGAAAGGGTTAGAAGCATCTCAGTGACTTGGGAGCCCACATGCCATTTTCAATGGAAATTTAGGACCAGGTTTTTAAAGGTATTTAGGCACCTACCAATGCAAAAGATACTAGTTGGAATTTTCAAAAGAACTTAAGCCAGTTGTGTGCTTAGCTCCCATGGAAGATGTTACCCCAATGCTTATGCAGACTAAACACCAGTCTTTGTAGACTTGCGGCCACACTTCTACTCCTGTGTCCAATGAAGTTTTGAGTGTCTTCAGGGACAGAGTTTGCTCCTTTTCCTTTTGGGATGCTAATAGACACCAGTGTCAGAAATTTTGTCCTGTCATTCAGCCTAAATATTTTCCTCCCTAATTCTCTCCTATTCTTCCTAGTTATAGCCCTCCATTCTAAATAAGACTCCATCAGTGGTATTCACACACTTCAGATACATAAAGAAAAGTATCTCCTCTTCTTGCCTTCCCCCCAATGTATTTAGACAAACTACATTTTTAGTTCTCTTAATCTTGCTTTGTAAGTTGGTACCTCCAGTTCCAAGAGGGTAGGTGGGAGTGAATCATTCAGCCATAATAGCACCTTTCAGAAGCAGCTCACTGAGACTTTGCTGTGCAGCACCAGGGCCAACAGCCACTATGGTGGGCCCCAGGGCAAGGTGTGGAGGGGCTGGCTTCATGCCCCAGAAGGGGTGGGGACAAGACCAGAAGGGGAGGGGCCTAGGGCACTCAGCCCTTAGTGCCGCTCAGCTCCTGGTTCTGGGCTCCCCTTTCCAGTGAGAGCCTCATGAGCGATGCAGCAGCATGGCCGTGGCGTTTCAAAGGGGCCCAGCACAGCTACCCTCTTTGCCTCCTCCCCACCCGGTTGGCAGGTGTGCTGTGCAGATGCTGTTGGAGATGCCTAGATGACACTTTTATATTCTAGTTTCAGTGAGAGGAACTAATGAAGGGCAGAAGAGGAAGAAAATAGGTGCAGTGGTAAAATAATAACGGCAGGAGAGTGGTAAAATGGAGTAAGAGGATACTAAAGAAAGGGGACCAACCCAGGGAAAGAAACACTATCAGCATGACAAAGGAGGACTCCTCTATGGATACTAGTTAACATTAATGAGTATCACTTGGCTAATTCTGACCCACAGCAGGCCAAACGCAACTCTAGTGAGGCGTGGTGTGGCTAGATGCTGATCTTCATTAGACTGGGACAAGTATCAGAGTCATTCCATTAATCCATTGGGGTTACTATGGATTTGCACAAGTGTGGTTGGGATTAGAATCGGATCCCATGTCTTCAGTCCTCCCTCGCCCCAGTGATACACAGAAAAAGTAAGAAATGTGTGAAGAGGAGGATGATACATGCATAAGGAAGACAACAGCAGGCATGTGTATATATTTGTTAAGTGCATATGCATAGATAGAAAGAAAATATAATAAAAAGACTGAGAGACAGAGGGACATGCAGAAAGAGGCATAGTAAACCAAGAGATTAGTAAATATTATATTGCAGATGCTCTTTTTTTCCCCTTCTTTGTTTTCACTGGGGTGTAAGATAGAAACTGTATCCTTGAGATATTTATTAGGGCAGCTTTGGCATGGATAGCTGCTCCCTTTGGCAAATGAAGCTAGCTCCAACAGTTATCATGAAATCTTTTTCAAATCTTTCTCTCTTTTCCTGAAACAAAGATGGATGAGGACCAATTCTGACAACAATATTATTTTAAGTCCCCTCGGCTTGTTTAGCAAAGCCTTTCAGAAATACACCTGAATCTGAAGAGTCCACTGAGAAATGAGATAAAAACAGATAAACTCCCTTCAAAAGCTGGGGTAAAGTAGGAAGGATGGCCCTAATAAAAATGGGCTACGGTTCTGGTCCCAAACACAACAGTTACATGTAATATGTGGGCCCATCATTGTGGAATACTGTAATATCATTGTCCAAGGGAGGATGCAGTAAGGGAGCATAGAGAGAGAGGTGTCTGTGTGTTTTGCAGGACAGGAGCCTAGAACGGAGGAAACGTGGAAACTTTATTTTTTATGCCATCAGCTGAAGACATTCGCCTCAGGACAGGGCTTGGCTCTATTGATGAAGCAGTGGTACAGGTCAGAGATGAGAACCCTTTCAAGCTCCATTAATGTACAGGCATCTCCTCATGCTGCACTCTGTACTTAAACCTTGTTTTAACACTCTCATGTGCAGTAAATACTTCCAGCATCCATGAATTACTCTGAATCACACCATGCGATTGAAGCGTCTGAGTTCATGAATTTCTTTAAACCCCAAATATTTATGAAAGGGGTTGAAATGTACTCCTCTACCCCTCTCTTTGTACAAATATAGACTCATGGTCACTAAGTCAAGGGAAAATTATTCCCTAAAGCCATGGTGTCTAATACGTTCGCCACTTGCCACGTGTGGCAAACGGGACACCACAGTGTGGCAATTTCAGGCCTGGGGGCCCTCCTAGAGCCACGTGCAGGGAGTGCCATCTGTCTGCTCCATGCACACACCCCAGACAAGTGCATAGCAGCAGCCTCAGTGGCGACAGGTCTAGCCTCTCCGGACACTCCAGCAGGCCCCAGCAGCTCTGGCTCTGGCAACCCTGGTGGCCCCCCGAGTAGCTCCAGCTGCTCTAGAGGGCATCAGTGGCTCCAGCCCCAGTCTCGGTGGCCCCAGAAGCTCTGATTCTAGTGGTTCCCAGTGGCTCTGGCCTCTCTGGTGTCCTTAAGGACCCCCAGCAGCTCTGACCGCTATGGCAGTCCGGGCAGGCTCCGGTGGGCCCCAGTGACTCTGACAGGCCCCAGCTGCCCTGGTGGGCCCCAGCAACCCTGGCAGGCCCTAGCAGTGGCCCCAGTGGCTGTGTCTACACTTGCGTTCCTCTTTCGAAAGAGGCATGCAAATGAGAGAAATCAGAAATGCAAATGAGGTGCATATTTGCATATCTGATATCTCATTTGCATATTCTTCTTTTGAAAGGAGAAAAGCAGCGTAGATGTGGCTCTTTCAAAAGTAAGCCTATCTTCAAAAGAACCGTCTTCCCTTTTTTATGGGAATAAGGGTTCTTTTGAAGATGGGGTTTACTTTCGAAAGAGCCACATCTATGCTCCTTTTCTTCTTTTGAAAGAAGAATATGCAAATGAGGTGTCAGATATGCAAATATGTGCCTTATTTACATTTTCGATTTCCCTAATTTGCATGCCTCTTTCGAAAGAGGAATGCAAGGGTAGCCGGAGCCCCAGTGACGTGGGTGCTCCCAGAACAGCTAAATGAAGTGTTTGCTTAGTCATTCCTTTGGGATTATAAAAACACTTGTGTGCAAAGAGCTAGGGAGAATGGCTTCATTATGAAGACCAGCCCTTCCAGCAGCACAACACCATGCAGGCATACTGGGTAATGGTACATACCCATAGTATGAGAAACAAAGACAGACCACTCTATAGAGGCAGAGGTAACAGAGAATAGACCTAGGAGAAACATACAAAAGTTTTCCATTAATATTCTTTCAGACTGATCAAAAAATGTGCTTTTACTGAGGTAGCAGGAGAGACTTTCAAATGCATCTAAGTAAGGGAGAATCACAGGTCCTATTTACTCTCGATGGTAGCCTGGGAGAACTGGAATGGTCAGACCCATCACTGCACAGCAAGGATGTGGGTCATTGTAAAGAATCTGCAGGTTGCTGGTTGGAGGTTGGTTGAGGCATCTAGCCAAATTCCCAGAGCTCTTTGTAACTCTTTCCCTCTCCCTCTCTCTGTTGCTAGGATATTAGTCAACAGAATGAAAGTGACAGTTCCTGGAGAGAAACTGAATTTTATATTAACAGTGTGCTCTGTGGAAAAGCAAGGCTGTATTTCCAGGGGTGAGTCAGAGCTGAATAGAATTTGCTTTATATGTAAGTCCGTTCATATTCTGGGTAATTCAGTGCATAGCATTGTAAACTAAATGCTCACAACTCACTAATGGTGTGGACAAATGCAGCAGGCACTGTGCATTGAGCAACAGCACACTTAGCTGTCGATATCCAAAGCAGTTTTCCTAAAAGGGGAGGAGGGGAGAATGTTAATCAGGGTTATCCTTCATATGCATATTAGAATGTGCCCTGGGATCTTTGATTTCACCAGGGGCACAGACCACCTTGCTTGAAACAGGCTGTGATTTCAGGAAAGATTTAATTGCTGCGCCTTGCCCTATGCCTGAAATACCTTTTAAATCCTGCATAGCATCAATCCTCCCTTTCCTTCATATTTCTCCTCAAAACTCACTTACTGCTTTGATCTCTCCAGTGCTGACTCCTACACACATGCTGCCCTTCTAAAGTTAGATAATAACGTTTTAAAAGCTTGTAGCTCAGTGATCCAAAATAGAAAGCAAGCAGCCTTACTAGCTTGTCCTGTGTCATTTCTCCTTCTATTGCATCACGCCGTACCCAATTTACCATACAATTTTAATAGGCTCACTGAGACTGAATAGCACCTTCCTCACAGTTGCCTTCCTTCGGACTTCTTGTGCAATAACATGCTACCTAATGTGAGTAAGGGTTTTGGAATCTGTTCCCTAGGATGCAAGTCTTTTGGGGTAGGGATTAGCTACATATTGTCTTGGTAAATCACTATATATTTATCTTAAACCCTAGCACCAGCCATCTACAGTGAGTGAAGAAGGAAAGGAAGTACCTCCATTTTAGCACCATGGAGTGTGAAGTATGTGTGATTTCCAAGGTCCATTTTAATAGTTAGGAGAGCAAAGACTTTGCACAGGGAAAAGATAGACAGAATTCTGGATTTGGTTCTTCCCTTCCCATGGGTGTACCCAGAATTCATTCCAGGTAGGCACAGTGATCCATTTACAATTCTGATTTATGTTTTGTTCCAGGGCCTCCAACCAGAGTGCATTCCACATGGGTCTGGAAGTTTAGTTCTGTTTCCCCTCCTCCCCACCAGCTCCAAGGAATCATACTGGATATATGAAACATTGTGATTAATTATTGATATAAAGTTTGTTTTTGTCTCATGTTTTGTGAACCTGTCTTTTGAGAGGTCGGGTAAAGATGGGTGAAAATTGGAAGAGGAATTCTAGTCCCTGTTGTTCTCCAAAAGTTTCATGCATTCAAGTTCCTCCATCTGCTCAGAAGACCTACTTACTGAAGGTAACTGACAGATAGCAAGCCTAGTTCAGTTTTCTCTGTATTTCACTCACAGCACTGGGATCTCAATTAACTCTTTTGCTTAAAAGAAACAAAAATGTCCCTTAGCTAATAGATAGACAAGCTAAATACTGCCTTATTTGAGCTATATGACAGCCCTTTCTCATTCTTTAGATGACGGTGTCATCTTGGCACCAGTTCATGTCATTCATTTAACCTTCATCTGGAGTGCTTCCAGGGAACTAATTCAAGGCTATTGAGCAGGCAGTAGTAATGAAAAGAATGCTAGGGACCACAAATGTTCTGAGACTCAAGGGCTGTGTCTACGCTAACAAGTTCTTTCAAAAGATTTTTCAAAAGAAGCAGGCTCTTTTGATACATCCAATGGAGAGGCTATGCACAAAGTATTCTTTTGAAAGTAAATAGGAAGAATGCTGTACTGTCAAAATCACTCTTCCTTTTCCATTTCAGGAAGAGTGCCTTAAAAGCGGCTTTTGAAAGAAAATGTGTGTAGACACTATGCAGGGCCCTTCTTTCAAAAGAGCTGTCCTCATGGGGCCTGATTTTTCAATCCCTGGCCTGTTCTTTCAAAAGCCTGGGGGCTGTGTGGATGCTGGTCTTTCGAAAGAGTAGCTCACTCTTTTTGATCCATTTTTTCTGTGGCCGTTTCTACACAGGCCACTTCCTTTGGAAGTGGCATGCTAACACACAGAGCAAAAGATGCTAATGAGGTGTGGATGCAAATTCCCTGTGCCTCATTAGCATAATGTCACATGATTTGGAGTCTGGAAGACTGTTCTGCTGGACTCCAAAATGCCGGCTAGAAGCGCGGCCCCCAGGCGGGCTTCTGGAAGGATGATAAAAATTTTTGGGAAGAAGGGGCCTCCAGAAGAAGAACTTCCTTCCGGAAGCCGCCCCAGGGGCCATGCTTCTACATGGTGTTTTGGAGTCTGGAAGAATGGTCTTGTTATACCTTTCCAGCAGGATTGAGAACCATTAATAACTACTCTCTTAGTATAGTTATCCAGCCAGTTTTGCACCCACCTTATAGTAGCCCCATCTAAGTTGTATTTGTCTACTTTATTCATAAGAATATCATGCAAGGCTGTATCAACTGCCATACTAAAATCTAGGTGTACTGCATCCAATGCTTCTCCCTTATCCACAAGGCTAGTTATCCTATCAAAGAAAGCTATCAGGTTGGTTTGATGTGATTTGTTCTTTGCAGATCCATGCTGGCTGTTCCCTATGAACTTAGCACCTTCCAAGTGTTTGCAGATGATTTCCTTAGTTACTTGTTCCATTATCTTTCCTGGCACAGAAGTTACACTGACTGGCCTGTAGTTTCCTGTGTTGTTCTTATTTCCCTTTTTATAGATGGGCACTATATTTGCCTTTTTCCAGTCTTCTGGAATCTCTCCAATCTTCCATGATTTTCTGACGATGACGGCTAATGGCTCAGATACCTCCTCCCTCAGCTCCTTGAGTATTCTAGGACACATTTCATCAGGCCCTGGTGACCTGTAGACATCTAACTTTCCTCAGTGATTTTTAACTTGTTCTTTTTTCAGAACATATAATAGAAATGCACACCTCGTAGGACTGGATGGGACCTTGGGAGGTCATCTAGCATAACCTCCTGCTCTCTTGGCAGGACCAAGCACCACTCCTGACTTCTATTTGCCCCAATCCCTAAATGGCCTTCTTAAGGATTGAGCTCACCACCCTAGACTTAGCAGGCTAATGCTCAAACCACTGAGCTATCCATCCCCCCCTACAGCTTGCCTTTTAAACCTACCCCTTTCACACTAGCATTCACAATATTAGGCATTCCTTCTTCAGACTTCTCAGTGAAGACCAAAACAAAGAAGTCATTAAGCATTTCTGCCATCTCCAAGTTTCCCATTACTGTTTCTCCCTCCTCACTGAGCAATGGACCTACCCTATCCTTGGTCTTCCTCTTGCTTTAAATGTATTTATAAAAAGTCTTCTTGTTTCCTTTTATGCCCGTAGCTAATTTGAGCTCATTTTGTGCCTTTGACTTGCTAATCTTGCCCCTGCATGCCTGTGGTGTTTGCCTATATTCATCCTTCGTAATTTGTCCTAGTTTCCATTTTTATATGATTCTTTTTTTATTTTGAGATCATGCAAGATCTCCTGGTTAAGCCAAAGTGGTCTTTTGCCATATTTTCTATCTTTCCTACGCAGAGGAATAGCTTGCTTTTGGGGCCTTAATAACGTCCCTTTGAAAAACTGCCAACTCTCCTCAGTTGTTTTTCCCCTCAGTCTTGCTTCCTATGGGAACCTACCAACCAGCTCTCTGAGTTTACCAAAATTGTCCTTCCTAAAATCCATTGTCTCTATTTTGCTGTTCTCCCTTCTACCCTTCCTTAAAACTGTGAACTCTGTGATTTCATGATCACTTTCACCCAAGCTGCCTTCTACTTTCAGATTCTCAATCAGTTCCTCCCTATTTGTTAAAATCAAATCTAGGACAGCTTCCCCACTGGTAGCTTTTTCAACCTTCTGAAATAAAAAGTTGTCTCCAAAGCAATCCAAGAACTTATTGGATAGTCTGTGCCCCACTGTGTTAGCTTCCCAACATATATCTGGATAGGTGAAGTCCCCCATCACCACCAAATCCTGGGCCCTGGATGATTTTGCTAGTTGTTTAAAAAAGCCTCATCCACCTCTTCCATCTGGGTAGGTGGCCTGTCGTAGACTCCTAGCAGGACATTGCCCTTGTTTTTTACCCCATATAGCTTAATCCAGAGGCAAGAGAAGAGGAGACTGAAGGCAGATATGACAGAAGTATATAAAATCATGAGCAGTGTGGAGAGGGTGAATAAAGAAAAGTTATGTACTTGTTCCCATAATATAAGAACTAGAGGACACCATGGGCTTGTCTATACTACCACCCTCCTTCGAAGGAAGGATGGTAATTAGGGTGTTGGAAGTTTACTAATGAAGTGCTGTGCTGCATATGCAGCACTTCATTAAGGAAATTCCCACCGTGGCAACTTTAAAGTGTTAAACTTTGAAGTATTGGCTTGCATCTAGCTACAGCTAACCTTCAGTACTTCGAAGTGAGGAGTAAAGGGACTTCGAAGCTGCCCTGGCACTTTGAAGTACTGGCAAGTTTAAGTACCGTCGAAGTACCGGCTTCGAGTACCGGCAGTTTAAAACTTCGAAGTTGCCGCAGGGGGGAATTTGCTTAATGAAATGCTGCATATGCTGAGTAAACTCCCAACACCCTAATTACCATCCTTCCTTTGAAGTAGGGTGGTAGTGTAGACAAACCCCAAGTGAAATTAATGGGTAACAGGTTTAAAACTATCAGAGGGGTAGCCATGTTAGTCTGGATCTGCAAAAGCAATGAGGGGTCCTGTGGCACCTTATAGACTAACAGAAATGTATGAGCATAAGCTTTCATGGGGAAAGACTCACTTCGTCAGATGCAGATGACCTGCATCTGACGAAGTGGGTCTTTGCCCACGAAAGCTTATGCTCATACATTTCTGTTAGTCTATAAGGTGCCACCCAACGCCTTGTTGCTTCCGCAGGTTTAAAAATAATAAAAGAAGGTTCTTTTTCACACAGCACACAGTCAACCTGTGGAACTCCTTGCCAGAGGAGGCTGTGAAGACTAGGACTATAAGAGAGTTCAAAGAAGAGGTTAGGTCCGTAAAAGCCTGTTCTCCAGGGGGTAGGAATGGTGTCCCTGGCCTCTGTTTGTCAGATGCTGGAGATGGATGGCAGGAGACAAGTCGCTTGATCATTGTCTTTGGTCCACTTCCTCTGGGGCACCTGGCACTGACCACTGTCAGTAGATGGGATGATGGGCTAGATGGACCCTTGGTCTAACCCAGTAATGGCCATTCTTATGTTCTTACACAGTTATTATTACAGGAGTGGGACCGAAGCCCAAGCCTTGCTGCTGTGGGCTGCGGGAGGAGGTTGAGGGAGTCCAAAGCTTGAGCTGGAAGGTGGGCATGTAACCTTAGCCCTGAGCAGTGGGGGTTGGGCTTGGGCCCAGCAAGTCCAACACTGGCCTTGGTGGCCCAAATGAAATGGGGTTGAGACCCACCTAGGAGTCCCTACTCACAGTTTGAGAGTTCCTTTCTCAGAGGGTGCTCTCCATTCTTACAACCTAGTTCCCGAGTGCATTTAAATGGTTAAAGAAGTTGCAATTTAAACTTGTCTGTAAAGGTTTCTTCCACAGTTTTAGTTGTAACACCAACAGACCCAGGTTGCCAGCCCTATGGATAGAACCTGTGAGTATAGGGTCTAAAACACTGTACTCTACCACATGAGCTAAAGGCCAACTAGCACTCAGCTGAGGCTGTAGAGCAGAGATTTCACTCACCTCAGATGAGGTCTCAGTGCCTCTGGGTACTACATAATTACTGCATTATTTAATAAAATCCCCTGCCCTAGAACAATAGACCTAAATCCCCTTGTTACAGTTTGAAATAAGTTTAGAGATAGAGGTAAATTTAGTCCAGTTTGTTGAACTGCCATGTGCTCCCTTGCTCTGACAGGACTTGAAGCGAGGCCAGAAATGCTACCTCTACAGCATCATGAGAGTTTATGACAGCAAACCTATGAGGGAAATGCTCTTCCATCAGTACAGGCTCAATCTCCAGCACCAGAATTTGCTGGGTGAGTGTCTGCTGGTATTGCAATGTACATGAGCCATTGAGAAATGGGATTCTGGAAAATAAACATGGGGTTTGAGGGGATTAAGATGGCAAGTTTGGGGTGATACGCTAAATGGAGCGTGGAATAGTTTACTGGCAGAGGTCAGGAAGCCTTTCCTGATGAGTTCTGCCTTCCTCAGCAAAGCCTATGGTAACAACAAGCTGCAAAACATTTAGGTTTGATGTTATTTATTCATTTACAGAGGACCAATCCCTAGCTCAGGGTGCTATTTACAGAAATGTTGAATGCAGAAGATAAGAGGATAAAAGAGTCTACAGACACTATGTCAGCTCTTTCCATCCAGGCATCCAAGAGCCCATCTCTTCATCCAGTTGTCCCATCCCTCTTCCCACACTCTTACTAAAGGCCCACAATAATCAGATGGATCTTTGTGACACAACTTGAAAGTCAACAAACCTGGGCTTTGAGAGACAATGGATTTTTGGTGAAGACCTTTCATGTGAATTGCCCGACCAGTAGCATCCTCTCCTAACCCCCACCTTTCAGGCCAAAGAAGTGCTAGCTCAGCTGCCTGGGCTAATCATAACAATGGGAACAGCCGTGCAGAAAGGCACGCTCGCAGTAGCTGGATCCTCAACTATTTAGGAATTTATAAGGTCAAAATCAACATCTTAAATCCCACTTATATTACAGGAGAAGCTTGTGGTCCATGTAATTGGAGAGAGAGGTCTAAAGTCAGGCAGCAGAAATTTGTTTCTCAGGGTTGAGCTTGCACCAGGATGGACAAAATACGGCCCATCAAGCCACCAGATCTGGCCCACAGCCCAGCGGGAACCTTGGGCAGACTCCCTGCCTCCCCCAGCACACACACCACTCAGAGCAGCCTGGCTGTGGAGTCGATGTGCTCCTCTAAGTGCTGGCAGGAGTTGGCCAGGGAGAGGAGAGGCTTTGTGTGCTGTCCCACTTCTCAGCACAATCTTGGAAACTGGCCAATGGGAGTTGTAAGATTGTGCTGTGGGCAGGGGCAGTGTGAGAAGCCTCTCCCCCCCCTGCTCCTGGAGGCAGTCAGGGAAGCACATAGTTCCTGCAGCTGGCCACTCTGAATGGCATGCTGGGAGGTGGAAGGCAGGGAGCTTGCCGGAGGGACCCCCTAGGCTGCTGGCCAGGAACCACAGAGGTAAATGCCTCCTGGCAAGAGCCTGCCTCTTGCATCCCAGTCCCTCACCCTTCCCCTACACTCTTCTCCCTCTCCTACATCCCTGCCTCATGCATCCCAAACCCTCTGCACCTCCACACCTGCACCCTAACCACCCGCACCAGGTCACAACTCCTTGCCAGGCCATGAGCCTCCTCCTAGACCCCTCCTACAGGTCCAGATTCTCTCCTGCACCCATACCCAGTCCTAGACCCTGCACCTGCTCCTACGTCACAATCCTCTGCCCCAGGTCATGACTCCATTCTTCATCCAAACTCCCTCTCAGACCCTCCAGCCCCTTCTATAGCCTGATCTCCTGCCCCAACCTCCTGTCTGCACCCAGCCTCCAGCTCAGGCCCCACACTTCCTCCATTCATATCATGGAAAAATGTGGCCCTTGACCACTTATCAAATTCTTGGTGTGCCCCCCCCACACATAAAATTTTAGTGCTCCCCCCACACCGAGCTAGTGGCACAAATGTATGCATCTCACATATAATTTCTTCTCTCCTCACTGACTGCATCAGTGACAAGTTCACATCTCCGCGAGCTAGCAGCTGAAAGAAAGCTCTGTGGCGCTAATTGTAATTACAAATATTATCTTCAGACTTCGTAGCTCATGCATGGCACTGTGTGTTTCTCATCCTGTCAGCTTTGACACACCATGCTGTGTGAAGTGAGGCTGCTGCGTGACTTGTTCAGCTAGTTTTTGTGTGCAGCGTGATGCTTTCCCAATGCGGGCTCCCTGTCTCAGGTGAATGTATGGATATGCAACATCAGGGCCTGTCAAAGACATAGTAATTGTGCGTGGATGTGTGCCTAATACTTGATTCCTCTCCATTTTCCCTATCCTCTCACCCAGGTCATATGACTGAGCATGAAGTCAGGTTTTACCTCTCCCTCCTGGAGGAAGCTGAAGAGAAAGCCCCAAGGAAAACCTCAGCTCGAAGCAGCACCTTTCTGAAGTCTCATGTTGGGAGAACTCAGCTGGGATTAGCAGGCTGCAGTTCCTAGCTTTTAATGCCAGTAAAGATAGAATCATAGAATCATAGAAGAGTAGGACTGGAAGGGACCTCGAGAGGCCGTCGAGTCCAGCCCCCTGCCCTCATGGCAGGACCAAGCACTTTCTAGACCATTCCTGAAAGCCACCTATCTAACCTCTTCTTAAATATCTCCAGTGGTGGAGATTCTACCACCTCCCTTGGCAATTCTTTCCAGTGTTTGATCACCCCGACAGTTAGGAACTTTTTCCTAATGTCCAACCTGAACCTCCCCTGCTGCAATTTCAGTCCATTGCCTCTTGTTCTATCCTCAGAGGCAAGGAAGAACAAGTTCCCTCCCTTTGCCTTATGACACCCTTTTAGATATCTGAAAACTGCTATCATGTCCCCCCTCAGTCTTCTCTTTTCCAAACTAAACAAGCCCAATTCTTTCAGCCTTTCTTCATAGGTCATGTTCTCTAGACCTTTGATCATTCTCGTTGCTCTCCTCTGGACCCTCTCCAATTTCTCCACATCCTTCCTGAACTGCAGTGCCCAGAACTGGACACAATACTCCAGCTGAGGCCTAACCAGCGCAGAGTAGAGCGGGAGAATGACTTCTCATGTCTTGTTCACAGCACACCTGTTAATGCATCCTAGAATCATGTTTGCCTTTTTCGTAACAGCATCACACTGTTGACTCATATTTAGCTTGTGGTCCACTATAACTCCTAGATCCCTTTCTGCTGTACTCATTCCTAGGCAGTCCTTTCCCATTCTGTATGTGTGACACTGATTGTTCCTTCCTAAGTGGAGCACTTTGCATTTGTCCTTATTAAACTTCATCTTGTTTACCTCAGCCCATTTCTCCAGTTTATCCAGATCCTTTTGAATTATGACCCTATCCTCCAAAGAAGTTGCAACCCCTCCCAGCTTGGTATCATCTTCAAACTTAGTAAGTGTACTTTCTATGTCAATGTCTAAATCGTTAATGAAGATATTGAATAGAACCGGTCCTAACACAGACCCCTGCGGAACCGCACTAGTTATACTTTTCCAGCAGGATTGAAAACCATTAACAACTACTCTCTGGGTATGGTTATCCAGCCAGTTGCTCACCCACCTTATAGTAGCCCCATCTAAGTTGTATTTGCTTAGTTTATTGATAAGTATATTATGTGAGACCGTGTCAAATGCTTTACTGAAGTCTAGGTATACCACATCCACCGCTTCTCCCTTATCCACAAGACTCGTTATTGTATCAAAGAAAGCTATTAGATTGGTTTGACATGATCTGTTTTTAACAAAACCATGCTGGCTGTTCCCTAGCACCTTACCACCTTCCAATTGCTTGCAGATGATCTGTGTGATCATCTAGTCTGACCTTCTGTATAACAGAGGCTGTAGAATTTCCCCCTAAACAATCCCTGTTTGAACTAGAACCTCTCTTTTAGCTGAAGATCCCATGTTGATTTTAAAAATTGCCAGTGATGGAAAATCCACTTCATCCCGAATTGTTCCATAGGTTACTCTGGCTATGTCTACACGTGCCCCAAACTTTGAAATGGCATGCAAATGGCCATTTCGAAGTTTACTAATGAAGCGCTGAAATGCATATTCAGCGGTTCATTAGCATGCGGGCGGCAGCGGCGCTTCGAAATTGACGAGCCTTGCCGCTGCGCGGCGCGTCCAGACGGGGCTCCTTTTTGAAAGGACGCCACCTTCTTCGAAGTCCCCTTATTCCCATGAGCTCATGGGAATAAGGGTACTTCGAAGTAGGCGGGGCCCTTTCGAAAAGGAGCCCCGTCTGGATGCGCTGCGCGGCTGCAAGGCTCATCAATTTCGAAGCACCGCTGCCGCCCGCATGCTAATGAAGCGCTGAATATGCATTTCAGCGCTTCATTAGTAAACTTCGAAATGGCCATTTGCATGGCCATTTCGAAGTTTGGGGCACGTGTAGACACAGCCTCTCAGTGTTAAAAGATTGTGCCTTATTTACAGTCTGCATCTGGTTAGTTTCAACGGCCAGCCATTGGCTCTTGCCAGACCTTTGCCTGCTCAACAGAAGAACCCGTGTACAATTTTTTTTATTCCAAAGTAGGCACTTACAAGATATGATTAAATCATGCCTTAACCTTCTCTTTGTTAAATCAGGTTGGTTTAGGAAAGGCAGCATGGGCATACTGCAGTCTCAGTAGAAAGATGTTGTCTGTCCATCACTAACCTTTTTCAGTTAGAGTCTGACTCTTTGACATTAATAGGTATAAACTATCTCTCATTTCAACGTAATCTCCCTCTTTCCCACCAATTTGCTGGCATTCACAATGACTGAGTCCAGCCAGTTTCACTTTGTGGGGACTGGAGGGGTTGGTGATGAGCCCATATTTTGGTGTTTAAAACACTGGCTGCATTTCAACACTTTGCGATGAAGACAGGCACTTCTGAGAAGCGTGGTGGTGGGGAGGGTTGTGTTGGCTGTCTTGTGGTGAGACAGGTATGTGACAAGAGCAGGCTGGGAGGAGCTGGGTGGCAGACAGCATAAGGCAACATCCGTCTGGCTGTGGTAGTGATTTAGCCTGGGATTTTCAGTGGAGCCTGAGATAATTAGATGTCCAACGGCAAAAGGATTACAGTGTAAATTAGATGCTGAACTTCCTTTGAAATCTCAGTCAGAATGTCAACATGGAAACAAAATTAAAACTGTTCCACCCCTATGAGCTTTCTGCTGGACAAAATGGAGGCAGCTACACACTTTAAATTCTGGGAAACAACTTGCACAACCATGGGTCCAATCTTTTGTCTGTATCCTCCCTTTAGGAACAAGATCCTGGTCCACTAGCTTTCATTTCATGGTACTGCACATCTGCTTTGACTTCATCTGCCCCTACATCTGTGGGATTAAGTGTCAGATACTACATACATCAGATATTAAATTTCTGCATCCTATGAAGGGCTTTCCCACTACCTCTATGTTTGAGAGAACTGGACGACTTCTCCTCAGTACAATTGGATTTGAAACCTATTTCCCCTACCCCTAATGAGGGCAACTGGGAGATCATCTTGAATTGTGCCCCTTTTAACAAACAGTGTACAGGAAACCAAACCCACCTCTCTCACCTTTAATTCTTCAGAAATAAGGAGGATGGAGAAAATCCAAAAGAATGGAGTACAGATTGCACCTCGCTTGTCCAGCACGGTTGAGACCTGACAGCTCCCAAGCAAGAGAATTTGCCAGATGAAGGGAGGTCCAAAGCTTCTGCCCCAGTACAGCCCTGAATGTCCAGGGCTGCTGCAGTCCCAACCTTCTTCCTATGGGACTCTGGCCCAGCTGGGGCTGCTGGAGCTGCCAGGAGGCTCCAGCCCCTACTGCTGCAGGGCAGCCAGGGGTCTGTCCCCTGGCCCTGAAGGGTAGGTCTTGTGGGGGGACTCTTGCTCCCCCATGGCTGCTGTAGGGTAGGTGGAGGGGCACCTGCACCGGCCCCTGTGCTGCCACAGCAAGGGGCGGGCTCCACTCCTGGCCCACCGCTATGAAGAAGGCAGAGCTCCTGCTCAGGGGACAGTCTTGTGCTCTCTCCCAGCCTTGTGCTCTCTCATCATGGACCATGTATAGTCCTGTCAGACAGTGTTGCTGCTGGATGTGAGAGTACTGGAGCTGGAGAGGTGCAACCTACAGGATAAAGAATTCAGTGTTACAAAAAATACAAACTGTGGTTGGGGTGAGTTGGCACTGCAGCTGGCAGTCTGTGCGGAGAGGGCAAGAATAATACAGGCAATGGAACAGAGTTGGTTTGGCCAGGCCAGGCCTAAAACACATTGGTGGTGGATGGGAGGAAGCCGGCTCTGCTGCTGCCAGTGTTGTATTGGTTCTGCGGTTAGAAGATGATGTTCTTCAAGGTTGTCAATCCAGATCCTTTTCTGAGTACCAAATTTGCTTCAAAAGCTCTAGCCATTGTTTTCCATCAAAATTGTTTTTGGATGGAGAATTGGACTTTTTGCTCAATGCAAAATAAACTGGCTTTTCCATGGAAAAGTTTGCCTTGGAAGAGGTAGTCCAATGGGACTAGGACTGCCATAAGTAGGGTGACCAGATGTCCTAATATTCAGAGCTTTGTCTTATGTAGGTACCTATTATGCCCTAACCACACTTGTTATCTGGTGACCTTACCTATTAAGCACTGTGGCAATAAAAATGACCACCACCCTGAAATTAACATCATGGCAAAAGGGTTCAGTTTTGATTTTCTTGATGGAAACTTTCACTTTTGGTTGAAAATATTTGATGTTCAGGTATTTTTTTGGATGAAAGATCAATTTTCCACAGGGAAACTTCCCCCGTAACGCCCGCCCCATTGTTCAAGCAGCTCTAACTTAATCAGGCAACTGATGCATAAATTAAAGTCCTTCTTATTGTTAGCTTTCCAGTAAATCTAATTACATTCAAGTTTATTGGGATGAGTCATAACTTCATCTGACCCAAAGAGAGCAAAAGGTGCACAGGACCTACAAAGCCATGCAGTCCTAGTGACATTTGCAGCTACACAATTTTGGTAAATTGCTAAGTGCACTAGAGTTGATGTACATAAACGAGGCCTGGTGCGTATAATCAACTAACACATAATACAATCCCAGTGCTGAAAAATCCTTTTTTCCTTCGTAGTCAGATTTATCACTCATCAAAAATGGAAGCCATCCTGCCAGCTTTCAAATACTGGGTTAGATTAAAGCTCAAAGTGATATTTATTCATTTATTTAAATTGAAAAACACCCTTATGCAAAGATCTAGATGGCCCAACAAATTAATACAGTGGCAACACAGCAGCATTAAAAGCTTAGAGACAGATAATACATTAACTCAGCTAGCTAGTAAATAGTAGGAGCACAAAAGGCCCTTTAACATCATGGTCTTAAGAAAACATACTTTCAGCCTTCCCCCCAAATCTACATCAAGGAAATGGTAAACTCATAGAACCCAGAATGTCCATAATGACACCAAAGAAAGAGGCCTACGCGACAGAGAGCTTTTCTTGGAGGTACCTCTAGGAGGACACAGCAACTGTTTAAGAGATCACATCGAGGTGCTCAGGTACCATAGTGATGAAGACAGTATAAAAATGTAAATTGTATAGAATGCAGCAAGTTTAGGTGACACTTAGGGAAATGAAGAAGATTGAAGAAAGATGATGGAAGTGTGTTATAACTGTACCTGAGACGGAATATGACTGTGGGAATAGGGCATTTTGTGGGTTAATCTGTTTTATTATTTTTAAATATAATCAGGTGTCTAAAACACCATTCTTTTTTAAGTGCTGTTCAATATGCAGTATTCCAATATCCTATTTACACATTCACATTTTTCTAGCACAATGAGATTTTAATTTTCTACTGCTGACATTCACAAAATGTGTTCTCTATAAAGCTGTTTGATGCAAAATGTGTCTCACATTTTATTTTGACCTCCTCTTTCTTTAAGTGAGTCTTTCAAGACAGGAAGCAATGTTTTGCCACTGGCAATGTGAAGACAATAATAGATGTACTACAATCCTATTCTGCACTAGCCTGGAATCCAACTCAACTCTATGTTATGATTTCCACCAAGGGCTTCTCTTCAGAAAACTCCAGATATTTAGGCAGAAAAGGGAGATTCACATTGTGGTAACAACCTAGAGTTCCCTCTGTTCTCTTCCCTGGGTAATGTTTTATTACTAAAAGTAATAACATATCCTATATTATGGATCAATTTCCAAAAACGTACTCTCTCTCATTCTCTCACAGAATACAAACCATAAACATTCATGGTATCTCGAGATGAAATTCTGTCAAGCTTGGAATATTGTTTTTGCCATGTGTTTTACTGTGCCGTTACAACATATTATTCAATATAGGCCTGTTATCCATCACTGTAGCTATTTGGTATATACAATCAATTGATTTAGCAATTTAGCTGCATTGTTCTGTAGATTTTAGTAAACAGAAAATCTATGTTATGAGTTATCTATGTTATGAGTATGCCTTGGCGACTGTGCATCAGTAGTAGCTCCTTCAAGGTAATGGAGAACCTATTTTACATCCTAAGTCCAGGTGTGGTGCTGGGAAAGAGCAGAGGAATCATGTCTGCTATTCCTCACAGTGTGGAGGCATAAGGCAGGATGGGGGCATAGGGGAGGCAGATACATGGTTCTGCGCCAGCCTATGGACCACTGACTTGAGCTAGTTGGCTATGAAGAAGAGTGTGGTGGAGGGTGGGAGAAGATATCTCATCTGATAATGAATTGGCAGCATACGTCCTTCTACTATATAAAATTGGGGCTTCAGAGAAAGAGATAAGAGAGCGATGTATCAGAGCCATCGTATTTACACCAAACCCAATAAAATATGTTGGCGTTAACCAGTTAAATAATTTGAAATATATGGACAGAACACCAACTTTTCCTGCGCAAAGAATACCAGCGAATCTGTTCTTCCTTTTCAAGAAAAAAGAACACTTTAAAATCCCATAACAATTTGAAAAAATGCAAAAGGAAGTATATTGGCACTCAGCAAATGAAAAAATGAATGATTTAAGATGTATAACATCTAAACATTTTTCCTTAGAAATTATCAAAGCCAGTAAAAGATCTAAGGGACAATTAGTAATGAGACTGCAGTAGAGTAAAAAGGAAAAAGCTACACACATTAAAGCAATAACAGGTCAGTTAGTTGTCGTCAGACACATTAATAGAGTATAAACCTTTAAATGCAAATGCGTGACTTAGCCTGAGTGTGGGGAAAATGGTTTTGAAAGCTCCACATCAAAGAATTATGCCATCTTTGATCTGGGCTTCTGTTTACAAGCTGAAATGCTGACTCTGGGATTTTCCATGATTTCAGTTTAGCTAGTAGAGTGCAAGCTCTTCATGGATATACACTTTCCAGACATAATATTCCCAATGCAAAGAAGAGGTTTGGTGACAAGGCCAGTCTACTGGAATTCAGGGTGGCATGAGGTGCAAGTAAAAAATAATGAATTTTGCAGTGACTAATGTGAATTATACTTTCTTCGGTTGAACCCACAATGTGCTTGCCGTTTCCCAAACATAGTTGAAAGCATGGGTCTTGCCTCATACTTTCCTACTATTTTTCGTGCCAATTAAACAATGCGTTATTCCAGCAATTCTCAAGCTGTGGGTTGGGACCCCAAAGCTGGTCTGAGTTCCTTTTAATGGCGTTGCCAGGGTCAGTGTCAGATTTCTTAGAGCCCAGGACCAGAAGGCCAAAACAAAGGTCCCACTAAACAGGAATGAAGTCCAAGCCCTGCCATGCCATGCAGGTACCTCATAGTATCATGTGGAATCTCTGCAATCCTATATGCTTTTGGTGCTGCACCTAACATTCCCTTCCTGTCACCCTCCATGCTCTTTACACCAGGAGTCATACTTAGTTCTCTGGAAGGCAGTTGTAGGGCTGTCTCCTGCAGTGCCTATGCTACAAGAATTCTCTCCTACATGTACAGACCTAACAACCAACCAACCAGGCAGGTGGGAGACTTTTAGTGCCCTTTGACAGCACTCCACTCCTCTTACTCAGTATAAAGGGGCCAGAATGAGGGAGGGTGGAGTGAGGATCTCGTGTTAGCCCTTGGGCTGTCAAATGATTAAAGAAAAATCTCAGTTAGTCACATGATTTTAAAAATTAATCATGATTAATCACACTGTTAAACAATGGTCTTTTATTTTATTTTATTTTATTTTATCCTTTAAGGTTAGGATGCATTAAGAGGAGCATTTTGAGCAGATCTACAGAAGTAGTTATTCCCCTGTATTTGGCACTGGTGACGCCACATCTTGAATATTGTGTCCAGTTTTGGGCCCCCCCCCCCAAGTATAAAAAGGATGTGGATTTGCTGGAGCAGGTTCAGCAAAGGACAACAAAGATTATTAAGGGTCTGGAGCACGAGACCTATGAGGATAGGCTGAGGGATTTGGGCTTGTTTACTTTACAGAAGAGAAGACTTAGGGGTGATTTAATAGCAGCCTTCAACTTACTGAAGGGGAGCTCTGAAGAGGAGGGTGAGAAACTGTTCTCTGTGGTGTCAGGTGGCAGAACAAGGAGTAATGGTCTGAAGTTGAAGAGGGAGAGGTGTAGGTTAGATATTAGGGAAAACTACTTCACCAGGAGGGTGGTGAAGCACTGGAATGCGTTGCCTAGAGAGGTGGGGGATTCTCCATCCCTCGAGGTTTTTAAGTTCCGGCTTGATAATATTTGCCAATATTCACAGAATTTCCTGTAAGTGCTAATCCTACAATGAGATCTGCAAATGTAGACCCATGTAGAGTCCTAGGATGGGAAAAAGGAATCCACAAGAGGCATTCTCGTGGAAGGACCAGGATTTTATTTGGCCCCCAACTCAAAACCCTGCAACGCATCATTAAAAACCTACAACCTATTCTGAATCATGATGTTAAACTCCAGAAGGCCTGAAGTGACAGGCCTGTCCTTTCCCATAGACAACCTCCTAACCTAACAAAGTTTCTCATCAGCAATCACAGGCCACACCATAGTAGTACTAATTCTGGAACTTTTCCTTGCAACAAACCCTGCTTCCAACTTTGTTCACATATTTATTGTGGGGATACCATCACTGAACCTAACCATGTTAACTACAAGATCAAAGGCACCTTCTTGTGCACTTCCAGCAACATGCCAATATGCCATTATGTGCCAACAATGCCCTGCCACTATGTACATAGGACAGACTGGGCAAAACCTTCGCCAAAGTATAAATGGACACAGAGCAGACATCAAGAAACTCAATACACATAAGCTGGTCAGTGAACACTTCAATAGAGTGGGACATTTTGTTAAAGACCTGAGAATTTGTGTCCTGGAGCAAAAAGAATTTAAAAACAGATTTGAGCCATAAATTTGTAAGTTGGAATTCATATTCAAATTTGACATATTAACATGTGGTATGAAGAGAGAAATCAATTAGCTCACGCATTACAAGGACTGCATCCCTTGCTTTGGTGCTTGCAATTATCTCAGGTAGGACAATTAACATCCCCCCACCCCTCATCTCCCTCCTCCAGTCCTATGTATTTGATTTGTCAGTTTTTGTTGCATTTTTTTGGGTCCTCTGCACTTACAAATGCCAGTCTGTACTGGAAATGAGATTTATCTGAAGAAGTGGGTCTGCCCCAAGAAAGCTCATCACTGAATAAATCATTTTGTTAGTCTTTAAAGTGCTACATTACTGCTGTTACATAAGCTCTTTGTTATGGGTGGTAAATGGCTTAGCAAACCTGCTGCAAATCAGGTTGCAAAATTGCAAAATTAGCAGTTAAATGGCCTAAGGGAATGCAAAGCAATCTCTACTGCAGTACAAAACATGGTCTGAGTCACACAAGCTCTGATTTCGCCCACCTGAGACAAAGGGTCTTTGAGAACTGGGACATCTATCCCAAAACAAAACTCCTTGTATATCATGCAGTGGTTGTTCCAATGCTACTGTACTCATGTGAAACCTGGACAACATACAAGCGTCATCTGAAGGCGCTTGAACAATACAATCAACACCGCCTCAGCAGAATTTTAAATATCTCTTAGGAGGATAGGCACAAGAGCACTAGAGTCCTGGAAGAGTCGAACATGACCAGCACTGAAGCCAGGATCATTCAACAACGACTTTGCTGGACTGGTCAAGTGGTTTGGATGTCTAATCAGTACCCCTCTACCCCAAAACAGATTCAGTTTTCGAAAGTGAAGGAAAGACAGAGGAGCACTGAGGGCCAGTGGAAGGGATATAAGGACATGCTGAAGGCACACATAGATAAGTGCAGCATTGGTGTTGAGGCTTGGGAGAACCTTGCCCAAAACCATCCCCAGTGGAGAACAGTGATCCGGGAGGGGGTGGCACAATTTGAGAGGTCCTGCCACAGTGCAGATGAGGACAGGCGGAGAAGATGAAAAGAGTGTCATAAACTGCCCTGTCCCCCTCCAACATTTACCAACACCTGCCTTTTCTGTGATAAGATCTGCGGCTCCAGAATTGGGCTGATCAGCCATCAACAGACTCACATATACGAGGGTGACATGAAGACATCCTACTCATTATTGAGTGACTGCCAAGAAGATATCCACTGTCACACAGGAAGACTGCAGATGGAATAGTCTATATCCTCAATTCCTGATTCTGTGCCTTAACCGGAAAACCATTGGGATAGGACTCTCCACAGAATAAAGGGCAGTGAGATGACTTAGTTTACCAATTACAGTGACATATTTATGCACGTACGGCATAACCACATCTGCTGCATGGTAGATAAAGCATCTAGAAAGGGTAGTGGATGGATTTAGCAGCTGTTAAGTGGTCATTAACATTTTCTGTACATACTCGATGTTTTGAGTTTAATCATTGCTGTAACCAATATTCCCTGTAAGCTAAGTGCTTGGGTGGGCACCCAAGACACATTCAGGTGCACACCAACTGAATAGCAGAGTGCCCCCAGGTGGCACCATGTGTTTCTATAGCAGTGCACATCTCCACATACTTGGGTCCACATAACAATATTTATTCTGTCCATGGCTGGAAAAAGTAAGAGAGAACACTGGCTGTAACCAGTTACTGATCTGGTGATAATTTGCGGTGGGGATGAGCTATAGACTCTCAGGTCTTATTTGGATTACAAACTCTGTATGGCTGGGGCAATGTGGCAGTGAAGTTCCATGGTCAGCTATGACACTATAAATAATACTAGACCATTTACCATAGCTCAAATATCAATGGGTAGACAACAATGGAAGTTAAGGGGGCTCAGAACCTCAGAGAGATGTGTAGAGTCCTGTGGGATCAGGGGCAGGGGCAGATTAACCATTAGGCAAATAAGGCTATGGCCTTAGGCCCTCCTATTCTTTCAGCCCCTCATGATCAGGCCGTGAGCAGGATGCTTGCTCATGGAGTGCCCTGGCTAGCAGGAAAGGCAGCGTAGCCTTCTGTAGTTTAGAAGGAGCTCAGCCAGCTGCCAGAAGCAGCCTGTTGCTTCCATTTCCTGCAGTCTGTGTCTCCCCATGAGCTCCAGGAACACACTGCAAGGTACTTGGTTAGCAAGGGGGATCAGATGCTAAAAATCCGGTTACTATGGCAACCCATGGCAGTATGGGTGTAGATTCAGCAGTGTTGTCCCCTCCCTGCTCCTTAAACTCCCCCACCTCTGATTTCTCCAGACACAGGTGATGCATAGGGGTGCACACACCCCACTTCCAATGAGTATGGGGGCAGTCCTGTCCCTCCCCCGACAGCGAAAGAACTGAAAGTGCAGCCTGAAAGCACTACTACTGGGCCACGCCACTCCAGGAGAGGGGCAGGGACTGCCTGCTCACCCACAGGAAACCGTGTGGCACTTCTGCAGGAAGAACTGGGCAGTTGTGGAGCAGCAACGAGAAGGGCAGGAGCATGGGTAGAGCAAGGGCAGGAGGGGAAGGGCACTGGAGGGAAAGGAGTGGGGGATGGGCAGAGCAGAAGCCAGGGTGGGGCACGCAGGGCCACGTGGTTAGTGCCCCGTTAGAAGCTTTACACCAGTTGCCTCTGTCTGCAGAACTCGGCTGATCTGCCAGAGAAAGCCAAGTCTCCCTTGCTCTGCCTGCGCCCCTCTGGGCTAAGGCTGTCAGGCAGGTAGCTCCAGTAGACTGCCTCCTGGGTCCTTGAGCCGATCACGGTCATGTGTGTGTTGGGTGCATTTCTGGGCAGTTGGTGAGTGGCTATGGAGAGAGGCAGGGTAACAGGCAATTCACACTAGAGCAGTAGAGTGGGAAGCTTGCACAGAACCTGCACATACTCTATCCATCTCCACCCAGAGCTGGTACTCCTGCTCCTCCCATGTATAAGCAATGAATTGCCATGCATCAGGAAAAACAAAGCATCCTATCCTGCATATCAACGCTTTAATTTTTTTATAGCTTCTTCAATGGAGTGGCTTCAGATAGGACGTACCATGTATTTAACTGAACTAAAAATAAAAGAAATCCAAGTTTTTTCTTGAATGTATTTTTCTGTAGTGGGATGAGTAGGTAACCAAGTTCTTTCCTTATGCTTAGCCTTGTTCCACAGACCAACACTTCTTTGTACTTTTAAAGGAATTGCAAAAGCACCAGAGGATGCTCAACAGACAATGTTGTCACTTTTTTCCTCTCTAGGCTTGCTGTCAAGGATTTTAAATTCACTCTTCAGCAGACTGGCTGAATAGGCTATGACATAATTCTGTACATTTGCTGGGTCTTTAGCAGTTCATAATAAAAGTACCTCTCATTTGATTTATTTTGAGTTTTATTAAAAAAAAATCGATGCTAAATAAACCCGATTTTTTTTCGCCTGAACTCAAACTAACTTCTTTCCCAAATCAGAAATGTCAGAGGAGTCTGGAATGAGCATGATATGAGAAGGGAGTGAGAAGAAAGGCCAATTCCTGTTGACAGTTGCATCTTCTTTGCCTTATTGACTTTAGGCCATGGTCTGGGAGGACAGATTTTTACACCTTCTGCTTTTTCACACCTAAATAAATAGAATCTCTTTCACTTTCCTCCCCTAAAGTCTGAGAGCTTTAGAAAAAAATATGCAATAAACAGTCTGTTTGATCCTTCATTCTACAGTCGCCTAGTAAACAAATATCAAATCTGATGTGTGTCATACAGCAGCCTTGGCTGGACTTCACTTCTGAAAGATCCTAAATGATTCTTTTAAAATGCTGATTTTCAGTGAAGTAATTTTGTTCTGAAGGGTAGCAAACACAAGAGGGAATAGCTCCATTTTGTCAATTCCTAGTCATTCAAAAGCTGAAAAGCTTTAGATTAAGTTTGTTCAATGTTTGTATGCCGATTTTGAAGAGCTAACGTAGTACAAAAATGCTAAGTATTATGACCTGGGCAATCATCTAAAGATCTGTGTCACTTCTAGCTGTTAACTTTTTGTTACAGAAAACTGAAAACAAACAAATTCAAACCATAGCTGGTGCACCGCACCTAAAACTCGTGCTTAAAACTCATGTCATGTCAGAGCTGCTGATCAGACAGTCTAGAATAGATTATCCTGCCATGAGTGCAGGGCACTACACTAGACATCCTCTTGAGGTCCCTTCCAATCCTATCACTCTAATCTATTATTCTTCCTGCGGAAGAGCTTGGTGAACAGCATGGCCTGATGTGAGGAGCCAGAGGAGATTAAATACACAAATTAGTTATCATTCCACAAATAACATTTGGATTCAATGTGAAAACAGTAAGTGATAGTCCTCAGGCACTGCAACACAGGGGCGGTGTCTACACTTGCATTCCTCTTTCGAAAGAGGCATGCAAATGTGGTAAATCGAAAATGCAAATGAGGTACAAATTTGCATATCCAACTCTTCATTTGCATATTCTTATTTTGAGATAGCTTTTTTCCAAAGAAGAAAACCGGTGTAGACACTGCTTTTTCGAAAGTTATCCCATCCTTGAAAGAATCCTTCTTTCCATAAGAAAAGGGAAAACAAATTCTTTCAAAGATGGGGTTTACTTTCAAAAGAGCAGTCTCTACACTGGTTTTCTTATTTGGAAAGAAGCTATTTCAAAATAAGAATATGCAAATGAGAGGTTAGATATGTAAATTTGTGCATCATTTGCATTTTATTTACCTCATTTGCATACCTCTTTTGAAAGAGGAATGCAAGTGTAGACACAGCCAGGGAGTCAGCTTGCAGAAGCAGACAGCCTAAAATAAATGCCACCCAAAGTAATTTTGTCATTGTTACTTGCTTTACTTCAGTGATTTTACCCCTGCCTCCGGAGTGGTTGTCTTTATGTAGTAAAACACCCCTGCAGTCAGATATGTATCAGCTGGTGAGGGGGACTCCAGGAGGGGCACTGGCCACATGCCCCCCCTCAGCACCAACTCCCATGGTCTGCTTCATCCTGTCCTACCTCTTCAGTGATTTGGAGGCTTTGCAGCCAAATCCTGACTATTAAATAACCCCTTGTAGCGTCTGATGGGGCACAATCAACACAGCCTTTTTTGCTATGGACAGGCAGTGTTCCCTCTAATGGAATGGAATAAATGTTATGTGTGCCAAGGCATGTCTGGATGTGCACCACCAATAGAAACACACAGTGCCCACTGTGGGTGGCTAGGGACACTCTGCTAATCAGCTGGGTGGCCTCTGACTCTCTATTGGTGGCCAACCAAGTGCTCAGTTTAGAGGGAACACTGTAGGCAATGACTTTTTACAGGACTTTTCTTTTCCCACGACGAGAGACTAAGTGGATTGAAAAAGGAATATCTAAAGAGCAGTTATCAAGGGACATCAGTGCTCTTTTCATTCCACAAAAGAAAAAAAAATATCGCTTGAAGAGAGGACAACATTGGCAATATCTATAAAGAAAGCAATTATGGAAACAAATCCTCAATATTAAAAAGAATATGAGGCCACCCAAGAACAATACCCCTTATTAGACAGTCTAGACAGATGGCTGCAATAAGAACAAGAATTTTAGTTTCCTCTGTATGCAGCTTACTTTTCTCATCAGCTAAAATACCCAATCAACAGGAGGAAAGTGGAGCCAAGATTTAAATTTTTAACACTGATAGTAAGAGGCAGAGTCATTACAGCTGAAATATTACATTCACAAATGAGGTGATGTCCATCCTTTAGAACACAGTGAACGCTGGATAGAGCTGAGGTAGGCACAATGTAGCCTTTGAGTCAAATTCTTCCTCTTGTTTCTACAATATAACTCAAAAGTCACCCATATACTTTAAGGCTAAATCTGACCCAAACCAATTCCTATGGAGGTCAGTGCCTTGAAAGATTAGGCCTTAACAGGTAGGGTGGGACCAGCAGAAACTACAGAAAGGCCTCCAGGATCCAGATGGAGTATATTGCATCCTGGAACCTGTTGTTTAGTGTAATTAAGCTGTTTATTATAAATGAGGACAGCTGCAGTCTCCTCCATTTTAATGAAAAAAGTCCGTGTCTGCTGAAAAGTTGCCAGGGTAGTTGTCAATTTGGTACATTTTCTGCTCCCCCTAAGTCAGAATGCAGGAAACAAAACTCATCAAAGCCAGGAACAGAAGTAATGCTAATTGCTGGAATGGTGAAGAATGCAAATATAATGCACATATGATACATAGAGGCCCATTGGTGCCATCCGGCAAAAGGTTTAGTGATCTGTAACAGCAAATTTTAGCAGGCCTGACAAACTCATTGCACACAGCACACCACTGTAATTGCACTTATTCATCAAGGGAACTAATAAAAGCTTATGACATACTAATCTGCATAATCATTGTGTGATATATGGAAGCTATTTAAGGAGCTGTGTGTAGATTTGGGAAATGTGTTTGGAAGTCTGTCACCAACAAAAGAGAAAAACAGGTTTCTTCCAGACAGGTTGTTTACTTTCTTGCCTATCTCAGCTCACATGTAAATTAATCATTGTAAGACAACTAGGGCAACCATATCTCCCTCTCTTATATTTAGGACAGGGAGATATTGGCGGGCGGGGCGGCTCCTCCCAGCTCCACCAAGCTTCAGGGAGTTGGGAAGGAGGCGGCAGCCACGGGCCTTCCCTGAGCCCCAGGGAAGCAGCAGCCCCCAGTGCTCTCTGAGCCCCAGGGGAAGTGGCAGCTGCCAGCCCTCCCTGGGAGCCTGGGGAAAGCAGCAAGCATGTGGCAGCTGCCAACGCTCCTCCCACTGCCCCGAGGCTTGGGGAAGAGACCTACACATTCTCCCGCCAGCAGCTGCTGGTGGAAGAAGTCAGTGGGGGAGGGCCCAAATGCAGGACCCCAAAAAAAAAGTCAGGATTCCTTTCTGGCATTCCAAATGTGGGACCGTCTGTCCAAATACGGGATGGATGGCCACCTTAAAGACAACACAGCGTGAGCCTTGTGTAAATATGAGGTAGCCAGGAGACAGTGGAAGAGGACGGTGTCTTATCTCAGGACAGGGAAGTAGGGAGGGAAGGGAAATGAACTTTGAAAAATACAAAAAGAATTCAAGGATGCGTTTGGTTATTCGGTCACTGACGAAGACCATGAGCATCTAGGGAGCCTGAGTTAGCTGGTCACTAGATGCAGAGGGTTTTGAGTTAGGACAGAGAATTCTTTCTCAGGTGTCTATCTGGCGAGTCAATCCTTCATGCTCAGGGTACAACCGATCACTATTTTTTGGGTCAGGAATGAATTTTCCTCCAGGTCACATTATCAGACAGCAATGTGCCCTCTAATTGCTTCCATCCACGTGTGGAATAAATTTTGTTGTGTGCACCATGGCATGTGCAGATATGCATCACTAATAGAAATGCATGCTGCTGGCCATGGACAACTGTGCACACTCTGCTAATCATCAGCGTAGCATCTGAAGCTCTCCTGGGTGGCCACCCAAGTGCACAGCTTACAGGAAATGCTGGCAGAGAGTCTGAGAGTTTTTCACCTTCCTCTGCAGGATGAGGCATGGGTCACCTCCGGCTTCAAACCAGTGTAAATGGCAGAGTCTTTGTAATTTTAAGTCTTTAATATTGAATTGAGGACTCTGATAACTCAGCCAGTGATTACAGGTCTATGACGGGAGTGTAAGGGTGAACGTCTATGGCCTGTAATGTGCAAAGGTCAGATCAAGTCGGGGGTCAGCAACCTGGGCTCCAGAGCCGCATGTGGCTCTTTGAGGAGTCATTTGTGGTTCTGGACACTGGAATGACCCTGCCCTGCAGTTGCTGGAACAATAGCTCAGGGGTGTGCAAAGTAGGGGGTGTGAAATTTTGGCAGGAGGATGCAGTGTGATCAGCCTCCCCACATCTAGCACTGTTTGAACCCTCAGCCTCCCTGTAGCTGGGATGGCACCAACCTGGCAGCGGCTCTGTGGCTCTGGGGGCAGAGAATTCTCCACAGCGTCAGTGCAGGGTGAATGGGGGAAAGGGGAGCAAAGACACTAGGTGGGGCTCTGGCCGCCAGGCTCAGGTGCTGCAGTGCAAAGCTGAGCCAATGAGGTGAGACAGGTGGAGGCCAGCGCAGTGAAAAGGTGGCTTGTTACCCCTGTTCAGAGCACGGCTGTGTGGTGGTCATTACTGTGCTAGTGACCTGCTGGGGAAAATCTGTATTATATAGGAAAGATAAATGTCTATCCAGGTTAGCATTTTATTATTTTGTTTTACACATTTCCATTTGGCTTCTAATTATCTTTACTATCTGTTAAAATGTGATAATAAACACCTGATTTTTTCACTATAAATATATCTCAGTGCTATGGTGTTAACTGAGAGTTGATCCTCCATTGAACCAAACTAGCATGAACACAGGTTCCTCTGGAAAAGCAGCTTCCTTTTTTGTGTGAGTGTCCAAGGGTTAAGGGCTGGGCACTGCAGGGAGTGATCCAAGGTCCAAGGAGTTGGAGTTGGTGTATGTCTATCACTTGCCTTCACAGAAAAAGCGAGATCTGCAGGGCCCTGCAGCAGTGCTTCTGTTGCCAGAGGCTGGTGGTTGCAGGGGGTTGATTCAAAGAAGTGCAAAGAAGACTGTTTCATAGGGCGAGTCGTGGTGAGATAACTCATAACCCTGGGTATCTCAGGAGAGTGTCACAGCATTTTCACGTCATGGGAAAAGTCACAGAGAGGCAGCTGTGTTAGTTTGTATCTTCACAAAACAAAAAAGCAGTCCTGTAGCACTTTAAAGACTAACAAAATAAGTTATTAGCTGATGAGTTTTCGTGGGATATTTCTGATCTGGGAAATTTCCAGATCTGAAGAAGTGGGTCTGTCCCACAAAAGTTCATCACTGAATAAATCATTCTGTTAGTCTTTAAAGTGCTACTTGAGTGCTTTTGTGTTGTATCATGGGAAAAGGTAATGTACACAATCAACAGATTCTTCAGTATTTTGATGAGACTAATAAACTAAACATTTATGCACTATGGGATTTCAACAATCTCATAAACATAAATAGCCCACAGGGTAAATTCTTGTTAATTGCAAGTTTAATCACTAGAAGATGAATATACCATAAGTGGAAACCACCAAAGGGCCTAAACATCACAGATTGACAGACAGCCTACAAACTTTTCTTATGAAAGTTCTTTTCCCCTGAAATTCAAAGAATCATCATTGTCCTTCTGACACCTACTGAAATTCTAGGAAAATTTTACACATACATGCCAGGTACACACTACGTACCATTGGCTAGATTCAGATTATATTAGTCCATTGCCAGGGAAAGCAGAGACCCCACAACTTGAGACATGGCAGGTAAGAAATGAGGAAAATTATTTCCAAATATTTTAAATATTTTAAAAAGCATGCACAGTATCAGCGTAATTAAGCCTACAGACAATATAGAAAAGAATCGGATTTGTGATTTTAAAAAGGAACTCTTCATAACTTTAAATGAGAGAGAGTGGGTGTGTCTACCATACAAAGAAATTTCGAAAGGGGGAACATCGAAAAACAAAATCGAAATAAGGGATTTCGAATAGCACGGCTACACACACAAAACAGATCGCTGTACGGATCCGCTATTTCGAAAGACCACCCTTCATTTTTCGAAAGAGAGCGTCCACACAGGAAAACGGGCTATTTCGAAATAAGCAACCAGGAAACATCACGCACAGGGTCACATGGCTGACAAGCCCTTCCGGGTCCCACAGCCAGCAGCGCCCTTAAAAGGCCCCTCCCAAACACATCCACCCTGCACACACAGAGCCCAGCAGAGCAGGACACAGCACTGCGTGGACTGTTCACCAAGAACCAAGAGGAGACTGGAGCAGCAGCAGCTGCCGGAGTCCGATGCTGCCACCATCACCGGGACCCAGGCAGTCATCGCCAATCTGGGCGTGGTGGATGCCCTGGAGCCCACCTTCCCACCCACATGTGTCCTGCAGGCCCTGCCAAGGGGGCAACCGCCACTCCCCATCCCCCATCCCCCACGGCGCCTCTGGAGCCACCCCAGTAGTGGGGACTGGTGGGAGAGGCTGGTCCTGGGCCGGTGGGACGATGAAAGGTGGCTTGCAAACTTTAGAATGATGAGGCACACATTCATGGAGCTGTGTCAGTGGCTCTCACCTGCCCTGCCACGGGTGGACACCCTCATGTGGCCCGCGCTCCCAGTCGAGAAGCATGTGGGGATCGCCCTGTGGAAGCTGGCCACCCCAGACAGCCATCGGTCAGTGGGGCACCAGTTCGGGGTGGGCAAGGCCACCGTGGGAGCCGTCCTCCTGGAGGTAAGTCAGACAAGGGCCCCACACCCTCCCCAGTAAGGGGCAGGGGCCCCCGTGTGAAAGGCCTGTAGGGGCAGGGGGCCCCAGGTGGGGGGGCCTGTAGAGACAGGGGGCAGGGGGCAAGGGCCAGGGGGCCCCCGGATGGGGGGCCTGTAGAGACAGGGGGCAGGGGGCAAGGGCCAGGGGGCCCCTGGATGGGGGACCTGTAGAGACTGGGGGGCCCCCCCGATGTGCAGGCCCACATGTCGGTGCCTCCCTACAGGCAGTCCAGGCCATCAACCGCCTCCTCCTGCGGAAGGTCGTCCGCCTCGGCAACCTGGACGACTCCATGGTGGGATTCGCAGCCCTCGGATTCCCGAACTGCTTCAGTGCTCTCAATGGCACGCACATTGCTATCCACACCCCAGACCATAGTGCAGGATGCTATATAGACCGCAAGGGGTACCACTCGGTGGTGCTCCAAGTGCTTGTTGATGCCCGGGGCTGGTTAACTGACATATACATTGGCTGGTCCGGTCGAGCCCATGATGCCCGGGTATTCCGCAACTCCTGGCTGGGGCGGCGCATGGAGGAGGGCACCTACATCCCTGCCCAGGAGCTCCCCCTGGGGGACACAACAATGCCACCCTGTACAGTGACCGATGGGGCGTACCATTAAAGCCGTGGCTGATGTGCCCCTACATTGGGCACACCACCACCAGCCAGGACATTTTTAATGCCTGCTTGAACCAGGCATGCAACACTGTTGAGCAGGCCTTCAGATGCCTCAAGGGGCATTTCCGATGCCTCAATGCACTGCTGGATGTCAGCCCGCCCAATGTCCCCAGGGTGTTTGTGGCCTGTTGCACACTGCACAATGTGGTGGAGGGAAAGCAGGAGCGCTACATGACCGAGTGGGCTGTGGACAGCGGCCCTGACTACGAGCAGCTGCACATGGCCTCGTGCCGCCAGGCACAGCGTGAAGGGCTTAGCGTCTGGGAAGCCCTCTGGGAGGCCTTCAAGCAGGAGCCACGCTGACCTCCACCTGGCACATGGCTCACACCCACCCTGCAGCATGGCCACCCCCCCGACACAGGGGACACTGGGTGCATGAAAGGGTTTATTAACTGGGGACTAACTATGTAAATACATGACTGTTAAACAATGGCATGGGGTCTTCCTATTGGGGCTAAATATGAGGGGAAAGGGGGAGAACTATATCCAATGGGGCGGGGCATGCCCCCATGGCCAAGGCCACAGGCATGGGCAGGCCTAGTCCCCCACAGGGGTGGAGGGGTGAGATCCCCGGCGGGTATGGGTGCCCCTGCCACCCCTGGTGTGGGGGCCCTGTTGGGGCCGGGAGGGGGCTGGAAGGACAGGGAGGTAGGGTCGTTCAGGGGCTGAAGAACAGGGTGGGCTGGGTGAGGCGGGGCAGGGGGCGGGGACTGGGGGGGCTGGGGAGGGGATCCCCCTCCTGGCTGGCACTGGTGACCAGCCACTTGACCAGGGCAAGATGGGTGGATGGACTGACGGTGGGTGGGATGAGGGCGATGGGTTTGGGGGCAGCAGGGGGGTGGGTCCAGGGGCAGCAGGGGGGGCCAGCTGGGGGGCCAGCTGTCAGAGGGCTGCAACCACCTCCGCCAGGCCCTGTCCTCCCGCTCCATGAGCAGCCACTCCCGCAGCATGGTGGTCTGCTCCCAGAGGGCTGCGGTGTAGGCCTCCGTCACCTCCTGGGGGTTGTAGCGCCGCCAGCGTCGGGCCGTCTGGGTCTGGGCAGGCGGCACCTGGGGCAATGGGGAGGAGGGCTGTCCGGCTTTGTCTGAGTGTGGCACGGGTGTGGTCTGGCCCTCAGAGGACGATGCTGTGGAGACACAAGGGGAGAGTGGCCACCCATCAGTGCTGTCACCCGGGACTGGGGTCTCCACCTGTGCCATCCCTGGGCCATCCCCTGAGGTGGTGCCTCCCCTGCCGACCCCCCTTGGGGCTCCCATGTGCCTGCCAGGACCTCATCTGTGGGGCAATTGCTGGCTGCAGCCTGGCCCCCGCATCCCTCCCCTGTTTGGCAGGCTAGGGTGCTGGCCATGGGTGCAGGTGCTGGATGGTGCCGTGCTTGGGTCTGGGATGGGGCAGGGTACTGTGGGATAGGCCCCTCCACCCAGGCCACCCCATCCACCTGTCACATACCTGGGCCTCCAGAGAACAGGTCCAGGGACATTGCCCTCGAGGGCACCTGGCTGGAGGTCCCAGAGCTCACTGCGATGAGTAATGGGCCCCCCTCCTCCAAGTCACTCCCAGCCCCTGCAGGTGTGGTATGGCTGGAGGGTCCCAGCTACTCCAGAAGGTCTATCTCCCGGTCGGGGTCTGGGTCGCCTGTGTCCACCAGCACCGACGGCTCTGGGACATCCTTTGGGCAGAGGAGCTGTTGCAGTGCCCAGTAGGGTGGGCATCTCGGGCCGGCCCCAGCCCCTGTTTGGCTGCGGACATCCTTGGCCCGGCTGTAGGCCTGCCTGAGCTCCTTAACTTTGGAGTGGACCTGAGAAGCCATGAGCTCAGGGTGTCCCCGCTTCCGCAGCCCCAGGGACAGCCGCTCAAAGGCAGCTGCATTGCAGGGCCTCCCTGTGCTGTGGAGCAGCACCTCCTCCTCCGCCCAGATGCCAAGAAGGTCTTTTACCTCAGCCGCTGTCCAGGATGCGCCTCTCTTTCTCTGGCCCTGGTTCTCCTCCGGTGACCCCTCAGGCGGGGGAAGAGGGGGCCTCCTGGGGTGCCCCAGAGTGCGGGGGGCTCGCCATCCCGCTGATGGGCTGTGTGGCACGTCCGTGTGGCTGCTGGAGCGTGTATAGGGCTGAGCTCGTGCTTCTCTAGCCCTAGGCACGCTCTCAGCTTCCTGCACGGGGTTTCCGGAGCCTTGAGGCTTTAAGGGGCTGGCCCAGGGACCATACAGCCCCGCCAGGGCTTGCTAGCACATCTCCTGCACTCCCTGGAGCTGCCGCCATGGCGGACCTGCAATTTTGAAATTGTGGGCTGCGGAGTGTCTACAGATGCACTATTTCAAAATTTTATTTCGAAAGGGGCTGCTCTTCCCAATCCCAAATGGGAAGAGCGATTTTGAAATTTGGACCCGTTTTCGCCGAAAACAATTTTGAAAGAGGCTGTTGAACGTGTAGATGCTCCTCAGCCTCTTTCGAAATTGGGGCCACTTCTGAAATTAATTTTGAAATAGAGTGTTAGTGTAGACGCACCCAGTGTGATTTATTTTATGAAGGCTTTGGATCAGGAATCAGGAGAGTGAGTCTATCTGAAATTCTGCCACACAGCTGTTGTGTTACCCTGGGCAAGTCATTTCAGTCCAGGTCCTCAAAAGTATTTAGCCTCCTAACTTCTACTGAAATCCATGGAAGCATCCATACCACTGAGGAATTGGGCTTTGTGATCCTCTGTGATCACCATAATTGGCTCACTTGGAACTCTCTTCTGAGAGTGTGCAAGTTCTGAATAGCCCTGGAAACTAAATTATCCTCTCACTCCTCCAAGGCAGATCTGAAGCTTATATGTGGCCACTGTCCATGCTGAACTGATTTTGAGGCACAGGTCGTGCATCTCTGGTCGAGCTTCCTCAGGACCTGACTGGCCCCATGCCCAGGAATCTGCTGCACTAGGGGAGGTCAGTGTTACCCCTTTGCTGCTGCTGGCTGCAGAGTTCTGCTCTGGCAATAGCAGAGGGGCTGGCATTGACTGAGAGGTGAGTAGTGGGCACTCAGGGGAAGAGTCAGGGTGGCTACGTCTACACGTAAAGCCAACATCGAAATAGCTTATTTCGATGTAGCAACATCAAAATAGGCTATTTCGATGAATAACGTCTACACGTCCTCCAGGGCTGGCAACGTCGATGTTCAACTTCGACGTTGCGCGGCACCACATCGAAATAGGCGCTGCGAGGGAACGTCTACACGCCAAAGTAGCACACATCGAAATAAGGGTGCCAGGCACAGCTGCAGACAGGGTCACAGGGCGGACTCAACAGCAAGCCGCTCCCTTAAAGGGCCCCTCCCAGACACAGTTGCACTAAACAACACAAGATACACAGAGCCGACAACTGGTTGCAGACCCTGTGCCTGCAGCATGGATCCCCAGCTGCCGCAGCAGCAGCCAGAAGCCCTGGGCTAAGGGCTGCTGCCCACGGTGACCATAGAGCCCCGCAGGGGCTGGAGAGAGAGCATCTCTCAACCCCCCAGCTGATGGTTGCCATGGAGGACCCGGCAATTTCGACGTTGCGGGACGCGGATCGTCTACACGGTCCCTACTTCGACGTTCAACGTCGAAGTAGGGTGCTATTCCGATCCCCTCATGAGGTTAGCGACTTCGACGTCTCGCCGCCTAACGTCGAAGTTAACTTCGAAATAGCGCCCGACGCGTGTAGCCGCGACGGGCGCTATTTCGAAGTTAGTGCTGCTACTTCGAAGTAGCATGCACGTGTAGACACAGCTGGTGGCTGCAGAGCCCTATGGCCAGGGGCCAGGAGTGCATCAATCCCCATGGCTGTTGGACTGTGCTCCTGGTTCCCAGCTGTAGCGCTCTGCAGCCACCTCGTCCCTATCCACCAAACTTCACCCTGTCCCAGCTCCACTCCCTCCCTCCCTTAGAATGAGTGCTGCAAATGAGCTATTTGTGATGCTCTGGAAGCTCTGGGAGGGTGGGGAGGAGTTGATGGGGGTGAGGCCAGCTTTTTCCTAATGAGTGCTCCAGCCTGGAGATACCAGACTACAGATGTTGCTGGACTACAGAAATCTGGACACATAGAGGTCCAATGTGTGATGCTATAGAGTTCAGTTTCATTGGCTTTCTTACCAGTTTGTATTAGAATCCCTACATTTACTGTGAGTAACAGTCACAGAGGGGCAGCTGTGTTAGTCTGTAGCTCCATAAATAACAAGCAGTCCTCTAGTACCTTGAAGACTAACACATTTATTAGGTAATGAGCTTTGCTGGGTAAGACCCACTTACCCACAAAACCTCCTTACCTAAAAAAATTCTTAGTCTCTAAGGTACTACAGGACTACTTGTTATTTATGAGTAAACAGTTTACCTCACATGCTGATGGACCATCCATTTCAATGGGAGTTACTCATATAAATGGTTGGAGAATTATGTCTTTGTAGGGTGCAGCCAGCTGAAAGTAAGTCTCCTCCATGTCTATTAATGTAGATTTGGCTACAGCTAAAGTGACAGTAGGTTAAAACAAGCTTTTGTCATGCAATTTTTCTGGTACCTCTCACATGCTTCTGGAATTACAGCTTTATCACAACTTTTGGTGGCTGTTTTGAGATAGCTCCACAATGATATGCACAGTATATCCCATGCTGAGAAATTCCTAAAGAAACGGCCCTTTAAAACAAACTTTGCTAGACCTAGGCAAGTAAATTTAGAAATGTTAGAGCCAATGCATCTGCTTCTATGTTAAAGAGTTTTTTAAAAAAATTACCAACTAACAGCTGTACCTAAGAGATAAGGACCTGCCAGGGATCCTTTCCCACTCCGGCACTCCGAGTGTAGAAAGTGGAGTCCTGCAAAGTCTTTAAAAACACCTTGCCCGTACACAGGCTTTACTTGAAAACTTCTCAAGATCATAGATCCCCAGGACCCTGGTAGGCAGAGCTGCTACTACCCCAGTCTTTGGAAACCCTTTAACCCAGACAGGCACACTGGGGAATGCCCCTGTTGGGAAAACTCCAAACCCGTTCTCCCCTCCACAGAGGGCTTGAGAACAGCAAGCTGTAGCTTGAGAGCCATGTGGCTGAAGGCACATACACAGACGCTTCTCAGGCACAGGTATCAGAATGTTTGCTTTAAAAAAAAAGTGATTTATTCACATAAAAAGAAAAGTAAATCATGGGTTGCACGCAGAGAAAAATGTTTCCCTTGGATTTAGCTTAAAAGTTGCAGGGCAAAAAATCTCAAGTCAAACAACAACACAAGAGAAACACAGAGCAGCCAGTCCAACCATTTTCAAAATAACCATAACCTGATCGCATTTAACTATGTATTTCCTTTTTACTTACACCTCTATGGCTGTATCTACACTAGCTCCCTCCTTTCAGAGGTGGCATGTTAATGAGGGATTTCAGCAGATGCTAATGAGGGACTGCCACGAATATGCAGTGCCTCATTTGCATAATGGCAGCCATGTGCAATTTGAAAGTGCTGCTTTTGAAATGCATGCCGCCCATGTAGACAGGGGCCTTTCCAAACGACCCCCTGATTTCAAAAGCCTCTTCTTCCCATTTGGGAATAAAAGAATGTCGAATTTGGGCACTTATTTCAAAGCTGCCCGCATCTACACTGTCAATCTGCAATTTGACGTCTGCACTTCAAAATTCGCGTGGCTGCTGTTACGCTAATGAGGTGCTGAATATACACTTTAGCACCTCATGAGCCTGCTTCAGATTTCCTCATTACCATGACACCTTAGACGAGAGGAGGCCAGTGTAGAAGCAGCCTTAGTTCCAAACCGGTTGGGCACCCCTGTTACTGATAGTGGAGGTGAGCTCATGCAGTATTCTAAAAGAGAAAATTTAAATTTGTATATGTGTGTGTGGGCTGGAGAATCAGCAGAGACTATTCTCTTGACTGAAACACAAAGACTTTGGTGGGCTGGCTAATTTGTACAATTTACCAGCAGGTAGTATGCAATTTCATACTGTGTTTGCTCCGGGAGAAAGTGTTTCCATTTGTAAATATTTAGGCCTGGATTAGGTACACACTTAGGAAGGTGGCAAACTAAATATTGCATCATTCTCAGGCAGCAAGGCCAAGGAGAGGCCTTAAAAGGAAGCGTTTCTGGGTTGGTCTTGGGTTATGTCTATTCTGAACATGCTGGTGTTGGAGGGGTGGTTAAGTGTAGCTACATGTTGCAGTGAAAAGCAGACTGCACCTCTACTTCAGTGTGCAGGTGCATACGTCAGTGAAAGTCTCTGGCAAAGGAGAGGCAGTGAGAAAAGCCGTCAGCTGCTCCCCTTTGCCAGAGTCTTTCTTGGCTGTTGAGAAAGGCTCCAGCAATGGGAGGTTGGCAGAGCTCTTTCCCCATTAGAATTTTTTCCAGCAGGAAGCTGCCAGAGCCATTCCCAGCTGTGGTGAGGAGAGGCTCTGTCAAGAGGCAGGCAGTCTTTCCCACTGGCAGTGTCTTTTCCTGTGGTAAGGAAAGGTTCCAGAGGCAAGGAGACAACAAGACACTACTGCTAAAAATAGCCACATCAATAGGGATGTGGTTTGGGCAAGTGAAGACCTGGCATACGTATCCACACCCTTCAGGCAAATCTTTGCTTGCCTAAGTAGTATCTGATATATGTGCTCTGCCCACTGCCGAAAGAAGCCTGCAGCACAGACATATTCTATGTCTGATTCCCCATAGACAGCTGTTCACATCACAAATACAAGCACTATCATTGCAATTGATTAGCTTGCCTGCTAGTAGCATCAGCAGAGAGGGTAGAAACTGAGTTGACTATGCAGATTGGACCACCTCTAGGTTTCGTCAGGGAGCCATTAGCAGCAGGACAAATTGGAGCTGTTCTTAAGATGCTGTATTTAATGCCATAGTCTATTTGTCACAGCCCAGGATCTGACCCTCAATAATTTGAAATTTGTGGCTTTTTTCTGTTACCTAGTTTAATTTCTGTTATGTGTCAAAAAGGTGACGTGGTAGGTCATGTAACAGTCATACTCAGGTGGGTTTATGAGCATTTATACTTACATACCTTAAGCAAAGAGCCATTAATTTACACACAATTATGCTTTACTAATGAGATGTGCTTGAAACGGTGTTGATTGAACTATTAACGCTATATGACGCTTGTGTGTGGTTGGCTGCCCCATCATTTTTCATTTCGAAGCTGAAATGAAATATGGAGGCAGATATGGTATTAATTAGGAATGAAATATGTTGCAACATGCCTAGAGGTAAACATTTTTCTGGTGGGAATCTGGCTTTGTATCAAAGCCAAACAGTAAAGGGATCATTTTACTGGGAAAGACGTTTTTATGCATTACTGTTCAAAAGTGAAAAAGTGAATAAAACATGAAGATAGTTGGATTATTAAATAAAAGTCCACAGTCAGAGATAGCAGCAGCTTCTATAAACCCTGGAGAATAAAATTCTTATCATGTATAATGCATATTATGCAAAACATGCATTCCTATTCCTAGCTGAGTGTGTATTTCCTATTACCATGCTAGCCATACACCATTTATTTTTGGAGGTGTAGCAAGGATAAGGTATCATTAAAATTTATCATAGGTGGTAAAAACTGCTACCCACAGACCACAGGAACTATCAAGATAGATTGAACATTCAAGCAATATGTTGAGCCATGTATTCTATAAGAGGCCACCATGGGGTAAGTTTGGACCCAGGACACTCAAACATGGGGATACCAATGCATCATTGAATCGTTCAAACTTTTTTCTTCTGGGACTCTCTCTAAACAGGATTCTGGGCTCCAAAAAGTCAAGCATGGAAAAGACAGATCACTACACAATAGTTCAATCTCAGGAGGATGAAAAGATCAGCCCAGGAAGGAATCCTGGAGATGATGAGCTAAATCCTGGATAGTGGTCCAAATCCCAGCACAGAATTTGGTCCTATGAGTTTTCAAGGGCTACCTAAATGGATAGAAAGTTCACTTAGCGGAAGTTAGGGAACAATCATTGCAAGACTTAGGGCGAATGACAATTTTAATTCAGGGTATGTCTATACTTATGGGGGGGCAGGTACACCATGATTGATCTCTCTGGGTTTGGCCATCTACCCTGGTACTCCATGCAACCCACAGAGTAAGGGACATTGGCGCGAGCCCAAATACGCATGGTTAGAATTGCATATCTGGGATCGGCTTTGATCCCTAGTGCAGATCAGGCCTCAGAGAGTGAGTAACATGATCAGTAAGGAGAGGAGGAGGCCCTGACAGCAGAAACGTAGTTAGGACAATATTATGCTGGGCCTTGAAGAAAAAATCAGGATATTGAACCATCTCTTATGAAATCAGAATATAAAGTATAGAAGGAGAGAGTGATGTGGTTGCAACATTGGGAAAGGAAACAGTTTGGGGGCAAACTGGAGTGTAAAGGCCAGAGAGAAAAAGCTTACCTTAACAGTATAGGAATGAGGCAGTGAGGAAGGCTTTAGGAAAGGGAAATAGTGCATCAAACATGGATCAGAGACATATAAAGTTGCAAAGAATGGTGAGAGGGAGGAAAATGTGAGCAGAGAAGAAAGTAGAAACCAGGAGCGAGAACGTAAATGCTGAAGCCTGAGAGCAGGGTGTGAAAATGTAGTGGGGTCACAAGAGAAGCACTGAAGGAGAAGATATATGGAAAAGTGGAAGAAGGTCCACAAGAAGAAAGAAGCTCAAGAGGAAGTTTGAGTCAACAGCTACAGTATCAGAGATGCTTTTTGGTCTGTTTGTTTGATCATTAGATACTGAAATAGATACTGTGGTCTCTGGCTCTCCACCCGGCACAGAGGCAGAACCTTACCATGCAATTGGCACACTCTGTCATAAGCTGAATGGAGAACCTATTGCCTTTGTGGCCTCTCTCTGACACTCTGGGCAAGGAGAAAGCGCTCTTGGAGCACAGCAGAGCACAGCTGCTGGCTGTGGCTAGCTCGCTTTGGAGGGGCATTAGTGACTGATGTGACTACTCTTGATGTTATGTCTGGTATTTTGCACTTGACCCACCTCACTAAGAGTTCTTTCCATGGTTTATTATCTTGGATTTTTTTCTTCATGTGCTACAGATGGTAAATCTGAAGGAGAGAGAGTTCAACAGGGCTAGAGTTTTGTTTTTGTAGAGAAGACCATTTTTAGAAGCTGGGAATTTCTGTGATCCATGCAGCATTTCTTTGCAATGGAGACATCCCTCACCTGCACATCTTTGCTCATATTGCTTTTAGCCCCGATAGCATTAGTGCTTGAAATCAAACTTTTGTTTTTACTGAAGTTGTAAATTATTAAATACTTATCTAAGGACTTACTTATAGGGAAGATATTTACTATTCCAAAGCAACTCCAGCAAGTAAAATTAAATGCTCAAAGATACAGGTGTGGACACTTCTGGCAGTCCTAGAGCTTACAAAACACAATTGGTTCCAAAAAACTGCATCCTAAGTCGAAACATCTTAAGTCAGAACCAACATTGTAAGTTGAATCAGGTTGTTAATTCAGAAATGCTGTAAGTGCTGTTCATCCTCTATCGAATGTCCCAAGCTCAAGGACTGCCTGTGTCAATAGCAAGTGGATTAGTAAGGTGGCCAGAACTGATCACCCTAGTAATGCTCAGCTGAAAGTGTACAGGAGAAATATGGAGTGTGTTCATTTCTCTCTCATTCATTCCTCTTTTAAGCAGAACTGCTGACAAGGGGCAGAGGGGCACAGGGGGCAATTGCCCAGTGGCCTGGGCAATTTAAAAGGTTCCAAAACCTCAGCTGGTGTCACCACAGCGACAGCTGGGAATGTCACCAGGTCCTTTTAAATCAGTAGGGCATGCTGCAATTATGGGTGTGTAGACTGAAGGTGAAGTCCCCTTGGGAGAAGTTACCCCCCGGCTCCTCTCCTTCCATCTGCACCCTCCCTCTGCGCAGAGATATCAGACCCTGCCCCCCTTCCTCAACCAGAACCACAACACCTAAGTGCCCCTCCTCCCCAGCCAGAGGAGACTTCAGGGCTGGCCCCAGGGCCCTCCTATCCAGTCTGGTGGCAACCATACTGCTCCTCCTTTCCTCAGACCCCTATTGCTCTGGAAAATAGATAGTATCAGCTACCCCAGAAGATGCACAGGGCATATCAGAAGGGTCTTTGAGACACTCTTCCCTAGAGCAGGTTGGATCTGAGGAAGGAGGGAAGGTGTGGCTGCAGCTGGTGTGGGGCTCCTCCAGAGAGGGTGGGGAGCAGGCAGCAGCCAGCCCAGGGACAGGCTGGATGAAGGTGGGGTTGGCGGGGGAGGGTGCTCAGGGCTTCTTTGGGTGAGGAAGGCTTCTAGCTCCAGCTGAGGGAGAGGGCCAATAAGTATTTTGTCCAGGGCCCCAGAATTACTTTTAGCAGGCCTGCTCTTAAGTATATTATGAAGGGCCCCTGCAAACATGTGGTAACAATTAACTTTTTAGCTGAAAAAGAAGTGTGCCGAAGCTTTCTAGTTCTGTGTTGTAGAAGTGGACGGAGCCTCATCTATTGTAAATTTTGGTAAGAGCCAACAATTTCTCCAGTGACTACAAATCTACAGTACATGATCATAGGGATATAAAGAAGAGGATTCAAACAAATATCTACGCTATAATGTTTTTCCAAAATGACCATTCATCCAATCTTCAAAATTTAGAAGGCTGACAGCACAGAAAGTATGTTCCATCTAGTAGATGGATTGTTTAAATAATGTATTGCTCAGCTCCAGTTAACTGTAACTCAGTATATTACACTAAGTGGTCAAAGAAGTAGCTAACGATATTGTAGCTAACCGTATGAACAGAAGCACTGTTTATTTCAGAAATCATGCTTCTTCCGTGCCACAATGGCTTGGAATGGGTAGTGGAGAGCATTCTTCTAAAACTTATGGATGACACCAAGCTGGGAGGATTTACAAGCATTTTTGGAGGACAGGAGTACAATTCAGAAGCACTGTGATACATTGGTGAATTGGTCTGAAATCAAAAAGATGATATTGTATAAGACAACTGCAAAGTGGTAATCTTAAGAAGGAAAAAGGACTAATGTAAAATGCAGGACAGCAGGATAAGTGGTAGTTCTACAGAAAGAGATGTGGGGTTGTGGTGGATCTCAGATTGAATACAAGTGGACAGTGTGATGCAATTGGAAAATGGGCTAATACTCCAGGATCTGTAAACAGAGGTGTGGTATGTAAGATATAGGAGTAATTTTCCCAGTCTACTTTGCATGCAGGAGGCCTCTGATGGAGTCCCATGTCCAATTCTGGATTCCAAATCTTAGGAGAGAGGTGGAGAAATTCAAGAGTCTAAAGGTGAGCAACAGCAATAATAAACAGTTCCGAAAACCTGGCTTACGAAGAAAAGATTAAAAAACTGTTTATATTTTAGTCTTGAGACAACTGAGGTAAGATCTGTTAACAGTCTTCAAATATGTTACAGGCTGTTGTTACGGGGTGTTGTAAAGAGGGGTCTGTTCAGTTGTTCTCCAGATCCACTGACCAAAGGACAAGAAGCAACTAGATTAATCTTCAGTAAGGAAGATTGTTAGATATTAAGATAAACTTCTAACAATTCAGACAGCTGAACACTGTGATAGGCTTCTAAAGGAAATATAGAATAGCTTTCCATGGAGGCTTTTAAGATGGGGTTGTCAGGCCTTTCAGGGTTGGTCTAAGTTTAGCTGGTCTTGTTCAAGGCAGGGGGAAACACTTGTGGCCCTCTCAAGGGTCTTTTCAACCTAATATTTCTGTGATTCTATTAGAGCTCTGGAAAAGGCCCCTGAGGCTTGGTCTACACTAGGAGAGAAAGTCATCTTAAGATACACAAATCCAGCTATGAGACTAGTGTAGTTGGAATCGATAAACCTTAGCTTGACATTCTCTACCTTCCCCACAGTGGGAGGTCGACAGGAGAAACTCTCCCATTGATTTCCCTTACTCCTCACAACTGAGAGTTGACGGGGATGCCCCCAGTATTCGATTTAGTGCCTCCCTACTAGATGCACTAAATCATGGGTGTCCAACCTTTTGGCTTGCCTGGGCCACATTGAGTGAAGAGGAATTGTCTTGGGCCGCATATAAAATATATAATATAATTAATGTATATAAATCACATAATAATGGTAAAAGTTTACGATCTTGTGGGGCCTCATTACTAGCTGTCCAGGGCCGCATGAGGCCCGCGGTCTGGACACGCCTGCACTAAATTGATCGCTGGAGGATCAGTCTCTGCAGTGTTGATGCTGCAGTAAGAGTAGGTGTACCCCAAGAGAGGTTGTGCAATGCCAGTTTATAAGAACAGGCTAGACTGAAATCTTTTGGGGATTGTCTTGGTCCTGCCTCAGCACAGGATGCTGGACTAGATGACTGCTTGAGATCCCTTCCAGCCCTTCATGTCTATGATTATATGATGATGATCCTCATCATTATTGGGCTATTGGACCAGGCCAATTTGTTACTTCTCTTGTCTCACACAAAGCCAAAGCTTTTCATTCTACCTCTATTCTCCATTTGGGAAGGCAGAATTATGAGGCATACAGAATACAGTATTTACTCCCTAGTAAGCCACAATGGTCCTTAAGATTTTTCTCCTGACAATTTCCCGAGCTAAATCTTTGCAGTGCTATCGTACTTTCCAGCCTCAGGGGATCTCTAAAGCAACCTACTCCCCTGCACCTCTCTGAAAAACAGTGTGGCTGAAATACATGTCAACATTCCCAAGTCCAAAGATGTGGAACTATGAAAGTATTTTGTGGCGAAGTCTCAAAAAGCTCCAAACAGGAGGAAGAGACTTATGGACCACAGCAATTTGTGAGTCATCATTAATGGTGTCCTTTCTTTATATTTGTCTCTCTTTGTGCTGCACTCCAACGTACTGTGTTGCAATTGAATGTAACAGACCGTGTTGCTGGGATGTAATACAACATGACAGGACAGATGAAACGTAAGAGAAATAATATGGTATATAACAGTGAGTATCCACAGCAGCTGTGACCATTCTGTTGAAAAAAGGTGGGTTGGGAATGCTACGAGCCTGCACATCCATTCTTTTACACCACATTTATGCAGGCTTCACTGAAGTCAGAATTAAATTAGTGTAAACTGAGTGTAATAGGGTGGAGAAATAGACACATTATCTTCCCTGGTATGTGTGACCAAACTTCTAGTGTGAATAGACGTGGATTCTACTTTAACCTTTCCATGGCATTAAAATTTCGTGTCATATGGAAGCAATTTTTAAAAAGTAATAAAAGGAAGAGTGGAATTGGCACTGCTTAAAGTGGGTAGGCTTGCAAGGTATCTCCAGCCTGGCAAAATACATTTGACTGAACCAGGTTGCTGAGGTGTGCATTTGAATAACTGTCTTGCCACGTGCAAGATTTATTTTGGTTAGAATTATGACATGACAGCCCTCCCTTCCATTTTTTATGCGACGCTTTTAACCACTGGGGAATGGCAATCATCTGAGCTCAAGGGTAACCCCATGTATGGCATGATTCAGAGCTCATGTTAAAAGAGACCAAAGAAAATCAAAGCAAGAGCCTGCTAGAATGAAATAAGATTTTTTGCACTGATCACTGCATCGATGTCAAAAGTTGTATTGGTATAATTATTTTAACATGCTTTCATATCTCAACAGCTGTACTGGTTAAAAAACTGTCTAGACTGATTTTTATACTCTGCTCAGATTTTAGGATTTTTTATATGTATATATTTTGCAACTGACCCCACTTTTAAAATCTCTTTGCACAGTCATACCAATGTCAAATGACCTTACTGTATGTAAATGAAGATCATGTTCACTGAGACAAATTTAGCCTTGCTGTAAGTGTCAGTTCTTTGATGTTAATGGATCTATACCCACTTGTATCAGCACTTGAATTTGATGTGTTCTTGGTTCTTTTAATTCTGCATATTTTTATGATTCCACACTGCAACAGATATCACAGATTCTCTGCCAACAACTTCCTCTAGATAACCTTTAGAAAAATGCTTGGAAGCTTCTTGTAAAACTCTTGGGAACAGACTGCTAAAAATTCCCTTTCTTGACCTTTTTGGCCAATTTGCTTACATAGTAGCAAATGGAAAGACTGGTAGCCAGAGCTCAAGAATGAACATGCTCAGGTAAATTTACATAAAGGCGGTCCAAGTTCTGAATGCTTTTTGCATATACAACTGCTTCAGTTCTATGTGTAAGCAGGTTGGAGGCAAAAGCTTTCAGACTTGTTTATACTTGCCAGTGGCCTGGCTTTAGCAGTCAGTGGACAATCACTCAGTACTGCGGTACCTTTAGAAGTGAATTAAGATAAACTGAATTAACAATACTGTAATTCTAAATAACAGTGTCCACTCAGGGTGTATTGCACTTTAACTCAATCAACTTTAAAAGTTCATTCAGGTTAACTTTCGCCTGAGTGTCCCTATGTAGATAAATGCTGATAGTTTGTGGTCAGCTGCTGAACTGGGGCTAATCTCTGGGTGAAGACCAGGTCTGAGGCACTTCAATGCCCAGTAAACATACTGGCTATGTCTACACTAGCACATTATGTCGAAGTAGCCTATTTCGAAGTAAGAACATCGAAATAGGCTACTTTGATGATTATCATCTACACGTCCTCCAGGGCTGGCAACGTCGACATTCAACGTCGAAGTAGCAACGGGGAAAGTTGAAAGGAGCCGCCCTGGAAGGAAATTCAGAGTGTCCACACACACAAGCACCCTCTTTCGAAATGAGGGGCCAGGACAGACCACGGACCGGGTCACAGAGCACACTAGCCCCTCTGGGGCAGCTGAAAGCTGCTCCTTTAAAGGGCCCCTCCCAGACACACCCAGCCTGCACAGCACGAGGTCTGCAGAGCAGTAGCCACTCTCTCGCACACCAAGTCACAGCAGATATGGACGCCCAGCAGCAGCAGGAAGCGGAGGCCCTACAGGTAGTCATCCAGGGGGCAAGCGCCCTGCTAGGTGCTGCCCGGGAGGCTGCCCAGTGGCTCCTGCCAGAGGAGCCCACCTTGGAGGCGGACGGGGATGCCTCTGACCACCGATCTCCCCTCTTCCTCCCTCACCAGCTGCTCCCCCCACCTCTGGAGCTACCCCACCAGCTCCGAGTGGTGGGAGCAGCTTGTCATGCAGGACTGGGATGACGATATGTGGCTCCAGAACTTCCGCATGTGCTGGCAGACCTTTCTCGAGCTCTGCCAGTGGCTCACCCCAGCACTGAGGCACCACGACACCCGGATGTGGCGCGCCCTCCCCGTCGAGAGGAGGGTCGCAATAGCCGTCTGGAAGCTGGCCACTCCAGACAGCTATTGCTCCGTGGGACACCAGTTTGGAGTGGGAAAGGCCACGGTCTGGGTCGTCATCATGGAGGTAAGGAGGCCTGGGCGTGCACCCACTGGGGGGCGAGGGGGGGCTTGGTGGGGGCTTGGGGAGGGAGGGAGGGAGGGGCCGGGTGTGGGGCTGGAAAGGGACGGGTACCAGGGAGGGACGGGCTGGGCAGGTGGGGTACCCAGGGAGGTGTCTGGGAGGGGGGCCTGGGAGAAGGGCCCCGGGGCATCCTGCACAGCCTCACGGGCACCTGTGTTCCCTCCCAACAGGTGGTCCGTGTGCTTAACGCCATGTTGCTCCAGAGGGTCATCCAGCTTGGGGACCTGGACAGAGCCGTCGCCGGATTCGCCTCCATGGGGTTCCCCAACAGCTTCAGGGCCCTGGATGGGACCCACATCCCCATTTGCGCCCCAGACCACAGCAGAGGAAGACACATAAACCACAGGGGCTACCACTCCGTGGTCCTGCAGCCCATGGTGGACAGTCGGGGCCACTTCCAGGACGTGTACGTGAGCTGGCCCGGCTGCACACACGATGCCCGTGTTTTTAGGAACTTGGGCCTGTGCCGCTGGCTAGAGATGGCGACCTACATCCCCCAGAGGGAGATCCTTCTGGGGGACACCACCGTGTCCCTCTGCCTCGTGGCGGACGTGGCCTACCCACTCCAGCCCTGGCTCATGCGCCTGTACACCGGCCATCTCAACACCAGCCAGGAGTGGTTCAATGCCCGCCTGAACCACGCCCACCAGGTGGTGGAGAGAACATTTGGCTGTCTGAAGGGCCGCTGGAGGTGCCTCCTTGCCTGACTGGACGTCAGCCTCCAAAACACCCTCCAGGTTGTGGGTGCGGGCTGCACGCTCCACATCATCGTTGAGAGCAAGGGGGAGGCTTTTATCTTGGGGTGGGCAGTCGACACTGGCATGGGCTTCCCCCAGCCGGCCTCTGCACCCAGATGCCAGGTCCACCATGAGGGGGTATGGGTCCGTGAGGCCCTGTGGGCCCACTTCGATCAGGGAGAACCCTGAGCACCTCCCTGGCCTTCCCCAGAAGACCCCTCCACCACAGCCCACAATGCCCGCACACCGCCCCCAACACCTGCACGCCACCCCCCCAACAAGCACACGCCTCCAGATTTTTGGAAATAAAACCATTTTTTTTTTAAACTGGATAACTTGTGTGAATCAACAAACAAACTGCAACTAATCTACAAAAAGGGGGAGAACTATATACAAAAGGGGGACAACTATATACAAAAAGGGGGCCAACAGCTAAGCCGTCCACCGGCCCCCCATCAGTCCGGGGTGGGGGTAGAGGGGCGCAAGCCCTGGCGGGTACGGCTTGCCAGCCCCCCTTCCCATGTCCGCGGTCCCCGGCGTGGCTAGCTGGGGGCTGGGAGGACTGGCAGGTAGGGCCGGGATGCCTCCGCTGGCCAGTCTTCAGCCCCAGTGGGCTCTGTGGAGCTTGGCGGTGGTGAGGCGGGTGGGGCAGCAGGCGGCGAGGCAGGTGGGGCAGCAGGCGGGGCAGCAGGCGGCGAGGCAGGTGGGGCGGCAGGGAGGGTGGCCCGGGGGGCAGCGGGGGGCAGGAGCCGGGCGACGGCCTCCCGGATTGACCCGGCTATGTCCCTGAAAACCCCCATAAAGTCCTCCCATACCACCCACTGCTGGGTGGACTCCTCCCGCTCAAAACAGAGCCTTTCCTCCGCCACCTCCGTCTGCCGCCGGAGAGCTGCCAGGAGCTGAGGGTCCACCGGGTTCCGGTGGTGGTGGGACTGTCCCGCTGGCCTTGGGGGTGTCTCCAGGCACTGGCGGTGGCTGGCCTCCGGTGGGCTGTCGGGGGCAACAGAGGGTGCCTGGCTGCCTGGGGCATCGGATGCTGCAGCTGGAGAGAGGGAGAGAAGCAGGGGAAGGCTGTTAGTCCAGTGCCCTGGCCCATGGCCCGTTCTCCCCGCCCCCTCTTGGGTGCTGGGTCTCTGTCCCCATCGGTGGGTTTGATGTCCCTGTTGGCTGTCGCCACGGCATTGTCCCCCCGCCCCCGGGGTCAGGACTGAGTTCTGTCCATGGGTACGGGTGCTGACGGGCGCTGATGGCTGTGCAGCCGTCCTGGGACTGTACTGTGTCTGGGCATTCATGGGTTGGGGTCCGCTGGGGTTGTGTGAGGCTCCCGGTCATGGCTGCTGCCCCCGCCCCGTGGCCCATGGGTGTGTGCTCTGTGGGGTGCGTACCTGACCGTCCATTGCCGCGGTTGGGGGAAGCCCGGTGGGCGGATGCCCGGCTGGTGCTCCGGGAGGGCAGGTCAATGAGGAGCCCCCCTCCTCTCTGCTGGACCCCTCCTCTGCTGTCCCCAGGGGGTGCTCCTCAGGTGGGCCCTGGGGTGCGGGGCTGGCCTCCGGTCTGGACTCCAGCTTCAAGGCCTGCTGGGGCTCATCGGCCATGGTGTTAAGGTGGCCGGGGGGGAGGAGGTGTCCCGGGGGCCCAGGATGGCCCTGAGCTCCCTGTAATAGGGACAAGTGGTGGGGGGGGCAGGCCCAGACTGGTTGGCCAAGTCCCGGGCCTGGGCATACCCCTGCCGCAGCTCCTTCACTTTACTCTGGACATGATCTGGAGTGTGGGCGGGGTGACCCCGGGCGGCCAGGCCCTCGGCCAGTCAGGCAAACACTTCTGCATTCTGCCGCTTGCTCCCCATCATGTGGAGCACCTCCTCCTCGCCCCAGAGCCCCAGCAGGTCTCGGAGCTCGGCCTCCAACCAGGAGGAGCCCCACGTCCTTTTGGCCCCCCATCTGGCTGCTGGGGGTGCCTGGGTCCCCTCAGGAGGGGAACCCTGGGGGCGCTCGGGGGGCTGGCTGGAGGCCATGGGGACAGGCAGTGGGGATCGGGGCCTCTGAGAAGCGTGCAGGGCTAGCACATGCCTGTGCTGCTGCCTGTACTCTCTCAGCTTCCTGTCACAGGAAATCCGGGTCGGTGGTGCCTTTAAGGCTGCTGCACGTGGGGACCATAGAGCCCTGCAGGGACTGGACAGAGCGTCTCTCAACCCCTCAGCTGATGGCCGCCATGGAGGACCCCGCAATTTCGAAGTAGCAGGATGCGGATTGTCTACACACACCCTACATCGACGTTGAATGTCGATGTAGTGTGCTATTCCCATATGAGGATGGGAATAGCAGCTTTGATGTCTCGCCGCCTAATGACGATTTCAAAGTCGAAATAGCACCCAGCACGTGTAGATGCGACGGGAGCTATTTCGATGTTGTGCTGGCTACTTCGAAGTAGCCAGCTAGTGTAGACACACCCACTAATGTGGTATTTGTATGCCAATGTGGGTGTGAAAATTCGCTTGGCTCCCTGTCTCACTTTGGTCTGATTTTTTGAACCTTAGTAGGAGCTTTATCTGGATACATGAGTCAATAGATGTTGTACAAGAAATAGGCTGACTAAACTAAGTGTTTTATGAAAATCTAGCTCACAATACTCAAAATGGCCTTTATCTGATGCACCCTCCAGAATGTAAAGTTGTTATATGCAGGAGGTGATTTTCCCATTTAAATCTCTTCTGTGTCATTTTACAATTCCTCTGCCGATTTCTAGGGTAGAAGACTTGAGAAAAAGCATGTGCCTATTATTATGCAGTATTTATGATGTAAAAGAGAGCGTGCTTTGTCAATGTCCATGTCTTCTGTAAGTGGCGAGACTGCAAAAGTATATACTTGACTGAACTCCAAAGTGGCAGAGTCAATGAGTGAACAGCAGATGGGGCTTAAGATTCAAAAGTGTAGAGCACAGGAGGACTTCATCTCTTAAATCTATTATGGATTAAACCATGAGCAGTCATGACTCTCATTTTATTGGCATTCTGTACAGCTGCAGAGCTTAAGGAGGGAGCAACTTAGAAGGAATCAGAAAAGGGCTGGATAACAGAGTTTATGCAGATGAATGTTAATCCAATCTTGTTATTAATGATAATTTCTTCATTGCTAAATCTGCTGTTAGCAGATAGTAGAAATAGAAATGGAGAGAAATCCGTCACTGTACTTGGGGCAATATAGAATGACTAGTTAGGACTGGCCATTTGCAAAATATTCATGACAACAGAAGATATGAATTCCCATTTTCAGCTCCAGGCTGCTTTCCTCCCCACTCATACTTGCTCTCCCCTATCAGGGTCCAGTCCCTGTTCATATACCTAACAGAACTATAGATAAACTAATCTTCCGAGAAAGCTGTTATTGCTCTTGCTCCTCTTGTCTCACTCAGCATGTGGTTCTGTCTTCTAAATATGCCTCTCTACAATGCTGACTTGATTCTGCTGCTTTTTCCAGCTACTGAAATTCTGACTCTTACATATTCTGTCTCTTCAAAACCCCTCTTTGGCTTTCTCTGTCTCAGCTCTGCATTCAGTATTGTCTCCTTTCTGCAGCTAGTCCATTCCACTAATCATTGGCTGTTTTTCCAGCTCAATTTTGCCTTGGCAATGGTACAAAAACCACTTGTCTCCATACAGCAAACATAGAATCATAGAATCCTAGGGCTGGAAGGGACCTCAGGAGGTCATCTAGTCCAGCCCCCTGCCTAAAGCAGGATCAACCCCAACTAAATCATCCCAGCCAGGATTTTGTCAATCTGGGACTTAAAAACCTCTAGGGATGGAGATTCCATCACCTCTGTAGGTAACACGTTCCAGTGCTTCACCACCCTTCTGGTAAAAAAGTTTTTCCTAATGTCCAACCTACACTCCCCCACTGTAACTTCAGACCATTGCTCCTTTTTCTGCCAGTCATCACTACTGGGAACAGTCTCTCTCCATCCTCTTTAGAGCCCCACTTCAGAAAGTCGAAGGCTGCTATCAAATCACCCCTCATTCTTCTCTTCTGCAAACTAAATAACCCCAAATCCCTCAGCCTCTCCTCATAGGTCATGTGCTCCAGCCTCCTAATCATTTTTGTTGCCCTCTGCTGAACTCACACCTCTTTCCTGTGGTCCTTTTATATGTGGACCATTTCAGTCCTGCAGGAGTGCCACCAGACTCCGCAAATCTCTAGGGCTCTTATCTGTCCCTGTCTGGGCCAGCCACTCAGTGGTTACAGTCAGTACTTCAGTGGTGTAATTCTCCCTGTGGACCATGGCACGCCTTACATCTCTCCACCCTGTTCCCTCATGATGGTTAGTAATATCTAGTAGATTTTTAATCACAGTCTGGGGCTGTCTATGGGCAAGAGCTGCTGTTACCTAGAATCCCTACAGTATTATGCACAATAGACCTAACCCTGTCACACCCCCTGAGATCAGGGCTTGTGTGGGAGCCTGTGCAGGGCAGCTCATGGCTGTCTTAGGGCCACAGAGATTTTACCCTGGCTGCCTATGAGGCTTTTATGGCCTCTTTGCACCATCATGAAGGACTCGTAGGAGGGTGAAAAATCTCTTCTGCTGTGGTCAGAGTTAGGAGAAACCATAACAAGCGTGTGTGAGATCATGTTGCCACCTAGTGGCTGATCCTCCACTAATGTATGACTATTCATGTGCTTAAAGCTACACACAGGCTCGAGTACCTCGTTGGACCAGGACCTGAGGGCTCTCTCTTTTAACTCAAGGAGGAGAGGCTGGTGCTTGGGACAGTTGGACCAGTGTCTTCCCAGAGCGTGTGTTTGTTTTATCGAACATCGATGTCTGCTGGCTGCGGCCCATGGGCACGTGACAGGAAGCCCTCTCAGGGCTTTTAGGGTGATTTTTAAAGGAGATGGCGAAGGCCCTTCAGAACATGTAACAGCATTTACCTCGTGTACAGCATCACCTGCTATGCCTGCCAACTACTGTATTTGTGTTTTGGGTTCAGTTAAGGCTCGGAGGGAGGGAACTGCATCCCGTTTCCTGCTAGATACGCCCAGCCTCATTCGACTCTACTCCATTTCATACCAGGTCAGACCTTAAGGGGAATAACAAGATTTGTCAGTGCTGGCTTGTGAGTTAGAGAGTAGTTCTATATTCTGTAGGCTTAGAATCACACACACTTGTCCAGAAACTCTGGGGATAGATAAGTGAGTTTCTTTTTTGCCCTGGGCTTCTTTTTCCCCTAAGTTTATTAACATGATTTTCAATTATTTTTAAGAACCCTGTGAGCAATTTTGTTCTAATTATCTGCACTGCATAGCTGGAAGTTGTTAAATACATAGGTCAGTTTAAGGTCTCCTCTGAAAATAGGTTATGCAGACATGGCGTGTCTTTCAATCATGTCTAGCGTTGTTATTCTTTTTAATTAAAATAATACTTAGTACTTATCTAACAAATTCTTGTCTGGAGTGTCTTTGCAAAAATTAACTGGTTAATTTTCACACACCCATTGTGAGGTGGGCTGGAAATTGCATTTATCTTCAGTGCAACAGTCTACACCCTGGGGTGAAAAGAAGAAAAAGGGGTACAGTACTCTCGGGCTACATCTACACTAGAGAGTTATTTCAAGATAACACGCTAAAGCAATGAGAAAGTCCTGTGGCACCTTAGAGACTAACTGGTATATCAGAGTATAAGCTTTCGGGGGCAAAGACCAGCTTCATCAGGTAACAGCTGTTATCTCAAAATAAGTTTGCTGACATCTACACTGTGCCCACACTATTTCAAAACAGATTTGAAATAGTGGGTGCGTTATTTCAAAACTGATCATCCTTATCAGGCTCGTCTACACCTGCCCCCCCAACTTCAAAGGGGACCTGGTAATCGGGGCGACAGGAGATTACTAATGAAGTGCTGCGGTGAATATGCAGCACTTCATTAGGCTAATTCTTCCCCACCCCCAGGCAACTTCGAAGCATCAAACTTCAAAGTGCTGGCATGCCTGTGGCCACAGGCACTTCCAAGTGCCTGTGCTACTTTGAAGTGCCTTTATGCCTCAAAATTTTGGGGAGAAAAGGCACTTTGAAGTAGTGTGGGCACATCGAAGTGCCCGCGGCTACACACATGCTGGCACTTCGAAGTATGACGCTTCGAAGTTGCCACAGGGGAGAATTAGCAGAACAAAGTGCTGCATAGTCACCTCAGCACTTCATTGGCAATCTCCTGTCGCCCTGATTAACAGGCCCCCCTTGAAGCTGGGGGCAAGTGTAGACCCAGCCATCGCAGGAGGAATAATGCTTATTTCACAATAGATATTTCAGAATAGGTGCTATTTAGGCACGGAATAGTGGTATTTCAAAATAAGCCATAACAGTGCCCAATGGTGCTATTTTGAAATAGGCACCATGTGCCCAGAAATGCATTTTGTGTGTAGCTGTGTTATTTTGAAATAAGATATTTTGACACAGCTGTTTCAAAATGTCTTATTTCAAAATACCTCCGTAGCAGAGCTGTAGCCTGAGTGTTACAGCGGAGGAGTAGGAATGTTATGAGTAACATTGGCATTACTTTTCTCAGGCAGCTACAATGATGTAACAGACAGTGGAGTGGTCCTTTACGCATGCCCCAGCAGTCTCTAGGAAGGAATATCTTAGCAGTAGCAGCTGCCACCACCAACCTATGGGAGCAGGCCAGGGGGGCTGGAATATTTTCAGTAGGGGAGTGTTACGAGAGCTGTTCATCCCAACTGGAAACCCTGTATATAAGGGAAATCACTTCAAACCAGCTGCACCCTAGTTCCAGCACTTACCGAGAGGTCTGTTAAAATTGCCCTGGTTCCTTGCCCTTGGTGGCGCCAGGAGGGTGGGGACAAGTGGCTCCCCTGCCTCCACATACGCACTCTCCCTCAGAATGCCACAGGGTCTGGAGACTTTAGCAGAATTTCTCAGAGGAGATGGCTGGTTAGGGACTATAAAACCTCATGGTTCCGGGTCTAGTACAAATTTAGTCCATAACTAGCAGATGTTCTTGGAGTTGCTCAGGACTAACTGAAGTAATTTTTTTTTTAAATAAGTGGAAAAGGGATCTGCTTTATGCCCATGATGTATTTTTTTAAAAAATGCTGAAAAATGAAGGCTGGAGCGAGGGTTCGGGTTGAGGAGGGTCAGGAGGTGGGTGGCTTAGGACAGAGGTTTAGGAGGTGTAGGGAGCTCAAAGCAGGGAGTGAGGGCTTAGGGCAGGAGGTGGGGGTGCAGAAGTCAAAGCAGGTGAGCCATGCAGGACTCGGGCCAGTGACCTCAGGACAGGGGACTGAGAGGTGTGGGCAGGTTATTATTGGAGCCACCCATGGCAGTGAGGGGGGTGCTGCTCTGGCAGTGGCTCCTCCCAGGGGTCGAGGGCAGTGCTCCCCGGCCCACAGATCCTCTTGGGAGGAGGTTACCTGGGGCTGCACGCTTGTTGGGTGCGGGCTGGAGCTCTGAGCGCTTGCCCCAGCTCCCTGGCCTGCTGTCCTTCCCACCAGCCTGCAGCTGCCTGGGGGGGCTTTGTTTGGGGCAGTGGCTCTGATGTCCTGTAGCCTGTTGGGAGGGGGTGATGCTCTGTAGGTTTGATCCAGCTTCCAGCTGCCCCCCAAGCCTGCAGCCTGTTGGGGGGGGAAGCAGTACTCTGGGGGCTGTCTTTCCTGCAGCAGCCTCTCCCACTGACATGGTCGGCAGGCTGTCTGGGTGGGGCCAGGCTACAGAATGCTGCCCCCTGTAGCTGCCCCCCTGCTGTCTGCAGGAGGTCTAGATGAGGCCTGGGCTCTGGGAGGCTGCCTTCCTCCTATTGCCCCCTCTCCCATGGCCTGCCAACTGTTTGTGGGGGGAAGAGACTTCTATATTTTGTTGTTCTGCATTTTGTATTCCCTCCTTGGTTAGTCTTTAAAGTGCTACTTGACTGCTATTTTTGTTTTCATTGCTTATGAGCAACATTTCCCTTGGAATCAGATTGTCTCCTGCGACTTGTCCACTCCGTCACAACTGCAACATAATGGCTGCATAAGAGCAGCATTTGTAATTTTGTGACATCATATTCTCAGCTTACCTCCAGACAACATTCCCAAAAGTCTCTCATGGAAAGAAAAAATACCAACTACCCAAGACCATCCAACTCTTGGGGCTACTCAAAACCAAGTTGCAGACACGTAGGAGTTGCCCAGAGTGGTTGTATGCAGAAGCAGAAGGATATGCTTTTGATGAAATATGAAGACAAACAGACAAATAGTTGGAATAAGCAGGGGGAATGAAGGAAAACTCTAATATTGTCCAGGCTCTCTTTATGTGGTTCAAACATAAGACGGTATAAGCTGCGTCTACACGTGCACGCTACTTCGAAGTAGCGGCACTAACTTCGAAATAGCGCCCGTCACGTCTACATGCGTCGGGCGCTATTTCGAAGTTAACTTCGACGTTAGGCAGCGAGACGTCGAAGTCGCTAACCTCATGAGGAGATAGGAAGAGCGCCCTACTTCGACGTTCAACATCGAAGTAGGGACAGTGTAGACGAGCCGCGTCCCGCAACGTCGAAATTGACGGGTCCTCCATGGCGGCCATCAGCTGGGGGGTTGAGAGACGCTCTCTCCAGCTCCTCAGCTCACTGGTGGCCGCGTGGAGCGGCCCCTTAAAGGTCCCCTCCCCCGCCCTGACTGCAGGAGGCTGAGGCAACGTGCAGGCTCCTGCCTGCACACGCGGCGGCAAGCCTGCACAGCCCTCAGCCCCTGTCAGCTGCCATGGCTGCCCAGCAGCCCCCCCAGCGCCCCCAGGGGACCCCCCCCAAGGGGAGCCAGGGCAGCCAGGGCAGCCAGAGGACCAAGCAGTCTGGGAAGCGGCATCGGGGCCCCTCTTGGACGGAGGCCGAGATGCGGGACCTGCTGGGGCTCTGGAGCGAGGAGGAGGTGCTCCAGGTAATGGGGAGCAAGAGGCGGAACGTGGATGCGTTCGCTCGGCTGGCCGACGGCCTGGCTGCCTGGGGTCACCCTGCCCGCACTCCGGACCATATCCGGAGTAAGGTGAAGGAGCTGCGGCAGGGTTACGCCCGGGCCCGGGATGTGGCCAGCCGATCTGGGGCCGCCCCCGTCACTTGCCCCTTTTACAGGGAGCTCAGAGACATCCTGGGCTCCCGGCACACCTCCTCCCCTCCGGCCACCCTTGACACCTCGGCTGACGAGCCCGAGCAGGCCCTGCAGCCGGAGTCCGCCCCGGAGGCAAGCCCCGCACCCCGGGGGCCCCCCCCGGAGGCCATCCCCGGGACATTGCGGCAGGAGGAGGAGGAGGAGGAGGAGGGGGGCTCCTCCTCCACCGATTCCAGCCTGCAGATCCTCCTCCTGCCATCCCGGAGCAGCAGCAGGGCCTCCAACCCCCGGGGATCTCCGGACCGTGGGAGCGGACCCACAGGTAGGTACCCCTCTCTGGTGGACACCCCGGGGCTTGAGGGGCGGGGGGAACAGAGATGTGTCCAGGGCCCCCCACACGCTCACATGGCCATGGCCCCAAGGACACCAGGGCCATGGCCCTCACAGCACTGCAGCCATCAGCCCCTGCCCCCCGCCACCCTGCATGACAGTGCCATGCCCCATCCCCGGGCCAGGGGGGAGCGGAACCTCGAGGGGCCCCCGGGTGGAGGGGGTGGGACACCCCGCAGCAGCAGCATGCGATGGAGTGGGGGGAGTGCCAAAGGGAGACTCAGCCTACATATGAGCCACCCGAGCCGAGGAGCTCCCAGGGCCAAAGGAGGATCCTGGCGCTATAGCTGGCAGGTGACACCTCTGCCCTGAACAAACAGGAGGGAGGAGCCGAGCTGGCTTGGAATTGGGGCGGGAAGGCGGGGGCCACAGGTAGAGGCTAGGGGAAGGGAGAGCTGGTAGGCAGCCAGCCAGAGGAGAGGGAAAGCTGCATCCCAGAGGGGCCCCCCTTGGGGTCTTCTCCCCACGACGGGTTGGAAGGACTGTCTCTTCCGACAGCTGGTGCTGTCACTCCTGCCAGAAACTGGCCATCTGTGGCCTAAGAAACCTCTCCTGCTCTCAGACCCTGCGGGGTGAAGTTAGAGTTGCTCCCACCAGGGGACGGGCTGCAGGGCAGGGAGACCCCTGAACCCCATCCATCACAGCAGCATCTCCCGGGGACGGGGACGGGGAACCTGCAGCACAGGGCGGGGGGGACAAAGGCCACGGCTCGGGGCCCACACTAACGCCTGTCTCCATTCTTCTTTCCCCCCTCCTCTCCTGTATCCTGCACCTGCACCATCCGAAGGACCGGAAGAGAGCGCCGGCGAGGCCTCGGTTGTCCCGGAGAGCCCTCCGGGACCCTCGCTCCAGGGCAGCCCCTCGGCCGAGGAACCACCGGCCCCGCGGAGGGCCAGACGGCGGACCCTGCGCCTGCTACCGGCGGCGGCAACGGACCCCCAGCTGCTGGCCATCCTCCGCCGGCAGCTGGAGGTGTCGGAGCAGCACCTCCGGCTGCAGGAGCAGGCGCTGGCCTGGCGCAGAGAGGCATGGGGGGCCTATATGGAGACCATCAACTGGCTGGTTGATTACCTGGCCCCCCATGCCGCGCCGGCCGCGCCACAGCCCGCCATGCCCGCTCCTGCAGCCCCACCACCAGCTGCTCCAGCTGTCGCCGGGCCGTCCGCCGTCGCCCCACCACCTCCTCGCGAGGGCCACCGCGCCGAGGGACCCCTGGAGCCACCCGAGACTCGCCGGCGCCGCTATCTTCCCGTGGAGCCCGCTCCCACCCAGCCGCGCACCAGACTGCAGGCCCGCCGGAGCTCCCGGCCGGGCACGCCCACTGCTGGGCTGTAGGGGCGAGGGGCCCGGGACGTGGCCCCCCCCCTTGTTGGACAGACTTTGGGGACTGGGTGGGTGGTGTTGGTGTTGCCCCTGTTTGCCCCGTCCCCCCCCTGTAAATAGTTCTCCCCGTTCTCCTCCCTGCTTTTTGTTTTTCTTGCTTGATGGCGCACAGTTCTTTGATTTGTTGTTGTAGATTGTTTTATTTGTGCCCATCTTGGTTTTGTTGAATGTTTGTCCCTCCTTTTTGGTTTCTGTTTCACATATATATATTTTTTTATTTAAAAAAAAAAAAAATTCGTTAAGACCAAAAAAACATTTACGTTCACCCACAAGTTTGTGCTGTCATTTCTCCTGGACAAGTGAGGGGGGGGCAGTGGGGTGCTCCATGGTGTGGGCGTTGGGGCAGGAGTGTGGGGGAGGAAGGGGCGGGCAGTAGGGGGCCTGGGCAGAGTTCACCCCGCGGCCTGTTGCTCGAAGTGGGCCTGCAGGGCCTCCCGGACCTGGGTCCCCTCTGGGTCCACCTGCCGACTGGGGGCAGCAGGTGGCTGCACGTGTGCCCTGCCGGCCTCGGCGGCCCAGCCCTGAAGAAAGCTCTCCCCCTTGCTCTCCACGAGGTTGTGCAGGGCGCAGCAGGCACCCACAATCTGGGGGATGTTGTTGGGGCTGGCATCCAGGCGGGTGAGGAGACATCGCCATCGTCCCTTGAGGCGGCCAAATGAGCGCTCCACCACCTGGCGCACACGGTTCAGGCGCTCGTTGAAGCGCTCCTGGCTGGCGGAGAGGTGGCCCGTGTAGGGGCGCATGAGCCACGGCCGGAGGGGATAGGCCGCATCCGCGATGATGCAGAAGGGCATGGTGGTGTCCCCCAGAGGGATCTCCCGCTGGGGGATGTAGGTCCCCGCCTCCAGCCGGCGGCACAGGCCCGAGTTCCGGAAAACCTGGACGTCGTGGGTGCTGCCAGGCCAGCCCACGTAAATGTCCTGGAACTGTCCCCGGCTGTCCACCAAGGCCTGCAGGACGACTGAATGGTAGCCCTTCCGATTGAGGTATCGGCCTCCACTGTGGTGCGGGGCGCGGATGGGGATGTGAGTCCCATCCAGAGCCCCGAAGCAGTTGGGAAGCCCAGGGTGGCAAAGGCAGCGACAGTGGCACGTGGGTCCCCCAGCCTCACGAGCCTCTGCAGGAGCATGGCGTTGATGGCACGCATGACCTGCAGAGAAAGCACATGGGACAGCCCCAATGAGGGGTGAGCAGGGTGTGCATGGCCCTGCCCTGCCCTGGCCCCCCTGCCCTGGCCTGGCCTCCCCCTGTGGGTTCTCTTACCTCCATGAAGACAGCCCCGATGGTGGCCTTTCCGACACCAAACTGCTGCCCCACGGATCGGTAGCTCTCCGGAGTGGCCAGCTTCCAGACAGCGATGCCGACCCGTTTCTCCACAGGGAGGGCACGCCGCATGGCAGTGTCCCGGTGCCTGAGTGCGGGGGTGAGCCACTGGCACAGCTCCAGGAATGTCTGGCGGGTCATCCTGAAGTTCCTGAGCCAGTGGTCGTCGTCCCACTCCCCAAGCACCAGCCGCTCCCACCAGTCAGTGCTGGTGGGGTAGCTCCACAGCCGCCGGCGTGTGAGGCGGGGGGTGGGGCGGGGTGCTGCAGGGGTAGGGGCTGAGCCCTGCTGCCCTGGGGGCATTTCCTTCCCTGGGGCAAGAAGGTGCTCAGCTGCCCCCAACATGGCATGAGCCAGGGCAAGCCCTGCTCCTGCCGGGAGGGCTGGGTGGACCTCTAGCTGCTGCTGCTGCTGCTGCTGCTGCTGCTGGGGGTCCATGACTGCGGCGCTCGGGGTCTGTGTGCCTATATGGCTCCTCAGACCGCGTGCTGTGCAGGCTGAGTGTATGTGGGAGGGGCCCTTTAAGGGAGCGGCTAGCTGTTGCCCCGGAAGCGCTAGTCCGCCCGTTGACCCTGTGTGCAGCTGTGCCTGGCATCCCTATTTCGATGTGTGCTACTTTGACGTGTAGACGTTCCCTCGCTGCGCCTATTTCGATGTCGGGCTGAGCAACGTCGAAGTTGAACATCGACGTTGCCGGCCCTGGAGGACGTGTAGACGTTATTCATCGAAATAGCCTATTTCGATGTTGGGTGCACGTGTAGACGTAGCCATAGAGAACATTCAATCAAGCAAAAAAACCCTTCGGTTTGCTGCTTCCCCTGAATGCAAGGATTTTAAAGAAAGTGATTGTTGGTTCACCAGATGGAAGACACACATGAATGTTGCCTGCAGAGGAAGGACACGATGAAAAACAGTTGGCAGGCACACCAGCAATTCAACAGCCATAGTATGAAAAAAGTCCTACATTCTTGGAATGTATTCCCTGACTGACATCTGCAACGCTGATGGAACAGAACTTTATCTGAAAGGACTTGGTGACAGAGGACCTACAGGGGAAAACACTAGGGCCAACAGCTTTGCTCTGTGCCCTGGGAAGGGGTGAGGCTTTGGGAGGAAGAGGCGGGGCTAGGGGCAGCCAGCCCTCAGAGCTGCCCAGACAGCGATGCATCCTCCTGCCTCAACCCTTGGTGCTGCCTGAAGCCCACTGTGAAGCACTCTGGTAGCCATTTAAAGAGCCCGGGGCTCTGGCCATCTGCTCTGCGGCAGCAGTTGGGAGCTTTGGGCTCTTCTGTACCACTGGGCCCCAGGGCAGTTCCCTCCTTTGTCTTCCCTTCCCCTCCCCATCAGTGGGCCTGGAGAAAAATGAAAATCTAGAAGGATGGAAAGCTTCCAAGGACAGGGTAACTGCTTATCTGTGACAACATGGATGGGAGTGGCAAATGCCTGATGTTTATGAGGGGGAAGTCAAAATGACCCAGAAGCTTCCCGAAGGATTTCAGGAAACTTCTCTCCAGCTACGTCAGTTCAATGCATGCCTGGAGGACATGTTAGGTTTTCATCAACCAGCTAAAAATGTGGGATTGTTGGTTTCACTTACAGCTTCTTAAGAGATGTCTCTGTCTGGATAACTGCTCTGCACATCCCAAGGGACTGGGTCTGACTAGCATTCACCTCAAATTTTTACCACCTTACAGTATATCTTAGATACAACTTATGGATCAAGGTGTAATTAACAACATGAAGGGATGTTACAGATCAAAAATTGCAAGCCGTATTATTACTCTTGATGCAGACCTCAAAAACTGATGTTCTGACAGCCCCTGAAAACTATATGTTCACTCAGTTGTGTTTGTCTTGTTGAGGTATGACAAGATACAAAGCTGATGACAATTTCCAACTCTTTCAGGAAAGGTACATTAGTAATTGCACCAGTGCCAGATGTTCAAGACAAGGAAACACAAGAGTTTCATAATCCCCTGACCGATGTTTCAGTCCACATGGGAAACGAGCTGCTGAGGATGAGGATTTCCTCATGTGTGGAGAGTTAATCAATGAGAAATTACTGAGTGCAGCCACAAGGCCAGAGAAATGAGCACATGTTGATGAAACATATCATAATCAAGAAGATAATCAAGAGAGTGAGGATGATTTGGATGAAGTTCCACCTCCAACAGTCAGCTGTTGAAAACTTTGAATACATTTTGCCATGTCTCATAGCTGGATTTGGTGGCCAAGTCCACAGGTCTCTTTTGGGAACAACAAGAAGTCTTGTGGCACCTTATAGACTAACAGCTATGATGCATCTGACAAAGCGGGTCTTTGCCCATGGAAGCTTATGCTCCAAAATATCTGTTAGTCTATAAGGTGGCACAAGACTTCTTGTTGTTCTCAAAGCTACAGACTAACACGGCTACCTCTCTGATACTTGTCTCTTGTGGGACACTGCATCACATCTTGAAAACAAAAGTTGAGTGAGAAGAAGCAGAATGAATTAACAGAATTCTTTTATGCAAAATGAGTGAATTTATCCATTCTTCATTAATTTACAAGTTGACAATGACTGTTTAAATAGAATTCACTTTGATGTGGATGATTGCTTGTATTTAGGTTATTACAGCATTATGATTATTTTTGCTTGGCAGACTGTTCTTATCCAGGGCTATTTACAATGCCTACAAAGTTAAGTGTGAATACAAAAATTGTTTGCAAGTAAGAGCAAGAGGCTGTGTTTGTTGTCATGGTTCACATTTGGTTGTTCTTCAAACATAAAAATAACACTAGGCACTTTTAGAACATTAGCTCAACTAATACCATGTTTCTTGTACAATGTGGTAGTAATCTACAAATGAAGAAGAGACCACATGTTTAAAATGTACAGTACATATAATAATGTAATACTGCAGCAACAATAATATACATACATGACATTGCTATTATTATAAATTGGTAGCATGTACTGTAACTATTTTACATATCAGAAAAAAGCCAGCTCCTTTTGGTCAGACAACAGTGTCCATAACACAGCAGTTCCCAAACTTTTCCAGACAGGGACCCATTTTGACAATTCAGGAAGACTTGGTGACCCAAGGCAATTCAAAGACAGTGGGTGTGGGAGTGTAGAAGGGAGGGCAGTGCTATAACTAGTTAATTTGGTGCATGAGGCAAGAATATAAAATTGCTCCCCATCATGTTTCCATAGTTATAGTAGTTAGTTCATAGAAAAGGGGAACCTATATTAATAATAATAAAACAATACCACTATGTTTATTATTATTTTATTATAATTGATCTGAGTTGTGGTGGGAGAAAGACCCTGATCCTCAAACTGCTCCCCTGACCCACCGCTCCCCCAGCTTAAACCCCACACTCAGAGGCTGGAGGGAGGTCACACTCGGGGGCTGAAGGGGCTGGGGGAGTCACTCAGAGGGTGGGGGGTTAGGGGCTATGGGATTCACACTTGGGCTGGTGGGGAGTCACACTCGGTCTGGGAGGCTGGGGATGCGGGGGATTGACATTCAGGGGCTGGGGTAATATTCAGGGGCTGGGTGGCTGGAGGTCATACTCAGAGCCTGGGGGAATCATACTCAGGCAAGGGGGACTGGGCAGGTCACACTCAGGGGCTAGGGGGAGATACAAACAAAAATGAAAACTGACAAATCAGCTACACAGAACAGAAGGGGGCAAAAGGGGGAAGGGAGGAGTGGGGTTGAAAATTACTTACTGCAAAAAAGTCTATTAAGTGACTTGCCTGGGATGGCTACAAATATCAAAAGGTGGAGAAGTTGTCTTTGTAATGCGTAATTGCTTCTCTGCTGATAGAGAGAGCTGCTGGATGTGGCAGCATTAAGGAGCTGCAAATGGCTTCTTTAAAAGCCACATGCAGCTCAGAGCTGCTGGAGACCCATAACAAATCTAATCATGACCCATGTTTGGGTCCCGACCCATAGACTGGGAATCCCAACAGCATCAGCCACTTAGGAACAACGTAACAAAAGAGCACAGATAAGTTTCTACTAACAAATATATAAAAAGGAGACAGATAAAAGTGTCTCAAATATGACTAGCTTTAGCCAATAAGAGTCAATTATTCGACTTCTCCATCAGCGGCCCAGGTGTTTGTGTAGCCCTTTGCAGTTATAAGACAGGGATTCTTTGCAAGCTAGGCATGCTCCTAAATGGCTCCATCCATTCTGTGCAAAATGACTGATTTTTCAGGAGCAATTCTAGTGTTCCTGTGTAATTGCATATTCCTGTGCAAAGTCCGTGTATAACGCTGCCATTCTGATTTTTGGAAAGGTTCTGGAGCATTGGCTCATGGTACAGACACCAGACTCGAGGCTGTTTCAGAGCATGCTGTCAGATCTCCCTAGCACTGCAAGGGAGTGCTAACCCAAGTCAACCATCATGTATACTGCTTATATTCCAGTGCTTCACAGCATTGCACACTGGAGTTCCCAGGTGTTAATCTGAATTCCTTGGGAACCAGCATGTCTTCTATTTTATCACAGCCATGGCTTCACTACAATGCTGATTCCCCTGCTTCCTATTTAAAAGAAAACCTCCAACAATTACAGTGTAACTCCAAACATGACCTATACCTTGTTTCTGAACACATTACAGTAAACTCTGTCTTAACTGGCATTCTATCAACCGGAACTCTCAAATCACCAGCATTTTAACCATAAGTAAATTTTGGTTACGTTTTCCATAAGTACTGTATAGTGACAGTAAATATGATTCAACACAGCAAATACAGTATGGCTACATTTACACTAGAAGCATCTGTCGACTGTGGTCTGTCAACATGAACTCTGTTGCTAGGGTGCACCCACACACAAAAGCAGATAGCCAGAACTATCCACCCACTGTCAACAGAATGGCTGACCAGAAGCTCTGCAAACAGGGCGGCCCAGTAAACCGGAAACCCTCTCTGCCAAGAGAAGAGCCCACACTGCACTTCTGTCAACAGAACTCCTTTGATAGAAGGGCTGGTCCTCAAACTTTGGAGGGATAATGCTGTCTAGACAAACGCAGAGTTCTTTTGAGACTGTCGACAGAATGTTTTATAGCTGGGTCTAAACAGAGCTGCTTTCCTGGCAGCTCCATGCTAACGAGCAGCCTCACCGTTGCGAATGGCTGTTCATTAGCATGGTCCCATGGCTCATTAGTATAGCCATGAGAGATCACGCTTTAGGTAGAGGCGGGTGCCAACAGTACAGAGGCCGTGTGGATGTGCCCCTGCTGGCAAAAAGCCCCTCTGTCACTGGCCCCAAGGGAATTTGCTAAACAGTGAGTAAAGTAGAAATGAGTATCACTAACACAGGATAGGGCATACATTGAGTTGCTGATGGGATGAAAGATAAAGATAAGGGGCCTGCAACAGAGGGGCTTTTAGCCAGCAGGGCCACGTCCACACGGCCTCTTTACTGCCAGCGCCCGCCTCTGCCAAGAGCCAGCTCTGGCGCGGCTGTGCTAATGAGCTGCCATTTGCAATTGTGAGGCTGCTCATTAGCATGGAGCTGCTGGGAGGGTGGCTCTATATAGACCATGGTTTCCCAAACGGGGCATGGGGGGGGCGGTGAGGTGACCCAGTCCCCTCCCATCATTTGCCCTACCTAAAGAAAGAGCCGGCCTTTGCTTTCAGCTCCTCCCATTTTACATGGGCGACCGGGCGCAGCTGTTATAAAAAGCAGGCACCTGGCAAAGATCCATATGGAGCTAGATGCCTCCTGCAAAGGTGAGTGAGTGTGGGTTGGGGAGGGATGGGGGAGGAGGATGGAGTGGGGGGGGGGCTGGTGGTGCCTGGCTTTGGGGGAGGGCTGAGGAGGGGCTCAGGTGGGGGGGCGTGGGCGGCTAGCTTGCAGGGTTTGCGGGGCTTGGATGGCTGCCCTGGAGTCACAGGGCTTGAGTGGCTGGCTGGCCCCAGCAGTGAAGGCAGCTAAGGTGGCTGGCCCACGGCTGGGGCAACTGGTGGGTGGGCAGCTGACCATGGCAGCGCAGGGCTCCGGCGGCTGGTGAGTGGGTGGGTAGCTGGCCCTGGCAGCTGTCAGGTAGGCGGGTGGGTGGCTGGCCCCAGCAGCTGGGTGGGCAGGTGGCTCAGGCCTCAGGTGGGTGGCAGCTGGCACAGGCAGCTGGCCAGCTGGGGTTGCACCAGGCACCCTCCAGGGGCCAATAAAAACTATTTGTGCTTATTTTTAATTTTTGTGCTTGTTTTAAATTACAAAATTGAATTTTTAGTTAAGCGGGAGGGGGAGCTGGATGATGGTAAAGAAGAGGTGGGGGGCGTGAGGGTTTCTGAAAAACAAAAGGGGGGTGTGATGCTGAAAAGTTTGGGAACCACTGGTGTAGACCCAGCCTGTGTGCGCAGATGCTACTTGAGTTATGTCAATGGAAGGCACCTTCTGTTGACAAAACCCCCTAGTGTAGACACAGCCTATAAATTTAGTGTACAACTCTATTGCTGTTGGTAAATAAAGTACTCTGCATACCTTTTTGTTTGTTTCTTAATATCAATCTTGTTTTTTCTTTAGTGTTATGCATTGCTAGGTATACCTCTCTACTATCCTGAAAGGTAGAATATCCAGCAACCTCCCGGTCCCAGGGCTGCCAAATACGAAAGTTTACTGTAGCTTTCCCTCTTCCTTCACATTTCCTATGGAACTGAACACCCCTGTTTTCCTCGTACCAATGGCATCTGACAGTGAAAGCCACACACTGACTCTTGCGGACAAGGACTATAAACCCGTCAATTTGCAGATGCTCCCTCATCATCCTGAGACCGCCCATGAAATAGTCAGAGTAAAAGACTTCCACTGCCCACTCCCACAAAGAAGAGGGTGCTGCAGAGATTAACAATTTGTTATTGTAGCTAGCAAAGAGAGTGTTCGGTGCTCCAATCAGTGCTTTTAACCTACATGGCTACAGAGTACAAAAAACCTATATAGTCTCTCTGGGCTAGCAGCACAGAAATAAATATCTCCAGGAAATGAAAACAAGACCACTGTGTTTTTAAATTTTTTAACAATAGATTTGTTCTCCAAACACGTCAGTCCCACTGTATCGTCCTTGTAAAGATTAATACACAGCTAAACCATTACATTATCTTCCTTCCCATCAGCGACTCAATGTATGCCCCAGCCCGTGTTAGTGATACTGATTTCTACTTTACTCACCGTTTAGCAAATTCAGTGTGACATGGGAAAATAGAACATGCTTGACTGTTTCCTGTCTAGTGAATAATTGAACATTGAAGCTTAATACTTCAACTGCATGGAAAAAAATCTTCAAAATTGTCCTCTTCTTGTGAACTGCAGAAACAGGCTCCCTCACCGGTGGTGTATTGACAGGCAAAATAGTCATGACAAGTGCTCCACATAACCAGCAGTTTAACATTTGATTGGCTAACACTGTTTCCATCATAACAATACAACAAAAGTCAGTCAATAAAAATGGCAATAATAATGACGCCATTTAAAGCAAACAAAGGACTAAGTTTGCGCAAGGTGTCCAAGGGAGGCCTATTTCATTACCTGCACTAGCTGATCCATCTCCTTCCAGGTAAAAGGATGTTGAAAGTTTTCTTTAGGAAATTAAAAGGCTATTTTTCAACTAAAAATAATAGAGGTTGAACTGCTGTAGTCTGGCACCATCAGGACCTGACTGGTGCCAAACAAGAGAGCTTGTTAGACCACAAGAGCTCAATATTATCTAGCACTTCACCAACATTTCCACTGTTTACTGGGCTCTTAGAAGTCATTAGGGGTAAATTACAACTAAATAACAGCACAGAACACTGAGAGCCAGGACTGGTAGCTGTAAACAATCTTCATGGGAGCACAGGAAACTTGGCTACACCCATAAGTGGTCATTCAGCTAACTAAAGTCATGCTGGATTATGGATGTTGCCAACCAAGAGAGTCCCAGATAAGAAAAGGTTCAAACTGTACTGCAAAAAATCTAATCACTAGTGAACAGGCAGGCTACGTCTACACTAGCCAAAAACTTCGAAATGGCCATGCAAATGGCCTTTTTGAAGTTTACTAATGAAGCACTGAAATACTTATTTAGCACCTCATTAGCTTGCAGGCAGCCACGGCACTTGGAAATTGACGTGGCTCACTGCCGCGCAGCTTGTCCAGACGGGGCTTCTTTTCAAAAAGACCCCGGCTACTTTGAAATCCCCTTATTCCTATGAGCAGATGGGAATAAGGGGACTTTGAAGTAGCCAGGTTCCTTTTAAAAAGGAGCCCCATCGGGACTAGCCGCATCAATTTTGAAGTGCCGTGGCTGCCTGCAATGCTAATGAGGTGCTGAATATGTATTTCAGCGCTTCATTAGTAAACTTCAAAATGGCCATTTGCATGGCCATTTCGAAGTTTTTGGCTAGTGTAGACACGGCCGAAGAATGTTAAATAGATCACCCTAGAAGTGGTGGTTAGCATTAAATAAACTCTGAATTCCCCACCCCACTCCCTCAATCAGGTTTCCCCCCACCCCCGGCTTCTTGTCAGTAGTACTGTTGACTTGACTAGATCAAAGAACATCAGGATATCTAGCTGCAGATCCAATTCAGCATTCGTTGAAGATAATGGACAGATTTCTAAATACTTCAATGGTTATTCGATCCAGTCCCAAAATAGGAACTCTAACAACAAACCAGCAACTTAATAGACCCACTAAAGCTAAAAAAATATTACAGGAAAAATACTGAAATACTTGCTAATGATTCATAGCAGCACAATTTGGCCTTTCTAAGTAAAGTGGGGACATTTTTATTATTTCACCTTTAAGACCTAATATACAATACAATTTTTAATCATGGCAGCTGTGCAGCATATCTAAATTTACAGTTAACTGTAGCTTTCATTGAAGTGTACCCCTGCTGCCATCCCAGTGACTCTGAAAAAAGAAAACATTCTCATTCAATACGGAAAAAGCAAAAGGTGGATGCAGAATAAGTGAGCCGCACATTAAACTGCATTTTATATTCTATGGAGTATTTAAAGTAATTTATTTTCTTCTACCATCTAATTGGTTGCTTTGGAATCAAATAGAAAAGCTGAGAAAAAGAAACATAGTGATGGTTATAGAATAGATTTGATGTTTCATTGGTGGGTTCAGCTGAGGTTAGTGAAGCACCCGCTTAAACTGCATTAAGAACCGAGCATTTCAAAGAATCCCACACGAAGGGAGAGACTTCAGTGATATGGTTACACATTGTTGGTCATTTGAAATTCAGAGAGCCCTGAAAGGAAAAATAAGAGGGACACATTTTAGATAACTGTCTTCTACGAAACAAAAGAATTCTGGACACGCTGCAGCTGTTGAAGCAGCCAGGGGCCGAGTCTTTCTAGTGTTACCATGAAATATTTCATGAAAAGAAAAATCATGAAATACCAATGCAGCATGAGGACTGCCATAGATGACATTTTATTTCATTTCAGGATACCTAGGGAGAGGAATGTACTAGACCCCACAACTGTGCATTTCTGTTCCTATTCATCCAGAACAGAAGCGCCATGCACAGCAGTTTATTCTTTATGGCTTGATTTCTTGTGTCCAACCAGCCAATCAGAATCCTAAAGAAAGTACAAGGGTTGTTCTAGAACAAACACTGAACTTGTGTTATATGAACTTTTGCTCTATTTTTCATCGAAGATCAATGAATACTTGAAACAAAGTACTTCTTTGGCTCTTAACTAAACCCAATTGGATAGTAAAACCTGATAAGCAAATTCCTATGATTATGGTATTTTTTCTTACTACGACTGAGTAAGTAATAAACCCCTCAAGACAAACTTTTACAGCCCAAAACTATGGATCTTACCATGCATTTGGCATTTTTGAAAAATACTAGAGTGAGGAACACTTGCACCTCTAATCTGGCTATCCTGGGAAGTAGGGTATGCTGGAGAATAGAATCTCAAGGCCTTGGAGGGTACTGTGGAGACTGGGTGTGAGGAGGATGGGGTTGGACACTGCTCCCTGGGGCACACAGGGCTCCACGCCCAGGCACTGCCCTCACCCACCCCCTGCTGCGGCTATGGGAATGGTGGGGAAAAGCCTCACAGAAGCATGTCACTGTGTTGCTGTTCCCCCAGCTTGGGAGAAGGGAGAGCAGCAGTTTTATATAGCCACTTTCTCCTCTACCTTGCCAGGGTCTGAACTACAAGCATTCCTGGATCATGGACATTCAGCTTAGGGAGTACTCGCATGTTGTCCATCTCACAGAATAAAAATTTCATAAATGAAGCTTCACTTAAATACCGCTCTTTGGGCAACACAACTGCCATAGTTATTGGTATTTCTCAAAGAGCAAATGAGAGCGAATGAGCCCTACAGAGACTTGGATGGGGGACTCCATGTAAATACAGTAGACCCCTTTTTTCTCTGAAGGCCTTGAGGGAATGCAGAGTTTCACCTCCTCCATGTAGCCAGTAAATGGCCAATTGCCATAATTTTATAAGCTACCGACCTGCTGAAAGATGATGCTTTCCACTAACTCAATAAAGCCAGACAGTCTGAAAGCTGACTAAATAGCATTTGTTCCTGCTCAATGGCAGGAAATTGGAGTAAAATCTTGACCCCATGGAAACCGCTGGGAATCTTGCCATTGACTTTATGGACCAGGATTTCATCCCTGTAGTGCAACCTGCTTCTGCAGTTCTGATGGGCCTTTTGGAAATTTACTTCCCCCATCCTGTTGAACAGGTTACCAGAGAAAATTTTGTCACTGTTCTCTGTATTTAGGAGCTTAGGACACAGCAAAGTGAAAGCCCAGATCTTAAGGATATAATTTCTGTGTTTTGCTTTGAAACCATGAAGCATGTTGTTTACTGGTGCTGTACATTGATTTTCTGAAAGCTCTCCCTAAATGCATTTTTGTAGCCATTTTGTTCTCAGTGGCCATAGCACATTAAAAAAGGACATTCGTTGAAACACATTGTGATCTCTCCTGGGGACTTTGTTTTCCTTGTTTTTTCTTGCTTCTTCAACCTAAAAAAGGGAATTTTGGACTGAAAGTGCATTGACCTGTGTGTGTTTAGAGACTCTTGGTTGGAGGGGTTCCCTGTATGATTGTACTATACATTTAAAAAAAAAATAAAGGAGACACAGCTATGCAATATGAAAAGAAAATGATTGTTGTGAACAGAAAAGTATACTAACAGTGATTTAAGCCACCTCCAGTGAATGCTGTAATGGATTGACCCATATATTCTCAGTAAAGTTTAAGTAGCAAACAGCTCAAGGGAAAGGCACTTTTGTTAACCTCACAAGTATATCCCCTGAGATTGCTAAGGCTGGGGGAAAACAGCAAGCCCATGCTGGGCTTAACTCAAATGAGCACAGTACTATGTGAACATTCAACCATTTCAGTTGCATAATCATGCATACACTTGCCTTTTGTCCCTACATGCCCCCTTTCTTTCCATCTACTTAAATACTTGTAGAACACTAACTTTTATTATAATGCAGAGGGGTAGCCATCTTAGCCTGTAGCTTGACAAAAAACAAGCAGTCTTGTATATACATGTGCTAGTCTTTAAGATGCAACTGGACTGCTTGTTTTTAGTATAACTGAATAAACAAATGGCCAGGAGATTCCGAGTCATTTTCAAAGTGTATTTCAACAACGGATGGATCTAGCTGGTTGTCTCATGACACCACACACAGCACACAATTCATTCCAGGCCAATTATGTGGCAGCTTCTGCCAGTTGCTACTTGGACTTGGGGACATTTATGGTGCCCGTGTCTGTAACGATGCTTCACTTGGTGCTTTGTTGCTGCAAGTATCTACAATGACCCCTCTGGCAACTTTGCAGATGCTATCACTCTCCCAGCTGCTCATTGAGAAATCAAGCTTTCAGCTTTTTCTCCTATGTTAATGGGTGTCTGGGCTGTGATTGGTACTTCAAGCAAATCCCCGGTGATTTTTCAAGTACCTAGCACTGTCCATTTCCTTTATATGATTGTAGCCCTGACATATATGGATGACAGACGCTGGCTCTCAGCTGCTATCTCTGCTCCTTCCAGGGGCCATTGCCCTGTCGCTCTGCAGCATCAGTATGTTTGCCTCCCACAGTAAAACGTCTAATTTTCATTTCCTCTCTACCTCCCTCACACCCCCCTGAAAAAAAAAAAAAAGTGGTGTTTTCAAAAATTTAAACAGCTGGGATCTTGGGTTAAGATATTTCAATTTCCTCACATCTGAAACATTCCATGTCTCACATGTTTTTGCGACTGAGTCTTGTTTAATTGCATCAGATCTGGAAATTAATTAATTATAGTATTTAGCAGTTACTCCATGTTTTGCCTCTTCTGAGGTTGTACAAGCGTGATCGAATTGAGGCCAGTTTGCCTTTAATTCAAAAGAGGTGAGGGAAGAGCTCACATAAGGATCGTGTCTCTATAGTCTTGCTTATACACGATCTCATTTTGTATTTCTTGTCCACAGTGGGTGCAGCAGCAGAGGTGCAGACAACTGTTATCACTAGTACAGCTGGGGCACTGTTCTTTTGGACTGTGTTGAAAAGATTTGCTCTGAACAGGTTTTCTTCCCATAGCACTGAATACAGTTGAGTGCCCCATAAATGCTATAATTTCAACCCACATTTACACTGGTCCAATAATATCCACTTATGAAGAAAACAAACAGGGCCACACAACCAAAGAATAGGTAGGGAATATACCAGCACAGACAAGGCTAATTGAGATGTTAAATTTATTGGGCCTCAAGCAACGGTTTGCAGTCACTGGAATGAACAACCTTCTTCCTGGCTGAGGGTTTTTTATTCAACAAGTAGGTTACAGTGAGACATAGAAATCCAATAGTGTTTCTGTAAACTACAGGAGGAAAAATATTGTATGGACAAAAGTTACGATGTAAGATCATGGTGGGCGAGTCCTTTGGTGGAAACGGAGGGCTGTGTTTCACTCTGTTGTAATTGATATTGCTCATAAACACAAGGGAAAAAGAGGAGGAGGGCTGTCAAGTGAAAGGTCAGACCTGAAAGGCCAAGCGCATTGTAAAGTGACGGAAGGGAGCGAGGTGGCTAAGCGATCACTAGACGGCTACTCTACTGCATGGACAGCAGGAGAGAGCAGGAAGGTGAGGACAGAAAAACAAGAAGCAGGAAAGCAGGCATGAGAGATGGAGATTTTGTTTGAAGTCAAATTCTGTTCACCTTCCTCACTCTAACAATCCAAGTACAGACAAGTGAGTCACGCTTTACTCAGGTGAGCATGTGTATCAACAGGGTAACTTGTGTGGGTAACGCTGGTACAACCGGTCCTTTAGGATGCACATTAAAAGGGGAAAATATGAAACAGAAGAATTAAGCTAAAAATGTCAAAAGGTGATTGTCCGTCAAGAATGTCAGCCTAATGGTCCATTGCCTTTAGTATTCCCCTGCAGAGTGGGAGACCCCTTTCAAATCCCCTCCTGCCATTGGCTAGATATCAGAATTGAACTAGTCAGTCTGACATCCCAGGTATGTGCCCTGAATACTGGGTACAAGTTACAATAAGAACACCATTCTCACCAAATCTTTCTCCCTCATCCTTCTACTTTTAGCAAGTTATCCCTGGACAAATACCCCAAACAGATTTTTTTCAAAATCACTTTCTTTTTTCCCCCAATTCTAATCTGACCCAATTAGATTTTTTTTTCCAATTTTTCAGAACAGCCAGTGAATTAAAACACCACCAAAACCACTAATCTGACCAGCTGTAATACTAACACCATTTAAATATACAAACCCTGCCCCAAAGAGTTTACTATTTAAATGTGTTTGGCTTTTTGTGATGTTTGGAATTATCACAGTTCTTGATTATAAGAACATAAGAATGGCCGTACTGGGTCAGACCAAAGGTCCATCCAGCCCAGCATCCCATCTGCCGACGGTGGCCAATGCCAGGTGCCCCAGAGAAGGAGAACAGAAGACAATGATCAAGTGATTTATCTCCTGCCATCCATCTCTTGCCCTTGTTATGAAGGCTAGGGCACCATACTTTATCCCTGGCTAATAGCCATTTATGGACCTAACCTGCAAAAATTTATCAAGCTCTTTTTTAAACCCTAATAAAGTCCTGGCCTTCACAGCCTCCTCGGGCAAGGAGTTCCACAGGTTGACTGTGCGCTGTGTGAAGAAAGATTTCCTTTTATTAGTTTTGAACCTACTACCCATCAATTTCATTTGGTGTCTCCTAGTTCTTGTATTATGGGAAAAGGTAAATAATTTTTCTATAGTCACTTTCTCCACACCATTCATGATTTTATATACCTCTATCATATCGCCCCTCAATCGCCTCTTTTCCAAACTGAAAAGTCCCAGTCTCTCTAGCCTCTCCCCATATGGGACCCGTTCCAAGCCCCTAATCATCTTAGTCGCCCTTTTCTGAACCTTTTCTAATGCCAATATATCTTTTTTGAGGTGAGGAGACCACATCTGCACACAGTACTCAAGATGTGGGCGTACCATAGTTTTATATAGGGGAAGTATGATATCTTTTGTCTTATTATCGATCCCTTTTTTAATAATTCCTAACATCCTATTTGCCTTACCAACTGCCGCTGCACACTGCGTGGATGTCTTCAGAGAACTATCCACTATAACGCCAAGATCCCTTTTCTGATCTGTCGTAGCTAAATTTGACCCCATCATGTAGTACGTGTAATCTGGGTTATTTTTTCCAACATGCATTACCTTACACTTACCCACATTAAATTTCATTTGCCATTTTGCTGCCCAATCACTCAGTTTGCTGAGATCTTTTTGTAGTTCTTCACAATCTGTTTTGGTTTTGACTGTCCTGAACAACTTGGTGTCATCTGCAAACTTTGCCACCTCACTGCTTACCTCATTTTCTAGATCATTGATGAACAAGTTGAACAGGATCGGTCCCAGGACTGACCCCTGGGGAACACCACTAGTTACCCTCCTCCATTGTGAAAATTTACCATTTATTCCCACCCTTTGTTTTCTGTCTTTTAACCAATTCCCGATCCATGAAAGGATCTTTCCTCCTATCCCATGACCACCTAATTTACATAAAAGCCTATTAATAATTTACATAATAATTTACATAAAAACTATTAATTGTTGTCTCTGTGCTAATTATTTTAATAGGATATATGTGCGCTATTTAAACTCCAACTCATTGTAACCATTAATGAAACATTTCACTGTCAGTGAAGATTAATTTGTTTCTAATAAGTTATATGGTTACCATTAAATAAGTGTTCGTAAATGGCATTCTTGCACAGAAAGAAAAAAAAAATCAATTTTGTGACCTCTTAGCCCTGGTCCAGTCCCAATAGCTATTATTTCCCCTCACCAATTTATTTCTAATTTCATTGTCAGTTCTGAGCAGACGGTGCTGAAACATTCATTTTAAATTACAGTTCAATAAAAAGTCCCCATGTGATATTTACCAGTGAAATACTCAAGGTAGTTTAAATATATTCTGTTTATAGCCTGCTTCTTTCCCAGCTGCAAAGGATTTAAGTTGTTCATGTGTCTCATGCACTTACCACCTTTTTAGCACTTAACACATAATGGAATTTATGCCCTTTAGTGACTCACCAGACCCCACTGCCCAGCTGTAATCATCACTCAGAGGGGACTGATGAATTCAGGAAGGATTCAGAGAACCCAACTAACACCACAGTGAAAAATCTGTGTAGCAGGAGGGAGCAATGTGGGTGCAAAAATTACTACGCTGAGATCTTGTGGAAAGGTGAGGACATAACACAACGCATCTGATCTGGTTTCCCCAACATACATGTTCAAATAATAAAAAAAAATGAAATTCACTGCTGTGCAAAGGCTGTTTTGAAGTCTTCTGGTTGCCTTCTTCATAGAGGTAAATCTCATTGGAATGAATTGTTTACCATTTGAAAGGTGTGTGTGGAAATTGGTGAACAAAATATGCACATTATTTTGACAGTAAAGTATGTTTGCGGAGTCTGCTCCTGTATTTACACTAGTATATATTGTACCAGTATAGGATATTCATATTATATTTTGAAAGGCCAAAATGCACAGACAATGCCAATTTAGACCAGCTGATGTTCTGTCCCTATGTATTTATTACTTATTTAAAGGTAGCTTAGGCTCCTGTAAAGTCTACATTCCCTCTTTGTATAATACTATGAATCATGCACCATTAATGACAGGCTATATTGCATGGTTACTATTATTGCCAGCTGCAAAAGAATGCTAAAACCAGGATGGGTAGCTGGATCCAGCCCCTGAGGCTTAGGGGTCCCCTCCCCAGCATCTGACCCAGAGCAAGTGCTGCATGTTGACCCCAAGATTCACATCCTGGAGCCAGAGAAGCCAAGGGGCTCTGATTTTTCTGTGGGTCAGTAGCCCCCTATGCAAAAAAGAGTGTCCCCTCTCCTGGTCTAGCAAATGAAAAAAGTATAAAATATGACCACTCAAAGCATAAGAAGAATTGCTAAGTAAATCACATCAAATCTTCATGATGGCCTCCGTCCTGCTCTGAGATCTGATAGCATAGATCTGTCCCCATACTGGAGTGGAAGCTTACTGATAGTAGAAACAGACTCAGCAGATTATGTGGCATTGGCAGGGAAGTGGGGAGGAGGACAGAGGGGGAAAGAAATGATGTAATTTGAGGCTACTTGAGACTTGTAGTGGAGCCAGAACTGTGCAGAAGTGGGTCTCCTCTTGTCCTTCCCCAGGGCAGGTTGGCTTGTTGAAGAAGGATTCTGAGGAGAAGCCAATGTCCTAGGGTCAGAGAAATTCTCAGGCCACTGGAGTAGGGCAGGAGCAACCTTGGATAGTTTTGCATCGAGGAGGCACCGATGGCAATTGCCATCAGACCGTCTTCAAACAGTTTTCACTACAGACATCATCTCCTTTCCTGCCCGACTGTATTCCCCCTCCCTTACATCCTTTCTGGAGCCCTGACAGATGATGGTCCAGCTTGTTTGTCACACTTACAATGTTTATTTTGGATGATCATTCATAGATTCTTTGCCAAAACAGGCCATATATGAGTTTCCTTTAGAAATGTCGGTCTCTGGGATTGATGTGGCGGATAGTATCCGAGCACAGATGCCTTACAGAGAAACCAAATAGTTGTATTTTCCATAATAATTAATCAAGCCGATTCAAATAAGCAACCTGTGCACCCAATAGGGCCATGCTAATAAATGCATTTCATGCTTCTACTCTAAAAGATAAGGGAAATACAGAGACAAAAAATGACAGACTGAAGCTCAGCAGCTCATATAGCCAGCTACTACAGTTCAGAGCCCAAAAGAACCTGAGAAAAGGGAAAGACCTGCTGTCTACTGCCCCACATGATGAAGTCATGGGTACAAACCCATATTTGTTCTAATATCCCAGTTACCATAAGGCCTGTTCCTATTCCATCCATAGTATTCTGGGCTCCATATCTATTACATACTTGAGAGTTTGTCCGTCTGCCTGTCCATCAGTCTGTGAGTCTTTTCGCTCAAGAATGCCTCCCAAGTGGTAAGAGCTAAGACCACCAAATTTGGTGTGCAGCTTCCTCTGAGCCTAACTTAAAGTAAGGTCAGGACTTGGCTGTGCCAGGATGTGCCTAGAATGAGATTTTTGCCATAACACAGAAAGGGAGGGGTCTGCTAAGGTATACTATGCCATGGTCACAGAAGAAGCAAGGGGAGAGAGATGGGGACCCACCACCCAGGAATTGCTGCCAATGCCACATCCAGCCCTGGAGAACCACCATCCAGGAAGCGCAGCCCCTGTCATGGGGAGCTGCTGCCTGGGAATCCTGGCTCCAGCCAACTCCTCCACCCCTCACCACATCCAGCCCCTTACCCTGAGTCTCTCTTTAACCCTGAGCCCTCAGTCCAGCAAAAGGTCAAACGCACCCCTCAGTGTCAGCACCCCCTCACCCACCATCAGTGCTGTGTCATGTCCAGTGAGTGCAGGAACAGTCCTGCCTCTCCCCCGGAACAGCACAGGCCGAGAGCAGCATGAACCTCCTGCTCCCTCGCTCACAGGAAATGGCACAGAACTTTCACAGGAACAGGTGAGCAGGGATGGGACGGAACAGTGTAGGGAGTAACATGAGTGGAGCTGGGGGGCGGGGAGAGGAAGCAGGGCAGGGGCAGAGCATGGGTAGGGAGGAGATAAGCGTGGGTGGGGTGGGGTGGGGTGGGGAAAAGTGGCCAGCCCCCACTCCTGCTGGAATTCCTGCACCAGTCACCTCTGCCTGAGCCCTTCCTCACACCAGCTCCCATGCCAACCCCACACCCCGAGCCCCTCCACACACCCCAAACCCTGACACCTGCACCTCACACCAACCTGTGCCCTGAGCCCCTCCTCTCCTTACAACTCTGAATTCGGCGCCCCTCCATACACCTCCAGCTCCCTGCTTTCAGCCCCTGCTCAGGAGCCTAGAAATACCAGATAACTACGCTGGTGTAACCATAACCATCAATAACCATTTGAATCAATCCTTTTTCTAATAATCTCTATGCATTGTTATGGTCTGACTACTTACCTATTCCTTAAAAATCTAGCTATAAATCCCCTTAAAAGTCCTTCTTACGGCATCTGCAGCATACTGTCCCAATTGTGGTCTCCTCTTTACCTTCTCTGAAGAAGAGTGCAAAATTATGATTTAGGGTTATGTTCCTTCAGGCCTGCAGTATTTTAATGAAAACTCAGGTTTTAGCTTAACTGCTTCCTATAGGATTTATGGTAATACAACAAATCATAAGCCAGTTATGATGTTTACCAACTTGCCCTCCTCCATACATGTTTGAAACCAAAAAGCAAAATATCAAGGCCATTCTAAACCCTTTATAATATAGTTACACTTATTCCAAACAACAAGGCTACATCTACCCTACAGAGATCTTTCAAAAGAAGCTCTTCTGGAAGCTCTTTTCCAACAGAACCTCTTTCAAAAGAGTGCGTCCACACACAAAAAAGAGCATATCAAGAGAGAGATCTGCTCTTTCAAACAAGAGCATCCACAAAATCCCTGCTCTTTCGAAAGAGCAGGGCAGGGATCAAAACATCAGGCTCCAGGAGGACTGGTCTTTCGAAGAAAAGGGCCTGCAGAGCATCTACACATTTTCTTTCGAAAGCATAGTTCGAAAGAGGGCGCTTTTCTTGAAGCGGGAAAGGAAAAGCGATTTCAAAAGGGGCACAATATTCTTTCAATTTACTTTTGAAAGAACACTTTTTGTGTGCATCAAAAGGGTAGCTGAGTTAGCCCGTATCTTCAAAATCAAGAAGTCCTGTGGCACCTTATAGACTAACAGATATTTTGGAGCATAAGCTTTCATGTGCAAGGAAGCAGGTCTTTGCCCACGAAAGCGTATGCTCCAAAATATCGGTTAGTCTATAAAGGTGCCACAGGACTTCTTGATTTTGTTTGTAGATGTTCTGTGGGATCTTTCAAAAGCACCTGCTTCTTTTGAAAAATCTTTCAAAAGAACTTGCTAGTGTAGACGCAGCCCCACTGTGCAGTTCAGCTCTGGAATAGCCTCACAGCTGATCTTGTTCTACCTTTTATTATGAAGCAGTGGACAAAGACATCACAGTGCTATTCAGCCTTCCTCAGCACCCAGGGTTCACTGCCGCACAACCAAATTGGTAAAAGTGGCGCTGCTCAGCAAACCTCATATCACAATATTCTCCTCACAGACCGCTCAAGGGCTGAAACATAACATGTGCTTACAACTGTCCACATCTTTCAGACATTCCTCCCTCCTAACTAGAAGGACGCTTGCCAACCAACACTTTATTTTTGTGTTATACCCTTTCCCCACCACTTTGTCTCATTGATTTAGATTGAAAAGTCTTTGGGGCAAGGACTATGTTTGTAATAGCCCTAGCACATTGGGACCCCCATTTCATTTTGCCCATAGGCAGTTCTGTCATAAAAATAACAAATAAAAATGTGTTGTGTTGATCCACCAGTATCATTTTTTCATATCTTATTATATTAACACCTCCTTTTGGTGAAGCAGGGCATAACAGCTCTCCCTATCAGGTACATCCTGCTGCCCTTTGCTTCAGCATGGTCTGCTTCTTCCTTCTCACCAGGTGACTTCAAAGTATCTTCCCCTCTGGGGTAGTCAATGAACAGAAACAAGGGAATTAACACAAATGAATCATCCCACAGTTAGGGTAAGGCCCTCTGTGGCTACTTGTCAGACTGTGGCCTGCAACTGAGTTCACAAGCAATAAAGGGGAAAGGTTCCCTCTTAAGATAAGTCAGCATCCATTCCTCCCTTTCTTCAGGGAAGGAGAGTTCCTAATTCTGTCAGGGACTAAGACTGAAGGTCTGCTGTCCTCCCTGGTCTATCCTCAGCTGAGCTGGATTTCTCCCTCTCAAGCTCCTCTATCCAATTGTCTCACATCACACAGGTGTGATAGACCAAAGCCATACATGCCCACATCAGCTCATTCACCCTGCATTGCCTAGTATGGGGTTTGTGTACCTTCTCACAATACGTAACTGTAGCCAGTTGCTGGTCTGGGGGAGATTATGTTACCAGATCCCAGTGCAGGACTGAAGCCCATATTTTACAGTGTGATACATATCTTCCTTTTTAAAAATATTTTGTGAATGAAATCTAGCAGTTCTAAAGAAAATCCATATGGACCAAATGGGTGCAGCCCACCAAGCTAATGGAAAATACTATGTGCTCAGATGAGAAAGGAGTTTATGTGCAATTTTTCACATAAACAACTTAAACTGGATACAAAACACTTTAGAAAGAGTTTTCTACAAATACTTCACTTCTACTTTAAATCTAAGCCACTCTTCCCAGATACTTCTGCAAACATATCTTATGTGGCAAGATGCCCCCTTGTCATGCTCAGGTCCAATGCCTCTGCCTGAGACTGGAAGGTTTAGGCTGCATCCACCTCTATCGCTTTTTGGTTGGTCAGTCTCTTTCACTCCCCAAAGAGCTGTCAGGGCTGTCTGCCTCAGTGGGGGAGAGGAGTCCAAGCACTGTTCCTTGCAAGTACTCCCACAACCTCTTATCTGTTTTGTCTTCACCTGAGCTCCTTCTCAACTGCTTTCCAATCTCCTCTACCTCCTTTCTCACTCTCCTTCCTCACCTGCAGTCAGATCAGCTGGTTCTCATCACTTGATTGCAGTGCTTTCACCTGAATTCCTGCACTAGCTGTTTCCCTAGCTCAGGCTACTGACCAGAGGTGCACTTTCCCCCTTTCTAGCAAGGCCTCGCCCTGTTACGCTTCCCTCTTGAGAACATATTCAGGTAGCCACATACCAAATGATTTACATTTAAAAAAAATCTGCTACTAAAAATTAACTAGGTTCCTTCCCTCTGTCACAGAGACATTGTTATAAAGTGCACAAATCTGATTCATAACATGACAATACAGAATACACCTCTGCAACCTATTCAATCACACAATAGCTACAGATAACAATGCTGCCTTTGGTGACACTGAAAAGAGAATGACTTGGAAAGATGCTCAGTAGAGGCAATATATTTTACAAGAAATTTCTCAAAATTGGAACATGTATGTGCAGGGTTGCCAACAGAAACATCAGGCCTCTGGTGAAGGTAGTAGGAGGGCAGCTGCAGGCCCCCAGAAGGGGCAGGATATTAGAAGAAAGTGGGGGACTGGGGTTAGTATCCTTCAGCCTGGCCATCAATGGAGGGGATCCTCAAGGAATCGATGTTGGAGCACTTGGAAGGGGGGAAAGTGATCAAAAGTAGCCAACACGGATTCACCAGGGGCAAGTCCTGCCTGACCAGTCTGATTAGCTTCTATGATAAGGTAACAAGCTCTGTGGACATGGGGAAGTCAGTGGATGTGATATACACTGACTTCAGCAAAGCTTTTGATACAGTCTCCCACAACATTCTTGTCCACAAGTTAAGGAAATATGGATTGGATCCTTGGACTATAAGAAGAATAGAAAGATGGCTTGATGGTCGGGCCCATCGGGTAGTGGTCAATAGCTCAATCGTTGGATGGAGGCCAGTGTTGTTCAACATCTTTATTAATAACTTGGATGAGGGACTGGATTGCACCCTCAGCTAGTTTGCAGATGACACAAAACTAGGGGGAGAGGTAGATATGGTGGAGGGTGGAGATAAGCTCCAGAGTGTCCTGGATAAATTGGAGGACTGGGCCAAAAGAAATCTGATGAGGTTCAACAAGGAGAAATGTAGAGTCCTGCACCTGGGGTGGAAGAATCCCAAGCATTGTTATAGGCTGGGGACCAACTGGCTCAGCAGCAGGATTTGGGCTTGTTTACTTTAAAGAACAGAAGACCTAGGGGTGATTTAACAGTAGCCTTCAACGTCCTCAAGGGGAGCTCTAAAGAGGAGGTTGAGAAACTGTTCTCGGTGGTGTCAGATGGCAGAACAAGGAGCAATGGTCTGAAGTTGAAGAGGGAGAGGTGTAGGTTAGATATTAGGAAAAACTATCTCACCAGGAGGGTGGTGAAGCATTGGAATGTATTGCCTAAAGAGGTGGTGGATTCTCCATCCTTAGAGGTTTTTAAATCCCGTCTGGACTAGGTCCTGGCTGGGATGACTTAATGGGGCTTGATCCTGCTTGAAGCAGGGGGCTGGACTAGATGACCTCCTGAGGTCCCTTCCAGCCCTATGATTCTATGATTTAAAGGACCCAAAGCTCTGGCTGCTGTTGCTCTCATGATCGCAGCAGCCAGGAGCCCTGGATGCTTGTGAATCACCAGGCTACCAGGCAGCTGCCCCTTTTGCCCCCCGCAGCATCAGTGACCTTGGATATGTGCATGTCTGAGTGGATATGAGCACACAACAATGGCCAGCCATTTAAAAGCAGTCTCCAGTTTTGGGTGCCCAACTCATGCCAATATAGGCATGGTTTTCAGAGCAGCTGACCGGTCATAGCTGCCGCTGAAAGACAATAGGAGTTATGGTAATGGAGCTCCTCTGAAGATCAAGCTGTCCTTGTTCTTTCTAGGCACCCACAAGCTGAGGCATCTAAAAAGTCAGAGGTCACATTTGAAAATGTTGGTCTTTATGGCTGTGGCAGGTTAAATGAATTGGAAACTATTTCAATTCCAAACTCCCCTCCTTCTGCCTTCCTGGAGACAGTTGTTAAGGCGCAAAGAGCACTGGAAACGTCATCAGATTAAACACTTACAGTGCACTGAATCAGTATTTTACCTATTCTTTTCTAAAGTGGAACTATGAGAGTCATTGGTTTAAAAAAAGGAGTAGAGGAATTGGCATTTGTGGAGTTCTGGTCTCAAATATAGAAATAGAAAAGTTCAAGGGAACGAAGTATTAATCTGATGTGATTTGGCGCAATGAGGTACCACAGAACGTCTGAAAAGGAAAGCGAACTAAAGGTTATACCAAATAAATAAACAAATCCCTCTTGTCAAGCTATGGCTTTTTTTTTTCTGTGAAGAAACACTGTGGGGATCCCAAAACCAACACCTTTTGTTTTGCCGTGTTGAAGCACGCGAAGGGATGAGTTGGGTTGTGGCTGAACCTTACCTGAGAAACTGCCTCTTTCATGTATTATAGCTCAGCAGTTATAATCCCCTAGGGCACTTGACCTAATCCTTATTTAACCGCCCAGTCCCATTCCTCAATGAAGTCAGTGGAAGGCTTTCCATTGATATCAGTAGAACCAGATCAGGTGTTTCAGTACAAATGGTGCTGACAGGTCATTTTCAGCAAAAGCTTCTGGTACTGATGACCCTACTCCCTGCCAGAACCCACAGTCCATAACATTCAGGATATGCCACAAAGTGTATTTTTCACAGGCAGTCCATGCAGTAACAAGCAGAATTAGCATGTAAGTGAGGAGAAAATGGAGAATGGGGAGAAGATTTTATATTAATGGTTATTTACAAGAAGCATGCACTTATACTAATGTCTATTACTCAGAGTTTTGATATCTTACTTCCATTTGATAAGTGCCTAGCTGGCCAAAATAGTCCAGAGATAATAAAAATATCTATAATCATGCTGAATAGGGAAAGGTGTTCAACTGAGATTTCTGGCCTATGTTCAGGAGGATGATGCATGGCATAGTCAATTTACAGTAACAATGAATAACTTTTTATTCCAACTCTCTAGGCAGGATGTTAAACAGCAACTGCTAGAGTTAAACAACAGAAGAAGAAATATGATATGGTATTAGTGAAACTTGGCAGGATAGGACACGTGAGTGGAAGACTAAAATTGATGGTTAAAGCTTGTTCTGCAAGGACATAATGGGAAAAAAAAGAGGTGGTACTTTTTCAAAGACACATTTACCTGTTGGAGTGAAAGACAGCTCAGTCTCAGGACCTCAAAGGTTTATTTATTAAGGTTTTTACTCATAAACTAAAGATGGGGAACTGGTGGGCATCAGAAAATACAAAACTACTCCTGAAGCATCTGCCCATCAGGTGAAGGAAGGGCAGTGATCAAGGGTATTGTCCACCTGGGGGACTGTGACAGAATGCTGGGCAACAGCAACCATACCAGCTGGCTGGTCAGTGGCTCACCAATTAAAATTGCCCCAGAATAAACCTGACGGGAAAAGCTTTGGCTAATTAATAGGTTGGGAATGGGCTGGAAAGAGCCACAGGGCTAATTGACCCTTTATGCCAGACACAGGAAGGCAGTGCTTGGGTTTGGGGCAGGGAGGAAAAGAGAAGTGGTAGGCTTTTGAGAGTCAGCATCAGAGAAGGGGGAAGATGCCTCTTGTCTCTCCTCTCTTTGCCTGAGTGAGACAAGGAGCGTAAGCTCTTGTAAAAACAGAGCCACACAAGTTCCTAAGGGTAGCAGTGCAGAGAATGCCCCTGGTGTTTGGTCAGAAGGACATCTCTGAGCAGTTTGTGGCTAGAAGAGACAGAATGGGGGTAATACCCTGTCAAAGGGTCATTTGCTAGATACTTTCTGTGGCTAGTAACAGAACTTCCTAAAGAGTTTCAAAAGCAAGACTATGACCCTGCCCTGTGGTGGCTGGTGAACTTTGAGTAGGGCAGCAGAAGAATGAAATTTTCACTTCCAGTGGTGGCAGTAACAGAACCAAAAATGGGGAGCCCACTGGTCCATGTGGAAGAGTCACCCCAGAGTATCTTTGCTTAAATCTGGGCCACTTACAGCCCAGGCTGGGATTTCCTTCTCACTAAGGCAAATCAAACCAGCCACCAAGTGCCTCTGCCAGCCCCACTGGCCAGCTGCTGTTATTTTTCATTCTCTTCATGGAGCTTCTCTCAGTGAGTCTACCTAAAGCTACTGATGGAGAATTTCTGCAGGATCAGAGTGTGTGTGTGTGTGTATATATATATATATATATATATATATACACACATACACACGCACACATCTCAGAGCTGGAAGGGATGTTGAGAGATAATTAAGTCCAGTCCCCTGCCCTCTTGGCAGGACCAAGAACCATCCCTTCCCTGCCTTCATCTGTTTGCCCCAGATCCCTAAATGGCCTCCTCAAGGACTGAGCTCACAATCCTGGATTTAGCAGGCCAGTGCTCAAACCACTGAGCTACCCCTCCCCCCTAGAATACTGCACGTCCTTCTACTCCTGAGCTTGCTCACTGCTTAGGCCACAGGCTTCACAGTCTTTTGAGGGCAGAACTATGTTGTGCTCCAATTGTCCGGTGTAGGGCCTGCTGGTGCACCTAATAGGTATTGTAGAGTAGCAAGAACACTACATCTTAGAGTGCTCTACAGTCCTCACAGTCTGGGGCTTGGGCAGTGAATCCAGCACTTCCTATCCAACTGCAATCTTAACTCAGACCATTTAAATCATTACTGCACCTGTGGAAAAGAACTCTGCTATAGATTTGCTGTGTTTGCGCTGGGCTTCATACATATTTATGAAATGTGTGCATATGTGCCCATTTGCTGAGCAGTGTCCCACCCCCTCTATACAAGCGCTGTCAACAGTGGTGCCCCGTTTTGACTCGAGCAACGAGTCAAACTATGGGGGCCTGGGAACATTCCAGTGCGGGGGTAAAAGTTGACAGAGTCTGGGATTTTCTTTGATGCAATCTCGTTTATTTACAAGGAATGTGCAAAGCCCTGCTTCTCTGACCATAGGAGAAACCAAGGACAGCAATTAGTATCTTTGTGTAGTGCCTCAGACCTCTCTAGCCACTACCAGTTGCAAAGTTCTCCTTTCTAGGCTTCTCTTATGGTGACACTACCTCACAGTCTGCTGTCTTGCGTAAGCTGCTCTCCATTTGTTGTCTGCACCTCAGTCTGTCTTTGTGTCCACAGCCACACACATGCCACTAAACCGGTAAGTAGTGGAACCCTTTGCCCAAATGGTGCCAGGTTCCAGGCAGACTTTGTTCTGCCTTGATTTAGATATCGTCTCTTAACTGTCTTTTACATTTATCCTAAGTGAACAGCATGTTCACACATCAGTTTCAAATGAGATTTTAACTGAACCTAGGAAGTTTATGTCAGCTGAAAGCAAAATGTTTTTTGTTTTTTTTTTTTGCCACAGAAAATCCTTCATCCAACACATGGCAACTCAATATAGACCTCATTATTATGGACAGAGAAGAGTTAATTGCTAACCTAAAAGTTATCAGTGCCTTGGGACCAGTGTTCTTGATCTGATTTCACTTATTTTGTGCATATAGAACATGACACTACCCAATATTTAAAAGGGGTATTTCCTAACGTTTAAAGCAATTGTTCTTAGAGCTGACTGGGAACATAAACTTAAGTAGCAAGTGTTAATGAAGACCAGGAATTGTTGAGAAACATCCTACTGGATGCCTCAAAAGCTATGATTTCAAAGAGGAAAACAAAAAATGAAGCTGGTCAAAAATGCAAGTGGTTAAAAAGAGATGCAAAAGCAGTGAGAAGCCAAAAATTTAAAAGACAGGAAGTTCATGACAATGCATACAAGCAAATATTAGGGACTGATGAATTATCAATGGCCAATAAGGTTAAAGTGAAGAAGGCAGCATGGGAACAAAAAAAGAACCCATGGTCAGGCATAAGGTCACTAGTAGATACAGACAGCAAAATCATAAATAGGGATGCAGAAGAGAAAGAAGTGTTCAATGGCTATTTCAGTTTTATATGTGGAATGACATAAGATATTAACCCCTGTGATGTGAATGGAACAGAAAAATCTATCATCTGTAACAAAGAAGGATATGAAGCAGCAGTATCTGCTAAATTTAAATATTTTCAAATCAGACCTGTACACTCTACAGAGCCTGAAAGGAACAACCCGAAGAGCTCTCTGAAACACTAATATTCATTTTGAACAAATTTTGGAAAATTCCAAAGGGGGTGAGAACTCTTAACACAACTCCAATATTTAAGTAGTAAAAGGAATGACCAGAGAAATGACTAGTTAGCTTGATATTAATCCCAGGTGGAACAATGAAATGGTTATTAGAATAAGGTTCCAATGAAACCACGTTAGCACGTGACCAGTTCATTCTTATTGGAACTTGTCAGACGTGCATAAACTGCTGTCTATAGCATGATTTGAATCTGGGATGCCTTTGTCATAGTTAAGGATGATACCATATCTCCATGGGTTCACAGCATCAGTTGTGGGAAAGGAGTAGAAGGTAGATCAGTTGGATTGCTCACTTTCCCAGATCATTGGACCAACAATTGTTGGCCACGTGTGCTACATTCACAAGCGAGTGAACTGTAAGCATGGTCCAATTGGGGTTGACAAACATGGTTTCATCGGAGCCTTATTCTAATAAATATAGTCAACCCCGATTGGGGTGTGCTTACAGTTCACTCGCTTGTGAATGTAGCGCACGTGGCCAACAGTTGTTGGTCCAATTATCTGGGAAAGAGATCAATCCAACGAATCTAAATGAAATGGTTAATTTGAGATTCCATTAAGAAATAATTAGGGGATAAAACATAATTAATACAAGAGAATATGATTTCCTGGAAAATGGGGACAGCGATGGGGGAGGGGTGGAGAAACCATAAGGGACAAGATTATAGGCCTAATTGATAAAGGCAGCTACACTGATATCATACACTTGCATTTCTCTCAGCATTTTGATCAATATCACATAGCATCTTGTTTTAAAGAAAGCCACATGCATTATATGGAATTAACTGGGCACACTCTAGATGGCCTAAAAGTTGGCTGACAGATCTCAAAATCAGTTAATGGGAAGATATCAGTGAGTAGAAGCAGAACCAAAAGAGTTCCTTAGGGACAATCCTTAAGAATATGAGAATTATCAGACTGGGTTACACAAGTTGATAGTGTGTTGAGTGAAAAAATACTTCCTTTTGTTTGGTTTAAACCTGCAGCCCATTAAATCATTTGGTGAGCTTTAGTTCTTATGTTATGAAAACTAGTTAATAAAACTTCCTTATCTACGTTCTCCACATCAGTCATTATTTTATAGACATCTATCATAGCCCCCCTTGGTTGTTTTTGTCCAAGCTGAAAAGTCCCAGTCTTATTAATTTCTCCTCACATCGTAGTTGTTCAATAACTCTAATAATTTTTATTGCCCTTTTCTGAATCTTTTAAAGTTCAAATATATCTTTTTTTGAGTTGAGTGGACCATATCTGGACATTCAAGGTCTGGGTGTACCATGGATTTATATAGAGGCTGTCAGGGCTGCCTTCCCTCTCTGACATGCCGAGTGCAGGAAGTGGGGTCTGCAAAACCTTAAAAATATCTTGCCTGTAGAAGACTTTGCTTAAAAAGTTCCCCGAGGTCACAGATTCCCTGACCCTGGGTGGTGGGGAGTAGTCACCACCACCACTCAAGTGAGAAAAAAAAAAACTTTATCACAGAAAGACGTACTTGGAGTGTCTCCTTGTGGGGTATCTCAAACTCTTAATCTTCCCTCAGGACAGAGCTTAGACACAAAGAACTGTAATCTGATAGCTCACCTTACAGTCTTATACACAGATTCTTCTCAGGACACAGGAATCAGATCATTTGCTTGAAAAGGTAATTTATTCACAAAACAACAACAGAGAATAAACTCAATCTTACCGGTTGCAGCACACAGAATTACTTTGCTGGGATTCAGTTTAGAAATTACAGATTACAGTGGAAAGAATCAAGTAATTAACCAGAGCAGTTGAAAGAAAGATCCACAACAGTTTCAAAATAACAAATAACCTAATCTCATCTGACTAAACATTTTCTTTCTACTTACACGTCTACGTGCTGATTATGAGATGGTCAGGATATTTACTGGATTCAGTCCAAATGTTTGAGAGCAATCATGTCTCTCTGTCTCCTCTTCCTCAGCCATGCAGACAAAGATTCCTCAAACTGTAGTTGTTCTCAGTTCAAAGAAGTCTCTCTTCCCACCATGGGCTTACCTGGCTACTCCCTGCAGGGAGTTGTCTCTGTAAGGGTTAACCCTTTCCCTGCATTTATTCATGAGAGAGGCAATATGATTTTTTTTCCTTGCACAACAAGCAGAACAAACAGGAGGAAAGAGAAAATTGAAATAGTTGCATGACCTCACACGGAAGTTAGCCAACTCACGGTGTACAGAGGATCAGCCAATACAGGATAAGGAGGGGCGTGTGCTAATAAGTCCAAGTGAGCAGTTCAATAGCTGGAAGGAACACTTTGAAGAGCTACTGAGCAGCCCTGTACACATGGAACCTCCAGAGTTACCACCTGCAAATACACCTCTGCAAATTAACAGCAACAGAGCTGCAAAAGAAGACAGCAGAAAAGCCATTGCCCATCTGAAAAGTGGAAAAGCACCGGGTCCAGACAACATCCCTGCAGAAGCAATTAAGGCCAGGTAGTGAGACGTCAGTCAACGGCTATGTCTACACTAGCCAAAAACTTCAAAATGGCCATGCAAATGGCCATTTTGAAGTTTACTAATGAAGCGCTGAAATACATATTCAGCACCTCATTAGCATGCGGGCAGCCGCGGCACTTTGAAATTGATGCGGCTCGCCACCGTGCAGCTCGTCCAGACGGTGCTCCTTTATGACAGGGGACCAGCTACTTTGAAGCCCTCTTATTCCTATGAGCAGATGGGAATAAAGGGACTTGCATGGCCATTTCGAAGTTTTTGGCTAGTAGAGACACGGCCAACACGATGTATCATCTATTTGGAAAAATTTGGGACACTGAGGAGATTCCACAAGACTGGAAACATGCCTACCTTATCAAGGTTCCAAAGACAGACAACCTGAAGGAACGCAAGAACTGGAGGGGGCATCACGTTACTGTCTAGTCCAGGAAAAACATTCCATTGTATTCTCTTGGAGAGAATGAAGACAGAAGTTGATAGGCAGGTGTAGGTAGACATGAACCCCCCATTTGGCCTTTTCTTCTTCTCCCCCACACTGGGAGAGACAAAGAGAGAAATAAGCAGGGGAGACAGGTAGCCTTTGATGTCCTGGGAACGCAGGTGTGCTGTCTCGCCCAGCCTCTCTACTATACACAAAAACCAGACAGTGAATGGGCTAGCTAATGGCTGCCCTTCTGGCTGATCTCAGTAATTGACATGCCTTGATCACTTCCCCAGGAAGAACGGGGAACCCCGCTGATCACCTTCAAAGGTGCCCAATTGTCCACAATTCACAGGTGCGAATTGAGCCTTGCACCTTCCCTGGGAAACCTCGGGTTCAAAACATTCCTCCCAATAGGCCACTTGAGACCAGGAAGAAGCATACGTGACAAAAGGAGTATAAAGGGGCTTGGCAGACCCCCCCCCCCTTTGAGTTTCAGTCACCTACACCTGCTGGTCAGGTCTGGAATTAACTCCCGAGACTGGGGACTCCTGGTTCGTATCTACTTCCCGAGGGACTGAGAGAAAGATTCTGGGTCACACCGGATCTAGGAGGCAGGGGTAAGAATTACACCTGTATCACACTTCTTTCCTATAGGAATTGAGGGAAAGACTCTGGTTCCACCAGGTCTAAGAGGCAGGGGTGAAAATCACACCTGCAACTTGCCTTTCTTGTGTACACATTAATTGTATTAGTTTAAGCTAGCTAGTTTGTTTAAAACTTTTCTTAAGTTAAATTGTGTTGTTTCCCCTTTAAAAACTGCGAGTACCAACTTGTACTTTAATCATTTGTCTTAGTTAAATTGTTTCTATCTTTGTATAAATAAAAGGTAACTGTTAAAGCCTCTCTAAGTGTAATTTTCCTCTTGCTGCTGTACCTGAACTAAACACAAACCAAAGAACCCAGCCTGCCCTGGCTGCTTAGCATAGCTGCTGGTGTGGCATCACCCCTCTTTGCCTCACCGGACCTTTAGCTTGCACCTGCGTATCGGCTCACAGAATGTCAGGGAAGGATGGGCTGGCTTCCAAAGCAAGAGATCTGACCAAATAGTAACTGTCAGAGTGATCATAGAGCAGTCACTCAAGTGGAATTCCCCCCATACATAACCTTCATAGGACTTTGAAAAAGCCTACCACGGTGTTGATAGACACACTTTGGGGAAACTTTTGCAACACTGGGGCTTCCCATCCAAAATTATTAACATTCAATGTATGAACCCTCAACATACCAAGTAGTTCCCAGTGGCTGTGTCTACACTAGCCCAAATCTTCAAAATGGCCATGCAAATGGTCATTGCGAAGATTACTAATGAGGCACTGAAATGCATATTCAGCGACTTGTTACCATGCCACCAGCCACAGCTCTTCCAAATTGCCGCTTTTTGCTGCCGAGTGGCTCGTCCAGACAAAGATCCTTTTTAAAAGGACCCTGGGAACTTTGAAATCCCCTTATTCCTATCAGCAGATAGCCTGGATGAGCTGTGCAGCAGTGAAAAGCAGCAATTTCAAAGACCTGTGGCTGGCGGCATGCTCATGAGGTGCTGAATATTCATAAGTAATCTTTGAAATGGTCATTTGCATGGCCATTTTGAAGATTTGGGCTAGTATAGACGTAGCCATAGATATCTTGAGAGAATCCTTCAGCGCACCCTCAGGAGTGTGACAAGGGTGCCTATTGTCACTTTTCCTGTTCTTGATCATGATGTACTGGATTATTAACAGGACAACAGATGGTCATCCACAGGGCATTCAGTGGACACTTTTCAAACACCTAGAGGACATTGATTTTGCTGCAAATGTTGCCCTCCTTTCACACTGACGTGAAAGCCTGGAAGAAAAGGTTGCAATACTAGACAAAACTGCTTCAGTGACTGGAGAGAACATTTACAAGTGAAAGACAAGACAGTGAGGATCAACCAGTCCAACAACAACACCATCACACTGTGAGGGGGTAACCTGCAAGAGGTGAAGCAGTACACATATTTGGGAGTATTATGGGCAGAGATGGAGGAACAGGCAAGAATATCAATGCCAGGATAAGGAAAGCAACAGCTGCATTCGAGACTATTCATCCCATATGGAGTTCACAAATAATATCTGTGAAGACAAACCTGCGCATCTTCAAAACAAATGTGAAGAGTGTACTTTTGTATGAATGTGAGACCTGGCATACTAAAACACCTTCAAATCACAGGCTCCAGACATTCATAAACAGATGCCTGAGGTACATCCTTCACATCAAATGGCAAGTCACAAATAACGAGCTTTGGAGAGCAGGACAAGAACCACTCAACATTCAAATCAAAAGAAAGTGGGGTTTGCTGGGTCTCACTCTCAGAAAACCATCATCCAGCATAGTCCGTCAAGCTCTCAGATGGAACCTGCAAGGAAAACGCAAAAAAGGAAGATCTCTGACAACATGGAGAAGATCTTCTGAGATTGAAGGACAACAACTGGGGTACTCCTGGAGTCAGCTAGAAGTTTTGTCCCAAGACAGACTAAAGTGGAGGAGACTTGAAGATGACCTGTACTCCACTTGGAGTACATGGGCTTAAGTCAAGTAAGTCTATGTTCTGTCTTCTTACCTATCTCTTTCTTAACATCCTGTTCACTTTTTTGACTGTTGCTGCACACTGAGTGGATGGTTTCAGACAACCATCCACAAGGACTCCAAGATCTCTCTCTTGAGCAGTACCAGCTAACTTAGATACCATTATTTTCTGTGTATAGTTTAGATTATGTTTTCCAGAGTGTATTATTTTGCATTTATCTGCATCTACCATTTTGTTGTCCAGTCACTTGGCTTTGTGATATCCCTTTGAAGCTCTTTGTAGTTTCCTTGAGACCCAACTACCTTTAGTTTTGTCATCGTCATCATCATCAATCATCATCGTCATCATCAACAGCCAGGGGCTCTGCGCCCATTGGTGTCTGATGCCTTTCTAACTATTTTCTTCCATCTTTCCCTGTCCAGTGCAGAGTGGCTTAGTTTCTGTAGACTAGCTCTGCACCAATCTACTATATCATCTACCAGTTCTCCATGGAGTCTGCCTCTCCTATGTGAACGGTCCATTATGCCAAATACCAGGGTCTTGATTTTCCATTTGTCATTCAAACATACCCAAATAGCTGAAACTTCCATTATATAACCTTCTGCAGTAGGTTCTCTTTTGGCATATTTTCCTATATAATTTCTTGTTGGTGACCTTCTGCATCCATCCTAGTCTCAAGATCTTTCTATAGGATCTCAGGATCTTTCTAACGCAAATATTCTTCTCTTCGAATCGTTTGTTGTCACCAATGTCTGACATCCATACAACATGCTGCTGTATACACACATTTTCAAGATGCTCATCTTCATTTCTAACCTAATCACTTTGCTTTTCCAGATCTTATCCATCGCCTTCAAACTTGCTCTTGCTTTCGCTATTCTAATTGCTATTTCCTGCTGACAGTCTAGACCACGTTATGTGAACTTCTCTACATTCTCTTGTTCAATGCCATTTACACTGATCTTTTTTCCTATTTCCTTATCTCCAAATACCATTGTTTTTGTTTTATTGATGTTCATAATCAGCCTGTACCACTTCTATTCCTTGTTTAGCACCTGCACCATTTTTACTAGCTTCTTCTCATCTTACTCAATGATAACTATATCACCTGTGAACATCAGGTTGTTAATTCTTTTCCTGTGCACAGATATCCCTTCTACCTCTTCCTTGATCTTGTCCATTGCTCTCTAGATTTTTGATGAAGATACTTGGCTATATCGGATCTCCTTGGGTCATACGTCTTAGTCATTCTAAACCAACTTCCCAACTCCCTGCACGTTCTCACCACTGCCTCCTCACTGTCACTGATAACCTTCAACAACCATATCAGTCTGCTATACACTCCATGGCTACGTCTACACGTGCAGCCAACATCGAAATAGCTTATTTCGATGTTGCGACATCGAAATAGTCTATTTCGATGAATAATGTCTACACGTCCTCCAGGGCCAGCAACGTCGATGTTCAACTTCGACGTTGCTCAGCCCAACATCGAAATAGGCACAGCGAGGGAACGTCTACACGTCAAAGTAGCACACATCGAAATAGGGATGCCAGGCACAGCTGCAGACAGGGTCACAGGGCGGACTCAACAGCCAGCCGCTCCCTTAAAGGGCCCCTCCCAGACACAGTTGCACTAAACAACACAAGATACACAGAGCTGACAACTGGTTGCAGACCCTGTGCCTGCAGCATAGATCCCCAGCTGCTGCAGAAGCAGCCAGAAGCCCTGGGCTAAGGGCTGCTGCCCACGGTGACCATAGAGCCCCGCAGGGGCTGGAGAGAGAGCATCTCTCAACCCCGCAGCTGATGGCCGCCATGGAGGACCCAGAAATTTCGACGTTGCGGGATGCGGATCGTCTACACGGTCCCTACTTCGACGTTGAACGTCGAAGTAGGGCGCTATTCCTATCTCCTCATGAGGTTAGCGACTTCGACGTCTCGCCGCCTAACGTCGAAGTTGGTGCCGCTACTTCGAAGTAGCGTGCACGTGTAGACGCAGCTCATATGACTCCAACACCGCCCGAGTCACTTTCTGATCTTTACAGTCAAATGTCTTCTGAAAATTGACAAAGCATGTGTAGATGTTCTTGTTCTTTTGTCGAGCTTTCTCCTCTAACAGTCTTAGTGCCAATATCTGCTGTATGTTACTTCCATCTTTTCTGAACCCTGCTTGCTTGTCTGCTGTACGTTCTTCTATCTGCAGTCTTAGTCTCCCCATCAGTCTCATCATCACCACCTTGCCCAGATGACACCCTAGACAATTGTATTGTAGTTCTTGCACTCCAATGTACTTCCTTTCTTGTGTATTGTCACTAGCACAGATTTTGTCCATTCCTAAGGTGCCTTCCCTTCTTTCCATGCTATATTGCACCGTTGGTGTATTTCCTGAATCATACTGTCTTCATTGTATTTGATCATCTCTCCTATGCTCTTATTTCCAGTCGTTCTTTAGTCATATCACTGCTCTTTCTACTTCCTCCTTCAAAATATCAGTCTCGCTCTTGATACTCAGTGGAAATATTTCTTTCAGTTCTTCCATCAGTCTCTCTGAAACACCTGGGTACAACTGTGCTTTGTACAGATCGGTGCAATATCTCATCCATCGCTGCACAATCTTCTCCTTGTTCATGAATGCCCCTACGTTCTCATTTTTGATCACCATGTGCTTCAGCTACCACTTCCTATTAATATTCCTAATCATTTTATACACCTCCCTGGTCTTACATTTAATGTAATACCTCTCTGTATCTTCACACTGCTTCTCTAACCATTTTGCCTTATCCTTTCTGGCTATTTTCCTTACCTCACTGGATTTCACCCTATGATGATGTTCCGCTCTCTCAGAAACATCCCTTCTGATCTTCAATGCTCTTTTCTCTTGGGCCATCTTCAGTTTCTCCTGTGTAATCCACTTCTTATTGATCTTCTTTTCTTCCAGAACAGTCTGCTCAATTGCCTCATCTATCGCTGGGGCTATCCCTTCAACTCTCTTGTCTAGGTCTTTCTCTATTCCCACATTGCTAATCTTCTCTTTAGCTGGGTCTACACGTAAGCACCCTTTCAAAAGGGCGAAAATCAAAGTTTGGCTTTGAAGAAGTGGCCATCGAAAGAGAGCTCCCGCTGCCATTTTTCAGATCAGTGTTCCAATCTGCTCTTTCAAAGTGCCATCAAGGTCTTTTGAAAGAGAACATCGACATGGCTCCAAGCCCTCTTTCGAAAGAAGGGAGGCAGGAAATGCCGCGGACAGGGTCCCATGGCCAACGAGCCCTCCCGGGGCTGCAGCCACCCACCTCCTTTAAAGGGCCCCTATCTCCACCCTCCCATCTGCATGAGCCGAGTGCTACCCAGCCTGTCTCAGCCCAGCAGAACCCACTTGTGCCCACCATGGAGGCCCAGCGACAGCTTCTGCAGGAGGACACCCTCATCATGGACGCCCTGGTGGCACTGCTGTGCACCATCACCGCAGCTGCACCCAAGCTCATCGGGTGGCTGCATGGTCTCCCCGGGGCCACAGGGCTCCCCCCACCAGGACACCACCAGCTGCCCCCCCCGGTTGCCCCGACGCCTCTGGACCCACTCCAGCAGCACTGACTGTTGGGAGCGCATGGTGTTAGGGAAGTGGGGTGAGGAAAGGTGGCTGCAGAACTTCCGCATGTCGAGGTAAACCTTTGAGGAGATCTGCCACTGGCTCACCCCCCACACTCAGGCACCAGTACACCTACATGCCATCAGCCCTCACCCTGGAGAAACAGGTCATGATTGCCATCTGGAAGCTGGCCACCCCAGACTCCTATTGCTCCATGGGACAGCAGTTCGAGGTGGGCAAGGCCACCATCAGGGCTGTACTTATGGAGATAAGGTGGGGCTGGGTGGGCAGGGGGGCTGGGGCAAGGGAACCCTCCCTTGCAAGGGGCTGGATGGGGCAGGGGCTGGACAAGAGGGGGCAGGGCTGCATGGGCCAGGGGCCAGACGGGAGGGCGGTAGAATGGGCCCAAGGTGGGGGGCAATGGCTGCCACACCTGCACTAGTACACATGTCCCCCTTCCCCCTCTGCAGGTTATCAGGACCATCAACGCAATGCTGCTCCATAGGTTCTTCCACCTGGGGGATGTGGACAACTCCGTCACCAGCTTCCAGGACCTGGGCTTCCCGAACTCCATTGGAGCTTTGGATGGCACGCACATCCCAATCCGTGCCCCACCAGCCAGTACATGAACAGGAAGGGCTACCATTTGGTGGTGCTGCAGGGCCTGGTGGATGCCAGGGGCCGGTTCTCTGACCTCTACGTGGGTTGGGCCGGCCGCACCCATGATGCCCAGGTCTTCTGGAACTCTGGCCTCTGCTGCCGCATGGGGGCCAGCGCCTTCGTCCCCCAGAGGGAGATACCCGTGACGGAGGATGTCACCATGCCGCTCTGCATGGTGGCAGATGCAGCGTAGCCCCTGCAGCCGTGGGTCATGAGCCCCTACACGGAACACCTCGACCCCATCCAGGAGGCGTTCAATGAGTGCCTCAACCATGCCCGCAATGTGGTGGAGCGGGCCTTCGGGCATCTAAAGGGGCGGTGGAGGTGTCTCCTCACATGGCTGGAGGTCAGGGTCCCCAACGTGCCCCAGGTGGTGGGCACCAGTTGCATTCTCCACAACATTGTGGAGGGAAAGGGGGATGCCTATGTCCCCGGGGAGGTGGCCCTCCGGCTGGTGCTGTCTATGAGCAGCTGGGCACCGCTCCCATCTGCCAGGCCCATCGGGATGGCCACCGCATTTGGGAGGCCATCAGACAGGCTTTTGCTGACGGCCAAGTCTGACCCGCACACACGCCCACACCCCACGCACATCCGTCACCCACCACCCCTGCCACCCCCACCCCCACCCCCACCAGCACCACACCTGCACATCCACCACCCACCAGCCACCGAGGAGCACAGCATGGAATGGTGAATAATAAAGAAACGTTTATATAACTTGGGTGTTCGTAAATAATATGTATGGGGAAACCTAACTTGGAGGGGAGCGAGGTGCTGATTCTGGGTCAGGGGTGGTGGGCGTCAAACAAGGATGCGTCCTTGCTCCGACATTGTTCGGGATCTCCTTTGCACTCCTCCTTAAACACGCCTTTGGATCTTCAACAGAGGGCATCTTTTTGCACACAAGATCTGACGGGAAACCCTTTAATCTTGCAAGGCTGAAAGCTAAATCTAAGGTGTGGCAAGTCCTCATCAGAGATATGCTGTTCGCAGATGACGCTGCTGTCATGTCACACACAGAAGACCAGCTTCAGAAGCTGATGAATCGGTTCTCCAAAGCATGCAAGGACTTTGGGCTCTCCATCAGCCTAAAGAAGACAAATGTACTTGCTCAGGACATTGCTGATTCTCCATCAATCAGCATTGACAACTATACGTTAGAGGTCATCCACGAGTTCGTTTACCTCGGGTCCACCATCACTGACACCCTCTCCTTGGAGACTGAGCTAAATAGGAGGATCGGTAAAGCAGCCACAACTCTGTCCAGACTCAGTGAGAGAGTGTGGAATAACAACAAGCTGTACACTCACACCAAAATGCAAGTCTACAGAGCCTGCATCCTCAGCACCCTCCTTTATGGCAGCGAGACTTGGACTCTGTATGCCTGCCAGGAAAAGAGGCTGAACATCTTCCACTTGCGCTGCCTCAGGCGCATCCTTGGAATATCGTGGAAGGACAGAGTGTCCAACGCTACCATCCTTGAGCATGCTGGAATCCCAACTATACACAAACCCCCTCACGCAGGGTCGGCTCCGCTGGCTTGGCCACATCCACAGGATGAATGATGGAAGGATCTCAAAAGACATCCTGTTTGGTGAGCTAGCCTCTAGCAAAAGACTTCCCGGATGCCCCCAGCTGCACTACAAAGATGTTTGCAAGAGAGACCTCAGGGAAGCAGACATCAAGCCAGACAGCTGGGAGGAGCTGACAGACGATCGCAGCAGATGGAGGCAGGAACTATACAAGCGCCTTCAGAAGGGTGAGTTGAGGATCAGACAGCTAGCAAAGGAGAAGCGAGCCCACAGAAAGCACAGCAAGGACCTGCCAGACACCCATTACATATGCAACAGATGCAGCAGGGACTGTCACTCTCGTGTGGGTCTTCACAGTCACAGCTGATGCTGCAAATGAGGATGCCAAACGGAACTACGAAGGGCGCGTTCCATAGTCTACGCAGACTGAAGGATACTACTACTATTGACTTCTCCCCAGCAAATTACGTTCCTCTGTGTGTCTGACAATTCTGTTCTTTACTATTGTTTCAGAAGACTGGAAAAGGGCGAATATAGTGCCCATCTATAAAAAGGGAAATAAGAATAACCCAGGAAACTACAGGCCAGTCAGCTTAACTTCTGAGCCAGGAAAGATAATGGAGCAGAAAATTAAAGAAATCATCTACAAGCATTTGGAAGGTGCTAAGGTGATACGGAACAGCCAGCATGGATTTGTAAAGAACAAATCCTGTCAAACTAATCTGATAGCCTTCTTTGATAGGATAATGAGCCTTGTGGACAGGGGAGAAGCAGTAGATGTGGTATACCTAGACTTTAGTAAAGCATTTGATACGGTCTCGCATGATATTCTTATAAAAAAACTAGGCAAATACAATTTAGATGAGGCTACTATAAGATGGGTGCACAACTGGCTGGATAACCGTACTCAGAGAGTAGTTCTTAATGGTTCTCAACCCTGCAGGAAAAGTATAACAAGTGGGGTTCAGCAGGGGTCTGTTAAAGGACCGGTTCTGTTCAATATCTTCATCAACGATTTAGATATTGGCATAGGAAGTACGCTGCTTATGTTTGCAGATGATACCAAACTGGGAGGGGTTGCAACTGCTTTGGAGGATAGGGTCATAATTCAAAATGATCTGGATAAATTGGATAAATGGTCTGAGGTAAACAGGATGAATTTAATAAGGACAAATGCAAAGTGCTCCACTTGGGAAGGAAGAATCAGTTTCACAAATATAGAATGGGGAGAAACTGTCTAGGCATGACTACAGCAGAAAGGGATCTAGGGGTTATAGTGGATCACAAGCGAAATATGAGTCAACAGTGTGATGCTGTTGCAAAACAAGCAAACATGATTCTGGGATGCATTAACAGGTTTGTTGTGAACAAGACACAAGAAGTCATTCTTCCGCTCTACTCTGCGCTGGTTAGGCCTCAGCTGGAGTATTGTGTCCAGTTCTGGGAACCACAGTTCAAGAAAGATGTGGAGAAATTAGAGAGGGTCCAGAAAAGAGCGACAAGAATGATTAAAGGTCTAGAGAATGTGACCTATGAAAAAAGGCTGAAAGAACTGGGCTTGTTTACTTTGGAAAAGAGAAGATTGAGGGGGCAACATAATAGCAGTTTTTAGGTATCTAAAAGGGTGTCATAAGGAGGAAGGAGAAAACTTGTTCTTTTTGGCCTCTGAGGATAGAAAAAGAGGCAGTGGACTTAAACTGCAGCAAGGGAGGTTTAGGTTGGACATTAGGAAAAAGTTCCTAACTGTCAGGGTGGTCAAACATTGGAATAAATTGCCAAGGGAGGTTGTGGAGTCTCCATCGCAGGAGATATTTAAGAACAGGTTAGATAGATGTCTATCAGGGATGGTCTAGACAGTACTTGGTCCTGCCATTGGGGCAGGGGGCTGGACTTGAGGGCCTCTCGAGGTCCCTTCCAGTCCTAGTATTCTATGAGTCTATGATTCAACCAGTTTGCCTGTTACTGAGATTAGATTTACCAGCCTTTAGTTGCAAAAATCATCTCAAGAGCCCTTTTCTAAAAACTGGCATCATATTAGCTAGCCTCCAATCAATTGATACAGAAGCTGATTTAAATTATAGGTTAGAAACCACAGGTAGTAGTTCTGCAATTTCACATTAGAGTTCCTTCAGAACCTCTGAGGGATGGTGATGTGCAGAAGCAGCCTTAGTGAATTATTTGCGTCAGTCTTCATGAATGAGGATGTGCAGGAGATTCCCGTACTTGAGCCATTCTTTTTCAATGACAAATCTGGGGAATTGTCCCAAACTGAGGTGTCATTAGTTCCTTGGAACAGGAATTAAATTAAATAATAAATGAGTCTCCAGGACCTTGATTATATTCACACGAGTTTTGAAGATCGGAGTAAGGGAATGTCGAAGTGGGGTGTTTATTTGAAGCTGCCCCCATCTACACTGTCAATCTGTAATTCGAAGTCTGCACTTCGAAATTCGCGCAGCTGCCATTATGCTAATGAGGCACTGAATGTGCACGTTAGCACCTCATTACCATCCCCTCAGGATGTAGAAGCAGCCTTAGTTACTCTTGAATCGCCTTATTGTCCTTGAATGCTCCTTTAGCATCTTGATTGGCCAGAAGCCCCAATGGTCATTTAGCAGGATTCTTGAATATTGTTGGGCCAATAGTATTGGATAAGGGAGAAGCAGTGGATGTGTTATACCTAGACTTCAGTAAAGCATTTGACACAGTCTCACATAATATACTTATCAATAAACTACGCAAATACAACTTAGATGGGGCTACTGTAAGGTGGGTGAACAACTGGCTGGATAACCGTACCCAGAGAGTAGTTATTAAAGGTTTTCAATCCTGCTGGAAAAGTATAACTAGTGGGGTTCCACAGGGGTCTGTTTTAGGACTGGTTCTGTTCAATATCTTCATTAACGATTTAGCTATTGACATAGAAAGTACACTTATTAAGTTTGCAGATGATACCAAGCTGGGAGGGGTTGCAACTTCTTTGGAGGATAGGGTCATAATTCAAAAGGATCTGGATAAACTGGAGAAATGGGCTGAGGTAAACAGGATGAAGTTTAATAAGGACAAATGCAAAGTGCTCCACTTAGGAAGGAACAATCAGTGTCACACATACAGAATGGGAAAGGACTGCCTAGGAATGAGTACAGCAGAAAGGGATCTAGGGGTTATAGTGGATCACAAGCTAAATATGAGTCAACAGTGTGATGCTGTTGCAAAAAAACCAAACATGATTCTAGGATGCATTAACAGGTGTGTTGTGAACAAGACACGAGAAGTCATTCTCCCACTCTACTCTGTGCTGGTTAGGCCTCAGCTGGAGTATTGTGTCCAGTTGTGGGCACCGCAGTTCAGGAAGGATGTGGAGAAATTGGAGAGGGTCCAGAGGAGAGCAATGAGAATGATCAAAGGTCTAGAGAACATGACCTATGAAGAAAGGCTGAAAGAATTGGGCTTATTTAGTTTGGAAAAGAGAAGATTGAGGGGGGACATGGTAGCAGTTTTCAGGTATCTAAAAGGGTGTCATAAGGCAGAGGGAGGGAACTTGTTCTTCCTTGCCTCTGAGGATAGAACAAGAGGCAATGGACTGAAATTGCAGCAGGGGAGGTTCAGGTTGGACATTAGGAAAAAGTTCCTAACCGTCAGGGTGATCAAACACTGGAACAAATTGCCAAGGGAGGTGGTAGAATCTCCATCACTGGAGATATTTAAGAAGAGGTTAGATAGACGGCTTTCAGGGATGGTCTAGAAAGTGCTTGGTCCTGCCATGAGAGCAGGGGGCTGGACTCGATGACCTCTCGAGGTCCCTTCCAGTCCTACTCTTCTATGATTCTATATGATTCGATGATCTTCTTGTAGCAGTGATTTACTCAATAAACATTGTTATTTATAAGGTTTGCAGCTAACACGCAGATTAAAAACAACAAGCATTCCTGCGATACCTTAGAGACTAACAAATTACAGTATCCAAGGAGTATACTAAACAGCAAAATGCAAAAGAAGTTACCTGTCATTAGTAGAACCAGTTGTTGATGAAGCAAATTAAGCGAGCCTGGATGTGTCTCATTTACAGCATGTGATGTAAAGAACATTAAAGGCAGGGAAATTACCTCTAATACATTAACCAGTTAAGATCTTTATTCAAGCCTAAATTAATGCTGTTAAATTTGTAAATGAATTCTAGTTCAGATGTTTCCCTCTGTAATCTGGTGATAAAATGCTTTTGTAGAAGAATGGTCACTTTTAAATCCATTACTGTATGCCCAGGGAGGTTAAAGTGTTCCCTTCTGAGACAAAGATCAAGGGGATAGTAAACAATGAAGACATGTTGGTGTGGTAAAGGGATCTAAACCACTTGGTTAAATTGTTAGTCAAATCAAATGTGTTTTACTGCAGATATATGCAAGGTACTACACCTAAGGAAAAAGGAATGCAAGTTGTCCTTACTGACTGGGAGCTCTGCCTTGCAAAGTAGTGTCTCAGAAAAGGACTTTGAGGTAGTTGCAGATAATTCCCTCAATTTGAGCTCTCTGCAATGCTTTGGGTAAAAGGGCTAATGTGATCCTTGGACATATAAAAAGGGGACTATCAAGCAGAAGCAGGGAAAGGATCTCACCTCTGTACACACTAGTAAGGCTATTGCCAGAAAATGGTACCCAGTGCTGTTGTCCTCAATTCCAGAAGGATGTGGAAAAAAGAGGAGAGCGTTCAAAGGACAGATGTGGGGCTCTCCTCAGGACACTCAGAACTGTAAGCCATCCTGTTAACCATTACCAATAAGGGTGAGCTTTGCTGAGGGTTAGTCTGCATGTCAGCTCCCTGCAAGCCAGCCACTCTCCGTTACCAGATTGTGATCGTGTCTACACTAGCAAGTTCTTTCAGAAAATCTGGTCCTTTTTCGAAAGAACACGCAGAGCGTCCACCCACAAAATGTTCTCTTTCAATCAGAAGTTGAAAGAAGGCGGCTCATCTTCTGGAAGCTGTCTTCTGCTCCTGGATCAGGAAGAACACCTCCTTTCGAAAGCTGCTTTTGGAAAACAGCACATGTGTAGATGGTCCTTGGGATCTTTTTTTGAAAGAGCAGTCCTTGCAGTGCCAGATTTTTCGATCCCTGACCCGTTCTTTTGAAAGAGCGGGGGCTGCGTGTATGCTTTCTCTGTTGAAAGAGTGGATCAATCTTTCAATATCCTTTTTTGAGTGTGGACATGGTCTTTCGAAAGAAATTTTTTCAGAAGAGATCTTGTGGAAAAAGCTTCTTTCAAAAGATCACTGTAGTGTAGACGCATCCAGTAAGTCCCAGTTCCCATGCGCAAGACATTTATCTCCAGCCCCCAGTTCCTCTCACTGGACTTTCAAAGAAATGATCAGGTTCACTGCCTCCAAAGAAATAGTACACATGCCACTCTTCTAGGTTAGCTGAAGACTCACTCTGTATTTCAGCAGGCGAGCACTGAGATGGGTATATAGTAAAACTAAGAGTAACTATTAATAAAGAACAGATTTAAATGATGCTAAGCAAGAGAAAAAGAGACGGGTATGGTTACAAACAAAACAAAGTTAACATGCTTTCCTAAATCCTAGGGACTAAATCCTAAATGTTAGCAAGTTTCAGTTTTTGCCTAAGCAGTTTTCTTATAACAATTCTGCAAGCATTTCCAAACTTCAAACCAGGGGAATTACCATTCAAAAAAGTATAGGAAACTATTTCCTTTCTTTCCTAAGTGAGGGTTAATTAAGAGGTTCTCCCACCATCTTTTGCTAGAAATATAAGCCCACAGTTCCTCTCCATTGTTGATATATAATTGCTACACCCTGGTCAGTTTGCCTTTTTGATTGTCTTGATCACTTTGTTTTTCTTTGTTATAAATGTACTTCCATTGTTTCTAGCCTCACCTTGCCAGTTAACATTGAAGACATGGGCAAACACATAAAACACTCTTTTTTCTATGCCAACCTAGTTTATCGACTTCACAAATGTTGGTTGTTCTGATATTTCCATCACACAATTATTTACATGCTAACTCTCCAAAATGCCATGCAATAATATTAGTAACCACCATGTCATCTGTTCTTACATGACACTTTACAAGATACTGTTTGGCTAAATATTCTGAAATCGTTATGTTGGATGCACCCTTTGTCAATTGGCGTACAGGAGCTTTGTGACTGAATGCACCCTTGTATTCACACCCAACAAACTATTTCAATAATCTTTGCACCAGGTAGGCCTTGTCAGGTATCATTTGGGAACGCCTATGTTGCTCATCAGTCATAGCATGGAAAAATGCATAGGGACACTTTGGCTACATCTACACATGCACGCTACATCGAAATAGCTTATTCTATTTCGATGAATAACGTCTACACGTCCTCCAGGGCTGGCAACGTTGATGTTCAACTTCGACGTTGGGCAGCACCACATCGAAATAGGCGCTGCGAGGGAACGTCTACACGCCAAAGTAGCACACATCGAAATAAGGGTGCCAGGAACAGCTGCAGACAGGGTCACAGGGCAGACTCAACAGCAAGACACTCCCTTAAAGGGCCCCTCCCAGACACAGTTGCACTAAACAACACTAGATCCACAGAGCTGACAACTGGTTGCAGACCCTGTGCCTGCAGCATGGATCCCCAGCTGCCGCAGCAGCAGCCAGAAGCCCTGGGCTAAGGGCTGCTGCACACGATGACCATAGAGCCCCGCAGGGGCTGGAGAGAGAGCGTCTCTCAACCTCTCAGCTGATGGCCGCCATGGGGGACCCCGCTATTTCAATATTGCGGGACGCGGATCGTCTACACGTGCCCTACTTCGACGTTCAACTTCGAAGTAGGGCGCTATTCCCATCCCCTCATGGGGTTAGCGGCTTCGACGTCTCGCCACTTAACGTCGATTTCAACTTTGAAATAGCGCCCAACACGTGTAGCTGTGACGGGCGCTATTTCGAAGTTGGCGCCGCTACTTCGAAGTAGCGTGCACGTGTAGACACGGCCTTTATGTGTAAAGCTATGAACATAAACTGAAATAATGATTTCAGCATGTTTTCTAGATGTTTGGGGAGAGACTAATCCAGTTTCTCAAAGCCAAAGGGCAAGATGATGTCCCAGCCAGGTGTCAACAAAGCTGATAGGGCGTCACATACTGAGTGGCCATCCTTTTGCAAGAAGGGGCGGGATCAGGGACAAAGAAGGCTGCATCTTAGCAAAAATACACTGTGATGTCTCCATACATTTGTAGATGCTAAGGTCAGAAGGGACCCTGGTGGTCACCTAACCTGGCCTATCATTTGGTTCTCAGCCAGTAATCGTTTTCAAAGAGGGACAAAAACAATAGAAAGGAAGGGAAAACACCTCATCAGACTTTTCCTCTCTCTCCCTGCACATCTTGTTCACCGTATCTAAGAAGATCAAGGAGCAGCTCCTGGACACAAGGGGAGAAATCTTGATGTAACAACTTGTAGAAGCATGTGGGGAGAAAGTTTGCTTTGAATCTAAAACAGTTGGTTCTCTCATGCAAAAGCATTTTACCTACATTTGCTTCCAGGTCTCTCTCACTTCCATGTCTCATTGCTGGTACTCCCTTAGAATCTCTTTATAGTTAACAAACTTGTTTTATCTAATGTAGTGAGTTTAACTTAAAGTGTATATTATTCCCCTAAATGAATAATGGGCTTAATATATTAGAACCATTAAGGAGAGTGCAGGACAGCACTGGACACTTTTTGTGGGGGTGGGCAGGGTAAGAATCTGTGACTGGAACATGTTGGGTTCACTCTGTTGTACTTTATAAACAAGGCCAGTAAAAGATGGAATGTAACCCACATTTGGCAGGCAGCAGGGGCACTGGACCACAGAGGAGTCTGGGGTCCATGGCTATTGGCCACAAAGGTGAGTGCCGGAGGGAGGGGCAGAGAGGAGCCAAGCAGGGGTCAGAGGTAAGTGGGAGAAAAGGCAGCACAAAGACAAGGGATCGGGGGCGGGCACAAGGATGGGGGCTTGGGGAGAGGAGGCTGCGTATGGGGATGAGGCTACCATTTGGGTACTGGTGTTCCCAACTTTTAGGGTGCATCCATCCAAACTCCCATGGCAGTTTGCAGTCACTCATGTTATAAATTGCATATTGGGTGTCTGTTTGTGAATGGCCCAGGTGGGTGCTACTGCAGGAAGGTATTGTAAGGCATCCAAGGTTCTAGGGATGACAGTGCCTCATTGGTTTAGACTGTGCCTTGGGGCTGCAGTTGTGATCCTGAGGTAGGAAAACAAGCCTTACAATGGGAGACTTAAGGAGCTCAACTTACTCAGCTTATGAAAGAGCCAGTCAAGAAGTGACTCAAACACTGTATACAAGTGAGTATAGGCACTATTTCAGGGTGAATTGTACTATATTCCTTTTCCAGAGTTGCCCAAGGCACTCATTTAAGATTTCAGCCTAACAGCCATTACCCTTCTTGGGCAGAGATCTTTGTCTGTCCCCTTCATAATGCTGATTTAAGGCTCTGCTGCTCCTACAAAGTTAGTCTGCCTAAGGTCAGTGCCTAGGTGCTGCTTTCTCTCTAAAGGCTATGAAAAGAAGGTTGCCAGCATTTAAGTTACACAGCTCTCTCTTAGCAAGCACATTTATGCTATGTCTACACAACAGTGTTACTTCAGAATAAGCTATGCCAGCAGAGAAGATTTTCTAGAATAGCTTATTTCAAAATAGCACATCTACACACAAAATGCATATCAAAATCGACTCAGCTATTGCAAAATAGAGCATCCAGACACAATAGAGCCCTTAGACACACTATAGGTTATCTCAAAGTAGCTCCTATTCCATGTCTGCACAGCCCCTATTCCAGAATATTTGTTTTTGAATGAGCACTATTCCTCATAGAATGAGGTTTACAGAATTCCAAATAAGCCATCTGCTATTCCAGAATTATTTTGAAATAGCGGTTGCTTTGTGTAGACACTCACAAAGTTATTTTGGAATAGTGGCTGTTATTCCAAAATAACTGTGCCATGTAGACACAGCCCTGCCGTGTCTACACGTGCCCCAAACTTCGAAATGGCCATGCAAATGGCCATTTCGAAGTTTACTAATGAAGCGCTGAAATGCATATTCAGCGCTTCATTAGCATGCGGGCGGCAGCAGCGCTTCGAAATTGACGCGCCTTGCTGCCGCGCTTCGCGTCCAGATGGGGCTCCTTTTCGAAATCCCCTTATTCCCATGAGCTCATGGGAATAAGGGGACTTCGAAGTAGGTGGCTTCCTTTCGAAAAAGAGCCCCGTCTGGACGCGCCGCGCGGCGGCAAGGCGCGTCAATTTCGAAGCGCTGCTGCCGCCCGCATGCTAATGAAGCGCTGAATATGCATTTCAGCGCTTCATTAGTAAACTTCGAAATGGCCATTTGCATGGCCATTTCGAAGTTTGGGGCATGTGTAGACGTAGTCTCGTCCTGGTCTTTCCAACCCTTCTGACGCTGTCTCGGGGCCAAAAGTCTTGTCCATTTGCTGTAAAAAAAAACAAAAAAAAAAACCCAGCACCTATGTCAATTTACATACAGCCTTTTCATATTAAAAGCCTGTTGATTTTCAGTAATTGTGGGAGAATGATATTTGAACCAGTATTGTGATGAGAGAACTGGATTTGACATGATCTGTAGCCATTTTGTGCACCTAACACCCTAACTCTGCACACAGTAAGTTGGAAGCAGAGATGTCACAGAGGCAGGAGAAAAATCTAGCTTTGCTTAGGCAGATAAAACAGCTGCAATTTTACTGATGGGGATAGATAGGGTGAAAGGACAGGTTAATGGGGTTGAGGAGGATGTGGAAAACTCATCTTGATTTTAGTTGTCTGTGTTTATAAGTTTATTTGATGAAGCTACTTTGATAAGGAGACTAATTAATTGTCATTGGCTGTTGCTAAGGAAATTAATAGCTTATTGGGGCTATTAGGAATTATTTGCAGTGCCTGTGGAAAAATCTAGAAGAGTTTAGACAGGAATTGTGCTTTAGAGCAGTCTGAGTAATTTTTTCTTCAGTGTTTAATTAGCCTCACAGCTAGGAATGTGTCCTTTACTTCAAAGTTTAATTTTTTCTAACCTTAACTTCAGCCACAGGGTCTGGTTATGCCTTTTGTCTGCACTTTTGAACACCTCCCCCCAACACACTTGTTTTCATAAGTATGTGTGATGGATATTACTCCCACCTACAGTAAATACATTTTATTAAGAGTGTGAACAATTTATGTATCAGTGTGGGCCACCTATTGAAGGGTGGGAAAAAAGTGCCGCATCTCCAGGAACTAAAAGCAGTGATGGTGGTGGATGGTGGGGGGAAGCTGAAGGTGAAAAATTCAAGTTGTAAACATCCCAAATCAGATGCCATCCCCTGGGGAGGCATCCATGTGTTGCTACCCAAGGTTTGTACCAATGTCCCTCTCCTCTGCATCGCTCCTAGCTGTTATTCAAGTTGCAAACATCCCATAAACATTCCTGAATATTAATAAACAACAGTACGAAACATTCATAAATATTCCTGAGTATGATAAAACAAATAATTCCCTGACTCTTCACTCTGCTGCTACAAAAATAGAAGTCAAGTCTAACTGGAGTTCACTTACAGAGTTACCATATTTCCCAATGGCTACGTCTACACTTACCAAAAACTTTTAAATGGCCATGCTAATGGCCAGATAGAAGAATATTAATGAGGTGCTGAAATGCATATTCAGCACCTCATTAGCATGCCACTGGCTGTGGCACTTCAAAATTGCTGTGTTTTGCTCATGCACAGCTCATCCACACTGGGGTCCTTTTTGAAAGGACCCCACCAAACATTGAAATCCCCTTATTCCTATGATCTAATAGGAACAAGGGGATTTCGATGTTGGTGGAGTCCTTTTGAAAAGGATCCCCATGTAGACAGGCTATGTGGGAACGAAACACGACAATTTTGAAGTGCTGTGGCTGGCATGTGGCTGTTGTATATGCATTTCAGCGCCTCATTAATATTCTTCGACCTAGCCATTAGCATGGCCATTTCGAAGATTTTGGTAAGAGCCAAAGGGAAAATGGGACACTGTGTAGGGCTGGCATGCAGGGTTTGGTCTGAGTGCACCCCACCCATGTCAAGCTGGTTCAAACCAATCCCTCTCTCCCCACCACAACTGGGCTGGCCAAAACTGCTCACCTGAGTGCCCCTCCCCATTCCAGGGACAAGTACTACATGGGCTGACCCTATTTCCCAGAAGCTCTTCACCTAAGCTCCGTCTGCTCCCTGCTGGAGCCCTGCCTCCACACACGCCCTCCAAGCCTAGCAGGAGGCAGGCCATTTGCTCTCCTGCACATTCCACTGCAGCCTCAGCTTTTTGACAAACACGGGCATTTGACTTGTTTGCTCTTGCCAGCTGATTAAGTGGTGTGGCTATATTGCGATATTCAAAGCCTACATGAGATCATTTTGCATTGGAGCTCACACTTCTCTAACACTTACTACGTGGGGTGAGTCCAGTTTCATGCAAAAATCACAACAGGGTCCCATAATATCTAGACTTTTGTTCTGAAAGACACACTAAAACAGAGAACTGGATGGTCTGCATATACTGTGCCAGATATTATTGCATGCATCGGGCACTAGGGAGCAGGAAATACAGGACAATTTGCCCATTTTTAGGAAAGAGTTGGGATACCTGCAAGAGAGGTTACTTATAGGATGGCCCCTTTTGAATGGGGCACCCAAAGCCAATTTAAACAGGGGATTATTCCAGATTGGCATGGAAGATGAGTGGTGAGACCCAAAGTAGTAAGGGACTTGGTTTTCCACAGAACACTCCAAGAGGAGATAAATATTATATTTGGCCTTAAAGATGCAGGCAACAATTTTAAAAATTGAAATGCAGACAGACAAAGGAGTTAACTAATTTTTCTTCAGTCTCTAGCAACAATGGGTCTTGGAAAAGTTGGTAGAACAGAAGTATTTCGTTAGAAATGGTAACAGAAAAACCAGGTGACAAATGTAAATCAGATAATAAATCATGGCCAATATCCGGGGGTGGGGGGACAGGTGGGGGGAAAATTAAGTATTATATGGAATATCCATAGTTTCTTCAGATTCCATAAGAATTGCTGTGCAACTCTTGTTCTTGTGGAAGTTGAAGCAGGAAATTGAAGGAATTAAACTACATATAATACATTAATCTTGGTCCTAAATTCACTTTTAAAAGCTTCTTCCTTTCCCAATGTAGACATTAGTAGCACATAGCATTTCTTCACGGTTTTTGTCACTTGTCTGAGTCTGACATCTGCATTTGCAGACATACTCTTTGATAAACCAGATCACGTTCCAATTCCTAAACAGGTTCTTTCTGCATGAATGAAAGGAAAATGATTGCAATGGAGATGGAATTGGCCCAAGAGAAACATCCATCACTGGGAAACTTCTTAGAGTCCATCCAAAATCCCAACAGTTTTTTGCAGATAGCATGGAATTGAAAAGGAAGGATTCTTGAAGGTGAGCAGAATATTATCCATATATAGACTAATCTTATTCTTTATCTCAGTTGACAATTCCTCCAAACAGGGTATGCCAGATATGTTCTGGTAGAGGTTTCATGGCTATATGAAAATGTAGAGGTGAAAAAAGGACATCCCTGATGCGTTCCTCAGTTTAACTGAAGTGGAGAACACCAAGCGGAGGAGCCATTTGCCAGAACAGAGTCAAGGGATTATGTCTGAATAATTTCTCTTCAGCTCAGAAATGAAGGTCCAAGATTGCTTGTAGGTATGGCCAGTCCATTTGATTGTAGGCCTCTTCAGCCTCTAACACTTAACAGCAAATGGGAGCATCAGTTAATTCTGCCTGGCCAATTACATGGAATAATTTTTGAGTACTATCTGCCACGCATTTGCTGAAAATAAAATCTAGCATTGCTCTAAGTCTGAAGTTTGAAACTTGTCAGAATCTTATGCTTCTGGCTTCAACACAATTGGGGCAGTCATTGTCACACTGAAGACCATCCAGTTAGAGCTAGGGTAATTATCACCAATCTCATGTTCCATGACAAATCAAATGCCTTTCCGGAAGATTTATGGTGGAGATTGAGCATTTGGACTTGAGGCAGGAATCACTTGGTGGAATTCAATGGCCCATTTTATATAGAAAGTTAGACCACCTGTTTATGATGGTTCATTCTAGAATTAAAATCCATATATAACTAGAAACCAGTTTCTCTGAGCGCTCCAGAAGCTGTAGGTCTGTCTTCTCAGAATGTTTTTCATTGGTAAGAATTAAAGATCAGTCAAGCAAGAGCTTCTAGGTACTTAAAGATACTGACCAGTAGCTTGAAAAGAAAGGATGGTTATGAAAATATTTTGTAGGTGTAGAAATGATGGGTTAGCAACAGACTAGTAACTTTCTGTATCCCATTACAAAAAAGTGGCAACTAGACACATATTTGCAATCTATTTGTATTTGAAATGCACAGTCAAAGCCTCAGTCAGGGATTCCTTTCTCCCACCCCTATAACTTCACATTATGTTGAATGGCATGACAGTGTTTCCACCAGCATGCAAGGGTCAAATACAGGAGTGTTTTCATTGTTTGGGAAAGCTACCTCCAGATAATCTGTTTTGCACCAGTTCTACCTATGATGCTGTTTCAAAACAAAGACTTTGTGTTTCCATATCCTGTGTTGTTGGCAATGCTGCACGTAGTTAGGAAATGGGAAAGAGCTTGAGTATGCTTCTAGTCTACAACATGAAAAAAATCAAGTTCAACAGGATGGCTAGCACAAAAGATCTATGTACACATTAGTCTTTATGATGTAACACTGGAGCATGGAAAGCTGATTCTACAGAGACAATATGGCACTTGTGTAAGATGGGATATTACAGCAAAACCCGAGTGTTGTGTACAAGGGACCCTTGATATTGGCACAAAGGGCTGCAGTTTGAGCTCAATGGTGCATCTTTGAGACAACAGGCAGATGGCATTTTCCCAACACCTTGTATTTTTTCACAGCTGAGCACACTCCCACAGGGGAGCAGACCTTGTTCTTTGGAAATGCCACCACCAGCACTGCTAATTACACACCAGGGCACAGGGAGAGTGCACAATACAACACCCTCAAAGTACGGTCTAATCTGGAACTACAGGACATGATCGGGAAGAAGCTGTAGCTGAGATAGCAAGAATTCCTCCGAGTGATTCTACTGTACTGTCCCAGGCAGCTGTGTGCAGCACTGGGCAGTGTCCCAGGAAAGCATCAGGGACAGTACTCAGGAGGGAAGAGACCGCCACCCCCTGCCAGGTAACTTGCCATAGGGAGGGGGAAGGGAGAGTTTGGGGGGCTCCAGGATGGGGGTAGGAACAAGTCATGTGGTGGGGAGCCACCTTTCCTGCCCCCCCTAAGCTGTTGCTCTCTTTATGTTCCTGCCCACTAGCTGTTCATGGGTAGAGGAGAACAGCCTGACTGCCCACGCACTAAACTCAACTCCCTGAGGTGTCATGACCCTAGTGTAAGAACCCCCCTGCTCTAAGGTCAGCTGAGAATGTCCAATTAACTTGAGTCTAGTAGTGTCTAAACTGGTGAGTGATGCTCTGAAACACAATTATGGGCATTGCAAAGAGAATCGTGTATGGCAAAAAACTGTAGGAAGAAAGAAGAGGAAGAAAGCAGAGGCTCAAGCTTGTGATCGGTTACACAAATTCCATACAAAAAGGGGGATTCAATTAGACTATTTTAACAGATATAGGCATTGAGAAAACTGTTCAGGAAACCTTCACCTTTACGTACAGCAGAAGAAATTGAATCTGCATAATTTACCTGGCAGGGATTGTAAGCATCAGTTCTACATTAGGCAGAGTTCTGATTGCGCATCAGACTTTCTGGAGGGTATCAGCATATACAGGTTGAACCTCTGCAGTCTGGCACAAAAGGAAAGAATTTACCAGATCACAAGAGGTGAATGTTATCTAGCACAGGAGTGTCCAACCTGTGGCCAGAGAGCCAGAACCCAGCCCACGGAACCTTGTATCTGGCTCGCAATACTGGCAGTGCCGTCCTTTTTAAAGGGCAACTGGCCAGCTCAGAGCTGCATGGGGCTTTTTAAGATGCCATTTGTAGCTCACACCACTGCCCCCTAACTCCTCCTGCCTGTCACACTGAAAGCATAGCATTTCATTTAATTGGTTTAACAGCCATTAAACCAATCAAATTAAGTCCTGTTGTTTCAATGCAGCAGGGCACTGAGAGCTATCCCTGCCATGCGGCTCTGAGCAATAAGATGTTTGGAGCCACAGGAGCACTGAGAGTTGCTCTGTGTATGCTTCCCTCCCCAGCACTTGGAGGGAGAAGCACATGGCAGCAGACGCAGCTGCAGCTCCAGTGAGGGATTATAGCAGGGAGTGGGAGGGGCTGGCTCTTGAGGAGGGAGGGGGGATTGGGGATGCCTGACTAGGGGATGGGAGGGAGGACTGGTTTAAAGCAAGGTGCTATGGATGCCTGGCTCTGGAGAGGGGAGGGGTGGATTTGGGATTCTGCATGTCTGAAAATTGTGGATACTGGGGTACTTACCCCTTTTTCAGGAAAAAAAATTAATGTAAATTCATGGAAGGAAAAAAAATGGGTTGAGAAACCTGGAGCAGAACTCAGTTTACTGTTTAAACAGCTGGCAGGAGGGATCCAGCCATTAAACCAATTAAACTGAGTCCTATTCTTTCAGCAGGGAGGTGCCCCACTGTGATGTTTGAGGCTGCAGAGGATTTAAGTTTGGGGGTGGGGGTGTGGTTTGGGGCTATTTTGTGTTCAGGCCCCAGAACATGTAAAAGAAATTGCTGTGTGACTCCCAATAGGGGGGAAAAAAAGGGGGGTTGGACACCCTTGGTCTAGCACCATTACCAACACTGCCATGGCTTACTGTTCTCTTGGGTAAATTACAGCACAGAACGCTGAGAGCCAGGACTGATGGATAGAAATAAACTTTATGGGACCACAGAAAACTTGGTTAGTAGCTAATGAAGTGGGCTAAGAGGCAATTTTTTTTAACAAAGTTAGAGAAAATTGAAGCAAAACAGGAACTGTGAAAAGTCAGTATATTGTAGCGCAGAAAATTCCTCATAAATTAGATCACATTGAAAGTATTTTTCAAAGTTTTATTATACATTTCATATTCTTTTAAAAACATTTCTCAAGTAAAACATTCAGCTTCATGCACACACAATAGTACTGCAGTTTTCCCCCACCCCCAAACCTCAGCAGATAAGCACCAAATAAAAATGAACAGACCGTTCCTCTCCCTTCCCCCACTGGCATATTTGGCTTGCACAAGCCTCTGCAAGCTGTCATATTTTTGGCTAATTATATAGGACACAGCAGGTCATTTCTGCAGGTTCTAGAGTCATGAAAGCTATAAGCATGTCTCTTGCATGAGACCCTGCTACAATTGCACCCTGCAAAACAAGTTACAATTAAAATATTCAAAAACATTTCACTGCCAAAGATTAAATATGATTTTGATAATCAACTGCCTCAAATATGTGTGAATAATGACAAAGAACAGGTTACTGAGGATTGCTCACTGAAGTGGGCGTGAAGCTGAAGGCAGGGTAAAAAAAAAAAATCACAGCGAGGCTCAACAAAACAACATTATGAAAAGCAGCATCCATCCCTGGAGCCTTTTCAAGGTCTGTTGGTGAAGAATTCTGTAAAAAGAGAAAATGGAATTTGAATTAAAACAGCAAAACATTTTTTAAAGACGTTATACAGCTACAGGCTCCATTTTCCTCTGACAGATTTTGTTTTGGAATTTATAGGGATTTCATTTTCTGTTCTTATAAATTTTACTCACAAAAACGTTCTAAATTATTGGCAGGCATATTAACAGCTCTTTGAACAATATATTAATGCAGGAGACTGGGATGTTCTCTTTTAGCCATAGTAAAACAAGGCTTACAAGAGAAATCTCAGATGATGGTTATATACGCTCTCTCTCAAATATTGTGGGGTCTGTGGGAAAAAAAGCAAGGGTTGTTAATGACAGCTCACAGCTCAACCAGCTATTTAGAAAAAACTCCAAAGTATTGTGCTCAAAAAGATTGTAAAATGGATTTTTCTTCCTTAGACACGGTGCCTGTGCCATTTAGCACCACATATACCTACTTCACCACCTAGAGAAAGATTTTACTTCAGTTGCACCCCTTAGGGTATGTCTATACTTACTGTGGGTTTGACGCACCATGATCAATTTGCTGGAGTTCGATTTTGCCCAGTCAGTGAAGTCGTGGCAAAAACTGATCTCTCTGGGCTCAGCCACTAACCTTGTTACTTCATGCTGCCTTGTGCAGCAATGGACGTCGGCACGAGCTCAAAGACCACTGATCTACACCAGGGAACAAAGTTGACCCTGATACGTCAATTCTTGCTACGTTAATGGTGTGGCTAGAATTGTGTATCTGGGATTGACTTTTACCCCTAGTGTAGGCCATGCCTTAGCCACTGCAGACCCAATATAGCGGAGGAAGCCCATTTTACACTCACTGATGCATCAGCGAGGGAATAGGTGAGAATGGTAGGTGTGGCAACATGTGAACCACAAAGAACACAGGCTGGCTTTATATTCCAGGTTATGCTTGCTGATCCAGAATTTAATGCCACTTACTTGCCTCTCCCCACTCCACTCACCATAACTTGATATGGAATTTGTTAAAAGATAATCAATAGAGAGCAGTCAGGGATTTTTAGAGATTCACTCTTCAGAATACAGGTTGAACTGCTCTAGTCCAGCACCCTTGGGATCTGAATGGTAAGAAAATTCGGTGGAAGGTCAATATTTTCTAGCACATTACCAACACTTTCATTGCCTACTGGGCTCTTAGAAGACATTTAGGGGTAAATTACAGCTAAACAACACCACAGAACACTGAGAGCCAGGACTGGTGGCTGTAAACAAACTTTCTGGGACCACAGGAAACTTGGCCATGACAAGTGGTCGTTCAGCTAACTAAAATCATGCCAGATTATGGGTGCTGCTGGATGAGAGAGTTCCAGACTAGAAAGGTTCAACCTGTACAACCATGTAAAAAAAAAAAAGAAAAATTGCCTTGAGGGAACAGATTCAAGCCATGAAAAATATGTAGAGAAGAGCCACTAGAGGTTTTCATCCCCTGGGGGACATGGAGCAATGAAAGGGAACATTACAAAACAAATTTCACAGAATTTAAAACAAAAAAACTTTTTTTTAAGTCTTCCCATACACACATTCTAGCACTTGAGAAAATATTTTGAGCCCTCTTCCAAGACCAGAGCTATCAAAAACATCAATACTCTTATCAGACACTCCAGATCTCATATTTTAAGATTCCACTTCCACAAGTCCTAGTTCTGCAATGATTTCAATGCTTTTCTATGGGGACTGTGAATTAGCAGGGAGAAAAATCTAAAGAAAATCCTTTCCTTTCTACAATACAATAGTTTATTTCTATGTTGCATCCTTCAAACAGTGTCACAGAGAGAGGTGTAACACTTTATAGATTTAACGATTTACAGAGCAGTGTGATAAATTGTACAGGCAGAAAGAAGCAGCAATGGACAGGTGAAAGAAGACAATGTAGAAGCAAGAAACATTAAGAAAATCACACTTTAAAACAAAGAGCCTCTTCATTCACCTTTAAATATAGGTACTGTGGGCATGAGGAATTTTCCATATCAGTTGTAGGCCAGTGAACTCCACTGATGTGTGTTGTGTCCCTTTTAATTTACGCTGGTGAATGTGAGAGAATGACTAAAACCAAAACTTTGCCTATTCTTCCACTTATGGATAGAACACACAAAGATGCACAACTTGTACTTCAGCACCCACAATTTCAACAACCTACCCCAGCCAATTGTTTGTGGCTTTGACAGGAGACAGGCTTTCTGAAATGAGAACTCATCTATATAGATCAATGATATATTGATGTAGCTATAATGATGCTAGTGTAGAGGTGATGCTCCAGTTTAATCTTTTGCTTGCAGGGATGCAGCTTATTGTGGATTGAAATGTTATACATTAAAAAACACAGTGATGCACATATTGCAGTCGGTTACAGCCAGCTGGACTCATACCTTTTGAGGGAGCTGTATGGATCAGATTTGTCCCTTAATTACAAAATGTACTAAGTCCACTAAATGAATTCAACAACCTGACTACAGTTGAGTTCAGAACTGTGTATGAATATAAATCACAGCTATATTATATGACTGTGTCGACCAAAGATGACAAACATGCTTACACATTATCATCTCTTGGTGTTACATTTAATTACTAACAATTTAGTTTTCAGTTTAAAAAATTGTTAACTGACATCTGCATAATACTTTTTAAAAACTATAACAGATTATTCTTACCTTTTTTTAGGCTGTATTCTTTTATTCCAAATACCTCCACCGCTACACAAGAAAGAAAGATACCTTTTTAAATAAAGTACAAATGCATAGGCACAGAAACACTTACTAAAAAAAGTATTAATATAAAATTTGGGAGAAAATTTCAGAGGTACATATGGGGTTGGGTAAAAAAAATTGCAGAAAACATATTAAACACACATTAATATGAGTAGTAAGATGTATTCACTCATGAGGTAAAATATTTTCTGCATGGATAAACAATCCCTGAAGTTCACTGAATCACGTCAACACAGGCATTGGTCTGAAGGCTGTTGGAGATATCTATCTGGTACACTTAGCATTATGGTACTATTCTTCAAAAAGTGTTGTTTTTTTTTCCCTGAGTCCTGGAGCCAGCTCATGCAACAGCTCCTAGGCCTTAACTGAACGTAGAGAAATGCATGGCTTGAAACCAGCCTGGCTCATCCATCCATTAATATCGTTAGAACAGGTGTAGGGTTTATAAAAATGTGCCAATGCTTAGACTTGAGGAAATGATTGTCGGGTGCTGCATGTCAGAATCTCATTTATAACGTCTATTCTCCATGTCATAAAGTTGTATTGAGTGTTTGCATTGCAATACTCTATGTAACTCACCAAACGGGAAAGAAATACAGCCTAATGTAAAATTATGCCTTCCTACTGAAGGTATTAGATCCTGCCAACAGAACCATTTATAGCAGCCAGATATGCCATTGTGAAACACAGGACAAAGATATTACTGTTAACTGTATTATGCCCTTCACGAAGAGGGCACTTATGCATGAACTCATCTCATTATCTTGAGCTCTGGAGCTACATCTACACCAGCCCCCTTCTTTCGAAAGGGGCACGTTAATGAGGCAGTTCGGAAGATGCTAATAAGGCGCTGACAGGAATATGAAGTACCTCATTAGCATAATAGTGGTCACACCCGATTTGAAGGGGCCACCTATGTAGCTGGGGGCCTTTCAAAAGGACCCCTGTACTTTGAAAGCTCTTTCTTCCTATTTGGTTTTAGGAAGAAGGGGCTTTTGAAGTCAGGGAGGGCCTTTCAAAAGGCCCCCCATCTACATCGGTGGTGTGCATTCCGAAAGCGGCACTTTTGAATTGCACGTGACCGCCATTATGCTAATGAGGAGCTGCATATTCCTGTCAGTGCCTCATTAGCTTCTTCAGAACTGCCTTATTAATATGTCGCTTCTGAAAAGAGGGGGCTAGCGTAGACGTAGACTGGGAGTTCGACTGTCTCTCCTTTGTAAGGCAGTTATAGTGCCCGAGCTGTTAGCACTTGATGCTTGGTTGTCTAAATCTAAGCCCAAAATGTTCAAGCAATTTTGACTGTGAACCTTACTTATCAGTCATGCTGATATTAGTAGTAATGCCCTTGAACCACTGCAAACAACTTGACACAGGAGCCTTAACTTTTTCCTTTGAAAATAACATTCTACCAGAAAAATTTCTTACCTCAAATCAGGTGTGGCCGCACATATTTGCTTATGCTATTTGATCAGCTCTTGAGAAAAATCATCATTAAATTCAGCTGTAGTCAGTCAGTAAACCCCCTATCTATATATTGCTGTTTCTGTTATAAAATGATTTTAGAACACTTCAAATAGAACTACAAAAGAAATGGGTGTTTACCATCAAAACCACATCTTAATTAACTAAGTTGTGCCCCAACAATGAATACCAGCCAGGCAAAACCATTAGCAGTAACTGTTTTTTTGAAGCCTAGAAATTTTCGTACTGACTCATAGTCCTGGCAGTCCAGTATGTGGTTTCTAAATTCCCAATGACAGGAAAGCACAATTAGTTTGGTTTCCCAACAAAGAGTGAAACCAATGGTGTTGATGAACTTTACAAGTTCATAAAAATATTGATATTCGGAGTGATGGCAGACATCCCACTTAAGGCAACTGACACTTTGCAGAGGCTTTTTTCTCTTTCCCCCGCTCCTTCCTCCCCCTACCCCCATTTAGATGATTCCTCAGTTTTCTTTCCCTCTCAGTACTGCTCCAGATCTGAAGAAGTGGTGCTTCTGTGGGAAAGACCATTACTTAATAACAAATATTGTTAGTCTTTAAAGGTGCTACAGGACTGCTTGCTTAGTTTTATAAAATTGCCAGCGGAGAAGTAGCATTCCACATGTGATCAGGCTGTTCAATATGGGACCACACTGATTTGTCATGTGAGTGTTCCTTAGCCAGGATTACCACTTTAGTATGCAACAATAAGCTTTATGGCATGCTGAATCTCTTGAACAATTAGCGGGAGCAAACAGCACACGGTAGCCGTTGAATAAGATTCCAGAAGAATCATTCCAATACAAACAAACATTCTACAGAATGTCTCTGATGTTATCAGTCTTGTTCATTTGGACACATTTGCTTTTTCCCCAGTAGATTCTCATTCTCCATATTGCAGACTGCTAGAATTTTTTCTCTTTGCAACTACACTCCTATGCCTTAAGTGGAGGAACCTTCCCCTCATCTATGTATTCATACGCAAATTGTGCATCATCTAAAAGGAGCAGTGTCAGCATTCAAAAAAGTATTCCTCATTCCTATGCATGACACAGTGCAATGGAAACATGAAATGAGACAGTACTACCTCTGGTTGCTTTTTAGGTTCCCAAGTATACTGTAGCTATGCAAAATTTCAATATGGCAACTTACATTTTTCTGAAGAAGACTGCATACATAACAGCAGCTTACTATGTGACATCTCACCATTAACAGAATAAAGGAAAAGCCCCTGGAGGGCCCTTGATTTCCACACAAAAATTAGTGCTTCTATTAAGGGGCTTGCAGCGTATTAAGACGTGGCCTCAATAAATCCCTCAGTTCTTTAAATATGGATTAAAAAAATCACCTAAAAAAGCATATAAAGATGGGCAAACTATTTGCTTCTGTCTCTATGAAAAGTACAACTTCAACCTGTATTTAAATCAACTACTGCTAATATAATTGAGACAATCTGTACACAATTTAATCCTGTGGATGTAATACTTTGTGAAATTATAAATCCTACTGAGTTGACATCCGCTACCGTTTTCTAAAAAGAATGGTTTACAATGGTTGCCAGTGTATTCATAAGAGCCTTCAGGACCTTCTCTTTTAGCCTGAAATGAACCCTATACCCCCTTGGAGGATCATCCTGCAGAGAGCAATGGGGTATTAATTTTTTTAAAGTAGCTCAGATCATATCCATATAAATGCACATTTGTCCCTGACAATCAAGAAGGGCACAGCTGGTAAAAGCAGTAGGTGAAATAAGCTGATATGAAGCTTTCCTTTACTGGAAAAAATAATCATACTTTGTTCGTTTCAAAATGGACTGAATAGCTGGTTAGCATAGCGCAGTGTTCAGTTTAGGTCATATGAAGATAAGGATGAAAACCTTGGATGGGGGTTTTGTAAGTTTTTCTTATGTATTAAATATTTAAATGTGAAATATTTTTAATAAACTGAAATCCCTGTTACTTCTTGGAATCAGATTTGTTCCAAAAGCAAAAAATATTTGTTGTCTAGAACGATGCTGAGAACTACACTGCTGGCAGGCAGAGGTAGCCAAAGAAGGGATGAACAACTAAATTAAGGAAATCATCCCATCTGTTCCTTCCATTGATGGTAGAATATCAATGAATGTTTGGAGCTCCCTCCTTCTCAAGAGTCACAGATGATTTTTTTCTATATTTAATTTAAACCTGTTTTGAGTTCTAGCAATGTGTATACACCATGATTTGACCTAATTTGCTTCCTGACTTTTTTGTCTCCCCATATCACATCAAATTCTGAAACAAAATACGCTTTCAAAATTAAGCACTCACCCTTGAATACTGAATAACAGACTGTGTAGTCCCTTCTCTTCGAAACTGGATGGCTCAATCTAAACCTTCTCATGAGGGGTGTACAATTTCTGAGAATGAACTTGGAGAGTTTTGCATGTGTTTGCCTTTATGCACTCTATGTAGTCTTATGCAACTGCCTTTAATGAGACCTTTAAAGAGACTGTTAGTCTAGGCCTCTGTTCCTTCACTTGAAGAGTGGGGATTGTATTACTTCCTCTCTCTTCCCTTTGTCAATCTTGTCTGTCTTGCCAGAGAGCTATATATCTGTCTCTGTATCTAGTGAGCTTGGTTGACCTGGAGTTTCTAAGCACACCAGTGACACAGATATCCATACCCACTGAAACAGCAAAGACTTCCACTCATGATTAACTTTACACACATTCACAGTCCCATCGATATTACATTACCCACATGTGCAAAGACTAAACATGTATACAAGTCTTTGTAGGATTGGGCTACCTATGCTGGAAGTAGACACATCAGAAAATAATGACCATGGTTACTCAGAGTTGTCATTTATCATTTAAGATAGTACTGGTTTACACTACATCTGCCAGTTCACTTAACCTTATGTGCTTTTCTGCAACGTCTAATCCTTTTGCAGGATTTTCCTTGTCAATAGATTATCTACTTATCAATTGCATTTGCTCTTAATGGCCATTTCTACTGAGGCTAATTTAAAAAAACAAGGAACTATTGCAAATATTTTTGGATCACTTAAGGATGCCATTTCGCAGAACTGTAGTTAAATTCATATTTTATTAACGCTTGAATACTGTTTGTTATCTCACTGTACATTTAATGGATTACAGCAATATTCCATGATTTTTCTTCAAAGAAATCATGCAGAAGTTTTCATATTTTGGATACACTGCGTCTTGTGTCACAATTTTATGTGGAAAAATGAACAGCTGTGTCTTTGATGTGCTATTTTTCCCGCCCTCAAGAATTTATTAGAAATGTTTACTACATTTTCAAAACATCTTTCATTTAGAGTCATTTGAAAAAAACTCTTTGAAACTTCATTTATTTTTGTTCTAAACTTAGGGAAGCAGTGATAGAGTCTTGTACTCTTGGCAATCTAGTTCTGCAGTAAAGGCAGCTGTCATTTTTTATTTTGATAAGACTGCTCATATCGTTTTTCTCTAAAGCTATTGTAGAACAGAGTAATCCTCCTGGCAGATGACCCATCAGACCAAGCAGAGCACTAAAAGTATAATATCTTGGGAGTCAGTAGCTATATTAAAAACCAAAAAACTTTATTGATTTCAATTTGAGACTTTGAAAGATGATTTTTTTTCCCACTCACCCAGCTGTCACTACCAAAATAATCCACATTTGCAAAGTGTGCAGGTTGGTGAATGCCACTTGGTTGACTTTGGCTCTGTAGTCTTTCCAGAAAAGCATCATTTACTCTAAATAAACAAGGAAAAAAGAAACAGCAACAGCAGCTTAAGGGGTTGATAGACTCTGAAATTAGTTATGTGAGTTCTGTGAATGGCTTTTGATGCTTAAGAATCAACTGTGAACTCCTTTGCTTAGTTAAAACCATAGAGCAATCAAACAACAACATGGTAGTCAGCAATAAACATTTTCAATTCACTTCATCTACACTGAGCCATGATTTCAATTAGTGATATATAGAAGTCATGTGACTCATTCCCAGTAGGCTGCCGGGGGGTGTAGGGGATAGGAAGAAAGAGAATCCTCGTAGCTGCAAGAGAAGCACTAAATTAATTCAGAAAAAATTGACTATCCACATACTGGCTGTGGCCATGCTTGGCCAACACTTCAAAATTACTATGTTAATGGCCAAATTGGAGGATACTGATAGGCACTGAAACGAATACTCAGTGCCTCATTAGCATGCTGCCAGCCACGGCGCTTCGAATGTACCGCTTTCAACGTGTGTTGCTTGGCTACACGGGGGTCCCTTTCAAAAGGACCCCACCCATTTCAAAATCCCCTTATTCCTATCAGCTGACATAATACAACACTGAAAGCCACTGAAAAAAGTGTTTCAGTATTTTTTTAATAAGTATTTGAAAGGATTTTCACTATGGAAAAAGTTTTTTACTGTAACAAAGGAAAAACAAATCCAGAGTGAATATAACACTGAGGCAGCTGGTTCCCTGACAAACTTAAACATAAAAAAAACAAGAAAGAATAAAGGGCAAATAAAGAGGAAGGTACAGAATTTGAAAACAGGGACTAATTAGCATTCATAGAAAATAAGCTGACAGATGAAGAAGATGCCTACGTTTACCAATCATAATAAAAGAACAAGGATATATTATTAATAGACTTGAAAGTCAACATGAACAAAAGGAATATATCTTACAGGTGTGCTTAGCTTGTGGAACTTCCTATTACTAGGTACTACTTTTGAAGACAAGAGACTAGCAGGATTTAAAATAGTATTAAATATTTGTATGGCTAACAGGAGCTCCAGACACAGGAGGCTGAATGCCTGTTTTTGAGAAATAAAGGCCTTTTGCTTCAGGGCATAAGGCAAACGCAATCCAATAGGAGTTAGGAACAGAACCAGATTGCCCTCCAAATGCATCCTGAGAGATCAATTCTGTCTCCAAACAATTAGATAAGTAACAAAACCCTTCTCTGGAAAAAAGTTACTGCACTTAAGAACAATTGTGCGGAAATTGAATATACATGAGTTATGACAATGGATTCCATTGGCTTGTCCAAATGAAAGGTTGATGCTAAATATGTTACTCTGAGCCTCCTTATCGGAATGGTTCCCTAAAGTGTAAGATTGCAGTTTCGTGAAAGCTTCTAGACAGGAATTCAATTTAAGCAATTGCTATTGTTCTCTCCATAAATTTACCTCCTCTGTTCCTTCTGATGCACTTTTGTTCGTTCTTCCTCTTCTTGCTTTCGTCTCAGTTCCAATAATTCACCCTGGGAATGATAAAAGTGGCCCCCCAAATTAATTTTTTTTTAATTAATGTAGTTATTCAAAGACAAACCCGTTAACCTTAACTCAGGCACTTCTTCATTTGCCAGATTTTTATTTCAACATCCAAAAATGCACTCCTTTTCTGCTTCAGTCTGTTACCAGCAAAAGCTGGGGGAGGGGGAGTGTGGCACAGGAGATTTGACAGTTAAACTCAGATCTAGGGGATCTAGCAGAGGCAGCTGTCATCCAGGTGGAAGGTCTTTACCTTCACCCTTTTTGGTGGTTCCAAAGATCACTGCTGCCTCCTGATGCAAGTCTGCAGTGATATGTGCCACTATGCCAGGAAGGAAGAAATAAGCTTGAGAGAGCCCTGCAGGCCTGCCTCAGACCCACTCTTGGCTGTTTTCCCACTGGCCTCCTGTGGACGAAATTCCAAATAGTTTATCAGCCACAGGAGACTGCTACCAAGCATGCTCTCCTCCCTCCTATCCTTCCCTGTGCCCTGATCCACTAGCTTTGCTTCCCCCCACAACTTGCAGAAGTGGAGGGAGAAGAATAGGGCCCTTTACAACCCATCTGTCATTTTGGAAAATACCTCTGTCCACTGTTACTGGTGCAGAGCTTGGAAGAATTTTACTTATGTAAGTTTTTGCTCCTTAATTTCATGCTATTGCGTATCTCTGTCACCTGTGGCATCACATGTAACACTGTTTTCCATTGAAATGGCCTTGTTGTATTCAAGCCTCGTTATGAAGAATACCGAGAGTCCGTAGCGACTGTTTTGCACTATGCAAATATGCAGATTCAATTTTTTTCTTAGCTGGCTGCAGTACGTGTAGATACCTGATTACACCAAACTGTATAGAATTCTAGAGCTGGATCTTACTGCCCTTCTGTTCAGTAATCCTAAATTATGCAAAGGAATGTTCCCATGAGTATGAGTTACTCAGAAAAGGGCTGCAGAATGGGACTTAAAAAAAAAACAAAACAAAACAAAACAAAACAAGGCAGTTATGCCATTACTCAGTCACAAGCACGAAATGCTGCCCATGACCATTTTAAAGCTACGTCTACATGAGAAGCTTCTATTGACCAAAGTGACTGTTGGAAGGAATTTCACTGCAAAACTTCTGTTGAAATATCGCATCTACACATAAAAGCAGATCAAAAGAGCAATCCATTCCATCGACAGAGCGGCCAGACTGCTCAGCCCTCTCTTGACAGAGCAGCCAACCAGAAGCAATGCAAATAGGGCTGCCTGGTGAACCGAAAGCCCTGGAGCATCTACATGGCTCTTATGTCAACAGGAAACTGTTGAGAGGGGGCGCATTATACATGAATGCGGAGAAGTATAATGCTGCTGGTGAATGTGCAGAGTTTTGTCAACAGACTGTTGACAAAGCACATTTTGCATGTAGATGCTCCAAGGGCTTTTCCTGACAAAAGCCCAGCTTTGCTGGAAAAAACCTCTTGTGTAGATATAGCCGAAATGTGCTTGGAACAGGAGTCACAGGATGGTCTGAGCTGCCGGAAGGCATTCTGAGAGTTTCAGATGCTTTCCATACCGATGCTGTCATATCTTGGTGCTCACATGGCTAGAACAGAAATAGGATACAGCAGAGCCATAGTGAGATGATGCACAGCCTCACTATCTTTCTCACCAGCAATATACTGTGGGGCTTTACTGGGCTCCAAAGTTTCCTGCCAGCTGTCCACATGTTTCTTTATCACCTATGTACCCGCTTTACAGTCGGTCAACTCCTGGAAGGTTGAACTGAGCCTTTAGCGACCTGAAATAAATGGCCATTATAAAGCCTCCAGCTACCACCTCCCAGCCTGCTTCCAGTTTGGGATGGGAGTGGGATAGAATCATAGAATCATAGTATGCTAGGACTGGAAGGGACCTTGAGAGGTCATCATGTCCAGCCCCCTGCCCTCATGGCAGGACCAAGTACTGTCTAGACCATCCCTGAAAGACACTTATCTGGACTGGAAATGCCCTCAAAAGCCAAACTCTGACAGAGTGACTTAGAGACAGTTTGCTGGGCCAATGGGAGACAGGGCAGCTCAGCTGCTTCAGTTGGAAGGCGAAGACCGACTCAGACAGAGACCAGTGTTAGGAATTTTCACTTTGGGAGCCTTTGCATTTGGAGTGGAGACAGACATAAGAATTATCTAGGGAGGTCTCTCACACCATTACAGGTACAGTCAATGGGAAATGAAACTACCAACTTTAGCCACTGATTAAGTCCTCCCAGGGAAAACTGAACTATCCTGTCCATTTTCCATAGTAACAGAAAACCAATAAAGCTGGAATGCAAACTGAAGTGATGAATTTTACAGGAGGGTTCAGTAACTAAAAGTGATCTACAGGATGAAATAAAAACCAATTTAAGTAGAACATTAATACAGCTTTGCAGTAAATAACATAATCAATCAATAAGCAGATAATGTGTTGTGTACCACTGTTGGGCTAGGTCTAAAATAAAAGATGAGGAAATAAAAAAAGCCAAGCTTCATTTGCACTTTTAAAATAACTGTTCAACCTGAAAATTAAAATCCAGTATCTGATTTTCTAATGTGTGACTTTTAATGGCAGGTCATTAGAATTCTGCAATATCTATATCTCAAGAAATATACTGCAATACATAATATTATGTTTAAAGTGCCCTGGAAAACATTTTGAATCTAGCACCACATACTAAAAACTTCGGAGTTGCCATGGGGTGGAATTTGCTTAATTAAGTGCTGCCTATGTACGGCAGCAGTTCATTAGTAAACTCCCAACACTCTAATTACCATCCTTCCTTCAAAGGACGGTGGTAGTGTAGACACAGCCAAAGAGTGGTTATAAGTTGTGTCCAATTTGGGGCACCATCCTAAAATATACATAGGAAGAAACTGGAGAGGCTGTCTAGAGGAGAAGAACAAAACTCAGCTGTTTAGAAAACAAGACCTATAAGGAGATTTTGAAAGAACAGGGTACGTTTAGTCTTGAGAAGAAAACACTGAAGGGAAACATATACCTTCAGTTATATAAAATGTTGCTCTGTAAAGTATGGTGATAAATTTTTCTCTACACCCACCAAGGGTAGAACAAGAAATAACTGGCTCATTTTGCAGCAAGTGTGATTTAAATGAGATGTTAGAACAATTTTTCCAACTATAAGGATGTTCAAGCACTGCAAGAGTTTACTTTGAGAAGTTGCAGAACAGATATTTTTAAGAACTGATTAGACAGACAGCCATCACGAATGGTAAAGCACAGTGTTTCCCAGCCTGGGGTCTGTAGACCTTGGGGGGTCTGCAAAGACATTGCAGGGGGTCTATGAAAAAATAAAAGAAATAAAAAATGATCACAGAAAATAAGTTAATAAATTGCAAAGTTAATTATTTTTAAATTACATATCTTCCAATAATGTTATTAATTGCTGTGTCCAAAAAATCTAGGTTGTGGCGGTGCGTTTGTGTGATGAAACAACCATGGATGGTAAGCCAAAAATTTATTATTTGTTATGTAGGCCTAATTGTTGTGGTAATTTGTTATATGTGCAATCAAATTGTTGTGATGTCAGAAATGAGTATGCATTGTTTTAAATGTTATTTACCTTTCCAGAAATGGCTTTGAGGGGGTCTGTGAAAGGTTGGTGGAGGAGGGGAGCGATTGGGGACCCAAACTGGTGAAAAGGATGGGAACCATTGGTCTAGTGTATTTAATCCTTCCTAAGCCAATGAGTTATAGACCGGGCAACCCCCTGAGGTTCCTTCCATGCTACAGTTCTATTATTTTGTTTAAGACTTGATTCTATACACGCCAACATGAGGAGAGCTCAGTGTATGAAGTATTGTTTTTTGTTCAGATCACCTTCAGAATGCCCCCATGGCAGGCTTAGTGAGAACTTAAGGTTAAACGTTAACAGAAAAATATTACTAGCCTTCCACAACTGTTGCTCTTCGAGATCTGTTGTACATGTCCATTCAAGTCTTGTGTGCGTGCACATATGCTCCTGCCCAATCACCATAAGTTTTTCTTTCCATGGTTCCTGTTGGGATGACTTGAGTGCCCTCTCCTGCTGCATGCTGGGAGTGCCAATATTTCTTTCCAGAAGGCTCCAATGGACTGGGTTAGGTGGCCACGTTGTGGAACGGACATGTGTACCACATCTCCAAGAACACTTCCAGATTTTTTTTTATATGTAAAGCTCCCTCCCTACCTTCCCCCAAATCTAGCTGAGTCATCAGTTTCTTCCCCCCACTTTGCCTTTTTACCATCAGTTTTTTTTCTCTGTTTTTAATTATTCTCCAGATCTGAAGAAGTGGGTCTGTCCTACAAAAGTTCATTACCTAATAAATAGTATTGTTAGGCTAAGGTGCTACAGGGCTGCTTTTTTGTTTTGTGAAGATACAGACTAACATGGTTACCTCTGAGACTATTCAAGTGGGAACGGATTCCCTTAATTGGCAGAACAATCTTTCCAGGCCCTTAAATAATCTGTCATATCAAAAGGGGTAACAAAACCACCACCACCACAAGTTATCCCAGGGGAGGGTGGAAAGCTATAGATGCCAGATGAACCTTAATAGAGCAAATTGCTTAGTCTTGTTATTTAAAGTGCAACAGTCTAGCACGTGTTGAATGGATGACCATACCCATGAGATTCTGATCTGGGGAACCCAAATAGAAAGACATCTCGGTTTTAACAGGTAGACAGCCCTGGTAGAGGGCTATAGCTTAGTAAGATCTAGTAAACTTGTTCTCAGTAAGCCTACTCCCTACTCCAGGGCATTAAATGAAGGGACTGCAGATTTGGGTGGAGCAGCTGATTGTGGTCTTGGGACATCAAACCCAGATGCAGCAGTGGGAGGACTGGAGTTGCCTCTGAGATGTCCAAAGAGTGGAGACCTAGTGTAATCTTGGAATTACATCAAGAGAAAGCTGCACAAGTTAGCTGAAGTCTGCATCCCAGAAAAGGGCAGGGGGAGGGAGGGAGGAAAATCACAGGACAGTGTTGTTGATCAAACTGGATGAGCAAGCATCTCAAATAGATTAGGAGAAAGGAAAAAAAGCCTACAAGGAACGGAAGATGGGCTGTATAAAAGGAAAACTATCTCTTGTAGGTCAGAAAGTGTAAGGGTAAAGTAAGAACTGCTGAAAGCTAAGCAAAGGAAATTAATGGCAAAAGGTTCATAGCTCCCCCTCCCCCCACACACAAAAGGAAACAGGTGGAGTTACTGAACATGGAGAATAGGGTGGAGATGAAAGATTATATAAACCTGGCCCAAAATCCAAACAAACACTTTGCCTCAGTTTATAAGGGCAATGAGGAAATTACAGGGAGTGTCAGGGTCATTAATGGAAATAAAGATATGGAAGTAGAAATTACAATAACTGTGGTATCAGTCAAACTCTAAGAGCTTAATTGAACCAAACTGGGTGGAGCTGTATCATCTCCATCTTACAATATTAAAAGAACTGGCACATGAGGTTTCAAGACCAGTTAGAAGCATTTTTAAGGACTCTCTAAACCTGAGGATTGTACCCCATGCCTGGAAAATTTCTAATATAGTAACTATTTTTAATGAAGGGGAAAAAAGTGACCTGGGAAACTACAGTTCTGTTAGTTTTTCTTCATCTGCATGCAAGGTTTCAGATCAAATTTTGAAATAGAAAGTAGTTAAGGACAGAGGTTAATAGCAACTGCAATAAAATAGAACGTGATTTTACAGAAGGTAGATTGTTCTGGCACAGTAGCACAACTTGATCTCTTGTTTTGAGAAGACAACTGATTTTTTAGATAACTACATTTCTTTTGTCTAACATAACTTGATGTCAGTCAGGCATTGGATACTGTTCCACATGGGACATTAAAGTGAAAAATATGGGGATTAATATGAGAAATGAAAAATGGAAAAAGAACTGGTTAAAGGCGAGACAACAGCGGGTCATACTGAAGGGTGACCAGTCAGCCTGGAGGGAGATTACTAGTAGACCATCCTCAGGAACGGTCTTGGGACCAAATTTTATGGAAGTCGCAAAATTTGAGAGGCATTGTCAAGATGGAGGAGGACCATAATTTACAAAAACAATTTGGATGATCTTGAAAACTAGAGTAATAAGGAAACTGGATGAAATTTAATAGTGAAGAGTCATGCACTCAGGGATTAACTTGAGCTGCATCAGTTGGAAGTGAGGAAAAAGATCTGAGTATATTGATTGATCACAAGAGGACTATGAGCCACCAATGTGATGCAACCATGAAAAAGGCTAATGCAGTCTTTGGATGTATCAGGAAAGGTAATTCTAATAGAGACAGAGAAGTGTTAGTTCTCTTATACAACACGCTGGTGAGACCTCATCTGGAATACTATGTGTAGTGCTACTCTCCCATGTTTTGAAAAAAAAATTAATTCAAATTTCAACTGGTGAAGAGAGGGGCTACTAAAATGATGCAAGGAATAGAAAGTCCACTCCATCAGAGCAGAGTCAGAGAGCGTGGCTTGTTTAGCCTAATCAAATGAAGGCTGAGGAGAGGTGTGATTGCTTTTCATAAATATATCAGAGGGATAAATACCAGGGAGGGAGGAGAGTTAAGCACCAAGATGGACACAAGAACTAATGGCTATAAACAGACAATCAACAAGTTTAGACTTCAAATTACATGAAGATTTCTCACCATCAGAGGAGAGAAGTTCTGCTTGGAAGGTTGTTACAGAGCAGTCGTTCCAACAACTTAGATCGAAATGGACAAACATGGAGGGGATGTTATGATGGTACTGCATGTCGTGGCACATGGCTCATCTACACCTGCTGATCACAAATATCCACAATGGCTGGAAATCAGCACTAGATGGAGAGCTGAGTTACTCCAGAGAATTCTTTCCCAGGCATTTGGTTCATGGATCTTGCCCATATGCTCAGGGTCTAACTGATTGACATATCTGTGATCTGGAAGGTGTTTGCCCTTGAGTCAGGCTTGCACAAGATGGTGGGGCAGAGGGTGTTTCACCTTTCTCTGCAGCATGGGGCACAAGTCATTTTCATGTTTAAACTAGAGTAAATGGTAGATTCACTGTAACCTGAAATCTTTAAATCATGAGTTGAGGACTTTGGTAACTCAGCCAGAGGTAATGGGTTTGTTAAACAAGGGTTGGCAAGGCTGTGTGGCCTACAAAATGCAGAAGGCCTGATTAGATGTTCCCTTCTGACCTTAAAGTCTACATTGGGCCGGGCTGGTGCTGAGCACTGTAGCAACCTTGCTGGCTCCCCAGTACCTGCCAGCACTGATGGTGCTGACTCTTGAAATGCTGGTGTAACAGGATCCACTCACTTGTAAGTGCCCCTCTGTGGCAAAGGGGTGCCACGTGAAGGTCTTTGATTGGTTCTCTTGCACTTTCCTTGATCCCTGGGACAATTCCCCTGGATGCTCTCTTGTCTGATCGTCTTCAAGGTTCTGAGGCTAGAATCTGACTAGCCGCCACAGGGCTGTCAGTTCTTTTAATAAGCTTGTGGCCATTCTTCAGCCATTGGACTGGGGCCTTACCCAGAGATCTAAGTTCAGCTTGCACTTGGAGCCATCCATAGTGCTGCTGATCACTCAGTCTGAATGTAGACCTGTCTGGGTCAGACTCCTGTGAGGAACTGCCAGACCCTAGCCAAGAAGCTTCTTTTATACTGGCCCGCTGGGCCCTGACTGGCTGCTGCAGATCGTAACTCTGTCCTGCCTGGCAGACTTCTTTGCTGCTCCTTTCCCTGGGATAGAGCGTGGCAAGGCCTCTGGCGTTCTGTAGGGGCATCAGGGTTTAGTCTACTCCATCACAGCTAGCAATGCTGCTATGGTTAGGAGATCCCTGGCAACTGCAAATGACCCTATTGTGATTAGCACCAAGGCAGTGTTTGTATGGCGCAGTGCCACAAATGTGCAAGGGGCTTCTGCTGGTTCCAGACTTGACCAAACCTGCCCAGCTGATGGAGTCAATGGCTCTGTTTCTTGTGCTGCTGAAGCAAAGGCGTGCTTGGGCTTGGGACTACACACTCCTCTTATCCCCCTGCCTAAAAGACAGCCCGCCAAACATGAATACCAGAGAGAGAAAAGTTTTCAGCAATTGTGTGACCCCGGCCCAAGAGTGGAATGCCCATGTGCAATCACTCAAAGAAGAAATTAGGCTACTTAGGCCGTGTCTACACTAGCCCCAAACTTCGAAATGGCCATGCAAATGGCTATTTCGAAGTTTACTAATGAAGCACTCAAATACATATTCAGCGCTCCATTAGCATGTGGGCGGCCACAGCACTTCGAAATTGACGCGCCTCGCCGCTGCGCGGCTCGTCCTGATGGGGCTCCTTTTCGAAAGGACCCCGCCTACTTCGAAGTCCCCTTATTCCTATGAGCAGATGGGAATAAGGGGACTTCGAAGTAGGTGGGGTCCTTTTGAAAAGGAGCCCCGTCAGGATGAGCTGCACGGCGGCGAGGCGCATCAATTTCGAAGTGCCATGGCTGCCCGCATGCTAATGAAGCTCTGAATATGTATTTCAGCGCTTCATTAGTAAACTTCAAAATGGCCATTTGCATGGCCATTTTGAAGTTTGGGGCTAGTGTAGACACGGCCTTAGAGTATGAAATTGGACGCCACCACTGAGAGAAAGAAAAATCATAAGACAACAATTCAGAGCCAACAAGCTGTAAACTTTTGTAGATGCTTTAAACCATATCTGAACTTCACATCTTTACATATTTGACTATCTAAAACTGGACCGAAATACTTTTCCTGAGGAGGCAGGATGCTTGTATGCCACATTAATGTGATTTTTAAACAAAAAAAAAAAAAAAAATAAGCATAAAAAGGTAACAGTGCAACTAAGCACAGAAGGTTACACAAAACTGTTAACATGTTATAACTACCTTCCTCCGTTGTTCCGCCTTCATGTCCTCAAGTCTTCTGTTTTCATCCTCCCGGAGTCTTTGCTTATAAGAGTGGCTTCTAGTCTATTGCCCAACAAAGCACAAAAAACAATATATTGATAGAAGATCCCACTCAAACTTTATACAGTCAATTAACATTGAACAAGTTGAAGATATGTCTGATTACTAAAGGATACAGTCATCTAATTTAAAACCAACAGACAAGGCTCTTTTGCACATGTCACTCATTTAAATGTTTACATCCACATAGTTCCTTTAGAGTTGTAACTAAAGTAAGGACAAAAGCAGCCCTAAGATTTTATAACAATGAGAAAAATCCACCACTTTGGAGTTAGTTTATGCACCTTTTACAATTCTGCTAGGGTGGCTAGTTCTCCAGACAGACTGTCTGCAGTGTTTTGTGGTTCAGACACTTCTTGTAGATTTGTATTAATGGGAGAAGGCTATGAACTACATCTGAAATCATTAACAAGGGGTCTGATTCTGCAACCTTGTTTACAATGCATGTTCTCTTGTCATTTGCAGTTATTTGGGATGTACCAGTTCATGAAGTATGACCTGCGCTCTTACCTTGAACAGGGACCGTGCTTTCCTTTGTGTGTGTATATAGCATACTCAGAGCTTTATTATTACAACTTTAGTACAAGAAGTTATGGTGCACATCATATAACTTGACTTAAAGGCTTTATATCACTCCATGCAAGATTCCTAAAGGAATTTACCCAATGATGGGTATAAAATTTGTTTGTTAAACTGAGTGAGCAGTTATTAATGGCTCAGTCTTGGGCTGGAGAGCTGTTAGATGTGTCAAGGGAGAGTAATTTGGGGTCCAATATTATTATTAATTTCATTAATGACTTGAGTGGTTGTGTGCAGAATACATTTATCAAATTGGAGGACAATAAAAATCTAGATGGGATTGTTAACACTTTGGAAGACTGAATTAAATTATGTTCTTAAGTGATGAAATGTTGGAGGAGGAGATAAACCACCAGTAAATTTAGGAGAGTCCCTAAAAAGAACTGAATCTGTTTACATCTAGCACTACGGGATACGTATACACAAATATGACTGGGAACACTATATAGACGTACTATGGAAAGGATCTGGGGGATTCCACTGTTTTTAGCAAGTTAGTATATCCTTTTCTAGAATACGCAACCATTGATAATATTTAGTGAGCACTAAAAATTGGAGTCAGGTAAAATTTTTCACTCAATTTTTTTTCCCCAGGATTTTTTTTTTTTTAAATCCCCAAACAAAATTTGGCATCATAAAAACATTTCAGGACTTCATGCCATCTTAGCTGAATTGTCCAAAGGTAACAATTTCAAAAAGTTCAGATTTTTTTTTTAAATAAAAAGACTTCTTGGTTTGAAATTTTTTGAATTTTAAAAAGAAATCTTAACTACTCAAAATTAAAAAAAAAAAAAAAATCACTGAACCAAACAAACAGATTATTTGACCTGAAATAAAATCGTTCAGCTTTTTGGAATGGAAGTCAACTATTTTGTCCATCTGACAAGCTTCTAGTAGGTGTAGCTCCCTTATATTTTAGGAGTTAAACAAAACAAAAAACCCACAAACAAAGCAGGTCACAATTTTATGTAGTTTAAAGTACAGGCCAACTCAAACCACCACATCACACCAGCCCAATTCAAGTTTAATATGCTCCCTTTGCTACCACCTCTTAGTGCTTAAATGGTCTTATGCCAAGTGCTGTGCTACCCCCTTGCTGGAAGTTAAAGCCTCCTTTGTCGGTCAAAACTGGTGCTGCTTTATCCAGAGAGTGGTTCCACTAACCTGACCAGATGTTTTATACACACAAGGCCACAGGGACATGCTGGCAAAAAGTGATATATGCCGCACAGTTTGTTATTAATAAGAGCACCACATATGAACAAGCAGCAAGGCAAAACATTCTCTTAACACGGGCACTGATTAATACAGTGCAGCTTTGGAAACTGGGTTTGTACAATACAATTCCAATACAATTTCTTGCATTATGTGTTTTTAAAGCCACAAATTGCAGAGAGTAATAGAGAGATAAAACTGATTGGAATATAAAGACATAAGACTGACAGCTTTAGATGGAGGGACTCCAGACACAGAGCTGCTCCTACCCTCTGTCTCCCAAACTCAGGAACATCATGCTAAAGACTCTAAAATTAGAACCAGCATAGGGGATTTTTTTTTCAGCCTAAGTACATCCTACTGAAATGTATAGAACTGGCTCTGTCTCATTTAAAATCACTAGGGCCAGGTCTCAATTAAAGATCCCAGTTGGTGACAGATGGGGAGGCAAACATGGCTTTAAGTCATCTGCTTTTCATATTCTTGGCCACTTCTGAGCCCTGCTTTGCCCCCAACAAAAGTCAGAGCAGCCCTGACAGTGGTCCCCTAGAGAATGCTGCATCAGCAGAAAATAGTCAGAGCATGCTGCATTTCACCCACATCCTCCCTTTATTAACACACCCAGCATGTTGGGGACTGGGCAAGGAATACTATAGACCATCCCTCCAGTTCTGTCCCAAGTAGGGAACCTCATGGACAGCTGGTATTTTCTTCTTGGAAGGTTATTTCTGCCCATTCTAAGATCCTTACATCTACTGGGAACTGGTCCCAAACACTTAAAAATGTCATTTCTCTGTTCTTGGTGTTGTGGGATGGGAAATATGACTGAAGTTCGGCTGATGAGGGAATGCTGAAGCCTGAACATATTCTCTCTCTGTCAAGACTGAGTTTTCACTGTTTTTCCAGGGAGGCCGAAGGAAGACTAAAGCCAAAAGGAAGAGGAATTCTTTTTCCTTCTTAGCTGACAGTTAAGATTGAGCAGACACTGCAGTCTATGGCACATGAAATATTCAGTAAAGGCTTTCAAGGTTTTGCTGACTCTGGGGTATGTAGTAACCAGCTGCAATTTCTTTTCTCACACAGTAGCTGATCTATTGCCCATTGCCCTGACTGTAAATCAGGGCATGCAATCTGCAAACATTGGCTTAATGAATCCCTATGGCAATTGCTTGCAGAAGCTGGGCAGACAAAACAGTTGAGCACACGTCAGGAATTACTGACTAGACAAACAATGAGGTGTTGTGCTCCCTTGTGAAGTAGGTAGAAAAAAACAAAAACAAAAACCTGAGGATGTAAAAGGGAATTGTGCTGATTAGTTACTGCCAGTTGATTGTGCTAATCCTGCCGCTTATCAGTGATAGGATACCAGGAGATAACAGGTTCATTCAGAAATGGGACTCGTTACCCAAGTTAGTTTTGGAATCATTCAAAGAGAAACAGTGAAGAGTAGACTTTACTCTTATAACTGAATTTTTTTAATAATTCAGCAGCTCCCATTTCTCACTGAAATGAGACACACAGGTTTTCAAAAGGGCCTAGCAACCAGAAAGTTTAGTTGTTCTTCGGGGGACCTGCTGGGGTGGGTCAGCTTCAGTTAGGGTCAGCATTTAGGAGATACTAAGCATTTGGGAAAACTTGGCTCTTTAATGATCAGGAATGGACTTATGAATAATGAAGGCAACCCCACAACACTGAGAAAGGGTCTGTGAGGCTACAGTTGTCCTTCCAAGCCAAAATGATTCCTCAGTATATACACCACGATGTGCAAGCAGTATGTTAGACAAAATAAAAAACAATTTAACTTTGTACTGTTGGTCACACCTTTAGCGCTGGCTGCTCATTACAGAGGATTTTCATATTCCATGATAGAACTTACCCATGCTGAAGATTTTGGGCTCTGATTAATCATTTGACAAGAGTTTCTCTTTGGCAAACCCACATCTAATTTGTCCAGTAGTTCAGATGTTTTGCTAAAAAAGAAACCCAAAAAGAACTGTTAGCGCTTTCATGAAACATGAATATAGCCTACAACTGCACCCACTAGATTCCTGTGTAACTTTGCCACGCAGTAACTGAAAAGAACCACAGGTTGAACAAAAGGTTTAAGAGCTAGCTAGAATGAAATTGAACATCAGAAACAGAAGTGACATGGTGGATAAGGCATTTGTTGGGAGTAATTTGTTTAGAAGAGAAAAAGAATGTTAAGGGTGTCTCTACCATTTTCAAACTTATTCTGAGGCACATTCTATCAGATGTCACTACCAGTAGCACATAAAATTACTTACCTGAAATTATCTATGCACCATCATCTTAAATAATAGGACTAAATATTTGTCTTCACGCTCAGTACAACACCCACTTACATCAGATTATTTAGTCTCGTTCTACTGATTTAAAAAATCCAATTGATTAGAAGATAAGAAGATTTATTCTAGTATTGAAATAAGTTGTGCAGCACCATTGTCGCCATGCAGAGGTCCATTTGTCAAATGGACGGCTTTATCAATGCTCCCCCACCCAGGACTTGATTTTGAAAAAAGCCTCATGTAACTAGCATGCCTGCTTCCATTCAATTAGGATTTTTCTGCAGGTGTTGATGGGAAGGAACAAGAGTTTCCTGACTGGCACTGCATGTTGTTAGGCATACCTTTTATTCAGATCTTTGCATGCAGGTGTGATTGGATGGTGAGAACATATCTCACGGTTTGCGGAGATTTGTTGAGTTTAACCTTGTTCTACACTATGACTTGTTTTTTCAGAGTTATAGCTAGATGCATTGATAATCACTTAAAAATCTGGGAAAAAAACATGGATTTGGGATACACTGTGGTGAATTATAATTTTGTTTAACAAAAGACGGTCACTTGCAGTAGAGGATACTCTCATATGTCTCATAGTAAACTTACCCATAAAACTCGTTACCTCATAAATAAATTTGTTAGACTGTAAGGCACTACAAGACTGCTTGTTTCCGTGAAGCTACCCTTTGAGACTCTGGCTACATGAATTCAAATTTAAGACAGTTAGCTTGATTGTACCAAGTGACTGTCTTCACCATAAATACCATTAGCTTGACTGAGAGAAAACTAATGTCAATACCATATCATCATCAGAACTGGGTGGGTGCAGCATCAAGTTCGAATTTAACAGTTCGAATGAAGGCTATTGAGGAAGTACCATGTCTTTGAATCAAATCTATTAGCCTCCAGAGGCTGACTGGTACTGCTGCACTGGCTCCTGGCTGCCTGCCACTTGCAGCGGCCAGAAAACTGACCAGTGCAGCACCTGGCTCCCATGAGCCAGTCACAGCAGTGGTGGTCAGTTTCCCAGCTCCCCCAGACGGTGGAGACCCAGGAACCAGGTGAGAGCTGCCAGTAGTGGGGGAGCAGCAGGGCTCTGGGGGAGGGCACAGAATGCAGGGCTGAAGGAACAGTCGGATAGGTTCCCACAATGCACTGCTGCAACAGTCAGTGTTTGGCCACTCTAGTGTGGCAGCACGAAGTTGACTTTGTGGGAAGTGAGGACACTCAAAATCAAATTTATAAAACCCAATGTTGTAAAATCAAATTGAATAAAAATCGAATTTGTCTGATAGTGTAGATGTAGTCTATGTTTCAGAGTGTTTACAAGGAGACCACGTATAAAAGAAGCCCCTTCTCCTACACCAGCACTTAAAGAGCTTATAAGCATGTCTCAGCTCGAATAAGCTTAAAAATGCATCTAAAACTCCACTGGCACATGCATGTTTTCAGGCGTCTGGGCTGAAAAACAAAAGAGGACAACATTTAAAAGTGTCGTACTCCATCTGTGCCCAAATACAACAGACAAGAAATAGCATCACTAATACGTTAGAGAGAACTGCAGCATTTTACAACCTGGTGCATATCAATCCTGGCAGCTGCTCCAATGAGCCACTTTTGTTCCTGACAGAGTGGGCCCTTGTGATTTTTTTTAAAAAACTGAGGAATAATGCTTACTACTTAGCCCTGCTAATAATAAGCAGCAGCAGCCACAGCAGTAAGGTTAGGATCAAGCCATAAGCTTGTCTGAAATGCCTCCTGCCTCAGATTTCTTTTTCCCCTTTTTAAATGATTCTGTGTTCTATTGCTCTGAAGAGAAGGCAACTTATTTTGACACCATGCTGAATTACTGGTGTAGCCATTTCAAACCCAGGATGAATTTCACTGTGGTTGAGAAACTCTTTACGCAACAAAAAAGGTAGAGAACATGGAGAACACCCAAGTAGTATCACAGCGGTTTTGCTTTTCCCCACAATGATAGTTTCCTAATTTTACTTGTCAAGAAAGCTGCACATTTCAGTTCTCTGTGAATGCAACTCTTTGGCTTCATTTCAGTTATAATCAACAGATTGTTTGGCCCTGTTTCTCTGAAGTGTTATACAATTTTATGAGGAACAGCATAAGGTCAACAGAATATACACCATTTTAATAAAGCCCCAAACAACCATCTGGTATTGGGAAAAAGGGGCCTTTGAAATTGGGGAGGGGGCAGGGGGGTCGTTTTGAAAGGCCCCTGGCTACACAGGCAGCATGCGTTTAGAAACCGGCAGTTTCAAAGTGCATGTGGTCACAGTTATGCTAATGAGGTGCTGCATATTCATGCGAGTGCCTCCTTAGCATATTCCAAAGTGCCACATTACCATAGCCCTTCTGAATGGAGGGAATACTGTGGCCATGGCCCTAGTGTATACAAGCAAGGTCTGTAGTCAGAAATACAGGACGTGGTTCCAGGAGTAACCTAAAAAACAGAAATGGAAGGAAACTAACAACAAAGTTTATGGGATCTCATCAACATGCCACTCTTCACTGCTCCTGAGAATTTCAACTTTGATAATCTCAAAAATGGATAGACTGGAAACATTATTTTGCATTGCTACTAATATTCACAAAGAAACAGACAAGCTAAACATATCTTCTTTATGTTATGGGGGAGCTCACAGGCCACATTTTTTTAATTCCTGTGACTTTAATGAATACAGCCACAAAGATGACTAAGTAAGGACACTGACATGTTTGATTCATACTTTATATCTCAGAGAAATCTGGTGCATGAAAGAACATGTTTTCACCTGAGAAACCAAGAACAAAAGGGAAAATGCTGAATGTTTTATAAGAGCTTTGCATAGACTGGCTGAAACTGATTTTGGGAATACAATACATGAAAATATTAGATTTACTGGTTATGGGTTTACAGATAAAAACCTTTCACAACATCTAGTGAAGAGAGAGAACACCCTCGGCCACAGCTATACAGTTAGCCAAACACTCAAAATTAAATCAAGCAACAGAACAAAAAACAGAAACAACAACAACCAACATGAAAATTCGGAAACTAACTTAGAAGCCATAACCAAACAGACATTTGGGTGTTGAAAATGATAATAATAAAGCCCTTAAAGCAAGGAGGGAGAGGGAGAGAAAACTCCCATGCTAAAAGGGACAAAGTCAAACTATACAGAAAAGGTGTGAAATAAAATATCACCTAACAAAGGATGCCTATCCAACCAGGAGCGCATGATATAATATGTGAATTAAATGTGGACATTTTGAAGATGTTTGCCTCACCCCAAAATGGGCAGGAAGGTTATGCTTATTGCAGATGGTCGACAGCCACTGTTTCTGGGATCATCTGCTTCTCCTGACAAAGCTTTATTGGAAAGTGAAGCAAGACTACTGACTCTACAACTGCCTCAGGAACTGATATCAATCATCTCAGAAGGGACATACAATCATCTCTAATGTCTCCCAGAGCTTAAATCACCTGACTCATCTCTGGTTAGCTCTAGAGGTATTCTGGACTGCATTGGCCAATTAATCACAGAAAATATTGACAAAGATGAAGAGGAAGGGATTAGGCGTGCACGTGATTAAAAACCAACAACCTTCTCAACTGGAGAAAAGCTGACATGATGTGCCCATTGACAAAAAGGAGGAAGAACTTTAGAGAGGATTTGATTATATTAGGCTTGGTCTACACTAAGGATCAAAGTTGATCCCAGAAACACAATTCTAGCCACTCTATTAGCATAGCTAGAATCAACATTATCACGATTGACTTTGTTCCCTGGTATAGATCAGGGCTCTTCGGGCTTGTGCTGATGTCCCTTACTCCATGCTGCCATGTGGAGTACCACAGTTAACAGCCGACCCCAGAGAGATCAGATTTTGGTGCATCTTCACTGATGCAGCAAAATCAAACTCTGGCAGATCGACACACCGCGATCAAACCCACAGTAAGTATGAACATACCCTTAGACTTAGAAAAATCAACTTAAGCAACCATTCAAAGTCATGCAATGTACATCTACTTCCACTTGAGAGACGCTAGAGGAGACTAGTTGCCCATTTATGCAAATTCAGAGGACGTAATATCCTGGTCACTGTGGATTATTTTTTCCAAATTTAAAGAAATAATGTACATGAAAGACAAACATCACAGTGATAGAGAAGACGAAGTACACTTTTGCTTATTTTGGTATTCCATAACAATGGATGAACAGGCAGTGGACCACAATTTAAATCATTCAGAGTTAAATGTGAGTCAGCTCATATTCCTAGCAGTCTACGCTGCCCAGAAATGACTAGAAAAGCTGAGAGCGCGCTTGTGTTGGTTCCCAAGAAAATCCTGCAGCAATAACACCTATTCCTTTCTCTTCTGAATTATACATCAACACCAATATCAGCTAATGGATATAATCCCACATAACATTCAAATGGAAACTACTAATCTCTTCCAGAGTTGGAATCTATCCTCAACAGGCAAAAAAGAGCCGATAGACACTTTTACAACTGATGACACTCACAGCTGCTGGGTCTGGAACATGGCTGATAAGATTACATCAAATTGGATGGAGACAAAAGAATGGTCAAATTCAACTGTTGTACAGAAAAATAATTCAAACACCCGTGTTGTACATGAACAAGACCAAGAGTGGAAAGTTCATTGTAATCCACTGATATCTATAGTTTGTTCCTCAGAAACAACAGTCACCAGAGCAAGTCTTACAGACAGCAGCTGCAGAACAAGACAAAGCCTCAAGGATGCCAAAATAACCTCGGTCATTGCAACTAATGGACAACCAGATGAGCAAGTTGTTATGCACTTGGATTGGGTAATTAGAAAACCAGTATGATTCAGAGACACATAACAGATTGATCCATACCGAACTTCAAACCTAACGTGAGTATGTAAATGGTATGAGAGTAGAATTTAAAGGGGATGAAACAGAATGCTGTTTTGCTCACCCATTAGATGGTTGTGTATAAATATACCTTATTTAAAAAAAAAAAACAGCCATACCTAGCAGTGTATTAAAGGATCTTTCTTATGATGATTACAGCTGGTGTGTGTATAGTCAATATCTGGTATAGGAACACGACCATCATGGAATTCAGTTCTTGCCAACTATGTTTATTTTATCGTGATTAATCACTTGAACATCATTTAGATCTGATAGTTAAAGAGGTGACAACAAAGGACTCAGTCTTGAAAAGCCTATGAGTATATTAATAGTTCAGAATGAAGGCTATGAGAAGAGGGTACTGTATTGTGAACGTTGTCTGGAGGTAATCAGCCCTGAAAAGTGATAATTACATTTTTCAACCTGGATGCAAGTTTCCTTACTTTCCCTTTCAGAATGGTGTTTTGCTATAAAACAACACTTCACAGAGCTATGTTAAAGTATCTGTCTTTTTAAAAGCTATTTTAATTATCAATTCCGTATTAGACTAATGACTTAATATTGTTGCTTTAGTCAGTGGAGATTAGAGATACTACTATCTATTTCCTAAAAACTGGCATATTCGTTCTATACAATACTTTCACATCCACCACCAATCTGATGCTAGGATTTATTTTGCCCCCTACGATTTTCAATAAGCCCTACCTTCATTTAAAAAACAAAAACAAACCAACAACAAAAAAGCACCAAACATTTTTACTGAGAAATAAAGAAGCTTCTGAACTCATTGCCTGCTCAGACTGTGGGATCTCCAGCAATACAGTTTCACTCCATTATACTAACAGCTCCCCGAGGCATGCTAGATATCTCCCAAAACAGATAAAATACACGATCCTGACTGGAGAATCCCACATTTCAATTCAAGACATAAAATAACAATGGGGTGCCAAGACAGCTGTAATATCTAGGGAGAATGAACAAGGGGAAAAGATGAGTTTACAATACTTGTGCTACTCATTCTACAATTTCTTTTCTGGTCTTGCTAGAAAGTAATTCAAGTCCCTTTTCAGTAGAATTCTCAACATATTTTCCTGGCCTGGATGCCCATTTCCTATCTGGCCTTTAATATGCAATAATGGGACTTCTTGTACATTAACCTCTATTTTAACGGGCATTCTATTTATCCAGAATGCAGAAAAAAACAGCACTGTAGTTCAGTGTAAGATAAAGTAAATTCCAGTTAAGTTTCATATAAGCACGGAATGAATAGTGAAAGTTGAAATAAACACATTATACAGTATTGTTTAAGTTAAAGATGAAGTAAATTTGAAGTTATGTTTTCCATAAGTACAATATAGTGGAAGTAAATACAAATAAATCCTGAAAATACAGTATAAGTTTACAGCATACGATACTTGGCAAATCTACACTACAGAGATCTTTCGAAAGAAGTCCTGCAGGAAGATCTCTTCCAAAAGAGCGTGTCCACACACAAAAAAGTGGATCAAAACAGTGACCTGCTCTTTTGAAAGAAAAAACCCACACAGCTCCTGCTCTTTCAAAAGAACAGGCCAGGGACTGAAAAAAAATCTGGCGCCAAGAGTACTGCTCTTTCGAAAAATAAAGGGCTCGTAGAGCATCTACGCACATTTTCTTTCGAAAGGCGGCACTTTTCTGGAAATGGGAGTGGAACAGTGCTTTCAACAGACGCTCCGCATTCTTTTGCTTTACTTTCAAAAGAATGCTTTTTGGGTGTAGACATGCCACTGGATATTTCAAAAAAGTCTCTCCTTTAGGGGGAAAACATACTAGTGCAGATGTTGCCCTTCCATTGATAAATGACGTACTCTGCAAACTTTTGTTTTTCTTAATATCTAATTTTGGTTTTTCTTTAGTATTATGCATTGCTAGCTATATCTTTCTGTTAGCCAGACTATTTGAAAATCTGGCAACTTCCTGCTGACAGGACTGCCAGGTATGAAAGTTTATGATGTAATCACATATTTAAGTTTCATTCCAAATACTACCACCATACTTGTAAACTACAGACGCTTTTCCTTCACTACCCATCAGCATCTACATAGTTAGCGCCTTTATTCATGGCTGGTGAAACCCAAGTTGCACTCTCAAGCAACAGGAAGCCCACCAGCAAGGGGAGCACAGCCCTAGAAACCGCCTGCACACCCTGCTCCTGCGAGGCAGCTGCAATTAGCAGTAGAACCAGGCCAGAAAGGAGCTGTGTTGATTCACCCACCCTCCCACCAAGCCTACTTTCAGAGATACAGGAAGAGAAGCCTCCATGGAGCCGAAGTGTGATTTTAAGGTGGGGATTTTCACGCATGACCAGCTCTACACCCCTTCAGTTGAAGCCACCGAAGTTTAAACAGTTCCAGCTGACAGAGCTTCCTGCCAATTTATGGATTTTGAACCATTTTCTTAAAAAAAAAACAAACAAAAAAAAAAAACACACTTCCTCCCCCTGATTCTGTGGTTAGGTCTCCCACATGGCCAGTTTGCTATCTATAAATGCACAGATTGACAGAGGAAAAGTACTGTCCTCCCGAGTAATCCCCAAACCCAGTAGTGTGGTATGAATATGGCACCTCCCCTTAGAAACTGTCCTTCAGTGGTACTGCTGGAGGGAGACACAATTATCTGCTCCCCAGCAGAGGCATCATAGCTGACAATTGACAACCGTGATGGCCTTTCATGGCAGTGGATGTACCCTCAGCTAAAGCTGCTGCCGTAGGACCAGAGCCTGCAGCTGTCTTCCCTACACGCCACTCCCACTACACAAGTGAACCTATATCATAGGCGTGCTGATTTCCACCTGCCCCCCACTCCCCATCATGCAAACCCCACAAGCCTGCTCTTTCGGGCTGAAACATGTGCTTGCAATCATCATTTGTTGAAAAGGTACAAAGGTCACATGAACATGACCAAGCACACACTAGGTCCCGCAAGGGGGGACAGTGGAGAGGGGTGTGTGTTCATCTCTCTGAAGAGTCATCACCAAGCCCTGTCTCAGTGACTGTGTGCCAAAAATTAGACCCCAAATTCACAAAGCTCCCACTGACTGATTTGGTAATTAAAGGCAAAATTCAGGCCTCAGCTCTGCTTTTCAGACTACAGTATCTTCAGCTGGAACAACAGTCCTCAAAGTAGCCATTGCACATTGATGGTTTAAATTCTAAACACTGCTTCTACCAACAAAGTGGCACTCTCTCACTTTATGTGCCAAGCTAGCAAAGCAGAAAATTTGTATCTTTTTAAAAAAAATAAATTGGTGGAAAACAAAATTAAATAGTCAACCTTTGTATTAAATGTTATGGTTTGGGTTCCTTCCCCCCTCAATGTGCTAAATTAGCTTTGCAGTTCCCTCTGCCCCTGACTCCACAGCTATAGCGAAAATAATTCCAGGTACAAAATTTCTTTTATTTGAAATAGTGAACATAAATCCATTTTTCAAAAAGGGGTATTTTTGAAAAAAGTTTATTGCAGAGGTCTTTCCACACAAACCACTGTTGGCCTTCCATCTGCATAGGCAATCTGCTTGTATATTTTCAGCCAGCTTGCATGGGCAGATTAATGTGTACAATTAGAAAGCAACCTCACAGGCGTTCAATAAAATGCCTTCATTATTACACTCAGGAGAGTCCCTTTGGATGTCTATAAAAGCCTAGTTTTCTGCCTGTTAGCTAAATAATTGACAATGCTTAAAAAAAAATCAGGAGCAAATGAACAAAATGAAGACGACAAAAGACCCCTGTAATATCTACTTCTTCAGATCTGGAAAATTCTGATAAATGATGACTAAGATGAAGAAGATTTAACAGAAAGATAGAAATAAATGAAATAAACACTGACGAATCAGCTAGACAGGACAAAACCAACAAGTCCTGTGGCACCTTATACCCAAATAGATTTTCTGGAGCATAAGCTTTCCAGCTACCTCTCTGTCACTATTCAACATGCAAGGCACTCCAATTAAGATGTCTCCCTCTGTAATTTGGTGTTAAAGTCTCTCTGTTTAAGAATGCAGACTTTGAAGTTTTGAATGCTATGACCTTCTGTGTTGAACGGCTCACTGACAGAAGACTGGATGAAAGAACAAGCAAAAGCTTCTCAAGGCCAAAAGCAGTTTTTGCAGACTCTGTGAGTGCTCTCTTGAGTAGCCTTTATTTACTGTCTGGTCAGGTTTGGGTTGGCATATCTGGGAGGAAATTAGTTTACAGCCTGGTGTTGAATCGCATATCACAGAGCCCTGAGAAATGGCACAGACAGTCGTAGTTGCATTATAAAATAAAATATGTACCCAAATAGAATTTTCTTGTTTATGGACTTCTGAGCAGACTGCTTTCAGAAGCTCGTAAACAGTGTGGGGTGGTAAAATTCCAGCACTGTATTTGGAAAATTCACCTTAACAGTATTTGGGAAAAATTCTGCATTTGAAGCTTTTAACTCTTAATATAAACATGCCATGCACCGCACAATAGATGCCGCCAGTCATGCTATAGCAACATACACCTCTCTAGGCCAAAGAGAAGAAGCGAGCAGTTCTTCAGTGGAATATGAAGCTATCAGTGTCTCCATCTGTACAAAATACCCAAAGAACATGGAGTGACCACCTCATTCTGCTCTAACATGGCTTCCTGGGGTAGGCAATGCCACGAGAAGACACACAGCCATTTGAGCTTTTCAGCAAACTTGAAAGAGACTTCACTGCAGCGGGAGATGTTAAAGTCAGTGGACAGATTGTTGGTCTAACTCAGGGGTCTGCACCCCAAATAGCGACAGGAGCCATTTTTTCAAATTCAGGTACCAAAAAAATCAATCCTTCAAGAGCCGCAACACACGTGAATACAAGACATTAATAAATAAGGTCAAACTGTAGTTTTTGTGACCCCTATTTTAAGGACAGTGCACGCACAAGGACTTGTACCAGTTAGAAAATTAAGTTACCCCCATTGCCAGGCTTTATCCGCTTCAACCCCCAAATCTGCCCTCCCATCCCTAAGCTTTACCCCCGCATCCTGCAAACTGCCCTTCCATCCCCAGGCTTAACATCCATCAGCCCCAAACCACCCCCTCACCCCCCCAGTCTTAACCCTCATCAGCACTAAACCAGCCCCCCCATCCTCAGGCTTAACCCCCATCAGCCCCACACCGGCCTGCCCCATCCTTAGGATTTACCTGGCTGAGACAACCGCCTCTCCTGCTGCTCCCTCCGCCGCCTGGGTGTTTATTTTAAAGGCTGTTTGAAGGGAAGTGACTGATTTCAGCTGGGAGCAGCTGAAAGCAAAGGGTTGTGGGGCAGACACCCCGCAGTGCCCCGAGGCAGGAGGCAGTCACTGTGCCAGGTGTGCATCCTGGGCTTGACACAACCGCAGCAAGCCACTCAGTCCAGCCCCACTTGCGCTGGTTTGAGTGCGGTGGGAGGTTTAAGCAGCCCTTCGTATAGGACAGCTGCTCCTGCTTCACTGGGAGGAGGCGCCCTCTTGCCCTCCCTCTGTGGGCGGGCAGCTGTCCGGCCTCCTCCTCCTCTTCCCCAGCACAGCTCTGGCAGGGTAGGCTTGGCTGTCCCTCCCCTCAGCTCTCCTTCCCCCTCATGTAGCTTGCAGATGGTTGCCAACTTCCTCTTCCAGGGCTCCCTGCCACTACCTACATCACTTGCCGCTTTGGAGGCTGCTGCTGCTTAAACAACAAAAAACCCTAAAGCCCATGTTAATGGCGGGCTTTGTCTAAGTGGCAGCAACCTCCGGATCTGCAAGAGGAGTCAGCAGTGGCAGCACTCGGAGCTGCAACTGGCTCCTGAAAGAGCCGCAGGCAGCTCTGGAGCTGCAGGTTACTGACCCCTGGTCCAACCTCATCTAGCTGGTTTACTATTTGGAACAGATCCACAACACAAGACTCTGCATATGGTATACAGTGTGTTTACTATTCCCATCACTATTCTTAGTGGCCATGCCTGAGGTGTAGGCATGTGTGTGTGCATTTCCTTCAGTTTGTACAGGCTTGTACAGGGCAGGGTGTATGATAAGCAGAGCCTTATAGGGGCCTATAAAAAAAAAATCAGACAAATAGCCAGCCAGTGGCACTGGTGAAGCAATTAGAGCTATAAACAGCAGAGTTGCAGTGGGGATTTGTAAGTGGAGTTTGGGGGCGAGAATTGATATGGCGTTTGATCTTTGCAGGTTTTGCGTGCCAACCTTAAAGAAGAGTTTTATTACTGACCTTGACACAAAAAGTGAGTGTGCACTAATAAAATTTGCAGATAAACACAAATCTGGGAGGTATTTCCAATATGGAATTATACCAGAATATCATACAAGAGGCTCTGGATGACCTTTTAAACTGGAATAATGGAATGCGATGAACTTTAATACTGCAAAGGCATGCAGTAAGGGACAAAGATTTTTGCTATCAGCTGGGGACTTATCAGCTGGAAGTGACAGGCCTGGGTAGGCTGCTTGATTACAGGAGGACTCAGCCATCAATATAATGTGGTAATGAAAAAGACCAGTGCTTTCTTTCCTAAGGGGAAAAAAAGGATGCTGGAACTCAAGTCTGATGATTCCTCATAGGGGTTAGTGTGTTCAGTCTTAATGCCCTGGTCCCAATCTTGCTGTGGGACTAGCAGGGGCTCTTGTCCCAGTTCCCATGCTGCTACAGAACTGGCAGTAAAATTTTTTCTGATGTTCTAATAGAAGAAGAGTGCCAGAACTCAGTTTTGGTGCATTCCCCTAGAAGAAGAGCCTCCCAAAAAAGACTAATACCTTTCCTGATGCACCCTAGCACTATTTCCAGTAGAGACAGAAAAGTTTTAGTGCCATTATTCAAAGCACTGGTGAGACCTCATCAGGAATACATTGGTGTCCTAAAAAAAAAAAAAAAAGCCAAGAACAGAACACCACTGGTCATCACCTACAGCCCCCAACTCAGACCACTGCAACACATTATTAAAGACCTACAACCTATCCTTAATCAGGATGTCACACTCCAGAAGGCCCTAGGTGACAGGCTTGTTCTCTCCTACAAACAACCTCCCAACCTTATGATGATTCTAACTAACAGCCACAGTCTATACCGCAGGAACACCAGTCCTGGGACCTTTCCTTGCAACAAAGCCCGCTGCCAGCTTTGTCCAAATATCTATTCTGGGGATACCATCACTGGACTTAACCAGGTTAGTCACAGAATCATGGGCACTTTCTCCTGTTCGTCAACAAACATCATTTATGCCATCATGTGCCAACAATGCCCAGATGCTTTGTATATTCGAGAGACTTCAACTCTCTTAGACAGAGAGTTAATGGACACAAAGCAGACATAAAAACACTCCTGATCCACAAACTGGTCAGCCAGCATTTTCATGGAGTGAGCCATTCTGTTAATGACTTAAGAGTTTGTGTCTTACTGAAGAGGAATTTTCACACTCCTTTGGAAAGAGAGGCTGCTAAACTCTCTTTTATATTCAAATTTGACACATTAACACATGGTTTGAACTGGGATGTGAGTTTTCTGGGTCATTATAGGGGCTCTTCTGCAAAGTTGGCTTAATTTAATTGTTGACTCTCTCCCCACCCCCCGCCCCTCTATTCTCTGATTTGCTGACCTTGATAATTTTTTTTCTGATTTGTCAACCTTGGATTACTATTTTTGGTTCTCTATGCCTTAAATATTGAGTCTGTTCCGGTATGGCTATGTTCTGAAGAAGTGGGTCTGTCCCACGAAAGCTCACCTAATAAATTGTTTTGCTGGTCTTTGAAGTGCTACTTCACTGCTTTTTTGTTTTGGTTGGTCTCCTAGCTCTAAGGAACAGGAGTTAAAAACCTCACACAGGTGCAGAGAAGAGGTACTAAAAAAGCTGAAGAACTGAAACTTAATTTATGAGAGGAGACTCAGAGCTTGGTTTGTTTAGCCAAACCAGAAGAACGCTGAGGTGGAAATAAGGCTGCTCTCTATAAATATATATTGGAGAGAACACTGCTGTCCCTCCCTGGTATTTAAGTTAAAGCACCACTGTGAATATAAGAACAAAATGTACATAAACTGGTCACCAGCAATTTTAGAAACCTTCTCATAATATCAAGCCTAACCATCCAGGAGTGAAGCTCTGGAACAGCCTCCCAAGTGGGGCAAGTGGGGGTGCAAAACCAAACCAGTGTGGTTTCAAGACTGATCTGGATAAAAATGTATGGAGGGGCATGTCTACAACCATTTGTGGCCCACAGGCACCTACCAGTAGCAATACGCAATGACTATGCAATGCCTTATTAGCATAATGGCAGCCACCCGCTCTTCAAAAGTGCTGCTTTCGAAATGCACGCCGCGCGTGTAGCTGGGGGCCTTTCGAAATGACCCCAATTGCAAAAGCCCCTTCTTCTCAAAGCCAAATGGGAAGAAGGGGCTTTCAAAATCAGTCGGTTGTTTCAAAAGGCCCCCGGCTACACGGGTGGCGTGTGTTTCGAACGTGGCACTTTTGAAGGGCGCGTGGCCGACATTATGCTAATGAGGTATTGCGCATACATGGTAGCACCTCATGAGCATCTACCGAAGTGCCACATGACCACAGCCCCTCCAAAAGGAGTGGCTGGTGTGGCCACAGCCTACATGCCGAAAGCACAGAATCGAATACATGTTACAGTTACATGCAGTCTCTGCTGAAACAAAGCTTGACGGTGTCTGAAAGTACGGTGTAACTGAAGTTAAAAAACTTAGTTACTTCAGTTTGTTAGGTAAACAGCTGAAAGGACTCAAGTACATCTGAGCCAGCAGGACCAACACACTTAGCTGTACTTTTCAATGTACAGCAAAGGCCTAATTAAGGCTCTTGCAGTACACAGTGAGTTTTATGCCCAAGTCAGGGCAAACAGGCATTCTGCCTGTAACTGACAAGAGCTGACATACCGCATCCAGGACTGCTGGAGAGAACAATGCATTTTAGAAGCCTTTGCTTTATTCATAGCAAAAGCAGTGCTTTTTTTGTGCTGACATTGAGTACTGGTACCTCAGCAGTCCCAGCCATTGGATTGGCTGGGTGTGGGAGTCGGGGAGCTAGCTGAGTACCAGCACTGAGTAAAAGGGTGATAAACTTCCACTGGACGGCAGATTCCAGGATCTGAGAGACTATGTGGCCATACTTCTTTTACCCTTCTTTCATAAAGCAGTACTTAAAGGAAATGCCAACTTTGTTGTGGTTTATACCCCACCCTAGAGTTTTTTCTATGGGAGTGTGCTATCTCAGCCTGCACCAGAATCCAAAATATATTCATACAAGTCTAGTTACTATTTATGAAAACCTTTACACCAAAGTATGAACATTTAAAAAACAAGTCCATCAGCTGCCCCCGAAGGTGAAATTTTTTTGCTTCTCTCAAAAAAATTTGCTTCATTCCTGCATAAAGAATAACTGGAATTTGTTCATTCTTTTAGACACTAATCAGCTTTGGGTTGCTACCAAGCTTGAGAAATGCCTGACAAATAGACATTCAGAGAGTTGTAATAGAGGGTTCAGAGTGAGTTTTAACTTGCAAGCATTTTCCCTGTTGCACTGCTATGCTAGTATATTTTCCATTTAGCGATGCATTTTTAAAAACATCCATCACGATGGCATGGTGGTACTCTTGATAGATTTTATTCATGGAAACAATTAGGTTACACATTCTCTTCTACCCAACTACTTTTTTGTCTTGGATTATTTGTCTGAACACACACACACACACACACACACACACACACACACCCACCCACCCACCCCCATGTTAGCAGAAGTAAATACAAAAGCCATTCTGCAACAGTTCAAATCAGTGGAAATTCTGGAGACTATAGATTATATATAGAATCTATATCAGGAGTATATTTTAAGAAAAAAGACATATCCTAACCACTGAAGCCTGAATACGTGATGGGCAGAGGGTCAGCTTCAGAGAAACAGCTTGGAGCCACAAGGCCAGATACCATTTGCTGGAAGAATTACTTCATCTGCTTCTCATCTGCAATCTGTATTTACCATCTATGCCTATAAAGGGACTGTAACCTCTTTCAGGTTTAAGTAGTTGGATTTAAAATTGTACTTACAAATAGCGATCTTCACAAAACAGGTCCCTCCTCTGCTTTTCTTGTTGCCTTCTTTTTTCTTCCAGTTTTTCAGCCTGCAAATTTGAAGACATTGAGAATTAACGGTGATACGAATGATTCCACTACTTACATATGCTGTAAAAGCCAATTAGATTTCATACCCAGCATACCACTGCCTACAAACACAGGTAAAGAGCTTTAAAGAGGCTTCAGCCTAGACCATTCTCTTAAGAAGAGACTAATAGTCATGGACAATGGGTGAAGTCACTGCTTGGGGAGGCAAGTTTCCCAGCCTGTGGCACCCATCCATACTCCACTGCTGTGCCTACAACGCCCTGCCCCCGCCTCACACCCTGCCCACTGTTTTCCTCTTCTCTGATCACCCATTCTAGCTAAATCCTTGAACCCAAATCTAGCAAATGACATTGAGGTCGGAATGCATTCTTCTAAAACATCTTTCTAAAGAAAATGGAGCACATTTTCCACCGCACGCCAGATTGTGAAGATTGGGCATGCAGAAGTTACTTGATTAGAAGCACTAAACCCAGGAATGAAAAAAAAAAGTCAGTCAGTTTTTTCCAATATACCCTGAAGTTTGTCAGAGATTTTGTCCTGCTGAATACAACATTAAGGATTATGGAATACATGATGCAGCCCTTTTCTATTTTACATTTTCTTCATTAGTATTTCGAAGCTGATTTTAAGTTCTCAACACACTGTTAAGCTTCCATAATTATTCTAGATTACTACCTAGACTGAAAACAAAGACATAACCTTAAATTAACCAGTTGGAGCAGTTTAGTGTGTTCATAACAAAGTTCATTGTTTATTGAAAAAAGGGAAGATTCATTTAGGTCATGGCCACACTTTTGGAAGGCTACGGTAATGTGGCACTTCAGAATATGCTAATGAAACACTTCCATGAATATGCAGTGCCTCATTATCATAATGGCAGCCTTGCGCACTTTGAAACTGACAGTTTAGCTGAGGGCCTTTCAAAACAACTCCCCCTGACTTCAAAAGCCCCTTCTTCCCAAAACCAGATGGAAAGACGGGGCTCTCAGAATCAGGGTGGTCATTTCAAAAGGCTCCTGGCCACACGGACACAGGCCATTTCGAAACCAGCAGTTCCAAAGTGCGTGCAGCTGCTATTATGCTAATGAGGCACTGCATATTTATGATAGTGCCTCATTAGCATATTCTGAAGTGTCACATTACCATACCCTTCCGAAAGGAGGGGCTAATGTGGTCACCGCCTTACTGAGTGATTTTCATAAGACATTTAACTATATGTTTGTTAAAATATGTTCCCAAAGATTTTAGGAACAGAGGATTTTATATTTTAAAGCCTACTGAGCTCAGTAGAGATTTCACTTACACTAGTTCAAATATTTAGAAGTAAAAGAGAAACTCATTTGTCCAGCTGGTTCAAGAAAAGGAATACTGTTCCTTTAAGGGCATGAGAGTAGAGTAAGAATTGATAGAAAGGTCAGGAACTTTGGAAGCAGATATTTATCCTCTAGTAATTAAAATGCATATTGCATATAAGGGTGGTCTTTTGAAGAATTTATTTTAAAAGGTGTATGTCTGAAGATTTAAACATTTAAGTCTATAGCTAAATACTCAGATTGTGCATCTATATGTATATGTATGGAATTTTTAGAGATGTGATTTTATAATCCTCAGCCACAACCTAATCAAATATTTAAAGAAATTTTAAACTAAGATTCTGCATAAATAGTAATTCACACCTGTTTTTGTCAGTAATTAGAGTTGGCGCTTGTCTGTTAAATAGTTTCATTGCTTCAAAAATGGTTCTTCCACAGGTTCAACGTTATGGTAATAGGTCTGGTAAGCTGGAAGACTTTTCACTTTTAAGTTCACAGATATACTTTTGGGGAAAGACACACCAGTCTCCAAGCTGCGGGAGCCTTCAGAAAGGGTCAAAATAGGGCTAGAAAGAGGGGAAAAGGTTGAGCACTAAAACCGATGGGAGGCAGTGCCTCCATTTGTCTCTTATATCCACCACCCTACCAATAGCCAAATATCTCTTGGCAGCAGGGTCAAAAGACTAAATTTAATTTTGAATATAAAAGTTTAAAATAATAGATTATATTTTTCTCCTGGTTGGTGAGAGAGTGAAGCCAGTACCAGAAACCCAGTTATGCTCCTAACTCTTTAGCCACTAAATCAAGTTGCCACTAAAATAAATTAATTGGAGTACCTTTCCCTGAGGATGCTTTGACAAAGTGCTCCATGCTTTGGAATTACACAGCTGGGAAACAGAGGCAGAAACTGAAGTGTCACAGAGAAAGTATGTAACTTGCACCCTGAGTCTAGTTCCCAATCCACGAGAGTAGACGCCTTATTATAGCAGTCAATAACCCAAGGAATTCTCAGCTGACAGATGCAGCTAGATTCTACATACAGAAGAATCAACAGGACAGAAGATTTCTATCCCTCAATGAGGTATTTGTGCCATACCTGGCCCTATAACAAGGTTGACGAATGCCAGAGGAAAGCTATTGCCAGAGCTGCTTCAACACCTCCTTCTACAGAGTGACCATCGGTGAGACTGCTGGCTTCCATGAATGCTTCTTGAAAAGGACACTGGCACTTCACAGAATCATAGAACACTAGGACTAGAAGGGACCTCGAGAACCCATCGAGTACAGACCCCTGCCCCAATGGCAGGACCAAGTATTATCAAAACCATCCCTGATAGGCATCTATCTAACCTGTTCTTAAATATCTCCAGCGATGGAGATTCCACAACCTCCCTTGGCAATTTATTCCAGTGTTTGACCAACCTGACAGTTAGGAACTTTTTCCTAATGTCCAACCTAAACCTCCCTTGCTGCAGTTTAAGCCCATTGCCTCTTGTTCTATCCTCAGAGGCCAAGAAGAACAAGTTTTCTCCTTCCTCCTTATGACTCCCTTTTAGATACCTGAAAACCGCTGTAATGTCTCCCCTCAATCTCCTCTTTTCCAAACTAAACAAGTCCAATTCTTTCAACCTTTTTTCATAGGTCACATTCTCTAGACCTTTAATCATTCTTGTCGCTCTTTTCTGGACCCTCTCTAGTTTCTCCATATCTTTTTTGAACTGCGGTGCCCAAAACTGGACACGATACTCCAGCTGAGGCCTAACCAGCGCAGAGTAGAGTGGAAGAATGACTTCTCGTGTCTTGTTCACAACACACCTGTTAATGCATCCCAGGATCACATTTGCTTTTTTTGCAACAGCATCACGCTGTTGACTCATATTTAGCTTGTGGTCCACTATAATCCCTAGATCCCTGTCTGCTGTAGTCGTTCCTAGACAGTCTCTCCCCATTCTGTATGCGTGAAACTGATCGTTCCTTCCCAAGTGGAGCACTTTGCATTTGTCCTTATTAAACTTCATCCTGTTTACCTCAGACCATTTCTCCAATTTATCCAGATCATTTTGAATTATGACCCTATCCTCCAAAGCAGTTGCAACCCCTCCCAGTTTGGTATCATCTGCAAACTTAATAAGCGTATTTTCTATGCCAATATCTAAATCATTGATGAAGACATTGAACAGAACCAGTCCTAACACAGACCCCTGCGGAACCCTACTTGTTATACTTGAGAACCATTAAGACCTACTCTCTGGGTACGGTTATCCAGCCAGTTATGCACCCACCTTATAGTAGCCTCATCTAAATTGTATTTGCCTAGTTTTCTGATAAGAATATCATGACAGAACGTATCAAATGCTTTACTAAAGTCTAAGTAGACCACATCTACCACTTCTCCCCTATCCACAAGGCTCGTTATCCTATCAAAGAAAGCTATCAGATTAGTTTGACAAGATTTATTCTTTACAAACCCATGCTGGCTGTTTCCTATTACCTTACCACCTTCCAAGTGCTTGCAGATGATTTCTTTAATTACCTGCTCCATTATCATTCCTGGCACTGAAGTTAAGCTGACTGGCCTGTGGTTTCCTGGGTTATTCTTATTCCCCTTTTTATAGATGGGCACTATAGTTGCCCTTTTCCAGTCTTCTGGAATCTCTCCTGCCTCCCAGGATTTTCCAAAAATGATAGAGGAGGTATCTGAGCCTTTATCTATCAGCTCCTTGAGTATTCTAGGGTGTATTTCATCAGGCCCTGGTGACTTCTAATTTTCCTAAGTGATTTTTAACTTGTTCTTTTTTTATTTCAACTTCTAACCCTACCCCTTTCCCACTAGCATTCACTTTTTTGGGCATTCCTTCATCAGACTTCTCAGTGAAGACCGAAACAAAGAAGTCATTAAGCATCTCTGCCATTTCCAAGTTCCCTATTACTGTTTCTCCCTCCTCACTGAGCAATGGCCCTTCCCTGTCCCTGGTCTTCCTCTTGTTTCTAATATATTTATAAAAAGCCTTCTTGTTTCCCATTTATGCCTGTAGCTAGTTTGAGCTCATTTTGTGCCTTAGCCTTTCTAATCTTTCTCCTGCATTCTTGTGTTGTTTGCCGATATCCATCCTTTGTAATTTTTCCTTGTTTCCATTTTTTATACAATTCCTTTTTTATTTTGAGACCATGCAAGATCTCCTGGTTAAGCCAAGGTGGTCTTTTTCCATATTTTCTATCTTTCCTACACAGCGCGATAGCTTGCTTTTGGACCCTTAATAATGTCCCTTTGAAAAACTGCCAGCTCTCAGCTGTTTTTCCCTTCAGTTTTGCTTCCCATGGGACCTTACCTACCAGCTCTCTGAGTTTACCAAAATCTGCCCTTCCTGAAATCCATTATCTCTATTTTGCTGTTTCCCGTTCTACCCTTCCTCAGGATTGTGAACTCTATGATTTCATGATCACTTTCACCCAAGCTGCCTTCCACCTTCAAGTTCTCTACCAATTCCTCCCTATTTGTTAAAATCAAATCTAAAACAGCTTCCCCCCGGTAGCTTTTTCAACCTTTTGGAATAAAAAATTGCCTCCAATACAATCCAAGAACTTACTTAATAGTCTGTGCCCCGCTGTATTAGTTTCCCAGCATATATCTGGATAGTTGAAGTCCCCCATCAGCACCAAACCTGGGGCCCTGCCTGACTTTGTTAGTTGTTTAAAAAAAGCCTCATCCACCTCTTCCACCTGGCTAGGCGGCCTGTAGTAGATGCCTAGCAGGACATCACCCTTGTTTTTTACCCCTCTTAGTCTAACCCAGAGACTCTCAACACGTGCATCTCCTATGTCCATCTCCACCTCAGTCCAAGTGTGTACATTTTTAATATATAAGGCAACACCTCCCTGCTTTCTTCCCTGTCTATCCTTCCTAAGCATTCCTAGGCATTCTTTCAAGGGGAGACACTGAGAAGATCATGTCAACAGAGCCACTGCCTCAAGAATCTAGCGGATGGTAAGATGGACTCACGGCTAACTGGCGGTGCTGGAGGACTCCCCAACACGATGGGAGAAAACCCTGGCATTGACAGGGCTCAAGAGGGTAATATTGGCTGAAAACAACCGCACGTGTCTCCCCAGACATATTTTTGTGAACACCAAAAAGCAGGACTTTGTCAGAGTGATTTTGCATGTGAAATACAAAACTGCAGGAAATATCAGACAACAACTGGTAAAGGTAGGAAAGATTCTCCAAAAACTACCACGCAGAATAGTGCTTAGACTAAAACCTGATGTACTCCCTATCGGCCACTGGATTCTGCACTTATCCTTCACCTTCACCAATTTAGCTTAAAATCCTTGCTTCAGTCACAGTGAAGGAGTGCTCTCAGTCACCATAAAAGCACTTTGCCAGTGGCGCTCTCTCTTCAAAGCGGGCCAAGACCGGAACAGCTGTGGTACTGTAGATAAACACGTTGGAGTGCATTAGGAGAGATGTGTGCAGGAAGGCTGCAAAATTCCTGGCTTCAGCAAATGCTAAAAATGAAACCTCTGCAGTACAGTTACTAGTTACCAAACTACAAAGCACACTAATACAACAAGATTTAATTTTGTATTGGCTTTCTTTATTTTAGAGAGAACTGCCATTTGTGAAGACTGCTGTTTAGGGAGAGATTCAGCAGGAACAAGTTTATGCACAGTATTCTCACTTCAGCTAATATGCACCATTACACAATCTGAAGTGGGTCTCACCCATGACAGCTCATTACCTAAGAAATTTCTTATTCTTTAAGGTGCTACAGAACTGCTTATTACATTTAACTATGCACAGCTTAGAATATATGCAGGAAATGCTAATGAAATAGCAAGCTTATACACCAGTACATGCCATACGGAGAAAACAAGCCATACTGTGTTTGATCTCAGGAAACTTGGCTCTTGTGGAAACAATTCTTTGAGCTATGGGCAGGGATGTCCTGTTTAGGATTTTACCCCTGTACCATTTAACACTGATGGCATGAGTTCAGCTTTATCTGCTTCTCCCCACCCGCCAGAAACTTTTGAAGAATTTCTATTCTAAAGACTCTACAATAAAGTTCAAGTTACCTTAAGATTCTACTAGGAGAAAGTTCTCATTCTAAAGGGCCTGTAGAACCAGCTGCTATGTGTGCTTCTGAGACTTCAGATCTGTAACACTCAGCACTGCTATTGTAGGAGTTTAAGAGGCACCAGGAACACTGCCTCTAGTCATATATTCCTTCCACTCCTAAAAATGAGGTGCACCCACATCTATGCCCATGCCACATATGAAAAATGGACATCTTCAGTAATAGCAGGTGGTTTCCACTAACTTCCCTCATCTCCTAGACAGGAAGAGGCTCATGCGGGAGAGGAAGGCCTCAAAAGGATTTAAACAGTTCAGTAGCCCTTGATTAGCAGTACTGAATATTCCATGTAGAACCTTAGAGACGCTGAGCCATGCTCCTCACTTTAGCCTGGATTACAAGTACAACGAGCAGTACTGATGATCATTCTTAGCCTAGGCTGATAGGCTCAAGACAACAAGGGGAACCCAAGTCAATTCCATAGAAAACGCTGGGAACCAACCTTAATCTATCCACCCTCCCATTCCTCCCAGCAAGTATAAGAGGGACAGCTGTGGTCCCTGTAGTCTTTCATCCATTTGTGGATTTTTTTCCATTCATGTGTGGAATAAATTTGTGCACGGGGGCATGTGCAAGTGTGCACCACCACTGGAAACAGAAAACCTAGATGCGAGAGCTCTGTTAAATAGTTGTGTGGCATTTGAACTTCTCCCATGCAGCCACACAAGTGCGCAGCTTACAGGCAACACTGGTGTACTGTTGAATAGTATTCTTCCTCCTAAAACAGGAATTAGTCTTTGTAGCTAGAGAAAGAAAGGACATTGATTGATAATCACACATAGCGGTTGTATCAAAACATGATACAATGATTTGTGATACAGCACCCTTACACAAGCACCTCTATTTTTCTGAGAATCTCAGCACCTGTAACCATCACGTCTTATTTTGTAGCTGTTTCCCAACAAACCCAAATGGCAAAGTAGCTCTCCAGCTGTGAAAGTTGCGATGCCCCCACTTGCATAGCTAGCTAGCCCCTTAACTACTTTAAATTAATAGGGACTTTGATCAAAAGAGGGTTCCTATAATACATGGGGCAGGGAGTGAGTTTAAGATTTTTCAAGCAAAGACATGCACCTAGTTGAGGTGCTGCTACTTCAGTCAGCGATTCTTCTAGCTTTCAACTGTATGAGATACCACTTTTCCCCTGCTCCTCACCAAAAAAATCTGTTCCAAGGGCCAAACACATCTGACTCAGCACGGACAACATTCAGCACAACTGGGAATCTTATTCCCTCCATTTTTAACTCTTCCCTTCCCTGCCCATTTCTTCTTCAGCTCAGAAGTGATGTGTCTGTAAGTGAGCTGAGATTGCCGGAGGACAACAGCCAAAGCAACACCCCTCTAGGGCACTGCAGTGCACCACACAACTTGTCTACAGAATGGGGTGGGTTATTCAGTTCTTAATCTGTTACAGTAAAAATTCCCACTAGTCTCTGGGTGCCTACAACTAACATCTTCAGACTCTCTGATTATTCTTAAATCTCCCTTTGATGCTTATTTACTTATTTGATTAGCAAGATTCCCCAACTTGCTTTAAAACGTGAACTTAATGCAAGGAGATAAACAAATTGCATGGTGGAGGCATTTGCTCAGATACTGCACTTTTAATGACATCACTATTGAGAATTTTACTACCTACAAGGCCTATAAATGTTTTACATTATGGGGATGCGAGTGCCAGAAAACTGTAAAAGTAGGCAAACAAAACAGCTACATCAATATTTTTTCCAGGAATAACTGTAGTTGTGGCAGACTTGAAACTTAGAGAATTGTTGCCTGTGACAACTGGAGATCTATAATGGGTTTGCTTCTCTTTTCCCTCCTCCCACATCATAAATGCTCACAGAAAAGCTTGAAAGGGGGACTTTTTGTGCACGGGTTTGTAAAGATGCACGACCGTTTTACAAGGTTGCAGGAGTAGCTCTTTAAAGCCCCAGTACTACAATTTAAGGCTGAGTGGGTAGACCTCTTTGACCTCAGGAAATTTATTCACTTCAATGGCATTCTCTGCAGGAGTATGCCTGCAAGAGTAAGTCTATATATGACTTTGGTCATGCAAACAAATGATCAAATGTCATCAATATACAAACAACTGGAGGACAACAGAGCTGTAAGGAATAGCCAGCACAGATTTGTCAAGATCTAACTGCACCTCTCATAGAGCTGGAAGGGACCTTGAGAGGTCAGGGAGCCCAGTCCCCTGCCGCTCACAGCAGGACCTACCACCATCCCTCACAGATTTTTTTTTTAAATCTATTTGTCCTAGAACCCTAAATGGCCCCCTCAAGGATTGAACTCATAACCCTGGATTTAGCAGGCCAATGTGCAAATCACTGTAGCTATCCATTTCCTGCTCTGACAAGGTTAGTAGCCTAATGCAGGGAGGGGGACCTGTAGCTGTGATAAATCTTAATTTTAAAAAGGGCTTCTGGCGTAGCCCATTATGACATTCTCATAAGCAAACTAGGGAAATGAGGATTTTTAAGCCTATGCTCTGCTCCATTATCTAAATCATTACTAAAAAGATGCAGAACTATGCCTGTGGGACACCGATAGATACACCCTCCCACTCTGACAATGAATCAGTTAATGCATCTATCGGTGCCCCACACCCATAGTTCTGGGTCTTTTCAATAATGATTTAGATAATGGAGCAGAGCATGGCTTAAAAATCCATGGCAGACAGTGGGCTAGAAGAAGTTGCAAACAGTTTGGAGGTTAAGATTAAAATTAAAAACTGCCCTTGTTAAAATCAGAGAATTGGTCTGAAATCAACAAGATTAAAATCATTAAAAGGCAAGTGCAAAGTACTACAATTAGCAAGTCAAAAAATGTAATGTACAGGTACAAAACAGGGAATGACTGGCTATACGGAAGTGCTTTAGAAGAGGATCACAAATGGCATATGAGCCAGCAATGCAATGCAGTTACAAAATATCTGAGATCTACAAGCAGGAATATCTTATGTGAACCACAGGAGAAAAAGCGTTCTGTTGTAATTGGCACTGGTGCAGCATCAGATAGAGCGGTACATCCAGTTTTGCAGGCCAAATTGAAGGGATTCCAAAAGAGAATAAAAAAAAAATTATAAAAGATTTAGACAGCCTGACCTGTGAGGAAAGGTTAAAGAAACAAGGTGTGTTTAGTCTTGAAAAGAGACGGCTAATAGAGGGAGCTGAAAAAAGCCTTCAAATATTAGTGAGGTTGGTGATACATTGTTTTCCGTGTCTGTGGAAGAAAGGATAAGCAGCAATGGACTTGCTCTGCAGCATTGGAATTTAAGTTAAATAGTGGGGGTGGGGGAACTTTTAAAAGTATAAAAGGTAGTTAAGCCCTGGAACAGGGGTTCAAGGGAGGTCAGGGAATCACCATCATTGGAGATTTTTAAAAAACAGGTGCCTGTCCAAATGTTAGGGATCACCTAGGTTTACCTGGCCTTGCCAAGTGCAGGTCGATGGACTAGACAATGTCCAGACCTTCATTTTAATTAAAGTGGTATGCTTGTAGCAGAACAATATAGACAAGAACTCCTCAGGTAACCTTAAGAGTCTACTAGTTTTGGTCTCTAGACTGAAGATTTTTTAAAGCAATTTTTACCATGAATTTAAAACCTAAACGGTGCCTCCATGACATAATCAGTAATCTGTCGTTCATTCGATCATATAACATAACAATACATCTCCTAAGTACTATTATATCTCAATCACCATCAGCACCTCACAGTTTGTTTATGAAGATTTTTTTCAGCTCCAAGATGTCACCAAGAAGACTAGGAGCATTTTTGTAGAAGAGTCTGTAAGTAAGCGAGCTAGAATACGGGATGTTACAGAGTCTCTTCCAAAAAAATAATCAAACCTGCAGACTATTGCCCCTTCCTACTTTTCCATGTAGGAACTAATGATACAGCCAAGAGCAACCTTGACAAGATCACTGCAGATTATATAACGCAAGGAAGAAAGATCAAGGAATATGGAGCACAAGCGGTGTTCTCGTCCATCCTCCTTGTGAAAGGAAGAGGTCCAGGTAAGAATCGTCGAATTGCTGAGGTAAATGCATGGTTGCGTAGGTGGTGTTGCAGAGAAGGATTTGGTTTCTTCAACCATGGGATTCTGTTTTGTGAACAAGGATTGCTAGGAAGAGATGGGGTCCACCTAAAAAAGAGAGGAAAGAGCATCTTTGCATACAGGCTTGCTAACCTAGTGAGGAGGGATTTAAACTAGATTTGTCGGGGGACAGTGACACAAGCCCTGAGGTAACTGGGGAAGGAGTAGGATTCCTGGGTGAAGAGGAGAAAGTAGCCACTTCTCTCAGATGCTTATACACAAATGCAAGAAGCCTGGGAAACAAAAAGGAAGAATTAGAGGCCCTGGCACAGTCAAAGAAGTGTGAGGTGTTTGGAATAACAGAGACTTGGTGGGATGATTTGCATAACGGGAGCATGTTCATGGAAGGGTATAAACTGTTTAGGAAGGACAGGCAGGGGAGAAAAGGAGAAGGAGTTGGCACTCTGTGAGCGAGCAGTATGATTGCTCAGAGCTCCGGAATAAGGAGGGAAAAAAGCCAGTTTAGTGTCTTTGGGTTAACCTTAGAGGTGGAAACAACCGAGGCAATGCTTTAGTTAGTGTCTGCTATAGACAGCCAGTTCAAGGAGATGAGGATTTCTTCAGACGGCTGAGAGAAGCTTCCAAATCACAGGCCCTGGTTCTCATGGGAGACTAAATCATCCAGACATTTGTTGGGAGACCAATACAGCAGCAGCACAGACAATCCACGATGTTTTTGGAGAATGTTGGGAATAACTTTTTGATACAAGTGCTGATGGAACTGACCCGGGGCTGTGCACAACTTGACCTACTGCTCACAAAGAGGGAAGAACTGGTAGGAAAAATAGAAGTGGGTGGCAAACTGGGCTGCAGCAACCATGGCATACTCTTTTGGCTACGCCTACACCACAGATCTTTCAAAAGAAGTCCTTCTGGAAGATCTCTTTGGAAAGAGCTTCTTTTAAAAGAGTGAGTCCACACACAAAAAGGTGGATGAAAACAGTGATCTGCTCTTTCAAAAGAGAGCGTCCACACAGCCTCCACTTTCTTGAAAGAATGGGCCAGGGATCAAAAATACCCAGGTGCCATGAGGACTGCTCTTTTGAGGAAAAAAAAAAAAAGGGCCCATGGACCATCTACTTGTTTTCTTTCGAAAGAAGCTTTTGAGAGAAGGCGTTCTTCCTGAAACGAGAGTGGAAGTGTGCTTTTGAAAGGTGGGCTGCGTTCTTTTGATTTACTTTCGAAAGAGCACTGTGTGTAGACACTCAACAGGATCTTTTGAAATAGGCCCCGTCTTTCAAAAAAAAAATCTTTTGAAAGAACCAGCTAGTGTAGACACAGTTTTATTGAAAAGCAAGGGCACTGCAGCCGACTGACTTCACAGTCACCGTTCCAGAAGGCAGCTCCAGAAGACTAAGAGGGCATTCCTCCTGCACAGGGGCAGTATACAAAAGCCTAAATTGATTCCTCCTCCCCCCACCCCCTATCCACCAATAGTCCCTAGTACACAGATGAGAGCCCTTCGCAAACTGGAAATGTTTGCTTCCGGCTCAGCTAGGAGGGTTGTGGGAGAGTGAGGTATAGAATCTGGCCCAGGACTTTGAAGGACCTACAGATCACTACTGTGTAACAAAATAAACCCTGCAATTATTTTTGATGAGGAGATTTTGGGGGTGGGTGGGAATAATCTGAAGGGATGATTTTGTATTTCCAAACAGGTCTCTGATCTTTACAAAAGGAAAAACAGAAATTAAAAAAAAGTTAAGCTGTCACTATACCCTAATTTCTATAATCTGCATTAAAGTAGTTCTAATTAGTCTCCCAAGGGTTTCTTAAAAAGAGAGACTATCTCTATCCTCTGGAGGGAAGCAGAGACCAGGGGCACGCAAAGTTGTGCCAGCATATAGAACATTCTCTATCCCAAACTGTATAATTTCGGCCCCCCCCCCATTCTTGATGCTATTATTGTTTTCCCAAAGATTGGGTCGAAGGTCTTGGGCTGCGAGGGAGTGGAACTGCCCCTGTTATCCTGTAGCAAATGGTGTCCCGGGCAGAGTCAGGCGAAGGTTGAGGCATACATTCTGGAAAAGAGAATGTGAGAAGGCTACAATCTACCTTCTAGTGTGGAGCCACAAAAGGCACTACAGGGATAATTACAGGTAGTTTCACAGGCAGCCTTCTGAATCTTTAGGGAAGTAAGGCTGGTGGCACAAAGTAGACAACAACCTTTACACTCCTACACAATGGTAACAGGAGGTAGGGACAAAGCATACCCCACAGAATATTTTCAGAACACCATGGCAATTTTTGATGAAAAACCAAATGCCATATGATTTAATCCTGATGCTGAAAATCCAAGTGCCTCTTAGCCACTTTCTCAAGACTATGTAAACAGACATAAACATTGTGGTCCAAGGCTCATATCATAGCTGTGACATTCAAGCTGGTCAACTAGCACAGTTTGGTAAGGTGGTGGATAAGTAGGTACTCTGACACAGCAGTGCTGGCATTACCACTGTCGCAGCACTGCAGACAGTAAAGAGAGGGATAGAAAGAAGGGTGTAGGACATTTCAGTGAGCACTTCCCACCGTAGAGTCAGTGACAGTGTAGGTGACAGGTCATATGGGCTCCTAGGCTAGGTCTACACAGCAGCCCTATCTCAAAATAAGCTATTTTGGAACAGTTACTCTGAAATACATTTGTGTGAACAGTAGTACTTAAAATTAGCTATTTCAAAATAGCACTCAGGTGCTATTTTGAAATAGGTGCTGTGTGTGCAGCCTGTGCATTTCAAAATAGGTGTTAAGACCGGGAATAGCATTTATTTCAAAATTGATATTCTGAAATAAGCACTATCCCATGTCTTAACAGCACCTATTTTGAAAGTTATTACACAACTAGGTGCTATTTCTCCTGCAATGAGGTTTACCCATTTTGAAATAATGCACTTGCTGTTTCAAATTTACTTCAAAATAGCATGTGAATTGTGTAGATTACAGCAAAGTTATTTCAAAATAACAGCTGTTATCTTGAACTTACAGCCACACAGACAAGTTGCCTTCAAAGCCATATGTGACCATATAGCACCATGTAAGAACTGGACTCCAAGGTTGAAATCCTGGCTACACAAATGTCACTGGTAGGACTCCCGTCGTCTTCATCCTGAGTTTCCACAACTTCTGAAATGTTCCCCAGATTGGGGTAAATACCTCCCAACAAAATCATGCCTGCACTTACCACTTGGGGAGGTTTGCATATCAGAACAAAGGACAGGCTTGGGAGTCTGCAGGTTGAAAGGAAGAAAGGAACGCCAGTGGAGTTTCAGTGAAAAAGTAAACACCCCTGTGAGAAAAGCAGTTTTGCCCTGACCTTATTTCATGGAAGCATTTGCAGTAGAATTGCAGGTTTACATCTATAAGTGCAGCATTCCACAAGTTTGCCATAATTACAGCAGGGGTGGGCAATAATTTCTGAGGGGGGCCTACTTTGCAAATTGAGCTGCACTGCCCCTCACCCTCAGCCAACTCTCTCAGCTTCTATTGGGTAGAAACTGGCCAAAGGAAGCTGAGAAATTGTGCTGCGCTGCCTCAGCTCCAATTGGCCAGTTTTTCACAATGCCTCAGCCCGCAGGAAAATCTCTCAGTTCCTATTAGCAGGAAGCCATCCAATTGGAAGTGAGGGTGGGAGAAACATCCAACACTTTCTCCACAGTCTTAGGGGCGAGATCAAAGGCTTGATGGGCTGAATCTGCCCCTGCATTAGATAATTGCTCTGTACCCTCTTACGCTGAATACACTGAAGACATTATGGCTTCATCTACAGGGCCAACCCTTTGAACAGAGACAATCACTTGAAGATGGCTACCCTAGACCCTCCTCATTTCATAAATACACAGCCAGTAGTAGTAGGCGTCCTTCAGTCTGCATAGACTATGGATCACACCCTTTAAAGTTTCAATTGAGGACTTCATTTACAGCGTCTATTGGGACTATGAAGACCCACACGAGAGTGACAGTCCTTGCTGCATCTCTTGCAGATGTAGTGGGTGTCTGGCAAGTCCTTATTGTGCTTTCTGTGCACTCACTTCTCCTCTGCTAGCTGTCTGATCTTCATCTTGCCCTTCTGAAGGCCCTTGTGTAACCCCTGCCTCCATCTGCTGCGATCGTCTGCTAGTTCTTCCCAGTTGTCCAGCTCAATGTCTACCTCTCTGAGGTCTCTCTTGCAGACATCTTTGTAGCGCAACTGGGGGTGTCTGGGAGGTCTTTTGCCAGAGACTAGCTCACCATACAGGATGTCTTTTGGAATCCTTCCATCATTCATCCTGTGGACATGGCCAAGCCAGCGGAGTCGACGCTGCCTGAGGAGGATGTGCATGGTTGGGATTCCAGCTTGCTTGAGGACGGCGGTGTTGGTCACTCTGTCCTTCCATGATATTCCAAGGATGCGCCTGAGGCAGCGCAAGTGGAAGACGTTCAGCCTCTTTTCCTGGCGGGCATACAGGGTCCACGTCTCGCTGCCATAAAGGAGGGTGCTGAGGATACAAGCTCTGTAGACTTGCATTTTGGTGTGAGTGTACAGCTTCTTGTTATTCCACACTCTCTCACTGAGTCTGGACAGAGTTGTGGCTGCTTTTCCGATCCTCCTATTTAGCTCAGTATCCAATGACAGGGTGTCAGTGATGGTGGACCTGAGGTAAACGAACTCGTGGACGACCTCTAACGTATAGTTGTCAATGCTGATTGATGGGGATTCAGCAACATCCTGACCGAGTACATTTGTCTTCTTTAGGCTGATTGTAAGCCCAAAGTCCTTGAACGCTTTGGAGAACTGATCCAGCAGTTTTTGAAGCTGGTCTTCTGTGTGAGACACTACAGCAGCATCGTCTGCGAACAGCATGTCTCTGATGAGGACTTCTTGCACCTTAGACTTAGCTTTCAGCCTTGCAAGGTTAAACAGTTTCCCATCAGATCTTGCATGCAGTAAGATGCCCTCTGTTGAAGATCCAAAGGCATGCTTCAGGAGGAGTGCAAAGAAGATCCCGAACAATGTCGGAGCAAGCACGCATCCTTGTTTGACGCCGCTCCTGATTCTGAAAGCATCCGATAATGCGCCGTCATACTGGATAGTTCCTCTCATGTCTTTGTGGAGAACAAGTAAAACGGTATTCTTGTACAGCTGCCAATGCCAAGAATGCTCTTCCATATATAAAAAACCTGTCTCAGCCTTTCAAACTTTTGAAGAGATGGTGTAATTCTATTTATCCACTCCCTGAATCAGGGCAGAGTTTTCCGTATGCTCTTAATCAAAACAAAAGCCAAGGTGTACCAGCCAAAACAATAAGATATTTCAGTGTATGCTCCACCTCTGGAACGGTTTTGTTAACAACATGACAAAGTGTATTCCCAGGCCAGGAGGTGACCCAGTTCTCTGAAACACATCATTCTGGTCTGGTGATATTAGTCACACATACTTTTGCTAAATTTAACAGGTTCCTTAGATGATCCACAGCATTTCCAGCTCTGGGCCTCTCCTTGGGGTACACATTTATCAACATGAGGTATGCAACTCAAGCAACATAGAAGTTAAAGCTGAAGGCACAACTTGCATGGCATGCAGAACAATTTGCTTCCTTACTAGAGCCACAGAAATCAGAGTCTGTAAACGCAGCACAACGTCAGCCCACATTTCATCTAAGGGGATACACAAACTTCAGATGAAGATCCACATCCTCAGCTGGCGTACCTGAGTGTAGGATCCATCACATAGGTTCAAACAGATAAAACAGTAGAATAACCTGGTTTGAGTCTGCAATAGCAAGTCTTACCTTTTCTCTTTGAATCATTTTCATGGTCAGGATTTCAGCCTCTTCAGTCTCTTTCTTCATTCTTGCATATTCTTCTCTCTTCAGCTAGATGGCAATGGAGAACGAACACACACACACATAGAGTTTGAGTTTTGAGTTTTGTATTGCACCACTTCCATTCATAAATTTTGTTTCTGATGAAGTTACAAAGGAAAAGAGAATCAAGTCCTTATGCACCCTAACTTGAATTAGAAAGTAAAGATCCAGACTGTACAATAGCTTGTTCATAACTAACATCATGGATAACCTGTTAACAAGAGGTGGCTATGTCAGGAGTCATACTCCCCATTACAAAGAACTTACATACTTTGAAGGTAACAAATACTTAAAGCCCTTAGAGGTGGGTTGGTGTGTTGACTAATATTTATGTAGCACATTGAAAATATGAAGGGCAACTTCAGCGGCATTATTAGTATCTTCATTATTCTAAAGGCAATCAGCAAAATTGTTTATGCATTTGTGTAGTGGTCATCTTCCTCATTGCAGAGAAGTGTCTCGACTCCACCTTTTCTTTGTCTCTCTTGAGATCTCATGATTTCTATTTCTTTTGTCAAACCATTGGGAGTTAATTTACAGCCACATAGAGCAGTGGTCTTCTGAGAAAAATAAGTATTTCCTAAATTAAATAAATAAAACAAAACAACAACAACAACAACAACCCATATGTATTCCTCCTGACCTTTTGCTGGTATTTAGATTGCATGATTCTCATTTGTTGTTTTTGCCTAGCTTCAGCCTCGGATTCCATTCCGCCTAAAAAACACAGAATTGCGTTCTGCATGTTAGAAAATTTTAAGCTCGAGTATCAGCTACAAGAGACATTATGACAGAATATTTTCATGGTCATGTAGGTAGAAATGAAAGTGAAAAAGCCTATTTTATCTTTGGCCATCTTTTTCTAATGGAAATCTTTCATCAGCATAGGATTGTTATTTTCAGAATGTTCTTCACTGTGTTGTCCTTTTTAACTGGACAATGATGCAGATTATGAGGGTTCCTCATTTTACTTGAGAAACTATTTCAAAAGTTTAAGAGTGGTGTGCCACCATACTAAATTTCCTGATGGTCAGCCTGAATTTTCATTTGATGAGCTTATTCAAACTGTATGTTGGTGCTAGACGGGGGATGGATTGACGGACGGACAACACAGCAGGAAATTGTTTCACAAAAGAATTTTCAAAATTGATAGAATGTTTTGAGGTTTCTAAAGCTAGAAAATTCCCACCAGCTCTAACTGGATAGCACGCAACCATCACCAAAGCACCCAACATCAGTGAGAATGCAGAAACTACTCTTTGTTAGCAAGGTGGGGACGGAACAAAAAATACTTTGCATTTTGAAAACCAATAAAAAGCTTGTTCGACAGAAGCCTTGCCTGTATTTTAGCCTTACCAAACACTCAAAATAGTAGGTGGGACAGTTTCTGGAGGCATGTGTCCTGTACCAAGAGCAGCCAGCCTCCAGCCATGAAACTTTAAACTGAAGAGCAATAGCAAGAAGGCCCCAATAGATTTTTACTCCCATGGCAAGACATCAAAAGATATGAATTGATTTAATCCCATTATTCTCAGTTCTTCTGTTAGGCCACTCTGAATAATTCTTTTCCCCATAAAGTTCCCTCCATTAATGGACGACAACTGGGTTTTCCTTTGTTGCTTGAGCAATCTATTTCCTTCAGCTGCCACTCCATAATTACTTGACTTTCTTCCTAATTGCCAACATCTTTGTAATTAGAGATACTCAGGACTTCAAAAAGTGCTTGCATTAGTGCTACATAGAGAACTAGTGCAGACACCTGAGTAGGCCTCACAGGAGACAGTGGGACTATGTAGCTTACAAGACAAAATACATACTGTTGGAACTACAATTACCTCACATTTGATATTCTAAGTTTTCCAGGATGAGTATTTTTAGCGCTGTGTATTATTTTTTCCCTCCCCTACCAGGTATTGCTAACATCTTGCCTTTCAGAGTCATCTGACAATTTACCTTCCCCTCCAGCTACTTACGTTAATTAAAATCATGTGCATCAATCTCTGAGGCAGACATGCCAATGGACACCAGCCTCTACTCAATATATTGCTGTTTATCATCACCCTTTGCTTGCTTCCTGCCAGCCAATTTTTAAGCCCTTTTAAACAGGGCTCATATCTAAGGCAGCTTGAATTAATTTTTCAAATAAGATTTTATGAAGCAGTATGTCAAATGTTTTAGTCAAATCAAATTGTATCGTAACTCCTGCATTTGCTTTATATATAAAAAGAAACCAACATAGATTGTCAGGTATGATTGGTTCTTTATAAACTTAAGCTGAATTATTGCTTAGAGTTCTGCTCACTAAGGGAAAGCGTGTATGGAATTCACATTTGTTTGTTCTCTCTGGTACCTCAAATTAGCCAGTCCCAGAAAGGTTAGTTATCTACTGGTCATAGAAATAGTTCAGATTTGGAATTCTTACAATATTTAAATCAAGGTAGCCAAGCAATTATATAACTCCAATTTGAGGAAATGTAATGATGTGGACATTAAAAACAGCCTCTCTAAAAAGAGACTGTCTCAGAGAAGAGGCATTAAAAGAATTTGTCATCTAAAGGAGCCCCTTCACTTACGTCTTTAAAAATGCCATTGGAAATCTCTCTTTTTTCCACCCCCCCCCAAGTCTCTGCAGGCTCCTGTAAGTCCACACTACCACAGAGCTAAAGTTCTTTACACCGGATGTTGAATAGAATGGACATTTGTCACCAATCAATATGTATTTGCTTCAGTCTGGAAAGCACCAGCACACTAAGGGCCAACGTAGCCTCCTCAAATGCTGAAGTTTCTACTACCCATGCCAGAAGCCCCTTACTTCTTCCTGTATCTGATCTGTCTTTGCAGTGAAGTCAATCTGCCTTTTAGTTTGTGTTAACGACTGTGCATTTCCCACAATTCTGATTCCCCTGCGGGAATGCCCCAGCCTCCCTTTTAGTCTTTCCACTTGTTTTCTGGACCTGAGAACACAAACCAATTTTAGTTTCCTTCAAATTTCTCTTTCCCAAAGATACATCTTGAGACATTTCACGAAAACGCACATGAAAGCACATTGACCAGGATATGTGAGCTAATAACGGGACAGAATGTGCCTGGTCCTGCAAATGGCATAGGTAGAGTATTACATGGACACAAATATTTGTATCCACAGCTGATCTGCACAAATGGTCCATGGATATAAAGTGGCTATCTGTGAGTTTGTAGCGCTCCACATATGGGGCTGCAAAGCACAGGACTGCACTAAGCTCAAGACAGGAGTGATAACCTCCTATCCCACTCCTTCACTTGTTGTGGTGGGAGTGGGGAGGAAGATTCTCCAGCACAGATGTTTGGAGAGAGGCAGAGGAGAACTCTCTGCTCAGTAACTAAGATAAAATTGACATTTACTAAATTTGAATTTTTAACCTTGTTCTCGTGAATTCAAGTTTGTGTCTACAAACCTTCTAGAAATTTGATCCACCATTTCTCCACGTCGAGTTTCCACATCCCCATTGCCTTATCCAAGGTCGACTGCGCGAGCAATGCACTGTGGGTACCCATCCCACAGTGCCTTACCCACAGTTGCTTGTGGGTGTTTCATGTCAGAATCCCAGAATGCAAAGCACTGTCCCAGAATTCAGAGTAAGCGTGCAAAAACAAACAGGAGACCGTGCCATTTTCTCTGGCACAGTGCTAGCATAAGCATGGTCCCATTGTGTCAAGTCATTGAATGCATCCTTGAGGCAACGTCCTGGACTGTTGCACAATTTTGCTTTCTATTGCAAAGCACAGGAACGGTTCAGTATAATGATAATAATGGGTGCCCTTTATATTTGCATGCCTGGGTACTGATGAATTCAAATTCAAATTTAAACAAAAGGTCATGGACTTCCTGCACACCTGGATGGAGAGCAGCAGAGAAACAAGCAGCCATACTTGGTGGGTAACTGTCTAGCTGTGTGGGATACATACAGGACACTTCTGGAAGCCAATAAATTCAAATTAAAGACTTGGTTCTTCCACACCGGCCTTCATTCGAAATTTTAATTCCAACTTGATGCTACACCCACCCAGTTCTGACGATATTATATCAATATTAGTGCTCCCTAAATCGAGCTAATGGCATTTACAGTGAAGACAGTCACATGGTAGTATCGCGCTAACTGCCTTAAATTCGAATTTATCTTGTATTGTTGACACAGCCTCAGATGCAGAACGGTGAACCAGGCCTGACAAAAGGCAGGGTGGAGGGGAGCAAAGAGGTAGTTGCCCCCACACCTGGTGCTTCAAAGAGGCCCAGATCTCTGGCCACCTGCCACTTCAGCTTTTTCAGTGCAGCACTGGGTACATATGGCTGTGAGGAAGCTGGGAGAGGGGGCAGTGCAGTAGTCCTAGAGGCCCTGAGGGCTGACTGTTGTAGGCCTCACCCCTTCTATCTTTGGTCCCGCCCCTACCAGGGCATGAAGCCAGGCCACTACCTCCCATCTTATCCCAGGGCCCACAGCTGTTGTTGGCTCTATTGCAGTGAATCACTCCCACAACCAGGGCTAGAGTGTAACAGTTTATTTTCCTTTCCAGAGGCTGGGAGATGCACTTTAAAAGTTAGATAAATACCCACTAGTAAGTGTTTGATAGGAAAGAAAAACTCCTCAGGCAGAACAAAAACAAAGCAGTCATGTAGCACTTTAAAAACGAACAAAATAATTTATTTAGGTGATGAGCTTCCATGGGGCAGACCCACTTCTTCAGATCTGGAGATAAAGCTACATAAATTATTCTGCTAGTCTTTAAAAAGTGCTACATGACTGCTGGTTTGTTCTGTTAAGATGCAGACTAACATGACTACCTCTTACTATTCCTCAGGCAGATGTTGTCTTATGAAAGGAATACCAGCACCTTCTTCCTCAGAAGATGAAGTAGGAGCCAGGCTTTTCACTTCTACCACACTCCACCACCATTGTTCCAACTAACATTCATTCAGCCTTGGGCCACTAAGTTTAGACATTAAGTTCCTAGGTAGCTCGTACATTTTTCCAAACCCTACAGTTCACTTTCACCTCCCATGAACCTCTTTAGTCTTGTATTCTACTCTTTCCAGGATTTCTCAAAAGAAAGATTTCACTCTGGTTGTATATACTGTTTTTCAGTTTTATGGTTGTTGCTATAAAAAAGCCCACAATTGCACAGGTTGACTTGTAAGTGAGGTTTCAACAACATCCGTAAAACAAACTGTGCATGAAGTAAGCAAAAAAAGGTAACTTTTGAACTATTCTGCTCCCTTCATACATAAATTGCAGCAACTTGAATCCCAAATTTCACAGAACTAAGGTTCCTATGAGAAATGGTCAAGTCCAGCTCCCTTTGTTGAAGCAGGATTACGTAAACCTAGACCATCTGAAAAGGTTTTTATCCAACTAGTTCTTAAAAAGAAAAAAACAAATTCCAACAGTGTGGATTCCCTTGGAAGCCTGCTCTAGAGCTTAACTACCCTTATTGTTAGAATGTTTCTCCTAATATCTAACTTAAGTCTCCCTTGCTGCAGATTAAGCTTATTATTGCTTGTCCAGCTTTCAGAGGACAAGATCATTTGATCATTATTCTCTTTAAAAAAAACAACCATGGACAGATTTCAGATATGTTATGAGCATCTCAACATCCCCTCTCCCCAGTCTTCTCAGGGTCAAATACATCCAGTGTCTTCAAACAGTTCCCTATAGATCAGGTATCATGAATTTTTCAATTATCTTTCAAAGACATGGTTGCTCCAAATGTTTGAGTGGACAAAATGAGTTATTTAGAACATTTTTTTTTTTTTCTGATCCTTCCTTGAGCATAAGCGGATATGATTTATAATTTAAAGAATTTCAAGCCACACACTTAAGCTGTGGCCACACTTGGCCAAAACTTCGAAATGGCCACGCTAATGGCCAAATCAAAGAACACTAATGAGGCGCTGAAATGAATATTCAACACCTCATTATCATGCTGCCTGCCACAGCACTTTGAAAGTGCCTCATTCTAATGTGAGCAGCTCAGTTTCATGGGGGTCCTTTTTTAAAGGACCCCGCCCATTTTTAAATCCCCTCATTCCTCTCAACTTATTCCTCCTTTCTAAAAGGACCCCTGTGTAGCCGAGTGCGTCCAAAAGCGGCACTTGCAAAAGCGGCACTTTCGAAGCGCTGTGGCCAGCAGCATGCAAAGGAGGCACTGAATATTAACTGCAGCACCTCATTAGTATTCTTTGATTTGGCCATTAGCATAGCCATTTCAAAGTTTTGGCCAAGTGTGGCCACAGCTTTACAATTTGATTCATTGACCACACTGAAAATCTGAAAGGGTTCTCTCATGTAAGTTTCATTGTGAACACCACGGATTAGGACACCTCATAATGTACTCCTGGAAGAGAACAAGCAGCTTCATGCCCTCCTCTGAAAGTCCAACCCAGGATGCAACCAGATGAGTGGAGACAGGAGGCTGGACGTGCCAGTTGGCCATCTCACTCACCTTCAAATTGTTTAAGTTGACTTTAAAAAAACAAAACAAAACAAAACACTAATTTAAAAATTCCAGCCTAATACTGCATTTACTATCATATGTGACTATAAATTAACTAGTTTTCAGTGCTCAGACAAATCACTTATTTCCTTCTAGTGGTTCTTCCATCCCTTAAATAATTATACCAAATATGTAAAGTAATACATGAATTTCTGTGCCAGTCAGAAGAGATTTCATGAATGAAAAAGCTACGTGAGAGAGAGATGTCCTCATTCAAACCCCAGCACTAGCTGGTATCTCTAACATTTTAACCTACAGTAAATCTCCAAAAGCCAGAGCAAAAAGGAAAGAAGTCATATATTTGGGATGTTTATAATCCATCAGATCACCTCATTTCTATTTCCATACCCAGTTTCTGTGGTTTTAGATTAATTGGGCCTGGCCGGTGCTGTTCCTTCCATCTCTCCAAATTCTCCAGTTCTTCCTTGGCAACTAAGTCAAAGAGAAGACAATTAGCATACAGCAATAAGAGCCAACAAGGAAAGTTATGCCTGTTCTCCAAGAACATACCTCACCGCACACTAATGGCTGGTCCACATGAAAAATTAGACTAGTAGCTCCCCCCATCATCATACCAGCAAGTTACTTATTTAAAATTATATTATTTATATAAATACACAGAACTCCAAAGAGATGTGCCATCCTTGCTGCTTTTTGTGCCTCTTCTCTGCTTTTATCTGCTCTCTCTCAATATTACAACTAGGGCTGTCCAGTTATTAAAAAAATTGTGCTGTTAAATAACAAAAAAACAATTTATTTGAAAAACATAGAAAATATCCAAAATATATTGATCTCAATAAGGGCACAGTCCTCACTTAATATTTAGTTGGATTACAAATATTTGTACTGTATGAAACAAACACTATTTTTCAATTCACCTAATACAAGTACTAGAGTGTAATCTCTAATCATGAAAGTTGAACTCACAAATGTGGAGTTATGTACAAGAACTTCATTCAGAAATAAAAAAAGTGTAGAACTTTTGCACTTACAAGTCCACTCAGTGGATGGGAGGGTGGATATGAGTCAGTATGCCCTTGTAGCCAAAAAAGGCTGATGGCGTATTGGGGTGCATTAGGAGAAGCATTTCCAGCAGATCTAGGGAAGTTATTGTTCCCCTCTACTTGGCACAACTGAGGCCACACCTGGAGTACTGCATCTAGTTCCAAGCCTCCCGGTGTAGAAAGGATGTGGATGCTTTGGAGCAGGTTCAGCAGACAGCAATGAAAATGACTAAGGGGCTGGAGCATATGACCTATGAGAGGCTGAGAGTTATGGGCTTATTTATTTTACAGAAGAGAAGACTGAGGGGCGATATGACAGCAGCCTTCAACTTCCTCAAGGGGGCCTCTAAAGAGGATGGAGAGGAACTGTTCTCAGTGGTGATAGATGGCAGAAAAAAGAAGCAACAGTCTGATGTTACAGAGGGAGAGGTCTAGGTTGGATGTTGGGAAAACTATTTCACTAGGAGAGTGGTGAAGCACAGGAATGCATTACTGAGAAAGGTGGTGGAATCTCCATCCCTAGAAGTTTTTAAGTCCTGGCTTGCCATAGTCATTGCTGGGATGATTTAATTGGGGCTGATCCTGCTTTAGGCAGGGGGCTGAACTAGATGACCTCCTGAGGTCCCTTCTAGCGCTAGGATTCTATGATTCTACTTCTTGTTCAGCCAAACAAATTTTGTTACAATTGGCAGAAGATTGAGCTGCTGCTCTCCCATTTGATATCCAGATACCAGGGCTCCGAAGTGAGCGCACAGAAAGCACACTAAGGACTTGCCAGACACCCACCACATCTGCAAGAGATGCAGCAAGGACTGTCACTCTCGTGTGGGTCTTCATAGTCACAGTAGATGCTGTAAATGAAGTCCTCAATTGAAACTGTAAAGGGTGCGATCCATAGTCTATGCAGGCTGAAGGATGCCTACTACTATTGGAGAGAATAAGTTTTGTTATGGGTGCCAACACATATGGGGATCTGCACCACCAGTAGAAACACATGCTTCTGGCTGCGGGCTCTCTGCTAATCATCTGGAAGGCACCAGAATATTTCCTGGACAACCACCCAAGCACTCAACTTTCAGGGAGTACACTGTTCCAACCCCTTTCTAGAGGAGGATACCCGACACCCCCCGCCTACCCACCACCACCCAGGAGAGAGAGTAAGTGAGCCCTGGATCGCCCTCTGAATCTTATAAAGTTTAATTAAAATTAAAACATACTGAAAAGGATTTCAAAACCACATAATGTTGGTCCACTGCTCCTATGTGGTGATGGTAGTTCTCTGACACTATGAAAGATATTGGTGCATAATTACTCCTGAAATAACAAAAACTAAGAAAAAAAATCTTCCTATTCCTGCCAAATAAATCTTCTTAATTTACTCCTAATCTTTTCTATCCAGAATTCCAGAATTTGCACAAGTTGCTACAAAGATTTTGTTCAGTCTTTGTTGAGCCAAACAGAATCTACTTTTCCAGTGAAAGAATACTTTACATGGCAGTCTAAAAAAAAACACTTAGTACACATGCATGGCTGGAGTGTGGACAGAGTAGCAGTGCTCCCAAGTTGTGAGAGTGGCAGCTAGGTCAGCAAGGTGTTTTTTATCTTGGGGGGAGGGGGGGAAGGCTTGTCTTTGTTTATTGCACTTCTCACTTGTGTGGTCCCCAACTGAGTTTTTCGTTGGGCAGTGGACCCTGACCAAAAAAATGTTCCCCACCCTTGCTATAACACCACTGGTATGGGAACTTAGGGTACCTTTTTGCTACCAGAAAGATTGACCCTGCTGCGGTTGATCTTCCAGAGTTTGATTTAAAGCGCCTGGAAGGGATGCTCTAAATTGAACTAACAGGGTGCCCACATTGGCACCAGGACTCCTGCCCCTCATTAGGAGTAAGGAAAGTCAACAGGAGCGAATGTGCCCATCGACATCCCCTAGTGGAGACAGTGTGGAAGTCCGAATTAATGTATGTTGACTTCTGTAACATAATTAACATAGCTGGAACTGCATACCCAGTGTAGCTGGGAAACAAGAACTGCGCTTCCTTAGAGATACAGTGAAGGAGAGTCACAGAGCCAGCTTTGGTCTGACAACACAGCATCTCTCTTTTCTGTAAGCTGCACAGTGCTGTACTAAGCGCTATTTAAACAAATTCCAGTTGAGAGTGTTAGTCAGTCTCGAGCCAAAACTCTGATATGCAACAATGGGAAATGTGGATATTCTTTGCCGCTCAAAAAAGAAATCAAGAGACTGGAAGTAACCTTCTTACATTGTGCATAGTAACAGAGAAGAACCCGTGTTAGTCTGTATTCTAACAAAACAAACCAGGAGTCATGCAGCACTTTAAAAGACTAACGAAATAATTTATTAGGTGATGAGCTTTTGTGCAGCAGATCCACTTCCTCCAACCTGGAGATATAACATTTCCACTACAGCACTGATGGTTTTATAATACAGAGAGCCCCCAAAAATAATTAGAACTGAAGGGGGCGAGAGAGTGAGGAGTACAAAATATTAAGTGTCCTGCCTGAGATCATTACAAACATCAAAAGTAAGGAAACTGTCTTTGTAATGTGTGAGGTAATTGTTCTCTCTATTAAGGCCAAGATTCAGTATATTGAATTTAAGCACGAACTCCAGTTCACACGTACATTGTGCATATTGACTTAGGGCTTGTCTTCACTTCTGCGAAGAACGACCCATGCAAGATTGCTCTCTCTGGGGTCAGCAATCAACCCCTGTACTCATCATCATCGTGAGGAGTAAGGGAGGCTGAGGGGAGAAAGGCTCCCATTGACCTTCCTTAGTGAAGTTGATTTCCGATACTTCAATCCTAGCTATGCAATTGCCATTGCTAGAACTGCACATCTGAAAATTGACTTCTTTTCCTAGTATAGAGCAAGTCTTAGAGAGAATGCTTAACAATTCTCTAAGTGGACATTTTCTCTGAAAATAGTACACCCATGAGCAGTTTAACCATATAAACGTGGCATGCTGAACCTATTACAACATTGGTATTAAAGAAAAAGAGTTCACTTGATCATGCGTAGCTAAACAAGACTCCAAATTTGATCTTCAAAACAAACTCAAGACGCCCAGATGGGAGGAAGGGTTATCAGCTGGGGGACAGGGGGGTTGTCAAGTTAATTTCTACAAGAAAGAGTCAGTGTTAATGTGAAGAGCTATAGTAACCAACGTTTCTAATGGGAACATTTTTACAAATAGTTCAACCTCAGAAAATGCAGTATTTTTTAAAATATGGAGATATACCTATTGTGTAGAACTGGAAAGGACCTTTAGTCATTGAGTCCAGTCCCCTGCCCTCTCAGCAGGACCTATCACTACCCCTGCTGGATTTTTTTCTGTTTGTTTTTTAAAATCTGTTTGCCCTAGATGGCCCCCTCAAGAATTGAACTCACAACCCCGGTTTTAGCTGGCCAGTGCTCAAACCACTCAGCTCTCCCTCCCCATGTCTACAAAGTATTTTATTCAGATGAGAACAGATACAAATAAAAGTTTGAACAGTGATCGAATTTACCTTTACCAAGTACAATCAGTTCTTAATTTGTGCCAAAGCTTGCCAGGCCTGAGCCTTGGCATTTCTAGGCTTGCCATGTCAGTTACAATAGTAAAAAAAGCCCTCAGAGGCCTGTGGAGGGCGCAGCATTCCAGCAGTAGTTTAAAGGAGGCTGAGGCTACCACTGCTACTGTAGCAGTAGCAGTGCCCAGGAGCCCTGGATCTCTTACAATTGCTGGGCTCAGGAGCAACTTGCATGCCCACCATATCGACAGGCCTGCTTGAGTCCCACCACTTCTTTCATTACAAGTTACACATGGCTCACAAGGATTGCTTCTGTCTGCAGATTCTACATTGTAGTAGCTTTAATATGATCACAGCTGCACATAGAACAGTGTAAAGGCAGAGATAAAACAGCAAGGCCCATAAAGCACAGATAAAAGGTACATTATAGATTAAAGAAAAAAAAAGACCTCATCTTGAGCATGTTGGATAATACACGTACTTTTCTGTATCTGGTTCCTTCTGGTTTCATTTGGGGGTATCAAGATGTATGCACCTGTACTAGAATGGAAAGAAAGTTGTTAATTACTGTCACATGAGCCTATGGATTTATTGCTCTCCTCTATTTCAATAGGGATCTTTACATTTTTCTATCGTAATAGAAAGAAGGTTTTGAACAATCAGGATGTATGAAATCTGCAGTAGGGCTTTACACAGGGATTTTTTCTTCACCAGCTATGCTGCATGTCATATGTGTAAAGGAAGTTTTCAGAAACACTCACCATGGGCCTAACTCTGCTTATGAAATCCCATTCTCACTTCTGACACCGTGGCCCCTTAATTTCAAGCCGCAGGAGATACTTCCATAGATTTGATACAAAATGTTATAGGGTACATCCTGTCCATGAACACCAGACAACTGTTATCTAACAGCCAAGCAAGGGAATTAATAGTTCCAGGTTCTAGTCATCTTTTCAAGATGCACCTGTTGAGGTAATGAATGCTCTTAAGAATCTACTGATGTCCACCTTTGGACTAGTACCACCATTTCTTCATTTGTAAAATTGAGAGAATATATCACAGTGGTGTCATGCAATTTAATGCTTATCTGAAGGACATTGACTATTTTGAGGCTATTTATTATTTTGCAGTAATTCCTGAAAGCTTCCACGCCAAATCCTGCAATCAGGATCCCAGTTGTACTAGGAGACTAAAGAGAGATTAAAGTGAAGAGGCACACTGAAGGTAAAAACAAGGCTGGCAGTGTGAGAATATGAAGGAGAGAGACAGGAGGCCATTAGGAAAAGCAGCTACACAGAGAAGAGGAGAAAAAAAAAACAAAAACCACACACTGGCCATTTCTACACATGCTACCTGTTCCGGAAGATATCTTCCGGAGGAACATCATTAGGACAAGCGCATCTACATGCTAAAAGGGCCCCTGAAAGAGTTGCCCCTTCTTCCGGAAGGGCACGTCTACACTTGCACTCTTCTGGAAGAACAAAGCAGGAAATGGTGCAGACAGGGTCTCAAGGCCACAGAGCCCTTCCAGGGCTGCTGGCCATGTGGCCCTTTAAAGGGCCCCACCCAAACAGCCCCTCCCTTCACAAGCTGCCAAGGCCTGCTGAGCTCATTGCAGCAAGGCAGACCTAGGTCCCGGTCCTGCATGTCCCAACTGGCAGGCATGAACCCCCAGCAGCTACAGGCCAGCAGGCATGCCCTGAGCCCCAGGCTGGCCATCCTCCTGGCCACCCTCCTTGGCCTCCTGTGGTGATGGAGACCCCAGCCCACGGGTCCTGACCCCACACCACCGCTTCTGGGCTTCCCCTGGCCTGTCCAGCCCCACGCCACCAGCACGGAGTGGTGGGACAGGGTCATCATGGGAAGAGAGTGAGACAATGACTGCACAATCTCCGAACGAAGAAGGACACTTTCCTGGAGATCTGCAGGTGGCTCGCCCCCATGCTCTGATGCCAGGACACCTGGATGAGGCCAGCCCTCTCCGTGGAGAGGCACATGGCCATTGCCATATGGAAATTGTCCACCCCGGACAGCCACTGATCCATCGAACAGCAGTTCAGGGTGGGCGCATCCACTGTTGGGGCCATGCTACTAGGAGGTAAGCCTTGCCTCAGGCCCCACCCTGGGGGGAAGGAAGGGGCCGGCAAGCTTAGCCCAGGGGGGATACCACATGCCTGCTTCCAGAGTGGTTCTCCAGGGGAAGGGGGCTCGGTAGGGAAGGAGGGGGGAGGGGGCAGAGACACCCCTGTGCATGCCCATGACTGTGCCTGCTCCTGTTCCCCTGCAGGTTGTGAGGGCCATCAAACACATGCTCGTATGGTGGCGGCTGGGGAGCTGTGCAGCAGAGAAGATGGCGGCCAGTGAAGGAGCAGGAGCATGCAGAGCTCCTGGGTAAGGTAGATGAGTCCTGGGTTTAGGGGGCAGGGAAGAGGGAAGAAGAGGCAGTTTGGGGCTGCATGGAGATTAAAGGCTGGGGCAGTTTGGGGCTTGAGTTCCGGCACTATTTTCTTCCCCTCAGTTGGTGGGGGGACTATCATTAAATTACTGATTTCTCTTTGCTAGCCTACTCAAGGAGGAGGTGAATTAATTGATAAGATGAAGCTGCTAGTGTTAATGGTACCAACTACTACGATCCTTTCCTATCTTATTATTGTGATCTTCACTGAACATTTTCCACCCAGCCAAGTGTCCTTAATATCTAAAGGTGCTGCAGTTCCTGTAACAGCATATGTACTGCACCATCACAAAATGTGGCTAGAACATGCTAGTTATAAGATTATGCAGATGAAAATCCTCTCCACCAGGATGGGCAGGGGTGGCATCCCTAGCCTGTTTGCCAGAAGCTGGCAAGAGGTACAGGAGATGGATTACTTAGAAGATTACCTGTTCTATTCATTCTCTCTGGAGCACGTGCCATCAGCCACGATTGGGAGATTGGCTATATTGGGCCAGAGCAAAGGTTCATTTAGCCTCTCTTATGTTCAAGTATTGCAAATAAATGAATGACCCATTTAAAACAAATTAGCAAAAACTTACCTTTGTTTATCTAGCACAACTTATTATTCTTGTTCATATTACTGTATGCTTTTCCAAGCACTCCCTTATTTGGCCGTATGTAAGAATGTTTAGAACCATGGTGTCCAACACACTAGCCACGTGTGGCTACTTGGCCAATTGAGTGTGGCTAGTTGGATTACACAGAAAGTGGATTTTTGGAATAATGTGGCTAGTTCAGAACTGGTTGGACACCGCAGGCTTAGATTCTTCCGCCACCCTCCCAAACTGATCCTGAAGATCACCTGCTCTACTCTATAAAGATTGTATCAGGTTTTCACAGTGTTTTATGACAGGGGTGCGCAAGTGGAGGGTCTGCCCCCAGAGGGGGTGTGACATTTTGTCAGGGGGGCGTAGTGTGACTGGTTCCCCTCCAACCCCAACAGGTTCCACTGTGTCTGCTTTCTCCTATGTGGCCTCTGGGTTGCCACAGGAACGCCCCCCACCTCTGGGCAAGAGTGCACAGAGGCCCTGAGACAAGTGGTAGGGGCAGCTGGTGACTTTCCAGCTTGATAATGTACCTTCCTGGGGTCCTCCACCTGCTGAGCACTTCTCCCCCTTTGGGGCACCCCCCCCCGAGCCTCCCAGCACCCATTTCCTGAGCCCCACCCGAGCATCTCTTCCTGTAGTCCTCCCACAGGTTGCGGGGGCAGCTAACTGCAGGGCCAAAAAGCGGGGGCGTGATCTAAAAAGTTTGCATCCCCCTCTTTTAGGAGGCAGATCTCAGACTGCAGGTACTGTGTATCTCTGGAGAGGTTAGACACAAATTTGTCACGTGCTCCAATCCTAGTCTTGTTTTCTGCATTTTGTCTCCAATCTTTTCTTTCATAAACTATGGGTAGTTTCATTTTTCAGAATGACTTGAGGGATTATGGTGATGAGTCTGATAAAGATTGTGGATACAGACAGAGATAGGAATTAGCCTTTGAATTTACTTTCATATTGTAAGGGTATGAAATTTCACAGTGTTATGGCTACTCTTCTTTAGAGCCATATTATTTCTTTAAGCCTATATTACAAAGGGACAATAGAAAGACCTGTAATGAAATCCAAAACATAAGCTCCATAAAAATGATCATTTCCTTAGTTTGCCATTCCTGTTGGCATAAATATATGCATCAGCTGCAGATGCACCAATGCCAGGCACAAGAAGTAAAACATCATAGAAGCCTGTGCAGTTAAAAGAAGATGTTAAAAGCTGAATGGGTTTACATATTATTGAAGTTGATTTGGAACTCACACAAAGCATCAAAATAAAGTAGGAGCGAGGCAGATACAGAGTGAGAAAGGGACAAAAAAAATCAGCTTTGGCTTCCTTCAGGTCTATCACTTAGTGCTTCGGTTATTTTACTTATCAGTTCAAAATAGGTGGAGGTAAACATGTTTTTGATCTCTCTACTGATGTTCCCATGCATGTACCCCAAAAACTGTGCATAAATTATATTCTGAGCAAAAGGCTGGGAGGTCACTGATGAGGTTACAGGAATATACTACTGGGGCTACATCTACACTAGCATTTCTTTTTCGAAAGATTTACATAGCTGGCACCTCATTTGGGTATTCTTTCAAAAGAAGAAAAGGAGTATAGATGTGGCTCTTTCAAAAGTAATCCCCATCTTTGAAAGAACCCTACTTTCCCCCTTTTTTTTTTCTTTCGAAGATGGGGATTACTTTTGAAAGAGCCACATCTACACTGCTTTTCTTCTTTCGAAAGAATACCCAAATGAGGTGCCAGCTATGTAAATCTGCACCTCATTTGCATTTTTGGTTCCCCTTATTTGCATGCCTCTTTCAAAAGTAAGTCCCCAGTCCTGCAGCTGCCACAGGTGTCCTTTAATGAGGTTCTGTTGAGGTACAGCAGTCAACTCCTGGACTGTCAGTTACAGGATCTCGGCTTACATTCACATTCTAATTTGCAGTGTTTCAAGGAGAAGGCAAAGCAGGAACTGTTCCTTTCATAAAGGGGGAAAAGGAATTCTTTTATTCTGTATTTTAGCCAGTTTGCAGTACCATGTGTCAGACTCCGATCTGCAAAGCTTACAGGATCCTAGTTACAAGTGGGCAGTTTAATGTTCCAGTCAATTTCCTGATTAAGCAGAATCTGAGCTACTGAGTAACTGGATTTGGAAGTGAGTTATCCTAATTGCCTTGCTGGAAATTAATGAAAATGTCCTAATTTTGAAGATTATTTTAAATTATCAATAGTGCTCACAATGTGACATGCAAAGAGTATGAAAAATATGTCATGAAACAAAAAGGAGACAAAATGTTTTCTACTATGCAGGCTCCAAAATAGTGACTTAAAAGGTTTAATTTGTGATTAATGAAAGAAATCAACCATTTTATTTTTAAAAAGTTTTCCCTTGCAAGGTCTCTGCAGAGCTCTAGCAGAGGTGCCCAACCTCCAGAATATAACAGGGATCCAAGTAGTGAACTCTGAAAATCTTTGCTGGATTTTCAGAAATTATCTCCCCCCACAGAAACAGAGAAAAATATATTTTGGCTGACTGCTATTTTTGAGCAAGCATTGACTTTGATATATGTCCAAGTATACTGCCTGGCACTGGAATGCTATTTTCTTTTTGAAAAAGAAACAACTGTAAACAAGTTTTTGAAGACAAATTCCACATATACTATGAGGTAAAGAGTATTTAACTATGCAGGTGGGAATAGGGAGATTATTTCAAATACAGAATATATGAAATAAAGAAAAAACAGCAATGTTCAGTTTGAATTCCAAGCATATATACTCTTATGTATGTATCCTACTAATGCACTAGTCTGTCTGAAGTTGTACTTAAAATGCTTACAGGACTTGGACGTTTGTAGCCTTAAATCTGCTTCCTTGTGCACAGACTCTGCTTCCTTCATTATACAACATGAGACTGTTTTGGTTGTACATCTCCTATTTTGACAGATGGCACCCACTGATAATTGTGCATATAATTTTTCACCTTTGGTTGCGAAATTCGCACACTACCTGACCAAGGAAACAGAAGCAGCAGCATGAGCGCTTTTGTGTGACTGCCCTTGCAGAACCATGCAAATGAAATAGGATTGGTTATTCTCACATCTCTTTGAAATATTAGTTCTTTTCAGGGCAAGTCTTCTAATTCTACAGTATATGCACCAATACAAAATTGCTGTGAGTTAAGTTTTTCATCATCCATGGCACTAAATAAACCCATCTGGTGTTTAGTTTGTTGAATACCAAAGAGACAGAAACATGAGTGTCCACAGGAGAGCATCACAAATGATTAAAAGGGCTGGAAAAAATAAGATGTGTACAGAAAAGTATTGGGGAGACAGAAATACTGTAAAGAGGACAAGAGTCATTTATTCTCATTAGTCAATGGAAAGAAGCAGGAAAGATTGGTTTAAGCTGATGCAGAGAAAGTTTACAAGAAATAGTGCATCAAGAAAATGAAGGCTTAAAGGATGGTAAAGGATCAAACGACCAAGAAAAGTTGTAGAATCACCTTCAGGGATACTCACAGACGGACTTTGCACTCAATTGTCAGGAGCAATTGAAAAGTATCCCACAGCATACAGTGCCCACTCATAAGGCACTTATGCCTAGCTGCTGCACTGTGCATTGAAGGGCACCAACGACTCATGAAACAATCACAAATTGGACAAATCAGACATCTTCCCAAAGCGGGCCAATGCTAGCTAAGGGGCCCACCGCTGCAAGCAGTTTCCCATTACACAGAGCTGGCTGCAACTGATAACCGAAAATTACTATGCCAGGTCCCAATCCTTACAAGCAGATCTATGGACACAAAGGATCCAGCAATGCAGATTCATTTAATGGATCTGGGACTCTATTTCTTCCTGCATCACCAGACAGAACCTGCAATCTTAATTTGATTTCAGTGGGAGTTTTCACTAAGAGGGTTGTAGGCTGATGCTCTGATTTCCCAGCCCCAAAATAGAAGCACAGAGACAATCACAGTCTCTCTTCTCCAGGAGGAATGCCTTTATGGGAACTCCTAGAGCAGGGCTGGTTAAATGGCAGCTCACGAGCCACATGAGACTCTTTTACAGTTAAAATGCAGCTCATGCAGCTCTCCATGTGCCCCCATTTCCCACCAACAGACTGGGGTGGGAAAGGCTCGGGGCTACCGGCTTCTGCCCCATGAGGGGTACCTGCTGGAGCTTGTGTCGTTAGCCTCACTCTTGCTGAAGTCCCAAGCCTGGGCAGGCACCTCTCATGGAACTGAAGTCTTTAGCTCACTACCCTGCCACAGGGCAGAAGCCTGGAAAAGCAGTTGCAGCTTGCCAAGATCTAAAGATCATTGTAGGGGTCAGCAAGTTTGCCAACTCCTGTTCTAGAGTTTCCAAACAGAACAAAACACAAAGCAGCTACACACAGAATCTGTGCATGCAGCCAGGGCTCCAGCTCTCTCCCACCCTGCTGTCTCAGCCCTTTATATTTTCCCTGCTCCTGCTAATGGGATAGACTTAATTAGCTCCTGCTCATTAGCACCGTTGTACCAAGTAGGGCATTTTGTGGGAGCGAGGCCTAAGAAAGCACTACTGTATTCAGCCCTGAAGTCTTATTGGCACTGAAGAGATTTTTCTGCTGTTTAATTCTCTGCAGTTTACAGCTGGTGTTCACACCATACTGACAGAGAAATGAGGTAATCTGAAGTACTCGCACCGGAAGGTTGCCACTCACATGCAAGCACCAGAAGGGGATGAAGAGAGAGAACAAGCAAGCTGGGCTCTACAACAGAGATGCACAACTCACTGACCTTGTTTTGGCTGACTCTTTGCACCTTCACTGCGGAAAACACAGACTGGGTGCTTTCCTACAGAGCCACTAGTCTGCAAGTAGGGCCAGGAGAAACCCTGAGAATCTAAACTGATAGCTTATAACGTTAAGACTTTTTTTCTACAATATGCCATCGTCACTTAAGTTTAGAGGCAAGCTATGAAATTTAAAGATCTGGGATCCAGAACTGAACTTTGGAAAGTGGCAGCAGGGAGCTTAGATCCTTGGGTTTGGTTCAGGACCACGTGTGGGCAAAATGTGTGCTTGGTAGTCCACTATCACACAGTTTAAGATTAGAGACCCATTACCTTAAAATGAAGTCATGAGGGACTGCTCTCTGCTATTCAAGAGATGACATCTGAATGCCACCAGTGAAAGGAAATATCTTCCCTTTTCCCTAAACCCCAGGGATATTGATAGGAGATGGGTTAGAACAGGGACCAGCGAACAAGAGGAGCCATTTTTTTCCCCAATTGGGCAAAAATGTCAGTAATTCAAGAGCCGCAATGCGTGTGAATATGAGACAGTCCTTTATAACATCACTGTACTTTTTGTAACCCCTATTTTAAGAACAATGCACACACAGAATGATTTGTAATGCACTACATGTTTACTGCAGGATGTTCACAAACTTTTTTCATATTCTCTTTCCTCACACTTTACATATGAGTGTTTGCATCACTGTCTTCCTGACTTTCACTCCCAGACCTTCTCTCTCTGGAGGATGCTTGGGGAGTTATCCAGCGTTTGGAGATCACATATTATTTGGTATTTAGTATGAGTTGTTCATTCTTGGGCTTTTAGACATTCACTGTTAACTGAAAATAATCAGGAGGGTTAGAAGATGACTCCCTAGCCAATAATGACTAGGAACATAAGGTTGCCACCCAGCTGGATTTTACCCAGATAGTGTGGTTTTGGGCTTCTGGTGCCACTGAAAATTGCCAGGTTCCCAGTTTTCCCCACTAGAAAGTCTAGTCAAAAGGGGCCTTGGCAACCTGATGGCGCCCAAACAAAAAGTGTGGTTACTGAAGAGATGCAGGAAGAACCTACTCATCAACCCACACCAGCCCATAGTGAGCCAGAGCTGCTGCTTCCTGCTGCCTTTAAACAAGCCAACATGCAGGGGGCATGGAGGCAGGGCAGAGCCTCAAGGGTCTAGTAACCAACAATTAGAAAGGTGGCAGACCTCATAGCGCTAGCCTGGAAAGTGCTCTGGTGGGAGATTTGCTTGTGAACTGAATAGAGAATTCACAACTTAAAACAACCTCTGCAATTAAGAGGATTCTGGAACTCAGTGGCTGTGTCTACACGACCTCCCTCCTTAGAAGGGCGGATGGTAAGTAAGGTGTTGGGAATTTATTAATGAAGTGCTGCAGTGCATAGACACCACTTCATTAAGCAAATTCTTCCCTGCCCACCCCCCGCAGCAACTTCAAAGTGCCAGCTTGCGTCTAGCCACGGCTCACCCACCAGTACTTCCAAGTGCCTGGGGTACTTCCAAGTCCCTTTACTCCTCAAAATATGCAGCACAGCACTTCATTAATGGGAGTTTATCAATGAAGTGCTGTGCTGCACATTTGGAGGAGTAAAGGGACTTCAAAGTACCGCGGGGTGCGCCATGGCTAGATGTGAGCTGGTACTTCCAAGTTTAAAACTTTGGAGGTGCTGCGGGGGGGGGGGGGGGGGGGGGGGGGGAGGAGAGAGGGAATTTGCTTAATGAAGTGCTGCATATGTAGCACAGCACTTCATTAATAAAGTCCCCACACCCTACTTACCATCCTCCCTTCAAAGGAGGCAGGTCGTGTAGACAAGCCCAGTGAGTAGCCTCTGGCAGCTACAGCAGACAGGGGTCTCTACAGGAATGTTTTGAAGAGCAGCTTGCCTCCAGTTTAATGGACTCATTTTGGAGGGCCTTTAAAAGTCTCAGATAAGACAAATGGGGTGGGGGGAAATCAAAATGCAGTTCTTGTGCAAGTCACTTTCTCTTGGTCAGAGACTGAAGAGTGTGGATCTTTCTGAAGAGCAGCAAGATTGAAAAAGCTGTATTTTTTAACTGTAAAGGCCAAGTATAAATATTTTGTAAACAAGCATTCTACTGTTTTCTTTTCACTTTTTGTCCTACCTGGTAAGGGACTTTGTTCCCATTTAGTCAATATCATATCTGTGGATTTTATGATAGCTGGTCTATTTGTTTTTTCAAAATGGATTTAATTGGAAACCATTTCACACATTGTCAGATTTTTAGAAAAGGAATAATTTGGGACAGACAGGTTGCTGAACTGAAGGGGCCTATCACAACCTTTTTCTCTCTTAGGCTACATCTATGCTACAAGATAAGTTAAAATGCAAGGCTGTTAGCTTGACTGTACCAAGTGACTGTCTTCACCGTAAACACCATTAGTTTGATTTAGGGATCACTAATTTTGATTTCATAATCTTGTTATAACCGGGTGGGTGTAGTGTCAAGTTCAAATTTAACAGTTTGCATGAAGGCTGGTGTGGAAGCACCGTGTCTTTGAATCAAATTTATTAGCTTCCACAGACGGTCTGGCACTGCTGCACCTGACTCCCGGTTCCCCGCCATTCGCAGGAGCCAGGAAACTGACCAGTGCAGCACCTGGCTCCCACCTCTGGCAAGCCAGGCACAGGGGCACTGGTCAATTTCCCAGCTGCCCCAAGCTGTGGGGACCTGGGAACCGGGCAGCAGGGTGAATGCTGCCAGTGGTGGGGTGCAGCAGGGCCCAGAGGAAAGGTGCAGAATGCAGGCCTGAGAGAACTGTGGGATAAGTTCCCACAATGCACTGCTGCAACAGTAGATGTCTGGCCACTCTAGTGTGGCAGCACTAATTTGACTGTGTGGAAGTGAGGATACTCAAAATCAGATTTATAAAACCCAGAGTTATAAAATCCAATTTAATAAAATTGAATTTACCTAGTAGTGCAGGCGTAGCCTTAGTCACTTGGCTACACTGCTGCCCTTTCCTTTTCCACCATTTTCTAATTTAGTTGTTTCAGGAGTGTTCTGAACAGATGCAATTTGGAAAACAATGCTTACAAGCGAATGTAACCTCACGGCACGTTGCAGGCTTGAAGTCAAGCAACCTGATAAGCACAAACTTACTGTAGCAAAGTAGCAGTTATCAAACTCTTGCTATCCTGTTAAGTCATTGCTTCCCTATTTCAGCTTTCAGCAAACTATCATTCTAGAACGTTTTACACCCAGGAACCAAACTGAATTGGACAGACTCTACTGCTGGTTAAGTTCTTGACAGGCGATTTCCTCTCATTGCAAGGCGTTCTGATGGAACAGAAAAACAGGTTCAGCCTCCCTGGTCTGGCACACTCAGGACCTGAGCGGCCCCAGACCAGGAATTTTGCCAGACCGGGGTAGTCAATTCTACCTCCATTCCAGCCTCAGCCCCTGCTCCTGGGAACCCCTCCCCACTGTCACTGAAGCTTCATGACACCCTCTCCCCATGAAGGCTCCCCAGCCGCCAGCTCCCAGCCCTATCCACCCCACCCCCAGCTTCCCTGGGCAGCAGCTTCCCACCCCGGCCCAGCTGCAGTTTTCTCCCCTGTCCCAGGGATGGGTCATGGCAAGCTGCCACTCCCCAGACAGGGGTTTTGTATGTAGCCCTGGCCACAGCTTCCGTGGGCCATGGCTTCCTGTCTGGTCCCTGCCACTCCCCAGCTGCCAGCTTAGCAGCTCAGGCCACTGCTTCCTGTTGCTGTTGCCTCCCCTACTTGCCACCAAACCAGCTGTGGCTGCCTTGCCCTGGGCCCCTACTGCTGGTCTGGCCCCTCCTCCCCCCAGCTCCAAGACTCCCTGATCCTGTTGGATGTTACTGGATGAGATAATAATGGATTTGGGAGGTTTAACCTGTAGCTTGAAAGCATTTGAGATTTTACTTTGGTCTCTTTCTTCGCATTCCTTAGTAGCATCAAGCTAGAAAAACAGTTGCAGGACTTCCCAAGCTTCCAGGTGTAAGGATGTAATAAATTTGTTAGTCTTTAAGGTGCTACAGGACTGCTTGTTAGAGGTGTAAGGAGTGTTCATAGCATGCAAAAAAGAGGACATGGCCAGAATGCCTCTGCATTCTAGCTGTTCCCAGCTTCTAGAGAGATCCCTTGAGCGGAAAAATTATGTGGGAGTTAATTAGAGCAGCTTTGAGGCTATTCTAACTTTTTTCTAGAAGTGGAATTGATCCCTGGCTGGCTCCAGAATGGAGCAATCATAAAAAGATGGCATAAATTGCCTCTCTTGCCTGTTTCTAATTTTGGAAGAGACAGGAAGTAATTAGACTTGAGAATGTCTGATTAGAGTTATGCAGAACACTTAAATAGTCAATATATACTAACAGCAGATCATTTTACAATCTGTAAAACAGTAAACTCTAGAGAGTTAAAATAAAAAGGAAAACTTCCAGCTGAAGTTAGTGATAGGAAACTGTTCTCCCATGTTAGCACCACCCTTTTTTCCACAGCTCCTAGAATTTCAGTGAAAGAAAGGAAACTGAAACTGCTTCTGTGGGCAGAATTGAAATTTAGACTGGCAGCACATTGAAAGAATGGAAGACAATAAGATCAATAGAATAGTTGATATCATGCTTAGTTTAGGTTTAGAAATAACTTAGAAAAAGAATAATTATGTTTGGGTGAAAAAAGTAAGTGATGGTGTTTCACAGCTAAGCTGCATACACACAGCAAAGTCTTCATAATATCAAATCACAGTCACTGGAAATTAAAATTAGAGATGGCTGGATCCCAGTTAGGTTTAAACTACAGCTCAGGTGTAAGGCTTTGGCTTTAAAATTTGTCAGTGTCAAGTATTTACAAACTAGTTTTCAATTCCTGCCTTCATGCATCATATCCAAACTGGATAGGGAAATCAGCTCTAGCTCAGAATCAATGTTGAAGTTTTGGATCTGACAGTTTGTAGCTGTCTCTTGTGACTGAATTTACGTGAAAAAAGAACAGAATTGGCTTTGAACTTCCAGTTAATGACCTTCTCTATTTAACAAAAAAAAAAAAAAAAAATCACACATCTTGACAACTTATGTCATTACAGCTGCTTAGAAACAGATTGCAATAGAGATACACACCAAATTCTGTAAGCCTATGGTATGTAGCACACACAATATTTATGTTTTACATTAAATATTAAGTAACTCTACATAGTTACATAGATATTTTCTCTGAACCATATCTCTAGAGTTTTCACAAGAACTCTGCTCTCATTTAAGCACCTCTGTAAGTTGCAAGATTCTCAGACCAAGTTGAGAGTCAAGCACTTTGAAAATCTGAACCAAAACTCTTTGAAAAGTTTTTCCTCTATACTCACATCCTGTTTATAAATACACACACGGCCTAGTGAAAAACTGGCACTTATTACCACCATGTTATTGTATAAATAAATACAAACTTAGTAAGATCAATTGTTACTTACTGCTGCTCTTGTTGCTGCTGCTGCTGCTGCTGGGTTGGCTTTTGGCACCCTGACTCTTCTGTAGAAATCAGGTCCCCTCTAAAGTTTCCAGCTCCCTCTGTCTGTCTATACTTCTCCCTATCCTGGTAACCCCTAGGATAGGAGGTAGGGGAGACAGGGGCCACCCTGTGCCTGCTGCCTTTTTCCCATCCTGTTGCCCCGTACATAGCCTTAATATGTGCCTTGTCTTGACAAACAAGCTTTAATTCCAGCCCAGCAAGGCACCTTTGACAACAAAACAAAAAAAGCAAAGGACAAGAAACAAAGAGAGGTGGAGAACAAGCTACAGACTCTGAGTTACACTCAGTTAGTTTCAATTTCTTGTAAATTTCTTCAGTTTCCACCCCAGCCAGCTCCTCCCTGCTCTGACCTATGCAGGCCACTCCTCCACAACTGATCACTGATTGGCAAGGGCACAAAAGGAAACTCAGCACTGGAGCTCACGAATAGATGAAAAGCTTTTCTGCTCTTCATTCTAGTGAACCAGCCTGGTGCTAGTACGTACAGCAGAGAATAAATTTAGTTGCACCTACCAGAAGAAATATCTGGATTCCAATGGTCCCACTGCAACAGAGCTGGAAAAAGCTAGGTCCAAAATCAGCATTCCCTGTAAGCTGAGCACTTGGGTGGTCACCCAGGAGAGACACAAATGCTGCCCAGCTGATTAGTAGAATGCCCCCAGAACCTACAAACCATCAGCATTTCTTTGTCTTGGTGGTGCACATCCACACAGGTCTTGGCTGACATAGCAAATTTTATTCCGCACATGGATGGAAAAAATTAGAGGTAACGTTGTCCAGTACTCAAATCCTGCCAGATTCCTGCAAGTTGGGAGGGCCAGTCTTCCAAACAAACAAGACAGCTGCTCAGGTTGCACTGAAGAGATCTGGATGCTAATTCAGTCAATCAAACAGTGTCAAAAACATCCAGTACCAACATGTGGCGTCTCCAATATTCAGACAAGTTTGCATTCCAACAACCTATACTTTATTGCCTAAATATAAATGTATTTACCTGTTACTGCAACGAAGGGTCCTGTGGCACCTTATAGACTAACAGAAAAGTTTTGAGCATGAGCTTTCGTGAGCACAGACTCACTTCATCAGATGTTGGTCACCAGCATCTGATGAAGTGAGTCTGTGCTCACGAAAGCTCATGCTCAAAACTTTTCTGTTAGTCTATAAGGTGCCACAGGACCCTTCCTTGCTGTTACAGATCCAGACTAACACGGCTACCCCTCCGATACTTTACCTGTTACTGTATTTTAAAAACCCAGACCCCGGCATAATACAGGCACCATGGATGTTCATGGACAGAGAGCCCCAGCAGCTGGAAGCATCGGCCAGCCTGGAATCCAGTGGCTGGGAGCCAGGGGCTGGCCAGGAACTGAGCCAGCCCAGCAGCTGGGCCCAAAGGCTGCGGTGGCGGGGGGACACTGGCTGGGAATGGGTCCAGCAGGAAGGGAGCTTCGGAGCAGAGATCAGTTGCCAGAGGGAAACCTGGTGGCTGCAGGAGAGCTCAGAGGCCAGCGATCAGGGGGACAGTTTTGACCTTCCATTGTCCAGTGTACCCCCTAGTTTAGAACCAGTCAGGTCCTGAGAGTTTCAGACCAGGGAAATCCAACCTGTAGTGCCACAAGTACTTGGATGCAGCCTCTGATTCTGTTAAATCCTACAAATTTGGGACCATAGTTATAATAAGGCCATATCTACACTACAGCATGATTTCAAAAGGCAAGTTTTCGAAAGGCACCTTTCGAAAGATCACCTTTCGAAATTGTGCGTCTACACACAAGTGTATTGAGGTCACAAACTTTTGAAGATTGGCCTGCTCTTTTGAAAGGGAACGTCCACACATCCCAGGGAGCTCTCTTGACAGCAAGGACCAGGAAATGCCGCAGGCGGGGTCAGATGGCAGACAAGCTCTTCCAGGGGCTGCAGAGAGACGTTCCTTTAAAGGGCCCCTCTCAAGCACCCTCAGCCTGCACAAGCTGAGGGCTGCTTTGCCACCCAAAGCCACGCAGATGCCTTGCAGTGACAGCAGCCACATTGGGGAACATCATGGACCCCCGACATCTCCTCGATATACCACGACTCTAGGCCTGGCCTGGCTAGTGGCTGTTTTCCAGCAGGTCTGGGAGGCCAACCTGATAGCCCTTCTTATAGCGGTCATCCTTGCGGGGCAACGCCTGCACCCCCTCCCCAAAGTCATCTGGTGCCTGTGGGGCTACCCCACCAGCATGGAGTGGTAGGACCAGCTGCTGCTGGGAGACTGGGATGATGACTGCTGGCTCCAGAACTTCCACGTGACCAAGTGGACATTTCTGGAGCTATGTCACTGTCTTGCCACAGCCCTCCAGCACCACAACGCACAGATGCAGTCCACGCTCCCCCTGCAGAAGAGGGTGGCTATTGCCCTTTGGAAGCTGGGCACCCCGGAGAGCCACCTGTCAGTCGGCCACCAGTTTGGGGTGGGAAAGGCCACCATAGGGGCCATCCTCATGGATGTAAGCTGTGCTCAGGTCACATTCCCATCACAGAGAGGGCAAGGGGCTTGGAGGTAGCAGCCCTAGCAGGAACTGGGGAAGGAACAGGAGAGGGAGGGTGGGTTCAGGGACAGATGGGCATGGAGCAACCTGACACACACTCATGGGCATGTTCTCCTTCCACCCCATGAAGGTTGTCAGGGGCATAAACATTATCCTCCTACACCAGCTCATCCAAGTCAGGGACCTCTACATTGCCCTTGCAGGGTTTGCTGAGCTGGATTTCCCCAACTGCTTTGGGGGTCTGGATGGGACCCACATCTCCATCTGGGTCCCAGACCACAGTGCCGATGTGTGCATCAACCACAAGGGGTATCATTCTGTGGTGCTCCAGGCCCTCATGGATGGCAAGGTCCCGTTCATGGACATGTGTGTGGGCTGGTCTGGGTGAGCCTACAACATCCAGATGTTTAGGAATTCTTGGCTTGGCCGCAGGATCCAGGAATGGATCTACATTACCCCGCAGGGCCTCCCAGCTGGAGACACCAACATGCCCCTCTGCAGCATGGCTGATGCCGCCTATCCCCTGCACCCATGGTTGATGCGGACCTACACAGGACATATGTACCACAGCCGGGACATTTTTACAAGCACCTGCACTAAGCTTACAAACACTGTGGAGCTAGCATTCAGGCGTCTGAGGGGGCGCTTCCACTGCCTCCTCATGTGGGTAGAGGTGGGCCTCCCCAGCATGCCTGTCATGGTGGGGACATGCTTTACCCTCCACAATATTGTGGAGGCAAAGCATGAGCTGTTCATGCAGGGGTGAGCTACGGAGGTCGGCCACAGCTACGAGCAGCCATAATGCTCTAGCATTGTGATTTGAATTTCTGATGGCTCATCGCTGCCTCCAACTGCCATGTATTTCTAGAACCCATGATTCCTGGCACTTGTGACTTTTCTCCAGGATTGCCGCAGTGGTGGCAATACGGCACATAAGGAATGGTTCATGTAAGCCAGGGACCAAATCACTGATCACACAGACAAAAAAAGATCTCAAATAGTTATGGATCAATACCCTATCAGATAAAGTTCAAGATGGGGGATTAATTCGTGTTTAATATGGATTATCCGATTACACCAAGGAACAGGATGACCAGCTCCCCCCACACCTAGCTCTAATGTACAGAAAAGAAAAAAAAAAGATGCATAATCTTGGGGATTGCAGTTTGAATGACCTATGCTGGGGGCCCTAGGCTGCCAGTATTAAAAGCTAGTTCAAATGCCTAGGTATGACAGTTGCCAATTTTGTAAACCAAAAATTGAGGCATTCCTATATTAGGCTTCATTTTGCCTGATAAGGAGGAACCGATCAAAGAATTACAATTTAAGGGTTGTTAGGCACAAGAGATCATTTTGTGATCCCATTTATACCATGAAAACAGAATAAAATCCATACCCATAATACACACACACACACACACACACGGTACTTTACATTCACAATATCAGAAAACTTGAAACAATTAGGAGCCAAATAAGTTGGGAGAAAAAAATAATCAGAAAAGCCATGAATAAAATATATTAATTGATTAAGAACATGTCATTAGCAAAGAGATGTAGCCTCCTTGGAGACTGAACACAAGGGGGCCAGACACCCCTTCGGATGGGTGGAACAAGGAAGGCCTGGCCCACCACACTGGAAGCAAAAGGGTAGGACAAGAACTGGAAATATCGCGAGTCAGGCCCAACAGCTGAGCTGAGTTGGAGTTACTGAGGGAGACAAGTATCGGAGGGGTAGCCGTGTTAGTCTGGATCTGTAACAGCAACGAAGAGTCCTGTAGCACCTTATAGACTAACAGAAAAGTTTTGAGCATGAGCTTTCGTGAGCACAGACTCACTTCATCAGAGGCAGCATCTGATGAAGTGAGTCTGTGCTCACGAAAGCTCATGCTCAAAACTTTTCTGTTAGTCTATAAGGTGCCACAGGACCCTTCATTGCTGAGGGAGACAGATATACTCAGCCTGAAGCCAGAGCCAGAAGATAACTTGTGCTCCCTTGAGAATTCCTCTCAGCTAACAGAATTTCCAGACATGCCTGATGCTGAGGAGCTGCTGGATTACCGGGAAGACCAAGAACAAACTTGGGGTCCAAGAACACCCTGAAGATAGGGTAGGAATTAGCCCACATACACATCTGGCTACAGTCCGGCTGGGTTGCTAGAAGAACCTAAGTGAGAGTGTTGTGGCTGGATCCCCAGTAACCCAGTGGTGGACCACTCTTCCATTGTTAGAGACCTGGACTGGAATATAATGACACTGAGTGGACCTATGGGCCCCTACCCTTGTCACCTTGCCCGGGGTGGCAGGCCAGCAGGGTTGTGTTAGTGTACAGTCTGCCAAGTTAGGATGCTATACTAAATTTGGGGCTTGTCCCTTCCTGAGCCTTAGCCTGTGTTTGGGGCTCAGCCCTACATAAAGGACTGGGCTCCTAGGCTCTTACCAACTCTACCCAGTTTGAGGGCTGGAGCTCTAGATTGCTTGATAACCCTGCCCTGCCGTTTCCTACCCTGAACTGTTCCCAGCTCAACCCTGCTTGAGGTTTTGAGCCCCAGAGACTATTAATTTTTTCTGACTTTGTTAGATGGTTGTGCCAGTGGTGTGAAAACAAAGAGGTGCAGCATTCCTTGGAAACTGGCTAGGAAGGAGGGCTGCACTCTGATTTAAACCTGATGTAGAGTTGGGAAGTGAAGGCAGTTATTAAAATAAGTATATATAACAAATGGAAAAAAAAAGGGAAGTTGATCATAATGAATTTAAATTAGAAGCTAGGAATTGCAGAAAGCTAACAAGAGAAACAAGTTCAGGCCAGCAGTGTTAAGGAGAATGAGAAGGGTTTTTTTAAGTATATCAGAACAAAAAGAATCCTAAAAATGCAATTGGAAGATTATTAGATGGAAAGATGAAGTTTACTTTTGGGGAGTAAAGGCACGTCAAAGTGCCCACGGCTACACCCGTGCCGGCACTTAGAAGTTTGACATTTCAAAGTTGCCGCAGAGGAGAATTAGCCTAATGAAGTGCTGCCTGTCCACTGCAGCACTTCATTAGTAATCTCCCATCACCTTGATTACTATGCCCCCTTTGAAGTTGCGGGCAAGTGTAGACAAGGCAAAAGAAAAGAGAAGAGGGCATGGAAGGACAAATATACTAGAAAGAATCACTGTATCCAGCTTTTATTTTGAAAACTTCCTTCCTTAGTCATCTGGATCAGAAGCGATGGACCATGTGATTAGCTACAGAGGCAAGTAACCAAGTCTCATTTAATTCACTTGGGAAGATGTCTGTTCTGGACTCTTTATTTTGGACTTGGTTATGATTGTATGTACTCCCAATAGTAAGTATGTTTTACAAGTTCCCTTCTGTGCCAATCCACAGAGAATATGAGCTGTTGTTACAGACAGCTGGTGCAGAAACTTGGCTCTTTAGCTTAAGCTGTCACAACTCATGATTTTAATGCTGAAGGTCTCTGCTTCAGTCTCTAACATGTAGACCAGACCAAAAGGGCAGCCATCTCACACATAGTGACTTTTTCTTGTTACTTTCTTTAGCCTCTAGTTTCTGGGCCTTTAAAGTTTACATTTTCAAGATTGTATTACAGAACCATGATTACTAGAAACAAAAAATAAAATTCTCATATAATTGAGTTGGAAAGATGTACAATTCACCATGAACTCAAAGCCTGAAAATAAAATAAAAAAAAATTTAAAAAAACCCCTCAAACATTTAGCCTTGCTTTCAAAATATTTCCTCCTAAGCATACGTTATGGCTACTGCAACATTTAAGCTCACAAAAGTCTAACAGACCAGTAACACATGACATATTGTGATTCAATGCTACAATATTTGTTTGGTTCTTGGTGTTGTCAACTTTGTGCAGTTCACATAAAATGTTCCATTATGAATTACTAGAATGTTGGGAAGGGTTAATGGCATTAATTTTAAGCACTGGTGATGGTGAAGAAGAGAAATTATTACTGCTTCTTGGAGAGATGGCCCTAGAAGGGTGGAATGTTACACTGTGCCAAGATTTATCGTTGTTGAAATTCAGGAGAGGAATTTGTCAGATGCAGCAGGAAGAATGTCAGTGGTTTTGATGAGTGTGTATGTTTATGGTGGGTAGTGGGCTTAGGAGATAACAAATGCTGCACACACTTCCCTTTCTGTTACAAAAGCTGAAACTGATAGTGTCTGTCCAATTGTCCTCCTACATCCTTGAACCTTTTTTTTTTTTTACACTATCCCTCAGTATTACTGCATGGTCTTCTCTGCTTAGCTATTACACTTCAGTTGAAGGGGCCAGAGATTGAAAATTACATTGTTCAAGATTTGCTACGTTCAGTCCTGAATGAGTGCTAAAAAGGCATTTCTATATTCAAGGAGAAATGTATTTTTATGTCTGTAAGCTGCCATATGTACCCATCATGCTATATAAATAATAATTAATAATATAATATAATAGAGCAAACCTGCTTCAAAGGTCTAATGTTTGGGGAACCATTAGGACTGGAAATGAATGTTTTATACCATTAGAAAACACTTGAGAGAGATTTGCTGGGGAAGTATGTTGTGAAGGTAATTGGCAAACTATATAAATGCTTTCAAGAGCAATAAACTTATTCCACCACTACTCTTGGAGCAGTGGTCAGAAGGAAAAAGGCCCTGAGGAGGCTGTCAATGTTAAAATCATACCTTTTGAATATAAATTTTATTTATCCTTGTTACACAGAAACTTTGACACCAAAGTTTTCACCTTGAATTTGTTTTTCTCCAGACTTGGGAATGTCTTTTTTCCCAAGTATTTCTGATGTTGGAGGAGGTTTGTATTGTGCATGCATGCTGTTTATATGCTCATTCATTTGCACAAGTTTAACAAGTACTTTACTAATGAGTACTCACTGAAATGAGGAACATATATACCTACCTTTATTCACTATATCAGTGAACTTCCCCCACTTATATGAGCGGGGTCCCGGCCAGGGGCGGGGAGACCTGCAGCCCCATGTCTGGAGCCTTCTCCCTCCCTTTCCTCAGACATGCAGTTGTCTGACAGCCCTTAAGCTGGAGGAAGAGAGGGAGAAGTCTCTTAGCCTGGTTCCTTCCCCTGCGCTGGTGGGAACATGAAACTGAACAGCCATGAGCTGATCAGTTTCCTGGTCCCTTAAGCCATGGGGAAACTGGAACCAGCCTTCCCCTGGTTCCCAGCTCCTGCCACACTGGGAGCCAGGAAACTGACCAGCCCTGGTGGTTCCTGGCTCCCCTCCCCTTGCAGGAAAATTTGAGTTATGCATGGGGTTGCAGGAACAACCTGTGTAACTCGAGGGATTACTGTATTAAACCCCCCACTTCCTGTCCCGCAGACCTCACCTTCAGCCAGGTTTTAACTCCCCCGCCCCAACTGCCCCCAGCCTTAGAGCCCCGCAGCAGCCCCAAATTGCCCCCAGGCTTACAACCCCCCGTGCAGCCCCAAACTTCTCCCAGTCTTAGACACCCCTCCTCCTCCCACAGCCTCTTCACTGGGGCTGCTAGGCTGGGTGGCTCCCCCAGCCCTCCTGCTCCCAGCAATTAACTCAAGTGTTAAGGTTTCAGCACCGAGGCATAAGGTAATTGCTGTCCATAGTGATAGAGACAGCTGCCATCTCCAGCAGTTATTGCTATTGATAGATATCTGACTTAGGCAGCAGTGTTAAGAAACTGCAAATGGCTGCTTTAACAGCCACATGCAGCTGGGAACTGCACAGTGAGTGACCTCTAATAAATCTAATAGGACCCATGTTTGCGTCCCGACCCATAGGTTGGGAATCCCTGCTCTAAATACATAAACTACATCCTATTTCTGGTGCTAAACTATTCAAATACATCAGAAAAGTACCTAAACTCAACTGGTTTATGTCAAGTTACAAACACTTGGAATGAATTGGAGACTTTTACATGTATTTTAATGGGACTTTAGTGTCACTCTTATGAGTTTTTGCCTATGAGCAGAAATTTGGGTACCAATTGTGCTCGTATAGTGAGGGATGAGTGTATCACGTTCATGCACTTATACATACTTTTCCTTCTACTCCTTAAGTTAATCATTCTTGAGGGCTGTGATTAGTTTTGTATCGTGCTCATTGTTTTAGTATCAAATCCATCCAAGATTTTCGTCAGACAGTTATTAAGGTGATAAATATCTAGAAAACCCCTTCCTGGAGTATTTATTGTTAGGAAGTGTATGAGTTCCAAAAGGAATGATTGCAGTCCATATTATGTTCTTGTTTTTTTATCGTGGTTCATTTTTATGCATACCAGATCTGCAAGGCTCAAAGTCTGACTGCCAATTTTACTAAACTTGCAAAACATTATGGTGTCTCCACAATTCCCAGCAAGTCTGAATTATATTCCCTCCTCTCCATGACCTCAAACTTCAGATTACCTCATCAGATTCCAAGCTCTGCCACTTTAGATTCCCCTACCCTGTTACTGTTGCAATAGGTGCCTCAGAAATGCTTAGTAGCAGATAGCAATTCACAGTGGCTACAGTCCCTGACGTCAGATGATTTTTCAGTTTCCCAAGTCTAGATTGCTCCCAAACCCTCCTGACTTCTAGGCTCTTCTTGTCCATGACAGCCCTCCTCAAACACAATTCCCACCTCCACCTTGGAATACTGTGTGCTACTATATATATGCAGAACATTGATCCTAGGATTTTAGAGCATCAAGGTTGAGGAGATGATGTCAGTAAAAGATATCACCTTACCCAACTTACCTCTGTACTACTACGTGTATGGCCGATGGTTAATTAAAGCCATTTATATGAAAAGTACACAGAAAACTCTACTTTGTGGACATAATACAGGCAAATTATATCAAGACAAAATACTCATGAAAATGTATTTCCTTATTTACCTGTTTAGAATTCAGTTAAAACATGAAGAGCTAGATTGTGTCTGTGGGCACACAGTCCTATGTAAGGGTTGAAATGGAGCTATGGCACCACAAAAGGAATTTAGAGATACAACTATATGTCTAAAAAGTCACAATTCCTTCTGTATTCCATCTCCTTTCTCCCAGGAGAAATAATCTGTGTCTTTCTCTTTTCAGTAATAGGTATCTTACTGTGGTGGCTGGGAGGCCCTGGGGAGGCATTTGCAAGGTTCTGGCCATTCACTATAATTTTTCACTTGCTTCCCAGTCACTTGAATGCAGGCCCATCAATGTAGGGTGGCAAAGGGGGCAACTGCCCTGGAGCCTAGCAATGCTAAAGAGCCTGGGGCTGTGTAGCCAGACATGAACCCCCCATTTGGCCTTTTCTTCTTCTCCCCCCCCACTGGGAGAGACAGAGAGGGAGACAGGCAGCCTTTGATGCCCTGGGAACGCAGGTGTGCTATCTTACCCAGACTCTCTACCATACACAGAAACCAGACAGTGAACAGGCTAGCTAATGGCCGCCCTTCTGGCTGATATCGGTGATTGACATGCCTGATTACTGCCCCAGGAAGAACGGGGAACCTCCGCCCATCACCTCCAAAGGTGCCCAATTGTCCACAATTCACAGGTGCAAATTGAGCCTTGCACCTTCCCTGGGAAACCTGGGCTTCAAACACATTCCTCCCCGATTGGCCACTTGAGACCAGGAAGAAGCCTACGTGACCAAAGGGGTATAAAGAGGGGTTTGGCAGCCCACCCCCTTTGAGCTCCAATCACCTACATCTGCTGGCCAGGTCCGGTATTGACTCCCGAGACTGGGGATGCCTGGTTCGTATCTACTTCTTCCCAAGGGATTGAGAGAGAGAATCTGGGTCACACTGGATCTAGGAGGCAGGGGTAAGAATTACACCTGTATTACACTTCTTTCCTATAGGAATTGAGGGAAAGACTCTGGTTCCACCAGGTCTAAGAGGCAGGGGTGAAAATCACACCTGCAACATGCCTTTCTTGTGTACACATTAATTGTATTAGTTTGAGCTAGCTAGTTTGTCTAAAACTTTTCTTAGTTAAATTGTTTCTATCTTTGTGTAAATAAAAGGTAATTGTTAAAGCCTCTAATAAGTGTAAAATTTCCTCTTGCTGCTGTACCTGAACTAAACACAAACCAAAGAACCCAGCCTGCCCTGGCTGCTTAGCATAGCTGCTGGTGCGGCATCACCCCCTTTGCCCCACCGGACCTTTAGCTGGCACCTGGGCATCGGCTCACAGGCTGAAATCTCAGACCCTCTATATTCCTGCTGGAGCACAGTGGTAGTGTGTTCTGGGTGCCTGTGAAGATTAATGAGGTGGTGGAGATGGGGGGGTTGAGCCTGGCCCCTTCTGTCCCAGGCCCTGCCTCTTCTGAGACCTCAGAGCTAGGCCCCCTTCCCCACCTGGCCCAGGAGCCTGGAAAGTCTGCCTGCCTGGCTAGAGAGGGGAAGCAGGAGTGATCTGAAGTACATGCTCAGGAGAATGTGTGTGGGTGGGAGAGTCTTATTCACGTGCTTGGAACATATTCAACTGGACCATAGCTTGGTCCTTCATCTCTCAGGGTATGTATACACAGCAGTGTTATTTTCAAATAAGCTACTCCAGAAGAGATTTTCCCGAATGGCTTATTTTGAAATAGCTTTTCTATACACAAAATGTGTATCAAAACAGCACTCAGCTATTTCACAAAAGTTTGTGATCACACACACTATAGCCTATTTTGGACTAGAGCCCCTGAAAGCACTACAGCTTATTTCAAAATGGCTCCCATTCCCTGTGTATACACACCCTATTCTGAAATATCTAGACACCATTCCTAATAGAATGAGGTTCACAGCATTTGAAATAAGCCATCCACCATTTTGAAATTATTTCAAAATAGTCGTTTTGCTGTGTAGATGCTCACAAAGTTCTTTCAGGAGAGTGGCTGTTATTCCAAAATAACTTTGCTGTGTGGACACATCCTCAGTGTCAGATTCTCCCACCCTTACTCACACTGAATAGTACATTATGCCCAAAGAGGCCTTTTGAATCAATGGGCTAGTTACTTCAATAGATTTTGGATTAGATTCAGTGAAAGGATAACAAGCCTGGTGGAAAAGAGGAAAGCAGTAGACATAGTATACCTAGACTTTAGTAAAGCATTTGATTACAGTCTTGCATGACCTTCTTATTAATAAACTGCAGAAATGCAATCTAGGTGGGGCAACAATAAGGTCAGTGCATAGCTAGTTGGATAAGAGTGCTCAGAGAGTAGTTATCTCTAGTTAACTAGTGGTGTTCCCCAGGGGTCAGTCCTGGGACCGATCCTGTTCAACTTGTTCATCAATGATCTAGAAAATGAGGTAAGCAGTGAGGTGGCAAAGTTTGCAGATGACACCAAGTTGTTCAGGACAGTCAAAAGCAAAAGGGATTGTGAAGAACTACAAAAAGATCTCAGCAAACTGAGTGATTGGGCAGCAAAATGGCAAATGAAATTTAATGTGGGTAAGTGTAAGGTAATGCATGTTGGAAAAAATAACCCAAATTACATGTACTACATGATGGGGTCAAATTTAGCTACGACAGATCAGGAAAGGGATCTTGGAGTTATAGTGGATAGTTCTCTGAAGACATCCACGCAGTGTGCAGCGGCAGTTAGTAAGGCAAATAGGATGTTAGGAATTATTAAAAAAGGGATCGATAATAAGACAAAAGATATCATACTTCCCCTATATAAAACTATGGTACGCCCACATCTCGAGTACTGCGTGCAGATGTGGTCTCCTCACCTCAAAAAAGATATATTGGCATTAGAAAAGGTTCAGAAAAGGGCGACTAAGATGATTAGGGGCTTGGAAAGGGTCCCATATGGGGAGAGGCTAGAGAGACTGGGACTTTTCAGTTTGGAAAAAAGGCGATTGAGGGGCGATATGATAGAGGTATATAAAATCATGAATGGTGTGGAGAAAGTGAATATAGAAAAATTATTTACCTTTTCCCATAATACAAGAACTAGGGGACACCAAATGAAATTGATGGGTAGTAGGTTCAAAACTAATAAAAGGAAATTTTTCTTCACACAGCGCACAGTCAACCTGTGGAACTCCTTGCCCGAGGAGGCTGTGAAGGCCAGGACTCTATTAGGGTTTAAAAAAGAGCTTGATAAATTTTTGCAGGTTAGGTCCATAAATGGCTATTAGCCAGGGATAAAGTATGGTGCCCTAGCCTTCTGAACAAGGGCAGGAGATGGATGGCAGGAGATAAATCACTTGATCATTGTCTTCTGTTCTCCTTCTCTGGGGCACCTGGCATTGGCCACCGTCGGCAGATGGGATGCTGGGCTTGATGGACCTTTGGTCTGACCCAGTATGGCCATTCTTATGTTCTTATGTTCTTATCAGTGGTTCACAATCCTACTAGAAGGGAATAACATTTGGGGTACTGCAGGGATCAGTTTTGGGACCAATTCTGATCAAGATCTTCATCAACTATTTTGATAACGGCACTTATAAAGTTTGTGGATGATATCAAGATGGGAGGTATTGCCAGCAGTTTGGAGGATAGGATTATAGTTCAAAATTATCTGGACAAACTGGCGAAATGGTCTGGCGTAAATCAGATGAAATTCAATAAGGACAAATGCAAAGTACTCCACTTAGGGAAAAAAACAGTTTCACACATACAAAATAGAAGTGACTGTCTAGGCTAGAGTACTGCAGAAAGGTATCTAGGGGTCATAGTGGACTGCAGTGTAACAGTGTTGCAAGAAAGCAAACATCATTCTGGGATGTATAAGCAGGAACGTTGTAAGCGAGACACAAGAAGTAATTCTTCGCTCCACTATGCACTAATTAGGCTTCATCTGGAGCATTGTGTCCAGTTCTGGGCACTATATTTTAGTAAGGATGTGGGGAAATTGAAGAAAGTCCAGAGAAGAGAAAGAGAAAAGATTAAAGGTCTAGAAAACATGACCTCTGAGGGAAGATTGGAAAAAAATGAAAAACTGTCTTCTTTTTTCCATACTAAAAAATCAAAGCATTGCTATAGTTCAGCCAGCACACTCACAAATTCTAGAGAAATAAGCATAGCTCTCAGTGCTTTTTTTGATTTAAAAAAAGAAAAGAAAAAAAGGAGCCAGTACTCAGCCAGCCCTGCTTCTGGGCTTGCCGAGGTGCCAGTACTCAGTACCAACAGGTACCGGCATAAAAAGAGCACTGAGTAGTTCACAAAGCTATCTTATCCCTGGAGACCATGGGCTCGTCTACACTAGCATAAATGAGCCCGAGTGGTGAATAGCAATGAGGTGCTGCACTGCATATGCAGCACCTCATTAGCTTAATTCTCGTCACATGAACTTCAAAGTTGCTCACTTTGAAGTGGTGACAAGTAGTCTAGCCACGGGCACTTCGAAGTATCCGCACAACTTCGAAAACATTTTGGGAGTAAGGGCACTTCGAAGTTGCCTGGGTACTTCAAAGTGCCCGTGGCTACATGGCTTGCCACCACTTCAAAGTTAGCAAAGTTCGCTTGGCAAGAATTATGCTAATGTTATGCAGCACCTCATTGCTATTCTCTGATTGGGCTACTGTAGACGAGTCCCATGTTGTTTAAGACAATTTGCAGCACAATGAGATGAGGAAGAACTACATGTGCCACTCACTAGTCTAACCTGTGCATCACTTTCTTAGAGTAGAGGAGCTATCATAGAAAATGTGTTAAAGGTCCATTGAATTATAACAACTATGAAATATCTATGGAAGATGTTTCTCTAGGTGACTCTTAGACAAATGCGTTTGATGGACAATACTCCTTTTCCATAATTCGATGATAGATATACACATACAAAGAGGCATTTGCTGTTTCTCTCATAGCCTGGTGTTGGTTCAACAAGTTCTGTTTGCAATCAAATAACTGAAAATATATTTTGAAATCAAAAGTACAGATATTTTCTTATTTGACTTGACTTTCTTATACACAGTTCCAGACAGCTTCCTTTGCTTCCTCTTTATGTGTTTATTTAATTTAATTTTTTGCTTGCTTCTGGTAACATTTGCAAAAGACATTTCAGATACAATTTGTTATCTGTAGGCAGTTCTGATAAAAACAACAAAGTAAAGCAGATTTTCCAAATTTTCTTAGACTTCTGAATTTGAAAGTAATAAAAAAGCACAAAAGACAAGTAGATAAATACAGGCAGTTAAAATGTAAGACAGATGGGTATTTTTGTTGTGTATAAGCTAAATGGATCTAGCTTAATGAGGAAAAATATACTTACAATACAGGCAGAGATGCAGACTTTACTCACATGAAATAAATTACTCATATGAAATAAATTAGTTATAAACATACCTTAAAGGTTAACTTAAATAAACTCCTTAGCTTAGGCAGCCTAGAAAATTGAACTCTATCATGCTTTCTTACGAGACATAATTTTTTTGTTTCCGCCAGGAAATATAATTACTGTGAAAATAGCCTTTCTTTGTTATTTCTCCTCCCATTCCCACTCCTGCAAGTATACTTGTTTGTATGAGTAACTGTGTTAGCCACAGTCTCCTGGACAAATTTAGTCAGATAATTGTTCTGCGTAGTTCAGGGGTTTCACACTCATGGCCCAGGGCTCACTGTAGTACAAGCAATTCCACAATCTGGTCCATGCACAGGGGATTTAAATTGCCTGGGGGCAGCAGGTGGAGTACTCAAATATGTGCGGGTGGGATACACACTCTGGAAGATTCATGGGGGTGGGGATGGAATGTGTGGGGACCCTGCCAGAGGGGGGTGCCCACTGTCCCATCAGAGGGCTTGAGGTCTCACACTGGCCCTCGGTTAAATGGAGTTTGAAGCTCCTGGTCTAATTGGACTTTCTCTGCATTTTCAGTAGTAGACAATAGTTTTCTTCATTTCAATCCTAAATTATTGTAATTTAGCATTGCTGGACAGCTCACATATTTTATTCCAGAGGTGAATGCATTTCAAGTGTGGATAAAGAAATTGCTTTGGCTCCTTTGTTTAATGTACGTTACAAGGATATTGTGGTACTTATTTAGGTAATGTTTGTAAATGTCTTTTGTGTCACTGAACGCTTGAATGAATCCATATAAATTGCTTTTGTATCTATGGTTGTATGGTGAAAGTATTATTAAAAATATCATTTTTATTTGCTCAGAGTATTCATTGATCTTTGTTTGCTAGGTCTTACTAATACTATAAAGGAATCTAGCTGCTTTTGTTCAGAAGCATCCACAAAATTGTGAAGTTAGATTTTTGTAAATATACATTTGAAATATAAGAGAGACGAAATCTATATCCCTTGCTCATGCTGAGTACTGCATATATATATAATATAAATGGTCTAACTCAGCAGGACTAACTTGTGTGAGCAGGTTCCTCTAGTGAGCTAAGACTGCAAAATCTGACCCTAAAAATCAGCCCCTTTTATTCTGTATAAATAAATATATGGAGATACACATCTCATAGAACTGCAAGGAACCTTGGGAGGTCATTGAGTCCAGTCCCCTACCCTCTTAGCAGGACACGAAGCACCATCACTTCTTTTTTTTTTTTTTAAAGTTGCTCCAGATCCATAAATGGCCCCCTCAGATAGGCTGTGTCTACACTTGCATTCCTATTGCCCACCCATAAAAAAGGGGAAGAAGGATTCTTTTGAAGATGGGGTTTACTTTTGAAAGAGCGGTGTCTACACTGGTTTTCATCTTTCGAAAGACGCTATTGCGAAATAAGACTATGCAAATGAGGTGTCAGATATGCAAATTTGCACATCATTTGCTTTACCTCATTTGCGCACCTCTTTTGAAAGAGGAATGCAAGTGTAGACACAGCCATATTGAACTCACCACCCTGGCTTTAGCAGGACAATGCTCAAACCACTGAGCTATCCTTCCCCCAAAAGGTATTACCCCAGATGGCCCCCCTCAAGGACTGAACTCACAACACTGGCTTTAGCAGGCTAATGCTCAAACCACAGTTCCTCCCATCACTGGTTTGAATAATATCTTGTCCACCTCCAGCTTAATTTTTTTCTTCAGTTCCCCATAATCTTTTGTTTCTCAAAAAATAAACAACTGCATCTTCCCCTACTATTCCTTTGGTCTTGACAAAGTGCATCAGTAAGAGCCTCAAGAAATGCTCCAATTTCCTGAACAAGCTGTCCTAAAAGGCAAGAGTCTTAAGTAACTTTGACCTTTTTCAAAGATGCCTGTACTTTTAAATTATTTGAGATATACTTGTGCTTACTAATTGAAACAGTAGATAAGCAGGCCCATAGGCAGGAATTTCTGAGACATGTGTGTTGTGTGCGTGTGTGTGTCCTACTTATAAATGTGGACCAACCCTCCCCACAACAGGTCCTCCCTTCTTTCCCCACCACTGGCTCTCCAGTTGGTCCTGTCTCTCCTGCTCCCCCCCGCCTGCAGCCAGCTTAGCCCACCCCTCTCACACAGTATCCCTGCTGCCCGTGGTCACACCCATGTGCACTCCACTGCCTTACCTTCTCCTCCCTCCTACCTGCCCTGCATGCCAGGGTCCTGGCTGCCACACACCCAGTGCTCTCCTAGCTGCCCCAGCCCCAGCTCTCCTGATGGTGTGCAGGGCATGAGACCCGTGTTCCCTTAAGATTTTCCATCCTTAAACAAGTTGAATTTTCTTTTGGGCAGGTTAAAATTTCTAATGTGCAACACCACTATTGAGGTAGTATGTGTATGTGCACCACCAGTACAAATAAAAAAAACTAGATATAAATATATATTGTAAACAGCCCATAGGTGTGGAAAAATATATTAAAATAAGGGATAATTAACAAGGAGCAATGCTTATGATGTTTGTTTAATATGAAATCAAACAAAAGAGAAAATGAGCATTACCCTTGGAGTACCTGTATTGTCATCCTTTCTAACAATGCAAGCTAGTGAACACACCAAAATGCATATTACCCACACGTAAGCTTTAAGATGCTAAACAAGTCTAGAAGTCAATTACAAATACTCCAAAATTATGGGATGGCATTTGGGAGGCTCAGGGCAGTGCAGGTGCAGGAGTTGGGGTATATGTAATGCTCAGGTTACGGGACTGGAGTGTGTAGGGGAGTGCAGAAGTGCTGGGGGTGCGGAAAGGATGCAGAAGTGCAGGTTTGGGCAGGGTGCTGAGGATGTGGAAGTACAGGAATCAAGGCTGTGGTGCATGAGGGGCTCAGGCACAGTCTGTGTGTTTCATTCAGTGTCCTTACATGTGTCTGATACAATCAAGGATGTGCACAAATGATGGCTGCGGTTCAATCCATAGGTCACCTCAAAGATGACATCTATACGGAACGTGTGGATGTGCCTCCCTTGGTATTTTATTATGCCAACCCAAACATGGAAGATTCCCCCTATTGCCCTGAAAAGGGGCCTCAGTTTATCTGTAGGCGTAACGTGTTCAAGGCAGACATAGTCTTATGTGGACTTAAGGGAAATCCTCCCAACCAACCATGATCATGTGCAGGCCAACTGACTAGACTGAAGACCCCAACTGAGAGGGTTACCTCTGCTGGAAACAGTCAATTCTGTGTAGTCACAAATCAGAAAACATGGCTCCATCAAGTGTCTAGTTACAGATCCCAATTTGTGTTTTACTCCAAAACATTTTGCCCCAGATGGTAATCAAGAAATTGCCCCATTCCTATCTTTGAAAACACAACCACAGTTATAGCTAACCCCCTGTATCAAGATATGATAATCCAGAGCACATTGACATTTTTTGGTTTATATTCCCCTGCATTGGGATTATACTTAAAATAGCTACTAGCTTGAAAGGATACCTGCTTCATTCAAGTCACCAATTACACAGTTGAGGCACAACAGGCAGTTATTTGCTTCTTAGAGGAAGATGACCCAGAAAAAGATTGTTCCTGTAGAAGCCTTTGACCTACGTAGTGCAAGTAAGGGACTGTGAAAGTAAGAGTGAAGCAGCAGTTTAGAGTCTAAAGCCAAAAACATCATTTCTCATAGAAAAGATGCCTAAGACATAAGACAGTGACCATACTGACAGTGACACTTCCAGTTCTCATGATGAAAACTTTGTAATCACAAATGACATTTCAAAATGAATCAAGACACAGAAATGTCAACAGTAGAAGTAGATGCAGATTGTGCAATCAGAAAATGAAGTAGTGGGTTATCTCAATTGTTTGTTCATAGTCAGTTACAAATTGAACAGCAAGAACTTATGACTAGCACAGGACACAGTGGAACAACAGTGGCATCAGAACCTGATAACAGACTTTGTGAGAGGGAACAATCAAAGGTATAATTTCTCAAAGTTTGTTGTTTTCAGATTTCAAGCAGTATATTAAATGATGCTGAAAATCATGCTTTCCCCAACTTCTGACGAAAAAACTCTTCCAAAAGGAGAGATCTACATGAGGGACTGGATCTACTGGAGCACAGAAAAGCAGACTCTGTACTGTGCACCCTGTTTCATTTTTAAACGTAATACTTCAAATGTATCAGTACTGTCTGATTCATCCAGTTGGAGCATCAGTAGAGGTTGGAGAAAGGTGAAAGACCGAATACCTGCACATGAAATGTCAGTATCTTATAAAGATGGCTGTGTTACATGGAAATCAGCTAGGAGAGAAGCACTAGCTGACAGTTCAATTGAAAACTTACTCCCAAATGAAATAAACGCAGAAACTGACAACTGGAAAAAAACACCTTGAACACATATTGAATGTCATTCTTTTTCTTTCTGAACAGGGATTGGCTTTGTTTGCTTCCAGTCAACATATTGGTGATCCTACAAACGGAAGCCTTTTTGAGGAGTAAAGGGACTTCGAAGTACCCCGGGCACTTTGATGTACGGGCAGGTGAGCCGCGGCTAGACATGAGCTGGCACTTCAAAGTTTAACACTTCAGAGTTGCCACAAGGGGGAAGGGGAGGGAATTTGCTTAATGAAGTGCTGCATATGCACCGCAGCACTTCATTAATAAACTCCCGACACCCTACTCACCATCCTCTCTTTGAAGTAGGGAGGTAGTGTAGACACAGCCATATACAGTATCATATCCCACAATGCACTGCACAAACTAAAAAGGGAGTTATCCAATATGTTGAGACCACTTTGTTTGATATTAGATCTGAGTTGTTCACTATTGGGCTTTTAGATGTTCACCGGTTATCAAAAATAATCAAAAGGTTTTTTGTTTTTACTTTGCAGTTATAGTGTTGGGAGCCACAAAGAAGTCCTTAAAGAGCTGCATATGGCTCCAGAACTGCAGGTTGCAGATCCCTGCCCTAACTGTAAGGAGCCTCTAAGTGCTGCCACAGCTCCTACTGGTTGTGGTTCCTAGCCAATGGGAGCTGTGAGGCTGGCAATCAGAGCAGGGGTTGCAGGGAGTACCTCTCAATGCATAAGGATTACAGGCAGAAGGAGTGGGTAACATACGCATGGGAAGGCATTGCCTTCCCAAACTGCCAGTGGGTCTCCAGCCATCTGGAGGGAAAGCTGGCATCGCAACGCAGCTACCTGGCCACCAGAGGAGAAATTGGGGCTGTGACTAAAGCATGGCCACCCACAAAGGGCAAGAGTAGGGGATTTGGTGCAGCTGCCCATGAGGCAGCCCTGTCCTCCGGCCACCAGGTGTGATGGCCAGCTGGGAAGGCTGGGGCCATGCCACCTGCTGGGATGAGGGACACTAAGGGTGCTGTGGATGATCAGGGCTGGTGGCAGTAAATTGGGTAGAAGTTGGACTTAGCTCCACTGGGGAAGGATTGCAGAAGGGGGCTGGGCTAGGCCCCAGCTGGGTCTTCACCCACAGCTCATGGCTGCAGAGACCTGACTGCCACTTCCCAGAGCCATGCTATTGGACTTGTAACTGAGCAGTGCCAACCAGAGCTGCCAGGCCTCTTTTCCAGCTAGGGCCTGATCACTCAGGTGAGAAGGGAGCCAGCCATGAGAAGCTGCCACCCAACCCTGTTGCTGGCTTGTGGGTGGAGGGGGGCTGCTCTTGTAACCCTCTGAGGCAGTGTTTCCCAAAATACAATACGTGTACCATTGTTGGTACATGAGAGGATTTCAAGGGGTACAGGACAGACAATAAATGACTAGAAATCAGGAGATGAGCACTGGGATAGCACTGGGAAAGGGGTTAACTTGTAAGGCCAAAGTCCCAAAAGGGACATGCCACTCTTGTATGTTTGGAGAATATACTCATCTCACAGAATGTGAAGGGACTTTTAGAGGTCACTGAGTCCTGCCCCATCCCCTGCCCTCACAGCAGAACCTATTACCACCTTGACAGATTTATTTTTAAATCTATTTACCCCGACCAGCCCCCTCTGGGCTTGAGCCTGGGTTTAGCAAACCAAGTCACAAACCACTAAGCTAATTCTCCCCTCAGCGGGGCATTGGAGTACCACGTGCCCGTGACACCACCCAGCCTGCCCAACCGGAACGTGCGCCAAGCGCCACGCTCAGCTCACTCCATCGGGGAGGGGCGGGACTTGCCCAGGCGGCTGACGCCTACCGTTGGCCCCGCCCCTCACAGGAAGACTGGCGAATGAAGGGGGGGCTCGTGTAGTCATTTCCGCTCTCGGAGCTTGCGTGTCCCTAGTGGGCCGCTGTAGGGCGTTCTTTCTCTTTCGGTCCGTTATGGCAGGCGCTGGGGCCCCCCCGGAGGCTGTGCGCTACGCGAAGTACGCGAGGGGGCCTGGAGGCGGCGGGCAGGGTGAGCCCGCCATGGACCGGGGACTGGTGAGTGTGGGGCAGGACGCCCGCAGCTGTCGCGCTCCTTCTCCCCCAGCCGGCGCCCGCGCTGCTAAGAGGGCAGTTACCCCATCCGCCGGCGAAACCCAGCGCGGTGTGGGGCCCGCGCTGCACCCCTCTCACCTCAGTCCCGCCTGGCGCATCGCGCGCCGCCTCCTCCCCCCGCCCCCAGGGGTCACACGCTGCTCACAGCTCCAAGGGATCGACCGTTGGCGCTGGCTGGAAGACTCCTGGGGTCGGGGCTGGCCGAAGGTCTGGTTCCTGGTGACCAGCATGGCTCTGCGGGCAATCGCGCCTGTGTGTGGCGGGGGAATGCGGGCGCCCAGGTGGGACGGAAATGATGCACACCTGGTCGGGCAGGGCGTCAGTGGCTGTCAGTTATCCCATGGCTGCTAACAGCACTCCACTCCACCGGGGACAGCCAAATTGGGAGCCTTCCCATAGCTGTCTACTACCACGACGTTAAGTTTCATGTTGATTTAGTGATGGCCTAGTGCTTAAAAGGGGTGATTTTCATGCAGTCTGTCTCTATACATATTGAATAATAAGCTGTTTAGTCTAGCTAAAATATGTCACCGACCAGTAGGAAGCTGAAGGCAAACAAATTCAGACTGGAAATAAGGCATTATTTTAACAATGAGCTTGTTTAACCATTGCACCTATTTAGCAAGCATCATGGTGAATTCTTCACTGATAATTTTTAAATCTGTGTAGTGCAAGAATGGGCAATAATTTTCACAGGTGGGGGGCAGCTCCATGAATTTGGGTAAGTCATCAAAGTGCTGAGCTCCCAAAAGGGACAGGCTTTAGACTGAAAGGGTGGGCCTAGGGATCAAGATTGTGTGTGAGACACACACATTATGTGAGACAGACTTTGTGAGGCACACAGACTGGGGGGTATGTTGACTGCTGGTGAGATGTTGTGCTGTACAGTAGAACACCCAAGGTATGTGCATTCAAGTTTAACACAACTCAGGGTGGTGAGAAGCTGGTGCCTAGCTCCATGCAGCCCCCTACTCAGGAGAGCTAGGAAACTGACCAGTGCTGTGGCTCTGGTCAGTTTCCCTGCTTCTGTGAGGAGTGAGGAGCTGGGAGCCAGGCTGCAGCTCCCTGCTGCACACAGGAGATGGGAAACTGACCAGTGCTCAATGAGCTCATGGGAATAAGGGGACTTCGAAGTAGGCGGGGTCCTTTTCGAAAAGGAGCGCAGTCTGGACACGCCGCGCGGCAGCAAGGAGCGTCAATTTCGAAGCGCCGCTGCCGCCCGCATGCTGCTGAAGCGCTGAATATGCATTTCAGCGCTTCATTAGTAAACTTCAAAATGGCCATTTGCGTGGCCATTTTGAAGTTTGGGGCACGTGTAGACACGGCCAGAGACTTCAGCACTCTGTCTCTTCTGCCCATCCTCACCTCTCCCACACAGTTAGCGGGATGGTCCTCGTAGCATTTCAGCTGCAGGACAGTGCAAGGTGGGGGAGGGGTGGCTGAATACTGGCTGCCAGCTGTAAGTAAACATGCTCTACTAATAGCTGGAGGGGAGGGGCAAATGGAAATGCTGGGTGGACTGAATTTTGCCTATCCCTGATCTAAAAGATATGTTGTAGAAATTCTATGGCTTGTGTTATATGAGAGGTCAGACTAGATGTTCACAATATCTTCATGTCACCTCCTATTTGTGAGTCCGTTGACGGCTGATCAGCTCAATCCTGGAGCCATGGATCTTATCGCAGAAGAGGCAGGTGTTCCAAATATTCCATATTCCAAAGTTTACTGTTTGATGTTGACCACATGGAGGTGAATCCACTAGATGCAATTATCCAGTCAGGGGAATTGAGATACGCTATGTTTAGGACATCTTTTTCAGCCCATCTCCCCAAGTGGGGTTAGCAGAGTGGATCCTAAATGGGGTTGCTCAATTGTGGATGCAGCAGTCAGACTGTTCTACCACCTCTGTCCTTGAAGCAGAATGACTGATACATGCATCCATACTGGTTCATGACTAAAAGCTTCTAGACTTAACAATCCTGCTCTCATCACCATTTCCCAGTCACTGTAGGGCTTAAGTTCAGGAGAGGAAGATGCCTGTGCATGACTTCTGTAAACGTGGGGGGACTGTTGCATTGCAGCCACCACGCAGTTCTTGACAGATAGAAAACTCTGGTCCAGTGGCATGGAATCCACGATACCTGGGAGTCTCCTGTCCACTGCAGCCTTCATCCTCCTTCACAGCAGTTGTAGCATTACCTCTGCTATCCTTTGCTTGGTCTGCCTTTGAGGACTTTTAAGATCATTCTTTGTCTAGATCCTCCCACTTTATCTTGTCACCATGAGTCACCCTGCTGGGAGTATGAGACTCCCTGTGGCATTGCTCTCAGGTTCACTGGAACACACGAGCCCACTCACCATAAAAAGGTGACAATCCAGAGAGTAGGTTTAGGTACTATACAGTATAGTTAAGACTCTGTCAGTATCTATATGTTATTTCTGTTTACCTGTGTTTCTAATGCAATGGGGAAACTCTCACTTAAAACTGGGAGGTGTGAAATTTTGTAATGGGGTGCAGCAAAATCGGCTGCTGGGTCTCGGGTTCATCCATCTTATTAAAAATGTTGAAATATATTACTGTCTTTGTGTCTGTATTCACATTTATGTACCCATCCATAAAATTTTATATTCTACATACTCATTTTCTTACAGATGACAAAAGTGTTTTTCATATGAACATAACCAGAATTTCCATCACTTTGGATTACATTAGACAGGTTGGGGGACCCTGCTAATTGCAGGGATGAAAATGGGGCCCAATGTAAAAAACTTGCTCAGCCTAGACTTAATATGCTGTGATACATTTTGCTCATGTCGTTATTTGTGTTGCTTTAGTGCAAAGAATTTTTCTACTATTGAAGACAGTATCAATTTTTTAAAAATTACTTCTGTATGAATTTTTCATCCATTGTTGTTACAAGTTACGATTTCAATAACTGCAGAGTTCCCCCCCATCCCTCTAATCTCTTCTTCAGTAGATTCATTTTATGCTTTTGACAGCACTTCATGTATAGTTAGTTTCACTGTTTTCTGTGTAGTCTCTCAAGTTTTTATAAGCCTGCCATCCATCATCATAGTAGCTGATTGATTTCCACATAAAGAGAAAAGCAATAGTAAAACTCCTAGTGGACTTGGAGACTCTGGTTCTTCTACCCTTTCTGGAGAGGGAAACCCAAGCTCCAATAGGGGTATTGCATGTTGTTCATTTGTTGATTGTAAAAATATTGTCCTAATAATTAGTCTGTCTTGATATGATAAAAAGGCTTTTTCAAAGAATGAGGTTTTGCAATATTTTCTAGAGAGGGTCGGACTGAAGGTTCACCTAAACAATTCCCTTTAAAATTTCATTCCGTAGTGGACCCCCTCAAATGTTTTTGTTCACAACTCTCACGTGCTTCAGTCTGGGCTTTGCAATTGCGTTGTCCTTGTACTGTCTCACATTGGTTCATAGAAATTCAATTAATGTACCTGGGATTGATATATCAATTGCTTTGAAGATTCATTTCAGAGCCTTAAAGTGACATCTGCAGCTGAGTAGGAACAAATGTGTAGATTTGACTGCAGGCCTTGTATGCTCATGGAGGTCCAGAACCTGGAGAAGGTGGGTAGCCACATTTTGTACTATCAAGCCAATCCACTATGTTCACTTTCAGCCATTGGTGCTGAAATGAGCAGTGGTGGTGCTGCTGCTGTATTTCCCTGTCTTGAAGCAGTAATAACTAAAATACATGGTTTCCCGCTTCAGGATGCGCATTATAAAAGTTGTTCCGGCATTGCTGCATTGTGCTTTAGTGAATGGCAGGAATCCAACTTGGAGAGGAAAAGTGACTGGATCGCTGTGGCTAGGCCCTTGTTGGAAAGGAGGGACTGACATTTTTCTTCAGAGCAGTGTTTCCCAATTTTATTTGGCCATGGAACACTTTTAAACTTGAAAGAATTTTGCAGAACCCCATTCCCAGGCTTTACTCTCCTTGGTCCCCAAACCTGCCCCCCATCTCTAGACTTTACCCTCCTCAGCCCCACCAATCCATCCCCAAGCTTTACACCCATCCCCGCAAACCCACCTCTCCTATCCGCAGGCTTAACCCCTCTCAGCCCCAAACCCAGCTCCTGGGATTAACCCATCCATGGCTTTGGCTGGGGAGCCTATGCCATGTGTGCCCAGCAGAAGGAAGGCTGGCACAGAGGGGTTTTATTGGTGGGGGGTGAGCTGAGCCACGTGCACTGGAGCGATGTGGCCACTCAGGTAGCTGGACAAGTGAGGGGCTCTCTGCATTTTCTTGTCCTGCTGCTGAAATAAGGGAACTAAATGCAGTTGGTTTAATGGCTGGATTCCTCCTGCCACCCTGTTGACCATTAAACCAATTAAATTTAGTTCTGCTGTTTCAGTAGGGGGCAGGGCGGGGAGCAGCTGAATAATTTTTATCGCAGAACCCTTATTTTCACTTTGCAGAACTCTGGGGTTCTATGAAACACCATTTGAGAAGCACTGTCCTAGAGTGCGGGAGGCGAAAGAAGCCATTTTTATTCAATGATGCTAATAGATCATCCAAGCCTAGTGAGAATTCAGACCTTTAGAAAAAGAATTTGCACTGATTCAGTGAATGAGGGTTGTATACCTTCAGTGAATGTTGGCAACAACATATTAGCTAGTTTTTCAAAAGTTAGATGACTTTCAGTCTTGCTTAGCATTAGTTTGAGTCAGCTGCTCTTCATCTAAGAGGTGATGTGCTGTAGGCTTTCTCATATGTTAATGTGGACAGTTGCATTAGTGGTACAAAATTTTGTGGCTGAGTGTCATCACCAGGGCCCCAGCAAAGGTACAATCCGTTATGGTCAATTTCATGTCCAGGGTTTTTTACATTAGTCAGTTTCAGTTTTCATATGTTAACTGTAGAGGTCCCAACCCAGAAGATGATGGGTGGGTGGAAGAGTGTCACATGATTATTGCAGGGGACTAATAGGATTGCCCACCTTACTTCTGCCCTGCTGCCTTCAGAGGAAGGCTGCCGGCTGGTGTTCCAGCTCTACAGCCAGTGCCACCACCAGCGGCAACCCAGAAGTGAAGCTCAGCAGTATGTTACCATATGTCTGGTTTTCCTAGCAGTCTTCCATCTCGGGTTGTGTTGTGGGGTGGGACATGACAGCTGGAGTTGTGGCCTCCCTACATAGGGGACAACAACTGGATATGTGGCACTTCCTGCAACCAGGGATGCAGAAGCAATTGCTAGGGAGGGACATAAGGGGAGCATCAGCCATATGACTACTACCCCAGCCCAGGGGAGGGCTGTTTCTATGAGGGTGCAGGGCCTGCGACAATTCTGCCACTGGCCGAGCCTCTCGCACTCCACCCCTTTCTCAAGCTTCCATTCCTTCCCTGCCTCAACCCATTCCACCTCTTCCCCTAAACCTCCTAACCCTAGCAATGCAACCTAGACTACTAACAAGGTGTCTGGTGCTGGCTGCAGGAATCAGTCACTCCTGCACTCACCAGGAGTAGCGGGAAGTGGAGTGACCCAGCCAAGGCAGCTTTACTCCAGCTGCAACTCTTCACTTTACACTGACTGTGAACCATTAATAACACATGAAGTTCCGCAAGGGTCTGTTTTGGGACTGGTTCTATTCAATAACTTCATCAATGATTTAGATATTTGTCTTTGAACCCAAGGGATGTCATTCTTCCTGTCTGTCCCAGGGGCTTAAAAAATGTCATTACTGTGGGAGCTCATATCTTCACAAATGCTCTTCCCAGGTAGGGCCAGGAGAACACCAAATGCCTGCATCTCTGCAGAGTCATTTGGCTGGCCAACCTTGCCTTGCCCAGATATAATGCCACTGGAAGGAAGCGTCTGCATTGGGCACATGGTGGAAGCCTGGCCCAACCCATGGGTGGGCGTACTTGAAGGTTGGGGAGCAAAGGGAAGAGAGGAGCAAACCTTGAATGAGGTGCGGGGGAGGGGTTGCCTCCTGGCTCATGCTAAGAGGCCAGCTGAACCTCCTAGGGGTGCTGGAATGATTTTTATAGTAATGATGCTGATAGCCCTGAAAGGAAACGTAACCATGTCATTTTGTACATCTTTTCTGGCTTGTTGGCTGTGAAATTTAAATACTGGACAGAGTTCAAGAGAGAAAAATGTCTTTAGATTGCCAACAAAATCCTGCATTTTGAAACTGACAGCAAAGTCACTACACATTCAAAGCCTGATCCTGCCAACCTTTAAACAAATGTAGACCAAACTCACAAGATGAGTTCCATTGAAATAAACAGAAGTGTTTGCTTTACACAGCAGCACTTGGAGAAGCAAGTCTCTTTTAATGCTAACCACTCCAGGGTTTAACACTGAATGAAATCCTTTCTGTAGTTCATGCTCACCTCCTTCCCACCGTTTAATCAACCCTAAACATTACAGAAGGTAAATTTACCAGAAACCCCTGCTCCCAAGGGGAGATTGTCTTTCCTGCTGAGTTATTTTGCCCTCTTCTGAACAGTTTTGCCCAAGGGTTGGGAAGGGAGGGGGAGGAAATTCATGTATTTGCCTGATAACAGCCGGTGCTAACCAGCTAAAGCACAGCAGGTAACTGCATAGACTGCTCTTTAGATAGCAAAAATACCTTCCTCCATATCTCCAGCTGCAGCAGCTGGAGCGAATGGGAAGCTAGCTGTGGAGGCTGCTTCGAAGCCTCAGCTCTGTGTGTGAAAATACAAGGGAATGTGCACAAAGTGCTGAAACAGTTTGGACGAGAGTTAAGCCGTAATTGTCTTCCAACCTGACTAAGCACTTTGTGCACTCCCTTGCATTTTCATGCACACAGCTGGGGCTTTTGGAAGGGGCCAGAAGAAATATGCAGATGTTTTGAGCAAGCTCCAGCTGCTTGGGGGAAAGGGGTGGAGCTGAGCACCCTCCTGTACCTATGAAAATAGTCTTATATGCTGGAGGTCGCTGACCCCTGTAGTAGAGGCTTGTTGTTTTCTCTCATCCCTTCATTGAATGGACTATCACAGAATTATTCTGTGTATTCACTGAGGGGGAGTAGTAATCTGGTTTAATCTGCATTGAGAGATTCGTCTTTGATATCAGGAAAAACTTTCTAACCCCAGGGAGTGTCAAGAATTGGAATAGGTTTCCAAGGGAGGAAGTGGAATTCCTGTTGATGGAGGTTTAGAAGAAGAGTTTTGGAAACATCTGTTACCAGAGGTGCCAACTCTGTGAGTGGTCCAGGGCTGGAAGACCCATGGAAAAAGGAGTGAGTGCTCCATTCCTGCTAACAGCCATGTGGCTCAGTACGTATCCCTCCCACTCAGCGCTGCCAGCTGTTAGCCGACTGATCAGCACCTCCCCTCCCTTCCCAGGCCTCTTGCCTGTCATGACTCAGCTGTTTTGCGATGTACAGAAGGTGCACATAGCCATGGATAAGCTTGGGTAGGTCACAGCCTCCCACTTAGCATGTAACCAGACCCACTTAAATTGTGAGGAAGACGATGGGAAGCACGTACAATCCACAGGCTAGGACTCCCATCTGTGGCTCAGTATCTGTTTGCCTGGCTGTGACCTTCTTACACTGTACGCTGATGGTTGTCTACAGTCCCGGCACCTGGAGTATGCCTAGCATGGGTCTAGACGGGGCTAATACTGGGGCCAGAGACAGGGGCAGCAGCATGGGATGCTGGAAGAAAAGGGAGGTGGGTGCACAGACACTGCTGCTATTGGGAGAGGTGAGTGGAGCTTGAGCCCCAGAAGGGCCCTCTTCCACCCTATGGGCATGCTATGCAGCTTGTGCACCCGGCAGCTTAATTGCCAGGTGAATGGTAAAGGTGGGTAAAGCCTAGCTGGCTCTCCCTCCAGACTCTCTCATCATTGCCTTCCTACCCAGTTTTCTAGCCCTAGTTATGTTGGGGCAGGATGGAGACTTGAAGGAAGAGGTGGAACAGGGAGATGGAAGAAGTGAGCGGGGGAGGGGAGTTGAGGAAGGGATGGAGTGAGGTGTGTGACATGGTCCAGAGCAGGGAGTCAAGGCTCCCAGTAACCTGTTAAGTCAGCACCTATTTTTTATGTCTGCTCTAGGTATAGTTGGCCCTGCCTCACTCAGCACAGTGTGATGAACTGTGCTAGATGTTGTCTTGAGCCCCTTTCTGGCCCTTTGTTTCTGTGATTTGTATTGCATTAACAACAGAAAGAGTAGATTGAGAATCTGTGGAAATATGAATTAAATTATTGCATCTTTTTGTTCCGTTATAGAAAAAAAGCTGTTAAATAATACCTCTGTAAAGGATTATGAGTTAGCCTCTAAAAACTTGTCTTTATGAAGTTATTTGAATTGATGCATTGGAAATAACATTTATTTGGGAGGTAGCTATTTTTTTCATCCTTTATTTCGTTAACAGTGTGGTTTGTCATGTCTGAAACAGCCTTTTTAATCTCTCTTCTACTCTGCGTTCCTTAAAAAATAAGTACAAATCTATCCTTTGCTGATCCAGCAAGACTTACTTCACTGTTGTCTGAATCCAGCAAGCTTTGTTGTTGTAAATTGAACTGAACAATAAGATAGAATAGAAATACTGAAATCAGTCCAACTGGATATGCCAGTGATTAACCCAAAAGAGCTGATTCGCTTAAAAAAATGTGTTTGGGTCAGTTCCATTACAGCTTCATACATCTTTCACGTTAAATTGTTTCTTGGCTGTTAAGGGAATACTTTAAATGTAACTACATCTAAAGTCTGTATTTTACAAATTCCTTAGCAGTATGCTTTTCAAAATGTAAACCTTAAATAAGCACACTGTTAACTCTTTGTTCATATGGTCACTCCTGTGCTGCATGTTAAACTCTTTTTTTCAAGCAATGAGAAGAAGAAATAGTTTGGCAGTTCTATTCTTGTACAACACAGATCTCTTCACCCCCTCGAGTACTAGTAAATTGCCTTTTAACATCAACAGGATATCTGTGCATTTAATTCAAGACTTATGCTTTTGATATCAATAATACTTAACTTGTTAGTTTCAAAGCAGTGTACAGACTGATTATTCTTTACTAGATCCATCTGAGGTAAGTGGGTACAGATGGACACAGAGGGCTAAAAAGATTTATCCCAGGCTACTCACTGAGTCGTTAGTGGTATGTACTTGGAGTTACTGGTTAGTTGTCTGGACCTCATCTTCTGTCATTTAGTGACACATAGCAATGTTTCATTTTATGTATAAATTTAGATTAATCTTAGGTCGTATGGAGAAATACAGAATTATCAACTTAGATTTTCAGTGGTTTACTCTGTAGTAAAAACCAGTTTAGCACTAAAATAACAGATGAGTCCTGAATTAGTGAATGGAAGGTTTTAATAACATACTTCCATAGTATAGGCAAGCTAATTCAATTGAATGGCACTTTAATTTTTGTTTATTAAATTAAGAAATCTGTATGCAGTTTTAGCCAGCAAACTCAAAAATTACAGCACAAGCTGCTAATCAGATTTTTTTCCAAGATTCAATTAACATGGATACTTCTGAACCTACATTCGTAACTTTCTGAAAAATTGCATCAGTTGTAACAGTCAGCATTAGGACTGGGGGTGTTGATCAGCTTTTCTGAAAAAGTGAACAGTAAAGTGGCAATTTTACAGATGAGAATTTTTTTTCCTTATTCAACAGAAAGTTCCTAGTATAGACGCACCCAAACTTTGAAATTAACTTCAGAGTTAGGCACTACTTTGAAGTGGCCAGCAGAGAGTCTACACACATTTTCCCTTAACTCAAAGTTAACTTCGAAGTAGGGAGCCCAACTTTGAAGTCTTTACTTATTTCCCAGAAATGGAGTAGTGCCCTACTTTGAAGTTTAACTTCAAAGTAGAGAGAGAGAGAGAGAGAGAGAGTGTGTGTGTACACTAAACAACTTCAAAGCTATTTTTGTAGTGTAGACACAGCCTAAATAAAACTGAGGGATTTAACACAGGCCAATGTCCAGCACAATGGGAAGTAAACCTTAATTTTGCCCGGCTCATAATTCAGGGAAAAAATGTAGCTGTTACTTTGACCAATTCAATGAAAGCCTTTACTCAGTAAACAGCAAAACAAATTAAACAAACAAAAAAAAAACCAAAAGCATACTGCAAATAGTATAATTAAGTATCAATGTGATGCCTTCCTGTGAAATATTGTGCTAAGTTCTGGTCACCATCTCAAAAAAGAACAAAATAGAAAAAGTTCAAAAAACAGCTCTGATTAAACACCTGACAAGACTTCCATGTGATGAAAGGTTGAAATGATTGTGATTATTGAATTTAGAGAAAAGATAAATAAGAGCAATGTCAAAATAATAAATGGTAAAGGTGAATTGGGTGCTCCTGTTTTCTTCCTGCACTATGCAGAAGGGTAAAGGGAAATTTCATGACACTAAACAGCAACAACTGGAAAACTGATTCTATTTATTTCTATAATTAACTCATGAAACGTTCTGCTAACATTGAGATCAAGGCCTAGTTGCATGCAAACTAGGATTGTATATTGAAATTGAGAATGTTGACTTACAGAAAAAAATTAAATATAACCTAGGAGGAAAACCTCATTTAGGACTGATATAAACCCCATGCTTCAAGCAGAATCCAATTGATGGGGGTTAGAAAGAAGCCTCCCTTCTTCGTGATTATTGAATAACTTATTCAATAAAGTTCAATGCACCTTTCCCTGAAGTATCCAGTACTGGCCATTGTCAAGGACTGCCTACCATAATGGGTGGATCACTGATTTGGTATAGCAGTTTCTATGATTGTCCTTTTCCCCTGTCCCACCAATTCTGAATTTTCCACAGAAAAATAAATCCCATATGACTCCAAATGTTTCAGATTTCTAATGACTTGCCTACAGAGTCAAAAGTAGTTGGATTACAAAGGCTGAAACAAAACGACTGGAGGCTGATGCCTGTGAGGAGGAGTAAGAGCCAGCTGAGCAAGTCAAGGGCTCCTTTTTGACGCGGGAAGACAAGGATGGCCGTTTTGGGGAAGAACACCAGAGTTTCAGAAATATATGCCCAGCAGCTCCTTTCAACTGCTGTGTCATGTGGAGATTAGTGGAAGGAGAAAGAAGAAATTCTGAAACTTTTTGCCTTGATTGGCTCTGTCAAAGTCTGAGGGGCAGAGTTCCTGAAATCTGGAGGTGGTATTACACTACTGGCTGCATTGTAGCTCTCCTAGGGTTCATAAACTAACATGCACCTAGCTCTCTTCAAGCTAATGCGCTAAAAAGAGCAGTGTGGATGTTGCGGCATGGGCCAGCCACCAAAGTACAGACCTAATGTCGTTGGACCAGCCTTGAATGTCAGAAGCTAGCTCATTTCACTTCCCATAGTACAACCTCAGGTGGGGAGGGTTCCACCTGTAGTGTAAAGATATCCCTATGTACCCCGTTTTACCCCCATGCTGCAGCTATAGCTGATGCTGATTGCACTGGGGAGGGATCGCCAAAGGCTGGGCCTTCTCCCATTTATTACTGTGTAAGACTAGGGACTGTGTTTTTAATTAATACTCTTTCCTAATTTCAGGAAATTATGTCACAATGAGATTCCTGTGCAAAGCCCTCCTTATGCAAGCTATTCATTCATAATCCCAATCCAACCAGGCAGATTTTCTAGTTTAATACTATGAATTTTTTTGATAGTGGTGTCCTTTTAAACTAAATTGCAGTTTTGCTATCTGGATTACTGTAAGTAATCCCAGCAGAATAGTTTTGTATCATTTTATATACTATGACAATGTTTTAGTAAATTACATAATTGACAAAATAGTGAGAGTTTCAAGCTAAACATTAAGTTTTGTAGGAGGTTAAGAAGTGCTACAGAGCTAATTTTCCAGTGTTTTGAGTCCCTAATTTCATGCATTAAAACTTGTACAAGATATTACATTTTTGCACACTGCAAGCATGCCGTGTTCCAAAGTTAAAATACATGGAGAAAAGGTTGTAATTTCTTTTTAAAGAAATAATAAAATATTAAACTTTATGAGGAGAAGATTCACTTAGGGGTTCACAGAGGTAGACCTTTTGGTATGCACATTCTGACCTCAGAAATGCTTGCTGCTGCAATGGAAAGTCAGGTTATTTAAAATTAGAATGTTATATTGACTCGATTTTTCTGTTGCAGGCTGGAACTATGATGGCAGTTGGTCTGGGTGTTGCAGCTGTTGCATTTGCAGGTAATTGAACAGACATCTGCACGTGCAGTCCCAGTGTCATGCTGTGCCCAAAAGGGCTAATGCAATCCTTATATATTATGAGGGGCTTAAGAAATTGGAAGAGGGAGATTCCATATCAGTGAGACCATTACTGGAATATTTCCTGTCTTAATGTCCGCCTTTGATAAGGGATATATAAAAATTGGAAAGGTTCCAAAAAAAGGTAAAAGAATGGCTTGATGTCTGAAAAATCTGACCTACTGAGGTTGAATTTATTTAGCCATCACAGATAATAAGAAGTGACTTCATAGACTGTGACACATACCTCCGTAGAAGGAATATATGGGATAATAGAGTACTGTTTAATTTAGTTTACAAAAACACAAAGGTTATGTACCTTTTTCCCATTCTGAATTTGTCTGGCAAGTTTTAGCAGTGAAGGCAGTTAACCATAAGAATAGTTTATTAAGGGAAGTGTAGAGTCTCCATCTCTGGAAATCTTGAATTCAAGATATAATCTGAAAGATAATTTGTGGTTGAAATAGAATCTGTTGGTCTTCATTTAGGAATTACAAATTCAAATTCTAACATGGGAGGATCACAGGTTCTTATTGGTCTTGAAATCTACAAATTGATTTCTGTTCGCTTCTTCAGTTAATAAAATCGCACCATCTTAACTTCTAAACATAAGTACATACCTGTTTAGATATCTTGAATTTCAAAAATGAAAGCAACGTGTTACCTGTCTAAAGCATCATTATTATTATTTTTTTTAAATGCTAATATAGATTGAACCTCTCCAGCCTGCCACACTGGTCTGGCAACATTTGTGGCCTGGCATGATTTTAGTTAGTCAGGTGTCTACTTATCCTTGGCATGACCAAATTGTCCTGGCTCTCGGTGTTCTGTGCTGTTATTTAACTGTAATTTACTCCTAAATGTCATCCACTGCTTATTGGGCTGTTAGAAGTGTTGGTAATGCTACTAGACAATATTGACCTCCTGTGGTTTAATAAATTCTCTGGTTCTGCACAGATCAAGTCCCAAGAGTGTCAGACTGGAGAACTTCAACGAGTATATTGTAAGGAAATAAAAAAAGCACCAGACCAAACAGAAAACTGATCATTTCTACCATGGTTTTCATGCAAATTCTAATACTGAATTTGGTAGACCTAATCCATCCTTTCCCAAACAGGAGTAGAATTTACTGACTTCTGAAGAAAGCTCCATCCAGTTGGTTTTTTATTTATGGAGGTCATGGCTGTGCTGGCTCTTTAGTGCTGCTGGATCCCAAAAGACTCAACTTTTCATTAAAGAAATAAAACAAGAATGCAAGAATTACTCATTCATTGTGATATTGGCACAAAGTTGAAAGTAGCTGTACTTATTTTGGTGAATTACATTAGCAATTATAGCTTATATTTGTAATTTCAGTATCTCCTATAATTTACAAGGCAAATGTAACCATATATGAATGTATTGGCCTTGGGAACAAACTTTGTGAATCTTGCGATTCATTATTCTTATTTTTAGATGGAAAAAATATTTTTTTCCTTTTAATATAAGGATTGAAATGCAACCTATTGCAAACTCATCAGAGACTGTGTTGGACCTGACTACAAAGCTGCTTAGGGAGCATCTTGAAAAACAGTAAAGTTCAACGGTGCTTGGAAGCAAACAAATAGCATTAAAAATCCAAACTCATTTAAATTTCTTCGACATGCAAAATAAATGTTTGCACAGGTAAAATATGTAAAGATTTCCTTTTGTAAGTGAAGTTTGATTTTTTTTTTTTTTTTCCATTGATTTTCAGGTCGCTATGCTTTTCACCTCTGGAAACCACTGGAACAAGTATTCACAGAAACAGCAAAGAAGATTTCAACCACTGTAAGTTTAAAGGTTATTTTATCATAAGCAATTTTAAAATTATATTTAAAATCACAAGCACCATTTTAAGTTCAAGAGAAACATTTTAGGCTATCTAGTTATGCTTTCCAGTGAGAGAGTGTTCTCAGTTGTACATGCTACAGTGCTTTGTTGAATGTATCTAAATTCTTCCAGAGGACTTTTTCTTAAGATGTTGGTGAGATGTAGTGAATCAGTCTAGTTTCCCTAACAAAACTTTCCTAGTCTCAAACTTATTTTCCAGAAAGTGTGTAAGAAATGTCATCATGGCCCATTTAGGTGTGGCAAACTTCTAGAAGGTTCCAAATGACTGAACTTGACCTATGATATCCCTTTAAGTGATGTGATATAAAAATTTCTAGTCACTTTTTTCAGACATGGCTTTTTAAAGCATAAAGAAATTGCTGGGAAGGTTTGTCACAGTAAGATGAAAAAACGTGGAAGACTGTTTTTTCTCTGTATCTGGTGTGCTTTTATTCAGTGTGCACCTCTAACTGCTACTTAATTTTTAACTAGTCTGCCTGTATGTGGTATTTTTTTCCCCTTTATTCCATGTGCCACAGAATGCTATGTGCATCAGTGGAATCTTTGCTATGCACTCTCCTCTCTTCAGTGTCTGTCCTCCCACAGAATCCCAACTAACAAAGCTTTTTTCAGTTCCTCTCTGCAGAAACAAAGTCCCACTAAGAAGGATGTGTAGTTGTTTCAATGGATCTTTATGGAGGCCTCAGGATATGGATACTTCTTCATTCCTTCCAGTGGGGAATGCTCTTCCTACATGGGTCATGTTAACGCTCAGTTCAGAGCAAAGTATATTGGATATTTAAAGTAAAAACAAATCTTAGTCAGTGCCACATCCCTTTTGTGGTGAGATCAAGCAGAGCATGTGAATGTAGAATTTAAGTGAACACAGAAATGAATAGCAGATGATAGACTTTTCACACACACGGCCATGATAATGGGACTTCTCTACCATTGTGGATACAAAGCAAAAGGTGGTTAAGTCATGCAGCTTAGAGGGGAAAAAAAAATGTGGCATCTAACTTTTGTGCGTACCATTATAAAATTCTGACTGTTCAGGTACATAGGAATTTAGGATGCACATCTACGGTTGTAATCAAATGTACGACACACAGGACTCCCATCAGAGTCTGTACCCAGACTGAGTCCAGCTGATGTGTGGACTCCTTGCATCGTAGGTCTAACAGATGAATTCAGGTCAAAGTCCCCTTCCTTTTCCCCCAAGCTTAGAGTACTCTTCTGCTTTAAGTAATGTCCTCTGTCTTCTTTAAATCTTTCTTTTAGCTAGCTTTGCAAAGATGATCTCCAGTCAGTGCAGTTTCTGTCTTCTGACTTGTCCTACTCTATTTGCAAACGTAAAAAAATTTCAAACTTCACACTCAGCATATTTTACATTTTCATTGTTTATTTGTTATAATCTTCATCCTTCTGATCTTTTTCGTGCCATCATTTCTTCTGTGTATATAAAATATAGATTGTTTGTTTGTTTGCCAGGGAGGTACAATATCTTTGGTTTTTCTTTAGCGTACATAGTATATTTTATAGTCCAATATGTGTATTAAAATGTGTAACAGTTCAACATTTTTTGGCATTTTTTTACAAGTACCTTCTTCTTCTTGAGTAACTGTGTTGGGATTTGTTGTCCCAGAATGTATCAATTTAATTAAATTCTGCCTGTGACTCCGAAGATGCGGGCAGGAGCAAAGTAGAACAGAATTGATATTTCCGCCTTCAGGCTATGGAAAGAGAAAGTATAGTGTACCCTTTCCCTAGGATCGTGCAAAAGGCCCTGCTGCCCAAACTTCATTGTGCTCTGTCTGAGTGATTCAAAGTCAGAGAACATAATCAATAAGAGCAGCATTTCCTGAAGTGTGGTCCGTGGCCCAGTACCACTCAGTGTTTTCCTTGGCGAAAAACAACACTGGTCGTTAGGAAATATGCAAATTATCACTACGTACTATTATTATTGTGAATAAACAGTGAAAACATACTCATTTTTCGTTCTGTTTTTACATATGCGTTTATGTTTTTGGGCCTCAGAAAAGGGATTGGAGAAAAACAGGTCCCAACTATATAAAGTTTGGGAAACCCTGAATAAGAGAGTCCCCTCTCAGTCTACAACATACTGCTTTGTGGGTAAAGTGAACTATTGAAATAGCTATCACAGCATTCATTACTTCTGCTTATGCTGCTGGATTATACACTTATTAGTAGTGTAGATATCTATGGCTAATGTTATAGGTGAGAGCATATGGAAACTTTGAGACTCATGGGTATGGGGTGTCCCTGTAGTTCATTTCTGGCTCTGTGTAATCAGAGGTCTCGTTTAGCCCTACACCTTGTGGGAGGATAAGATGTTGCTCCATATTTCTAACCTGTTTAATTCCCAATTTTATTTATGTTTGCAATGATTCCCAGTTAATTACATTCACAGGTAATCAATGCCATTTACCCTTTCTTCTAGATCACTAACTGAATGCAGTCTGAGTGATTATTGAATGGTCATTTAAAATGCCTGTTACTGTATGTTGTGTGTCTCACCTATTTTTATGTAAACAAAAAGGATGTGTAGTCAACAGTTCTGGTAATCTTGTTAATTAAGATTAGTAACTGAAGTGGGACTGCAGGAAGTGGCATGGACCAGCAGAATAGGGTTATTGAATGAGGATGGATGGAAGGGGAGGACAGATGTCGGGGTTTTGATGAAGCAGCTATGGCACTTAGCTCTGCCAGTGCTCCCCAACCCCAGTTCATGCTACAACTCTGCCACTGCGCCCCCATGACCCAATCACCTTGCACCTCCCAAAGCCTTCAGGGAAAACAGAGGTATGAATTCTCCCTCAGAGGGAGGGATAACGAGGAAGCAGGGATGTGGGTGGAGAGGGAGGAGAGAGGGGTTTCGCGCTGCAGTGAGGTGACTGCAGTTATGGGGAGGTGAATCATAGGGGAAGGAGGCTTGGGGATTAGGGTAGAAGGGTGGGATAGTGGGAATGGGGACTTAAAAGTTTTTCCTAAGTGTGTACACGGCCTAAGCGTTACAAGAGCCAGTGTGAATATGTGAAGAGGGAAGAGCCGGTAGTGCAGGTAACTATCCTCCCCACTCCCCCACGCACACTTTTTTGTTGCTGTTGTTTTTGGGTGGAATCTTGTGACTGAGTGTAAATGGGTGGGAAAAGGAGGTGCAAAGCTTATGTGTTTCAGCAATTGTAGGATAAAAGTGGGTGGCTGGGGCAGGAGGGGCTGGGGGAAGGATACTGCAATGCTGAAAGAATGGAGAGTTCTGAGAGCAAGGAAAGGAAAAGTTAAGGGTACTCGGAAGTTTGAGTTTTGCTCAACACAGCAATCATACTACAAGGGGACACATTACTGCCAAGCAACCTTAAATCTGCATTAATTTAAGTGTTTTCCCAATTAAATATTCTTAATATGTAGCAGCATGTATATAGTGGCTTTTTATTTTGTGAAGTTTTTTATAGTCTCTTCAGGGAGAAATTGTGATGACCTGGGGACACGTTTTATGAAGACCATAGCTCTATACACTTGGGATATGGTGGCTAGCCTAAAACATAAGGACACTGGAATATCTCTTGTTGGTACAGAAATTATAACAGAAAGATGGGTTATGTTAGCCAAGGAAGGTATTTAAAGGCATCACCACCAAAATAAGTTAGACTTCTCTAAAAGACAGCATTTTGGAGATTATTGATGGAAACTATGCACTTATAGGCGTAAAGTTATTAGCTACTTTCCTTTCACCTTCTAATAGCATTTGTTTAAGAAACAGAACTAACTCTGATGGACTTCATGGGCCACCACATGGAAGAAAGACATACCTACAAGGTTACGTGTGGTCCAAAAACCATAAGTACAGGTTAAACCTCTAATATCCCAGAACTCTCTGGTCTTGCAGGAGCATGGGTGTTGTGTCTGGGAGCTCTGGCTAGGAGTGATCAGCCACAGTCAGGCTGGTGAGGGCCAGGAAGCCAGTGGTGCTGCAGCTGGGACAGTGGGAATGGGGTTGGGGGGCATCAGCAGCCAAAGAGCTACTGCCGGGGCCAGGAAGTTGTCGGCAGCCAGAGCCCAGGGAGGGAGCTGTGAAAACTCTAGCTGGTCTCCCGGCAGGAGAGCCAGTGGCTGGGAGCCCTGCTGAACCCAAAGTGGAGCCCAGTGGCCTTGGCTGGCGGCTAATGGTGCTGCTGGGAGTTGCAGAGCATTGACCTTCCCTGCTCCAGCAAAATGCCTCATTTGGGAGAGCTCAAGTCTTATCAGGAAGGGGAGAGCTCATTTTGTATGATCTTTTCAGCCCCCAGAGGATTGCAGATGTAGTAGGTGGAATTTAATGTTGTAGGGAGCCTGAAATGTCCTCCTCTTATCACTCTGAGAATAACTAATTGGGAAATATGAAAAATAGCTGTTCTTGAAAGCATTTTGTTATTTTAGTCTGAATAGCGCACACGAGTGAGATGGATAATCCAATGTTTTTTTCTTTGGTAGCAAGAAAACTGCCCTTCTACCTTTTAATATTTTTGTATTTTTAAGGACTGTTCTGTCCTTACTTGCCTATCCCCTAACCTAGTCAAAGGTAGCTTTAGTCTGATTTCCTTTGCTTTAAAAAGGGATCTTCAAACTCCCTTTAGGACTTCATTTTCATTAAAGAAAGCTCTGTTTGTGTCACAAGTGTTCTTTGAGAAGAAGAAGAAAACTATTGTCTTTGATGGCCTAGATGTAATTTTAAAGGTCCAAACCAGCCTGGATGTTGTCCTCTCAAAAGATGAGGGCAAAGCTCTCATTGAGTTCCTTTTTGAAATTATGTAGGTCGTAGCTCCCTGGAGTAAGCAGGCGCTCTTGGGCTGGGTCTACAAGTGCCCCTTCCTTTCAAAAGGAATGAATATGCAGCACCTCATTAGCATAATGGCGGCCGTGGTGATTCGAAAGTGCAGCTTTTCGAATTGTGCACCGCCCAGGGAGACTGGACCTTCCAAAAGGACCCCCCCAGTTTTCGAAAGCCCTTCTTCCAATCACCAGTGATATTATCAACACTACAGATCAATGACTACAACAACTAAAGCCTTTCATTATCAATTGGACACTCTCTAAATACAAATTGTAACTTGAAATCAGATTTTCAGTGTTTGACAGAGTTCCTTTTAAACCATATTTTGCAGTCATTTCATCTTTTGAAATTAATTCTGATCATATGTTAATTAACCTAGATGTCGTATAATAGCATTGAGATCATGATACGTAAGTGCAACTAATTATTTCTCTTTCTCCCTGCCTCCCCTTTCTCCTGCTTCCCCGTAGAGTCTTTCACCCTACTATAAAGGAGGATTTGAACAGAAAATGAGCAGACGAGAAGCTAGTCTTATTTTAGGCATAAGGTAGGTATGCTACATTACTACTGTTTCTTTTTTTTTATTGTTCTGTCACCAGGCTGAATAGAAAAATGTAAGATAAAAGAATAGGGTTATATGGTGCTTATAGGTATGTTCCATCTGCCATTGTAAGATTGTATTTTGGCTAAAAAACAGCAAACCAAAACAAAACACTACAGTAATCTGTCAACAGAAGTCACTGTCCACAGAGCTGTGTGGACAAAACCTCTGTCGGAGTGCATCTGCACACAAAAACAGATTGACAGAGCAATCTGCTCTGACAGAGAGTAGCCACACTGCTCTGCTCTCTTAACAGAATGGCTGACCATAAGCTCTGCAGACAGGGCTGCACAATGAACTGGAAGGCCTGTCTGTTGACAGAAGCATCTTCACTGCACTTCTGTCAACAGATCGTTATTGCTCACATTTTTGAGGGATAATACTCTCGAGACAAATGGAGATTTCTATGGAGATTCTATTAATAGAACGTTTTGTGTAGACGCCTACTGTGCTAATCAATATGTTCACTTCCTCTAATCTCTCTACAAAATCAAGATTTACAATATACTGTGAATTATATAAATGCATCAGTAATGCAGGAAACAATTCCATTCAGTCACTTATTTCAAATGTGTATATATAACCTCTCTTCATATCTTTCTATTTGTTTTATTGAGGGTTAAAGGAGTTGATGTACAGTATTAGGATGAATTTAAGGATGAAGATAAACACGTATAACTTAAGAGTAAAAAAATCAAAATATCTCTTTAATTGTCCCCAATACCAAGCATTGCAAACCTACGCAATTAAGAGTTAAGGTTACACTTACACGTTAGAGTTCTTTTAACATCTAGAAATGCACAAGCACCCAAACCACCTTTATTCTTCGCTATAGTAACTCCAGGAAGGGGGAAAAAAAGGGTTGGGGAAGCTGTGAATGTCTTTAAAACAGTTTAATCCAGGGATACAAAGGCTAAAATGTCTTAATCATAATGTTTTGATTATTGCAGAAGGTCACTGTAGGCTAGAGTCAAGACTGGTTGCCTTAACTCTGCAATTCCATATGTTAACTTGTCTGATTTTTGTTTGTGTAACTTTAACATCAGTTAGATTTCAATTACAGGAATGTTGTAATCATGCCATATTTAATCATTATTAATCCAGGTTATTGAAAGTTAATTACAGCATTCCCATAAGGGTTTGTAACTCATATGTCTCAAAATGATGTCCTACTTGATGTGTCTTTTATCTTGCAGTTCCCTTAGGTTTTGAAAGTAAATATTTAATATGTTTGCACTGAGTGTTTTGTTTAAAGGGAATGCTACCATATGGTATTTGGATGACTTGTAGATATGCATTAGTGACCTTAAATAATTTATTAAAATTAAATTTCACTGGTACACCAGAGTAGTGCATTTCAGTTAGAGCTTACTGGTCAATTAAAATGGCTTTAAAGTAGGGCTGTCAAGCAATTAAAAACATTGATCATGTGATTAACTGTACTGTTAAACAATAATAAAATGCCATTTTAAAAATATATTTGAAATTACAGAAAACATCAACATATTGATGTCACTTCCAGTCGAGACACTAGTGTACAGTGCTATCTTCATATTTGTATTACAAATATTTGCACTGTAAAATCAAATATTCTTCATTTAACATAATACACGTACTGCATTGCAATCATAAAAGTTGCATGTGCAAATGTAAAATTATGTACAAAATTACATTAAAAATAAAAACTGGAGAGCCTGTGAGGTCAGTCCTGTTTCTTGTTCAGTCAGTAGCTCGGGCAAACAAGTTTATTTCATTTGCAGGAAATAATACTGCCTGCTTTCCGTTTGCATCGTCATTTAAAAGAGAATACAAGCATTTGTATTTTTCTGTAAATAGCTGGCATCACAAGATATTTACATTCCAGATGTGTTGAAGATTAAAATGTCGTCTTCATGTTCCAAACACCATGTCAGAGGGCTTGCATCCATGCTGATCATGGGATTTGCTTAATAACGATCTTAAGCAGAGTAGACCAATGCATGTTCATTTTCGTCATCTGAATCAGATGCCACCAGCAGAAAGTTGATACTCTTTAATGGTGTTTTGGGGTGTATAGTTTCCACAACAGACTTGCTTTTTGTAAGGCTTCTGAAAGCATGTGTCATACGTTGTCCCTCTCAGATTTTGAAAGGCACCACCTTGCATGATGTACTGTAGCTATCTTTAGAAATCTCATATATTTATACCGTCTTTGTTTTGTCAAGTCTGCTGTGAAGGTTTTCTTAGAAGGAACAACAGCGGAGACTGCTGTTATATGAACTATGTTAGAATTTGGGTTAAACAGAGCAGAAGACATACTATTCTCCCCTAGGAGTTCAGTAACGAATTTAATTGCTACTTGTTTAAAAAAAATCATCATTATCAGCATGGAAGCATGTCTTCTGGAATCGTGGCCAAAACAGTAGGGTGTGTCCACACTACAAACTAACGTTTTACTTCAGAGAAGCCTGCAGAGCGTCTATATGTGCTTTCCCTTACTTCAAAGTTAAGGGAGGCTAACATCAAAGTCAGTACTCCATTCCTGGGAATGGAGTAGTGGCTTACTTCGAAGTTAGTGTGTGTAGACGCTCTGCACTCCTTACTTTGAAGCAAGGAATCCTCCAAGGAGCCTCTCTCCTTGCCTGCCCCACCCGGAGGATGGAGACTGTCTGGCTAGCCCAGGCAGGGCTCTATGGTCCCTGCTGGCTGCCTGAAAGGAAGGAGCTCCCTGGTAACCCCAGGCAGGAAGCTGAGAGTATGCCACAAGCAGGGGCAGCATGAGCTCCCACTTGGACTACCCCTGCTCGAATCACCTGACATCCTCCACAGTCCCTACCCACCATGGCAGAACAGCAGAATCCCCCTCCCCCTCCGGGGGCTCCAGAGGAGGAGTCCGAGGACTCGCAGGGCCTGGTCAAGGGCTGTGCCAGGAGGGGACTCCCCCACCCCCTTTGCCATACAGAGTCGGAGCTGAAGGACCTCCTCATCCTGTGAGGAAAGGAGAAGGTCCTTCAGCAAACCGGCACCTGCCAGCGCAATGCCGAGGCATTCGACTGGCTGGCCAGCGGTCTCACTGCCCAAGGACACCCTGACCACCTCAGTAGCAGCATCCGAATCAAAGTAAAGGAGCTGCGCCAGGCATATAGGAAGGCCTGTGATGCTGCCAGCTGGTCGGGGGCACTACCAGGAGCTGCACAGGCTCCTGGGGCTGCGGGAGGTGGACAGCCTGCAGCATGTGGTGGACACTACCATTTTCCCCCCTCCGTGGACAGTGGTGAGGAGGTGGGCCCCTCCGGCACCACTAGTCCCCCACTCCTGCCTCCAAAGGTCCCTCACCAGCTGGGCAACCCTGCAGACCTGAGTGGGCCATGACTGGAAGGCCAGGAGGTTGATCCATCACCCCAGCCCACATCCCTATCATGGCTGTATGCAGGCCCCTCGGACACGGCAGTGGAGGGATGAGGAGGCAGCTGCCAACTGGGCGGTTGTGCAGGAGCTGACGGGGGTGCTATGGGAATGGCTGGCGGTAGAGCAGGACGTGTGTGCAAGGCTGGCCAGCAGCATGGATGCTGTGCTTCAGGCCTTGGCTGCCTGCCTCACCCAGCCTCCTGCCGCCACCCCTCCAGCTCCTGTCTGATGCATGGCAGACTTGCTGCCAGCTGAGTGCCTCAAGCTGGCCTGGTGGCTGCTGACAGAGGCAGGTGCACCTGGCCCAGCCCCAGTGGCCCCTCCTGCAGACCCCAAAGGGGCAGAGCTGGCAGCACCCCTCCCCCACCACCACCTTTATGTGGTCCCGGCCCCGTCACAGCCCCGCAGGGGACCCCGGTCCCAGGGCGGTAGAGGCGGCCATGGCTGCCGTGGTTCCCAGTCCTCCACGCCTCCAGCCAACTGACCCAACCCCTATCCCAGCCCCTCTCTCCAGTTCAGTCCCCCACCCGAGCCCCCGCCTTCCCACTGCCAACCATTCTCCCCATGTGCACCAAAGGTTTCCATATTCCATTCTGTATTGTACGATACTTTATTTCCCCCATTAAAATTTCTTGTTTCTTATTCTCACCCTAGCCCACGTCCCTGGTGCTTAGAACACAAGAATGGCCATACTGGGTCATACCAAAGGTCTATCTAGCCCAGTATCCTATCTGCCGACAGTAGCCAGTGCCAGGTGCCCCAGAGGAGAGGTGAACCAACGACAATGGTCAAGCGGTTTGTCTCCTGCCATCCATCTCCTGCCTTCAACAAAAAGCTAGGCACCATACCTTACCCCTTACTAATAGCCATCTATGGACCTAACCTCCAAATATTTATCAAGCTCTTTTTTTAAACTCTGTTAGAGTCCTGGCCTTCACAGTGTCCTCTGGTAAGGAGTTCCACAGGTTGACTGTGCGATGTGTGAAGAAAAACTTTCTTTTATTAGTTTGAACCTGCTACCCATTAATTTCAGTTGGTGTCCTCTACTTCTTATATTATGGGAACAAGCAAATTAACTTTTCTGTATTCACTTTCTCCACACTATTCATGATTTTATATACCTCTATCATATTACCCCTCAGTCTCCTCTCTTTCTAGACTGAAAAGTCCCAGTCTCCTTAGCCTCTCCTCATGGGACCCGTTCCAAACCCTTAATCATTCTAGTTGCCCTTTTCTGAACTTTTTCTAATGCCAATACATCTTTCCTGAGGTGAGGAGACCACATCCTGGGGGGGATGGTGGTGAGGGGGCAGTATGAGGGGTGCAGGGTGGGGTGGGGTGTGGATTGGGGGGTGGGGGTCAGGGCAGGCCCTGTGTGAAGGCCTGACACAGGACCTTCTGGACCCAGACCCCATTCCACTGTGCACAGGGCAGCGGATGGGTGCTTGTAGGCAGCCCCCTGGTCCATGGCCCAGCCCTGCATTAAGGGCTCCCAGCGGCCCTCCACAAGGTTGTGGAGGGCACAACAGGTGGCAGTGACCACGGGGACGTTTGGAAGGCTGACATCCAGCCTAGTGAGCAGGCAGCAAAACCTCCCCTTCAGCCTCCTGAACGCCCACTCAGCTGTGCCCCTTGTATGGTTGAGGTGACCATAAAAGGTGCCCTGAGTTGGCGTAGGGTGTCTGGTATAAAGCTGCGTGAGCCACGGGTGCAGTGGATATGCGGAGTTGGCAGTGATGCAGGAGGGCATTGTGATGTCCCCGAGTGGGAGCTTCCATGGAGGGACATACGTGTCCTCTGGCATCCCAGCCATGAATTCCAGAGCATCTGGGCATCATGGGCCCTGCCTAGCCACCCCACACACACACATCCAGCAAACAGCCCCTCACATCCACCAGGGCCTGGAGTACCATTGAGTGGTACCCCTTCCTGTTTATGTAGACGCCCCCACTGTGGTCCGGAGCCTGGATCGCAACATACGTCCCATCCAAAACAGCTGGGGAAGCTCAGGTCCACAAACCAAGCAAGGGCAGTGTCCAGGTCCCCCAGCATCACGACGTGTTTTAGGAGCACTGTGTTGATTGGCTTGGATGACCTGTAGGGGGAAGGAGGGGACGTCCATGAGCACCAGACTGAGGGCCCCACCCCCGGAGCCCCTTGCCCCCTTCCCAGTTGCCCACTCCCCAGGGTGGGTCCATGATGGGGGCCGGCCATACCTCCTTCAGCACTGCTCTGATGGTGGCCTTGCATATACCAAATTGATGGCCGATGGATCTGTGGCTGTCGGTGGTTGCCAGCTGCCGCAGTGCGATGGCCATCCTCTTCCGCACTGGGAGCCCTGGCCGCATACAGGTGTCCTGGTGCTGGAGGACTGGGGCGAGCCGGTGACAGAGGTCCTTGAACGTCATCTGGGTCATCCTGAAATTCCTCAGCCATTGCTCATCATCCCAGTCCTCCAGCACCAGCTGGTCCCACCATTCGGTGCTGGTGGTATAAGGCCCACTGGCTCCGGCTTGGGGTGGGAATGGGGGAGGGGCAGCATGAGGATGATAAAGATCTCAAGGCTGGGTCCCAGGCAAGCGAGCTGCCTGCGCTGCTGGTGCTGCATGGCAAGCAGCATGGCCAGCAGGCTCATCGGGAACAAGAGAGCAGCGTCCTCATTGAGGGAGGGAGCTGGCATTGTCTCTGGCTTTTCCCCTGTGTACGTGCTGCTTCTGTCTTCAGCCTGTCAGCCTTGAGCATGTGCGGGCTGTGGGTGATGGGAGGGGCCCTTTAAGGGGTCAGCTGGCTGCAAGCCTGGAAGGGTTTGTCAGCCATGCGACCCCATGCCTTCATCGTTTCCTGGCCCCTTACTTCGGAGTAGGGACTAATTGTGTGTAGATGTTTAACTTCAAAGTAGGGGAACGCCGACTTCGAAGTAAGGGAGTGTGCATTTTGTGTGCGGATGCTCTACTTCAAAGTTGCTTGCTTCGAAATAAGCAACTTTGAAGTTAGGCTGTGTCTACACTACAGACTAGGAGGCATATGACTGTTTAGCGTATCTGGCATGTAAATAACTTGAAGGGCTTGCTACAAAAGTGCCATGTGAAATCCTGCTCTCACTTTCAAGAGGTGGGAAGTGGTATCTCCTGGAAATGTAAACATAACTGCTTGGCTCACCTGATTGATCAAGGAGTAGGACTGAACAAACCTGGAGGGTTGAAAGTTTTATGTTTGTTTTGTAATCAAATTGTGCTTTCGTGATAGAGGGAGCACTGCAGTCCTTGCCTGAAGGTGAAATGAAAGATGCTGTTTCTTTATTACATATATTTGCAATGTAAAAATTATTGTGAGCACTGTACACTTTGTATTGCATATTACAGCCGAAATCAATATATTTGAAAATGTAGAAAAACATCAAAAATATTTAATAAATTTCAATTGGTATTCTATTTTTAACTGTGCAATTAAAACTGATTAACCATGATTAATTTTTGAGTTAATTGTCTCCGTTAACAGCAATTAATTGACAGCACTATCTATTTAAAGTTGATTTGCTTTGACAGAACAGTTGATAGCAATAGATGAACTGGTGATTTGGACTTGAATTTGTACTGTTTCAGAGGCCTGCTGTAGAGGACCAGTGCTATATAAAGGAAGAGGTTGCAATCTCCCATTCCTTATTCTAATTCCTATGCACTTTAAAGGTATCCTTTATAATCTGCTTCAGTTTATTTTAGTGTGCAGTGGAGACAAGACAAGAATGCCTTGGGGAACCTTTTAAAGTACTGCTGCTCAAGTTAGTATGTCATCCAGAAACCTTTTCTTCCCTCAGATATCACTTCTCAATCTGGCAATGAGAATTTTGAGTAAATCCAGTCTCCCTGAAAGCAGTGACTCATTATAACTAATAAAAATGATACATACAAATCAGCCGTAGGAAAAGAACTGATATTTGTTGTTTCTTTCACAAAGCCCCACTTCGAAGTTAACTAAGCTGTTAACCGGATCTGGTGTGTAGTTTATAAAAACTTAATAATTGTGTACTCGTTATTAATATAGTGTAAATACAACAAAAATTTTTCTAACGTAGTTTGTGCACGAGAATTCAACAAAAATTAACTCTATGGATAATCTGAAGAGTCTGTGGTGTTCCTTTACTAAGACTGTTTGGGAGAAAGACTAACAGATGTTAAATGTCTTTGAAATTATTTTTGACTTTAACTCATGCTGATTACCGGATGTGCAAATTCTCAGAAAATCCATTTCATGCCCCCCAAATAAACAAGAATGTTGAGGAAGCTGTGTACATCAAACATAGAATTAGTTCCTGCTTGAAATGAAAAAAGAATTCCACCTTAACAATGGAGCTGTAACTGGCCTTTCCATAATAAGGGGAGAAAAATGGTCTTTTGCTTGAGTCTTGTGATTTCCTATTCTGTGCCATAAAATTCATGTGGCTTTTGACAAGTTATTTTTGTCTCTGTGTCCCTTGTCTTTGTCCTTAGCTCACAGTGGTTCTGGGATTTAATTCAGTTTTGAGATTTATGGGGAAGGCATTATAAATGAAGTATTAGTATTGCAGGCTTTGTTGGTGAAGTAATGTAAGCTGTGCCTAAGGTAACAAGACATATCATAAACCTTCATTTTCAATAGTTTGTAACTTTGAACACGCATTTTGCAGCTATGATGGTTTTTAGTATCTGTGGTCCAATCTTGCAAACACCACATTTTGACTGGGACTACATGTGTAAGTTAAGTTAGTCATGCATATTTGTAGGATTGGGCCTTGCATTATTTAACAGCTTAGCTAATGTCTGCATAGGCAGTTTGCAAATTTAAAAAAAAAGTCTAGATAGTTTTCACTGACTCTGCGTTTAAATTCTGCGTTTAAATTTAGATTCTTCAGGAGGACCAGGGAGCAAAAGGTGTGTGTGTGCTGTGGGTTACTTGCTGGTTGCCTTAAAGAGACTGTGTGCTGAGCTTGTGTTTGTATGATTGTTTGGAGATCCATGTGCTGAGCTGTTTGTCTGAGGGACTGTGTGCTGAGGCCAGCAATTGGAAGCTGTGCGCTTCTTAATGAGGCTTTGAAGCCTAACCCATTGTTAATTCATCAAGCCTCAAACAGCCAGATGGAGTAGGAGGACAGCCAGGGCCAGAGCTACATAATGCCTGTTAGTAAAGCGACCAGGGAGCTGAGCTAACAGGAGCAGCTAACAGGAAGTTTCATTTGGGAATTGAGAGGGGGGGAGTTTTGAAGGGGGCTAGATACATTTGGCATTCTTTAAAACCTCTTTTAAAGTAAAATGAAAACTAGCTGATTTAGGTTTTTTTGTTTGTTTGTTTTTTTAAAATCTATCAAAAATCTAATTTTCTGTAGGAAAAAATGCAGCCAGAAGCCCAGCAGCAGAATGGGAGTTTTCCTGTTGCACCCAACGCAGCAGGTATGATTACCTGTCTTATGGACAGGTTGTGTATGTATGCATTCAATGCAAGGAGCTCCTGGCCCTCAGAGACCACGTATGGGTTTGGAGGCCATGGTGGCTGAATTGAAGGAGTTAAGGGAGGCAAAGAGGTACGTAGATGAGGCTTTCTGGGGCACTGCAGAACTGTCCGACCTCCATTCAAACAGCCTTTCAGTAGTGTGACAGACTTTCAGGAAGGTGAAAGTTTCAGGGAAGGAGAAAATTTAACTGAAGCAGAGGGAGAACATCCCATAGTGGGGACCCTCCTTCTAGATGATGATGTGGTATCTTCTCACAGTGAGAATACCTCTCCAGGGGAGGGGTCTCCAGTCACTAGGAAATGGAAGGTGTTAGTAATGGGGGATTCGATTGTTAGAAACATAGACAGATGGGTTTGTGATGACTGGAAGAAATGTGTGGTGGCTTGCTTGCCTGGTGCGAAGGTTGCTGATCTCTCAAAACATCTGAATAGACTTATGTGTAGTGCTGGGGAGGAGCTGTTGGTTGTAGACATGTAGGTACCAGTGATATAGGGAAAGGTAGGAGAGAGGTTCTGGAGGCCAAATTTAGACGGCTAGGAAAGAGGTTGAAGTCCAAGACCTCTATGTTAGTGTTCTCTGACGTGCTTCCAGTTCCATGTGCAGGGCCAGGTAAGCAGACAGAACTTCAGCGTCTCAGTGCGTGGTTGAGACATTGGTGTATGGAGGAGGGGTTTAAATTCATTAAGAGCTAGGGAAACTTTTGGGGAAGAGGGAGCGTATGTGAGAAGGGTGGGCTCCACTGCAGCAAAAATGGAACCAGACTGCCGGCACTTAACAATGAGAGGTACAATGGTAGAGCAGTTCTTAAACTAAGGGTTGGGAGGAAAGGTGATGAGTGGGGAGGAGCACGTGGCTCAGGCAGAGGTATCTTTTATGGCAGGACCTATAAACAGGGATTCCCTATGCTCTACTCAGTAGAGGATTGAAGATGATAAAATATGAGTAAGATCAGATGAGAAACAATCAATTGAAAAATAATCTGTCTGGCAAAAGCAGACAGATAAATAGTGACATGTTTAAAGTGCTTATATGCAAATGCTAGAAGTCTAAATAATAAGATGAGTGAATTAGAGTGCCTTGTATTAAAGGAGGATATAGATATAATAGACATCACAGAAACTTGGTGGAATGAGGACAATAATACCAGGGTGCAAAATATATTGGGAGGACAGAACAGGTCATGCTGGTGGGGGAGTGGCACTATATGTAAAAGAAAATGTAGAATCAAATGAACTGAAAGTTTTAAATGAACCAAAAAGATGAATTGGCATTGGAAAAGGTTCGGAAAAGGGCAACCAAAATGATTAGGGGTTTGGAATGGCGGCCATCTAAAGAAAAATTAAAAAGACTGGGAGTTTTTGATCTTAGAAAAGAGGAGACTAAGGGGGGATGTGATAGAGGTATATAAACTCATGACTGGTGTAGAAAAAGTGAATAAGGAAAAGTTTACTTGCTCCCATAACAAAAAAAATTAGGAGTCACCAAATGAAATTAATGAGTAGAAGGTTTAAAACTCACAAAAGGAAGATTTTCTTCACATAGCGCGTAGTAGGCCTGTGGAACTCCTTGCCAGAGGAGGTTGGGAAGGCCAAGACTTTAACAGTTCAAAAAAGAACTAGATAAATTCATGGAGGTTAGGTCAATCAGTGGATATTAGCCAGGATAGGTAGGAATGGTGTTGCTAGCCTTTGTTTGTCAGAGGTTGGAAATGGGTGCAGGAGAGGGATCACTTTCATGATTACCTGTTCTGTTCGCTTCCTTTGGGGCATCAGGCATTGGCCTCCATCAAAAGACAGGATACTGAGCTAGACAGACCTTTGGTTTGACCCAATATGGCCATTCTTATTGCATGCCATTACAAGGAGCCATCGTAAGATGCAGCTGGCCCATCAGTCTTCACACTGCAGGAGAAGTGTGTCTTGCTAATTTGTCTAGCTGGAGAACTCTGGATTATTTTTTAATGGAAATTAACATAAATTTATATTATTTGCTCGGAGGTTAGGAAATGCCAAAGCTACAAGTGGGTACGCGCTCTTATTACTGTCTCTTTTCCTTATTTATGCAATTCCTTGAATGTACTGGGTTCTTTAGAGAATAAATATACTAATATTGTCCCTGCTTCAAAATTCAGTTAAATTTAGAAGTAATGTCATCTTTTTCTTTTAATATATGCATACCATGCCGCTGGTGGCATGAGAAAAAGATTCATCACAGATTGTGGTCTACAGGTTGGGTCATTAGCTCCCCCAACGCGGGCCATGTAGTAACGGGGAGTATGATGTAAACACTGAGCTGTGGTAAGATGACACACACAGGCTGTGGCCACACTTGGCCAAACTTTCAAAATGGCCGTGCTAATGGACAAATGGAAGAATACGAACAAAGCACTGAATTGAATATTCATTGCCTCATTAGCATTTGCATACTTCTGGCTGCAGTGCTTCGAAAGTGCCGCTTTCGAATGCTCCTGGCTCGGCACGGCTACACAGGGTCCTTTTCGAAGGGACCATGCATATTTCGAAATCCCCTTGTTTCTCGAAGCAGAGGGGAATAAGAGGATTTTGAAATGTGTGGTGTCCCTTCAAAAAGGACCTTTGTGTAGCCATGCTGAGCCATGCACGTTCAAAAGCGGTGCTTTCGAAGCACTGCAGCTGGAAGTGTGTGAATGCTAATGAGGCGATGAATATTCAGTTTAGCGCCTCATTACTAATCTTCGAAACGGCCATGCTAATGGCTATTTCGAAGTTTTGGCCAAGTGTGGCCACAGCCATAAAGTAGTACAAAGGTTACATTAATAAGACCAGTGTCTACTTTTTGTAAGTACATATTTTGATGGTTCTGTGACAGTTTAGGACTTTGAAACTGACTCACTTATGAGTGAAGCTTATGACATACGCTATTGTGTGTGAGTATTTCACAAGTATTGTGTAATCACATCTCAAATGTCACCTTCCAGTGACCTAAGATAGTTTACGCTTGTAGCGTTTTGTTGTACTTTGTACGTTGCTTTTGTACGTGAAGAGAAACTGTCCAGTAGAGCCTCAGAATTGTGAATACCACCATTAGACACTGACTCTCATTGTCTCGCGCACACACATCTTACCTTCCCCGTCACCACTACCTGAAATTGGAGAATCCTCTGCTCTGAGTGGGGAAAAGGGTAATAGGTTGCTGTGGCCAAAGGATGGTTTGGAAAAGCCCTAGCCTGAGTCTTTTCTTCACCTTTCGAGGTGGAAGAACTTTGCCTCTAGGTGGTGCCTACGAGGAGAGAAATTGAATAAATAAAAGGTGGTTCTCTAATCCACAGATGTTCTCTCTACCACATAGCAAAAACCTGCTGCAGACAATGGAGTTGAGATTCTTTTCAGAGAGAACACCACAAGAACTTTTTATAGTGGAAATATTAGGGAGCCTAAATACAAGGGACGCTACCAGCTCCCTCTGTTTTACACGAATGTCCTAAACTTTCCAGAGTTAAAGCCCAATGCAAATTGTGAGCTTGTTCTATGTGGGAGAAACTCAAAATGTATGTATTGTTTTCTCTAAAAAACAAGTTACCAGATTTAAATATATAGGTCAGGCCAAAGGTCTATCTAGACATCCTCCCACTGCTCACATTAAATTCCCTCCCCCTCAGCCAGGCATTCTCCCCATTTCTCCCCCTGGCATGCAAACTGGTGGCAACTCACCATAGCCTCTGGGTTGAAACTGCTGGGACTGCACCAGCTGTGCAGCTCCGGGTCAGAGCTGCAGAAAGAGCCGCCCCTGCTGCCGCCACATGCTTGTCCCACCAAGTGGTAGGACGTGGAGCAGGCAGACGGCACTCCATGTGAGTGGCTCTAAGGAGCCTCATTTTGCCACACAGCATTGTCCTGTTCATTACACGTGGTGAATGGCAAGTATATTGGACACTGTGGCTTTAGATGGTTTGTTTCAATATATGGTGAGTAAATGATAAAGGAAGTATTAATACATTAGCTAGAAAAATTACATCCAGTGGATAAATCAAGAAAATAGTATAAAATAACAGCCAAAATATTCAAAGAGAATCTAAGATAGTAAAAATGATAATGTGTTGTATTTCAGAAGTACCCCCAATAGATTATACAATCAATACATCAATACAGGAAGCAAAGTTGAGAGGTGGTATATTCAACCTGCAAGTGTGATTATACTCTGCAAACATGACTGCAAAATAGCATCATTTACAGTAGGGTCAGAACATTTGTAAGGGTTCGGTGTTGAGAACCTTCCTGAATGTTGAATTTTGCAAATATCTGGATGAACTGCATGGGTGGCTAGGGCACCTCCTGGTGGCTCCAGAAGCACTGCACAGGGTGGTTAGCAGTGCTGCGTAGGTGGCCACAGCAATACCGCGCAGGTGGCTAAAGCACTTTGCAGTGGCTCCAGAAGCACCGCATGGGCAGCTACAGTGCCTCGTGCCACCTGGCAGTAATAGCAGTTCTATGTGGGCAGCTGCAGTGTCTCACATCACGTGGGCGGCCACAGTGCCTCGCGCAGCGCAGTGGCAACAGTGCAGGCGATGATGAGTCACTTGTGAATGTCATGACCTTGCTGTACTGGTTTAATAAGGGTTTGTGCAAGCCACATTAAATTTGCAGTATTAGTGACCCCTGGTAAATTAAGCAAACTGATGATAGATACCATTTTATCAACAATTTTTCTGAGCAGAACTGTACTCCTTTACTGTAATTTTGCCATAACTTGATTCTTGAGCATTTGAATTTCTAATCTTAAACAATACATTGATACTGCAGCTGTTGATTAATCACAGTTAACTACTGTGATAACTTAAATTGTGATTAAAACTTATTAGTGATTAATCAGTTATAATTGCACTGTTAATAAATTTAAATTAGTATATTATTCATTAAGTATTTTTGATGTTTTTCTACATTTTTAAATGTATTGGTTTCCCATACAACACAGAATACAAAAAGCATACAGTGCTTACTTTATTACAAATATTGGATGTAATATTACTGTAAAAAATTGTAAAAATAGTATTTTTTTCAGTTCATCTCATACAAGTACTGTAGTGTGATCTCTTTCTATCTTGAAACTGCAAGTTCTTCAGGTGATTGCTCATGTCCGTTCCAAGTTGGGTATGCACTGGCGCATGCCCAGTTGCCAGAAGCTTTTTGCCCTAGCCAGTAGCCGTAGGGTTGGTGCGGTGCCCTCTGGAGTGGCACCGACATGGCAACCTCTATATGCACCACCCGAGCCCACCTCCTGCTCAGTTCGTTTTTGCTGCCCTGTGGGTCGTTGGAGCTCTTGCTTTATCTATTCAAATCATTAGCTAGTAGCCTATTGCAGTGTAAATAATTCTTGAAGAAGTGTAAATAGTTTTAGTATTTGATAGTTAGTGTTTTAACTAACAGCTGAGGCAGGGCTTTCTGTCCACCTTGGCACTGGGAAATGCCTGGCTCCACAGGCTTCAAGACTTGTTCAAAATGTCGTAAATGTTTGCCCAAAAGTGACCCCCATTCAGCCTCTTTGATTTGCTTGGGGGAAGGACACTTACATGATTGCTGTTCAATTTGTAAGGCCTTTAAGCCCAAAACTTTGAAAGATAGGGCCCAACGCCTTAAAGTCCTCTTAGTGGAGGTGGCTCTTAAGCCTCAAGAGTCTCCAGCAGGAGCAGCGAGTGGAGCCTCCTCGGTGCAAAGTGTACCACCTATGTCGACCACACTGCCACCTCAGGACTCTCAGCACTGGGAGTAGGTGCAGGCACCGTCACCTTCTTGGTGCCATAGGAGTCTATCTCTGGCGCTGCAGAAGAGGAGGAGGCATGAGACACATTGCTCACCGAAGTCAAAGCGAGTTGGCCTCAAGTCTAAGGCTCTGGCACGCACTGTTGAAGGGCAGGAGGTGCATTCGTTGAAGCCGGTGTGGAGTGGGAGCCCACAGGCACTGGACTTGCCCTCAACGCCAGATATGTTTTGAGCGGGACAAGGACTGCTTCAGATAACAGTGCCAGGTCCTTCTCTGTCTATGGAGGACAGGCACCATAGCACTGAAACAGGGCGATGGGGGCTCATGGATGTGACACTAGCGCCAACCGCTGTGCTCATGTCAGTGCTGGCACCAATGTCGTATCTGGTGCCAAATGCTCCAGTGCCAATCCAGTAGACTGTGGGCCAGTTGCAGGTGCCCTATGCTGTGGCGCCGACTCCAATGGCCCCATTGTGGTCATCTGCCTCTGAATTGGCATTGGAGTTAGACTACTTCTACTCTAGCTGTGGGTGGAGTGGGAGCTTGAGAAGGTCGCATCACAGGCACTGTAGTCATCTTTCGGCTGATACAGGTTGGCTGCCGGCTTCACAGGTGACTCAACAGTGGCCCTTCTGGACACTGTGGGCATTTCATGAGGTGCAGGACCAGGCTGTTGGAGTGCCTGCAATGGTGCTGGGACCCCGCTGATCCCAAGCTTGGCGCTGTCGGCCTCACTGGGCGCTCCAACACGGAACACAGACAGGAAGTGGAGGTCGTTGTGGAGTGGCTTGCATCTACCTCCTTGGCATCAACCTTGGCACCATCATCACCGCAGTCACAGCAGGACTGGATCCCTTCGGTGCCGGCACCATCTGTAATTGTACCTCCAGTGTTGATGGGGCAGGCACCAGCCCAGGCACCAGCACCGACTCAAGTGCAGGGAGCAGTATGAGCGCCATTTGTGCCACTTTTTGCGGGATTTTCTGGCCAGCCGGTGTCTATGCCAGCTCTGCCTACAGTGCCCCCTAGTTTGCCCATAATTTCCATGGGGGGCCAAGTGCCTGAGCACGTTGCAACTGCCCTTCTCCGCCAAATGGAGGTGCAAGGGCTATCTTCTTCTTCCTCCCCAGATGAGGCAGTGGTGGGCTGATTGGCCTTATCTGCATTGGAGGATGGCAGGGCATTTCAATAGCTCCTTTAGGAGAGTGGCCCAAAACTTGGGGTTGCAAACGGGGGAGGTCTGGGATGAAATGGTCCCTGTCACAGACATGGTGTCCTCCGCAGACCCCACCAGGGTGGCTCTGCCCATAAACAAAACAATTGCCACTGTGGCTAAAATGGTTTGGCAGACCTCTGCTCCTGCCCTTCCTATGGCCTGTAGGAATGAGAGATGGTACTTTGTCCCATCCCAGGGCAATGAACATTTGTTCATGCACCCCACACCTGACTCCCTGGTAGTGGACACTGCTGACCATAGAGAGTGTCAAGGGTTCCAGGGTCCCTCTCCGAAAAACAGAGAAGCTAAATGCTTGGACCTCTGTGGGAGGAAGGGCTATTTAACAGGAGGGTTGCAATTAAAAAGTGTTAACCAGCAGGCTCTGGTTAGCAGGTACTCTTAGAATACAGTCAGTGCCCTGTCTAGGTTCTCTGAGAGGGTGCCACCCGACGCCACGCAGGACTTCACAGTCGTGGTGGAGGAGAACAAACTGATTTCAAAGGCAGCCCTGCAGGCAGCATTGGATGCTGCAGATGGTGCCACAAGGGTTGTGGCCTCCAAAGTGGCAATGCGCAGGGAGGCTTGGTTGCAGGTTTCTGAGGTCCAGCAGACGATCCAGGACCTCCTGTTTGATAGCCATACCTTTTTTTTCAAATAAGACAGATAAAAGAATTCATAGTCTGAAAGACTCTAGGGCCACCCTGTCCTCCTTGGGCCTGCATACACCTGCCAACCAACACAGGCATTTTAACCCCCGTCCTCAGCAAAGACAATTTCTGCAGCCACAAAGGGATGGCAGTTGAAGGCAGAGCAGGATGGGCAGGTGCCGTTCAGGCCAGCAACCTCAAGGCCACCAAAAGGGCCCACAGGGGCCCAAGCCTCAGTTTTGATGGCATGGTTGAGAGTGTCGGACTGATCTCACCCATTCTAGCATCCCCATTTTTTTCGTTCTGCCTATGCCCCTTTTACCATATGTGGTGCAGCATCACCACAGACCGGTGGGTCCGATATACAGTAGAGAGGGGGATACAACCATTCAGTTCTCTCTGTGCCCCCCTTCCCAAACATCTTCCCTGTCCCTCTTCAGGGACCCCTCTCATGAGATCCTGTTGCGGCAGGAATTGCAATCTCTCCTGGGTTCTGGGGCCATAGAAGTTCCTCCCAGGTTCAGGGGACGGGTTTTATTCCTGGTATTTCCTAATTCTGAAACCAAAGTGGGGCTTGAGACCCATCCTGGACCTAAGAGGTCTAAATGAGTTCTTAAAAAAGAAAGTTTCTCATGATATCCGTGAGTCTCATACTCCCAATGCTGGAATCGGGGGATTGGTTCACGGCTCTTGACTTACAGGATGCATATTTCAATCTGCCCTCCTCACAGGAGATTTCTTGGGTTCGTGGCAGATGGGAATCATTATCAGTTCACAGTACTGCCTTTCAGTCTGTCTGCGGCCTCAAGGGTCTTCACCAAATACACGGAGGTAGTAGCACCACACCTACTCAGGCCAGGGGTGCAGCTGTATATCTTTCACTTGGTTTTACTCACATTCAGCCATCTATTTCATGTTACAGCAAGCTTGGATGAGGTCTGAGCACATGTTGTTGTGTATTTTAAGAACACTTTCAGTGAAAATTTGACAAAACACAAAGAAGGTACAAATGTGAAATTTCTTAAGATAGATACAGCAGTCAATCCCAGATTCAGGAATCTGAAGTGTCTTTCACAATCTGAGAGGAAGTGTGGGGCATAATTTTCTTTCAGACACCTTACTAGACCAGCACTCTGATGCGGAAACAGACCGTGAACTGCCAAAACAGAAAATCTGTGTTCTACTGTTGGCATGTGACACAGGTGATGAAAATACATGTGTCAGTCTGCTCTGTTTAGATCATTATCGAGCAGAAACAATCATCCACACGGATGCAAGTTTGTGGTGGAAGAATTGAAAAATACTATTTCATATTTTTTAAAGTGGAAATATAAAACATAAGAAGGGGCCACAGTGCTCACTTTGAAACCAATGTATTTGAAAATGTAGGAAACATCTAAATTATTTAAATAAATAGTTTTCTATTGCTTAACAGCATGATTGCACAGTTAATCACATTTAATTTTTTAATCATGTGAAAACCCTAATTTTTTTGTTTTTTTTTTTTTTTGTTTTTTAAATTCTAATAGCACTTAGTGCACTTTAGCAATGTAGGTCTGAAATCCCCTGGAAAAGGTGGGCAGACATCATTGTTCATATGAGAACTACTCCTCGAGGTAGCTGAAGTACAGATTGCTTCTCATCCAAGTCTGCACAGTGAGTTGCAGAATTGGGAACAGATCTCTGCTGAATTTGGTTCTATGTGCTCAATCAACTAGATTTCAGCAGCCTATTTATTAAGATAAGGTGAAATAATGGGAAATTATGGTCTAACAGTTTGATATAAAAATATTTGAAATACAAATCATATTTTCAATTAGGTAATTTTCAGAGCCTTTGGACCATGATCTGAATTTTATTTCCATCACGTTTTCTTCTTTAGCTCAGTTCTGCACACCACTTTTACATCATATGTAGGTTTTGTTTTATCTGTGCCAGAAGACTAACAATTACAGTATTTAGGCTAGCTCCCCCTCCCCACCAAGAATATAGTGAAGCTGAGACCTGACGTTCCTGTACGGATAGTGGAGTTGGGTTCTTGGAGGCTTTGGTTTAAAAGGGGGAAGTGGTGGTACAGGTATGGGCCGCATAGGCTAAAACAACAAGATGGGGCCGGAGGAGGGAGGGTGTTACCCTACAGCATTCGTTAGTGGAGGGAGAAAAAGCTGCCTCCTTCTTGCTCCTATTACAGTGGTAAATGCTGCCACAAATGGTGGCTGCATTTTCTTGTCAACTAATTTAAAAAAAAACAAAACAAAACCCAAACCGTACAGATTCTAATACAAATGTTCCTCTGCACACCAGAAGGAACTCTGCTACTGTGTTGGCACAAAGGTTCTGTAAATGGCTATTTGCTGGTAAGGTACACACTTAATTTACTAGAAGCACACATTTTGTGTTCCTGTCATTGAAAGGAACAGCTTTATGTAGCAATTGTAAATTAACATGTCCCTGACTGTGACACATTGAACACCTTCGGAAAAACAAAAAATACAGAGTTTTCTTATCTCACTGAAATAAAGAGTTATTTCATATTGCCATATTTTAATAAATACTCTGTACAGGTTCATAGTTAAAACAGATATTAGATGCTTTGTTATTGATCTCAAATATATTTTCCAGAAAGACAGGAAAAAACAGCTGAATCGATGTAAGGTTTTGTCTGTGCTAAACAGTTATGTGCAGGCTTCCATTGAATTAGCTAATGCTGTTTGGAGAGGAAGTGGTGTTCCTACAGTGACCAAAAACATCCTTCTGTCAGTATAGTACTGGGATAGCTACGCTGTTAAAACTGTGCTAATATAGTCTGTCACATCTATGTCAAGAACTGTTTGAATTTTGGAACAGACAAAAGTTGCCCGTGTTCCCACACTGCACTATTTTTTTTTTTTTGTTTAGTTTTGTTTTAAGGGGAAAAAGGGGGGTACTTCCATCTCATTGTATCTTGAATGGCTTACTAAAATGTTGCTTTCTGAAAGGTGTAATTGTATGTTTTGTCCACAAGATGGTGAAAACCTCTAGTTTTAAATTGTCTGAAGTCAGTGCAAACTGATCATTTACAACCTGAATGTGTCACTATAGTAAGCACTTACATTTATTTCTACAGTCCATCTGCTGACAAGGCCAAGATTAGAACAGCTCACAGGAGAATCATGATTTTGAATCACCCTGATAAAGGTAAACTTTCATTTTCATTAAAATTGGGTGGAAAAAATGAGCCCCTTTCAGTTTACTTAGACTAATTCTAGCTAACCATTTATGTAATTCATAAAATTACATTTTGTGTAATAGTAAGGCTTAAGCTTTTATACATTGTTTTTTTTTCCCCAATAAGTAAAGCTTTGTGTGCCATAACAGCACTAAGTAACACTGCAGCCTTTTGAGGTAGCTCTCTAGGTCTGCAATTTACTGGTTGTTACAGTGTTGCAGGAGTCTTGAAGAAATGAAAATACTAGCTATGAAACTCCCACTTGTGTTAGACAAAAAGTGCTTGAAGTGGGGTTCTCCAGCCATAAATATATCAATGCACAAGTATCTAATGGACATGTGCTATAATCACTGAATGCATCAGATTATGGATTTTTAAAACCAGTCCTAGAAAACTGTCTTGTCCTGGAAAACTGTAAAGCTGGGCAAAGTTGCTTTAATTGGTCAGATTTTAGTGTGAATTATCTTCTAATAATAAGCCTTTTTGTAACTTTAACTACACTACAGCTGCTTAAGAAAGTAAGACCATATGTTCACTCCTGTTTCTACTTTTCAATAACAGATGGTAAAGAGTTGCACTTTATTTCAAAAGTCAAAAGGGGGAGTTAGTTTGTTTCTTGTTGACATATTTACAGGATTTTCCCCCCCAACCATCATAATAAAAACGTAATTGACCACTAGCTATATAAGATGTTGAGTAAGCACTTTTCTTTGATGCCTTTTCTCCACAGATTGCTAATGACTAATTGTGTTGCTTGGTAGATTGATACGCTGTTCTGCTTTTTAATTTGTTTTTCTGTAAAGTGCATGTACACTACTCTGAAAATAAGAGGAATTCTATTGTATTTCTAGTATATATTGCTGGTAAAGTAAATAGTTTAGAGAACAGAGTGACAAAAGTTTAGATTAGCAAATATCATTGGTATTGCAGTAGCACCCAGAGATCCTTAACAGGATCTTGTTTCATTTAGGCTGTGTGGTAAATAAACATATTAAATTATCCCCTATTAAAGTGTCATAAATTAAAGTCTACCACTCCACAACTGATGATATCTGAGCAGACCAGTTGCACTTGTCTGGAGCTCTCTAGGCTTTAACTGGGCATGATGCAGACTGAGCAGCCCACCTGTGCGCGGTCACTCATGTTGACATGGTGAAATGCACCAGCTGGCCTGGCAAATGAGCACTGACTGATGGAACCACATAGTTATGCAGCTATGGGATGAGGAGCAGTGACTGCAGAAAGTTTGAATGAATAAGGCCATTTCCATGGAACTGTGCAAAGAGCTTTTCTCAGCCCTGAAGCAGAGCAGTGTCAGAATGAGCCCTGTTTTTACAATTAGGAAGCAAGTGAAAACTTGCAACACCAGACTGCTAACAGTCAGTGGGGAATTGGTTTGGAGTGGAAAAATCTACCGTGGGGGCTGCTGTGATCTAAGTAGGGTACTCAATAGACTTCTGCTAAGAAAGTTAGTGGCCTGGAAAATGTTCAGAACATAGTGGATGGTTTTGCTATGGTGAGGTTCCCTAATTGCAGTGGAGTGAGAGATGAAACACATATCCCTTTCTAGGCCCCAGACCACCTTGACAAAGCGTACAGAAACCACAAGGGGTACTTCAGTTGTGTTGCAACTGCTATTGGATCACAAGGGCTATTTCACTGACATGGGTGTGCAATGGTTGGGAAAGGTACACAATGCACGCATCTCTGGGAACTCTAGTCTGTTCAGAAAGCTCAAAGAAGGAACTTTCTTTCCAGACAGCAAACTAAAAACTTGTGCTGTTGAAATGCCATTGGTTATCCTTGGAGCCCCAGCCTTACCTTTTGCTCCCTTGGTACATGCCCTGTTTGTCAATTGAAGGTCCCTCAGAGCATCCACACAGCTTTTTTGTCGACAGCAGTGTTACACCTCGTGGATGAGAGGCAGAATGCTACCAGCGAAAGTGCTGGGTTTTGTCAACAAACTGACAAAACACATTTTGTATGTAGAACATTCCACCAGTTTTGTCAACAAAATCAGCGTTTTGTCAGCAAAACTCACTAGTGTAACTGTAGCCAGGGAGGGAATGCACAGCAGTTCCTCCCCAGCCAGGCAGAGCCTGCACACCCAATCTGTCCCTCTCTTGCCTTCTACCTGCAAGGCTCAGGGCTTCTCCCCATCCATGTCTCCCCCCTCCAGCCTCACTGGAGGGCAGCAGGATTGGAGCGCCAGCCTGGGCTACCCACTGTAGCAGGGGACTGAGCCCCAAGCCTGACAGGTCTGGTTCAGACCAGCCATGGGCTACATCCAGCTGGTTCTTTACACAGACAGCTTGGACCACAGTAGGTAGCAGTTCAGCTATGGTCAGACAAAATGAAGAATGGTGGTAGAATTTGCCTTTGGACATTTAAAGACCTCAGTGACAGTAATATTCCCATTGTTGTTGCTGTTTGCTGTGTGCCTCATAATATCTGTGAAAGCAGGGGGAGAAAATTTTTTAATGTGGTGGGAATTGTCAGACTGTGTGGCAGCCAATTTTGAGCAGCCAAACACCAGGCAATAAGAATACATCATGGTGCAATTGCCTCTCTGTGAGGCTTTGAAAACCAGTTTCCTTACTAACCCACAGTGATGCTATACTTGGGTGTTGCTCCTTACCAAGTCCCCTGTTCACTGAATGTGCTGTAAACTACCTCTTCCTCCCCAACCCTACTAACCACAGTGTGCCGAAGGAGTAAAGGGCCTTTTAACCCTCAATCCATTAATTTTTATTATATTCACAAGCACTGAGGCAGAGCAAAGAGGAAGGATAACCCAGGGTGAATGTGCAGATAATCCTGGGGAGTAGAAGTAAAAACAAGAACAGGTTGGTTACAATTGCATTGCAATAACAGTCAAAGCCTTGGGAACTGGTGCCTTCTGCTTCTTGTATACCTCCTGACATTGAGGGCAAAGGGTACCAAAGCCTTCCCCCCACCCTGATACCTGGGAAAGGAGGCTGTGGAACTTGGTGACTTGGGCAGCAGGTTCAACACAGAGTTTTGCTGCACCCTAGTGTCAGCTGCCTTTCTTGAACCTCAACCAGCATGCCTCAAAATACCTGTTTGTTCCCTCATCAGCCACACCATCTCATCCTGTGTATTATGCTCATGTTCCCTGCATGCTCTTCCGTCCTCTTAGTCATTGTGCATGCTCTTTGACAGTGCCCCCTCCATACACTGAGTTGTGTCTTGTTAGTCTTGGAGGAATGCATCAACTCACTGAATGTGTACTCCCAAATTGTCTTTTTTGAACTTCTAATCTGGGGCAGTATCTGCCCTAGTGTGGAGAATGCACCTATGGACAAGGTTTCAGCTGCAAGAATACAAAGCAAGAGTGTAGCATTGACTGTGCATGCATTGTTTAAGGTTATAGCTGGTTTTAAAAGAACCACTTCACTGGAAGACACGGCCCGAACAACAGTGTTGGATACTGCACCAATCAGTGTGCTGAACAAGCATGGTAACCCATGAGAAAGAGAGAGGAGATCTTTTGATATAGCCGTTCAGACATCTGGGATTAATAGTTTCAGCCTGTAGCCCTTTCTCCCATTGCAACCTGGATGTTGCTTGAGGATGGGCTTTAGTGTCAAGCCCTACACAAACAATGTTTGTTGAATAGTTTGCTTGTGTAAAAGAGGCAGTGTCAGATTGATGTGGAGAGGAGCAGGATTTGAACAGGAAGCACAGCCCCACATCACCCTTCTTAAAATGCTGGTTTTCAGGATGGGGTGAATTCCCAAGCGCAAACATGGTCTTCTGGAGCTTAGCAGAGAGGTAGTTCTTTGTGGCTTCGGGGCTACCACTTGTAACTCTTCCCCAATTTCACCTAGGCGACCAGATGTAGTGATTCTCCTGAGGGTAACAGAAACAGAAAAGAAGCAAATGCTGCTGATGTCTAGCTACAGACCTGATTCTTATGCTCCAATGTTGGGTGCCGAAATTATGCCAAAAGAGTGAATACTGGAATGGCATATGTTGGTGGATGAAGTAATGTAGACCTTCGCAGAAATCTGCAACAGATTGCAGGGTACCTACATGAGAGCTTCAGAAACACATCCATGGGGGATTCCACTCCCTCTCCAGTCTACTAGCTATTATCCTAATTTTTATATTCAGATTAAACATTAAAAATACTAGCATTTAACCTGTCTACTTTGATTGGAAATGTGTATTCACTGGAGGTTACTTCCCTGCCATCATATTCCAATGATAGTACCTCCTGTGAGGGCACTGGCTCCAGAGTTTTAAAACAAAGGTCTTGACTGTTGTGGGGGAATGGATCCTCCACTTGTCTATGTGTTCTCCTCCTCCATCTCCTACTGTTTCCCATCAGCAATGTCCTTGTTGTGCCCAGGGTTGCCTGGGCTGTATCTATGGAACATTTTGGCTGAATGATGGGGGTTGCTGTCTAGAAACGCATGCAGCTCCTCATTGAAGCGCAATGTCTGTGACACAATCAGAGTTACTGTTCACCTCCCTTGTTTTTTGGTATGCTTGCCAAAGCTCCTTTATTGTCACACAGCTATGCTGTGTGTCCCTGCTGTAGTCTTCTTCCCCCACATCCCCTGGGTAACTTTGGTATAGATGCTGGTGTTTCTTCTGCAGGTTCAGAGATCAGCTGATATGAACTCTTCCCCCACATGGTGGTTGGATCCAGTTTCTCCTATCTGTTGCGTACTGGGGCACCTTTGCAGCCCTGGGCATCCCCGGTCAGCTGTGCTGCTGAACTGTCCACACTAGTTAAGCAGGAAATGAAAATTCAAAAGTTCCCAGAGCTTTAACAGGGGAGCAGCTGCTTCCTGTATTCCTGGCTGAAGTACAGCAGAGTTGAAATTGCCCAGGGCAGTCACAACAGAGTCCTCAAGGATGCCTCCTGAACAGGAGTGGCTCCCTCCCTGATTACCATTGGGATGCACCGCCAGCACGTGGACTAAGCTGCAGGCAGCTGCTTCAGACCCACTGCACCAAAGGTGGTGGGAGCAATGGCCCCCAGGCATCATTAAATATCTCGGAAGCAGCAGGTGTGTGTGGAGTATGCATGGGGAGGTGAGGAGGCGTGCAAGGGCAGCAAGCAGAGCTATAGGAGAGACCCGACCCTCAACTTTGCTTGATCAAGGCATTCAGGCCTGGAGTATTCCTGGAAACCAGGCACCATGGATTTGTACAATACGCTGTTCCTACTTCTGGAGGCCAGTACCTTCAAATGACACAGTACCGTGTACATATCAACACATGGATGTCAGCCTCTTGCAGAGGTGGAGTACAGGACTTGAGCCCTTTAGGTCAGTGGAAGGAGCTTGGTATTGTGAGTGCATACATTCTAAATTCAACCATATGTGGCATGTGTTGACCTAACTTAGCAGTGTAAAGCAGGCCAAAGAGTAGGAATAAACTATCCATTTTCAGAATGGAGTGGTATTCTCCAGAGGCTTGTGCTGGGATCAGTGCTGTTCAATATGTTCATAAATGATCTTCAAAAAGTGCTGAGGTGGCGGAGTTTGCAGATGATATAAAATTACTCAAAAGAAGTCCAAACAGGACTGCAAAGGATTTCACAGAACTGGATGACTTGGCAACAAAATGGTACATGAAATTCAGTGTTAAGTGGAAAGTTACAACTCTACATACAGAATGATGGTGCCTAAATTAACTGTTACCCATTTAAAAAAGAGATCTTGAAGTCATTTACAGGACTCCAGAGTACTGTAAATTCCTAAAATACTTCTCACTGTGCATATATCATCCTTAATTCCTTCTCCATCTTCAGAAGACTTAAAAATTATCCCCAGTCATCAGTGGAACATGTGCAACTGAATAATGTGCCTGTCCTTACTGTGCATCAAAACAATACCAGGGAACCTAGATGTAAAGAAAGTTGTTGTCAGTTTCATCCAGAAGAATACAGTGAGACAAAATGGCTTTAAACTGGAATGTTAATGGAGAGAGGTGACTGCAATGATTTTAATATACAGTGACAATGTAACTATGTACTTCATAACAATTGAGTAGTAAACATACGAATGAAAGAGACATTCAACAGCTAAAATACAAAGTGTAAAAATATGCCCAAAATAGACTCGCAAAAACTGGCAGAATGCTCTCCCTCCCCAACACACACACACACACACACACACACACACACACACACACACACACACACACACACACACACCACTCTTCAGAAGCACCCAGCAGCAAAAACCAAAGTCAGTGACTGAAGTTTTATTCACAATTTTTCATTCATAAGAGCTAATACTTAGGAAAGGGTTATTCAGGGCACAGTGATGTTTAAACCACCTTTTACTGCACAAAGATAGAGGTGTGTTCTAGTCAGTGATGAGCTACTGTTACAGACCTTATGTTGTTTTTGGTGACTGTAGGCAGATGGTTGGCACTCAAGGGGAGAATAAAAAAACAAACGACGACCACTGAACTGTAATCAGATTGTTAGATGGAGCATAAAACAATGACACTGTTCAGGACCAGAAGTTAGAAGGCGTACCATGTTTAAATAGCTTTAATGTGACACTTTTTTGGCTGGTATTTTTGTGTCTCTGGCTATGTCTATAGTAGACATAGAACTGGACTGCTAAAACGCAATTTTAGCTATGCCATTTGCGTAGCTAAAATTGACTTATCAGCAGTCAATTTCAATGTCTGTCTATATGGAAGAAGGTCAACAGGAATGTTTCTCCTGTCAACCTTCTTTAATTCTTCTGTTCATGAGGAGTTCCGTGGTTGACTTAGATCACGGAAAGTGCCATTTGTGTATGTGCGATACAAAACCCCCAGAAGATCGACCTGTTCAGGTTTGATCCCGAGCAGGTCGATCTTTTGCAGTAGTATAGACATAGTCTCTGAAACTAGAAGGGAGTTGTCTTGATGTATGTTCTTGATCATTCTGTATCGAAAATTTGCTAATAAATTTTGCCTCAATTTCTGGGGAGAGGAGGAGGGTGGGGTTCTAGCTGTTCTCATTACATAAACAGTACAGGATAGCTGACCTTGCTTAACATGTGGAAAAACAGTGCATTCAGTCTAAATATTGCAGTTAAATGCCAATATAAGATGATTTCAGAGAATAATTTGACTTCACTTTGACTGATTGTTGCTCTGCATTTATTTTTCACAGTGATTATGATTTTGATTGCATGTTTGTACTGTTTACTTATCCACTAATTTAATTTATCTCTTGACATTTTCATGTGAGTTTATGAAGGATTTCTAATATTTCATGTTGATATAAATCTATTTTTCTCCCTTTTTTCAGGTGGATCTCCCTACTTAGCAGCAAAAATAAATGAAGCAAAAGACTTGTTAGATTCCAGCACCAAAAATTAATGTCCAGGGACTTCCATGATAGAATTTTTTATATGTTCCTGTCCACTGGAAATCCTGTAGATATATTGTGCAGTATCTTCTTGCAGATCTACATGGTTTTAACACTGGATCATATAGTTATCCGTCTTCATTATTAAAGATCTAAGACTATTTAAAAATCAAACTGATACATTTTTCAATATGTTTCATTTCTAGTATATTTTCTTCCTCAGTCGGTTGTGACTCTTCGGAAGCACTGAAGCTGGTTCTTCATTGATGCTTCTTTTTAAAAATGGTTTATTACAAGTTTGTTCAATATGACTAGCTCTCTGGAACTTATTTTACTTAATAGAAACATTTGTATTGTAATATAGGCTTTATGTGTTAACTTTATGATGGTGATGCTGTGTGGCTCTGTCCCTTGAAGTGGCTCTAGAAGGTAAAAGTGTGAAAGGCTTGCCATATGCTGCATTCCTTTCTTTTGAAATAATATCATAGATGCCATTTCAAAGCTGCTGACCTGGACAAAGTGACTTGAGTATTACAGCAAAATGCTGGTTTCCCTATCTCTGTGTTTTAAGGGATGTAGAATCATAAAGAAGAATCTCACCCTGATATTTTATGGGGGGAGCTGCTTAGACTTTTTACGTGATAAGATAGCTTACCTTAAGGTCACTGTCTCTTTGTGCCTCACTGCACTTCTGAGCTTTGGGAAGACCAGCACCACAGTTCCGTAGGTGAGGACACTCTGTTTGAGAGTGAGGGTCAGTGACATGCATGATTCCATTCATATTATTAGAGCTGCTTAAGTTCCTCCCAATCAGCTGCCTGCAGCAGAGCACACCTCTGAGTAGCCAACATGGCCTCTTCTGATAAGGATGGACAATCGGATTCCACGAGCTGTCACCTGAGAGGATTAAAGAGAGGCATAAGAGCAGGGGATTCTTGTTTTTCTAGTTCAGTACTGACTAGCATCCCTTTTGTGACCATGGTCAATTGACTTAATTGTTGTGCTGTAGTTGCTCTATAAAATACTAGCCAAAGGGAAGAGTATTGAGCCAATTAGAAAGTTACTGTTGGTAATGAAGCATGATGACACTCAGCAGAATAGAAAGTATATCCATCATACTTGGACTTTTTTCATGGGAGAACCCTTGGTGGGATATTTACAATATTGGCAACAAACCAGTGCCTTCCACAGCTGGGTTCAACTTCTGTAACTAGAGGCTGTGGGGTGTTTTTCTTCCTGTTCTTCACTACACACACATACTGTTGTATAAAATGTGTCAGTTAAGTAGAATATAGCCCCTTTTACTAATCCTCCTCAGAATCCTTAGATTAGTTCTCCATGCAGTGCAGTGATGGTGGTTAGTAGGACACTTATGAAGCAAGTGAAACTTTTTGAAACTTTTGTCAGCCCACTTCAAAAAAAAAAAAAAAATAAAGTAAAAAATGCCAATGCCAGCTATGGAAGAAACATCAAAGGTTAGGTCATCTGGTCACTCTTCCCACCAATTACAGATGCAGGCTGTGTAGGACACTGTATGGACTGGTTAAATCAGTGTGATGTAAATCATTGTTTAAATCACCAAATCAAAAGCTTCAACTTAAAAAATCAATTTAAATTGTCATTTTTCCATTCCTATCTCTTTTCTGAAGTGCATTTTTATTGGCTGGAATCATGATTAAGATGTTGATTTATTACTAAACAGCCTTTATACTAAATTTGGTACATCACTTTTGCTACACAGAAGTATACAGTGTAACTATGCATTTATTTAAGCAATTATAGCTCAATATTTTCAGTTTCTTATTAATTGTACATTTTTAGTCTGTCAGAAAATGGTGAATGATGTATTGATTTGGATGAGAATTAACTTTTTGATCCTGATTTGTGTCAAGATGAAGTAAGGTGGTAACTGAAATTTAATTAACTACAAAGTAGCCATAAAATTGATTTTTATTAAACAAAACAACCTTAAATGCTTTGGCTCCATAAGCATCTCTTATCAAAATATGTTTCACATTTACAGCTGAATTATCAAAAGTTTACGCCGTAGCATATTTTGTATTAAATTCAGTTTCATTTTAAACAGGCTGTTTTAAAAAAAAAAATAAAATAAAAAAAATTAAATAAATCAATTTAAAGCAAAAGAATTCTCTTTAACTTTTGTCCATTTTTCTATGAGCTTTTTTGTGTCACATGATACATTTAAAGCAAAATAAGTATAGCACTGCAGGTCATACTGAAGTCTCCTGCTGTAGTATGGATATAGATCATGTAAAATTAGGTTTCTGCTGTGACCTCTCATTGTTTTTTTTAAAGCAAAATGAAAGCATACCTTTAAATCTGTTACATTTTAAAATCAGTGTACATGTACATCTGTGAGTCCTTAACAGCATCACTTCTGAGAGAGAATAGCAGCAATTTCAGGTAGACTTAAGATTAGATAGACCAGTCAGTGATCTGGTGTGTGTTAAGGGAAAAAAATCAGTTTTCTGTCCCTGATTTTTACAGATAGACTCTATAATTGATCTGGACCACCGTCCAAAAGAAATTGCTCTGAATGGCAAGCAGCAAAAATACTCTAATGATTTTATGAACTGACTGTTGTTCCCAAATGAGAGCCTTTTCTCTCATTTCTGAACAAAAGAATTCATAAAAGGTCACATTTCAAAAACATCAATTGAAACAAAGTCATTAAAAGCTCTTCCTCTTGCTCTGTTCTTAATTAACTTACCTCCTCACAGCTTTCCAAGAAAATTGTGGGGTTACTTTTTTCCAAACTGTATTTGTATGCTTTATTTCAAGTGAATTGAATTTTCCCTGTCAAGAGCTACTGCTTATCACAGATTGCTTTTGAGGCAATGGCTACGTCTACACGTGCCCCAAACTTCGAAATAGCCACGCAAATGGCCATTTCAAAGTTTACTAATGAAGCGCTGAAATGCATATTCAGCGCTTCATTAGCATGCGGGCGGCAGCGACGCTTCGAAATTGACGCGGCTCGCTGCCACGCATCTCGTCCAGACGGGGCTCCTTTTCGAAAGGACCCCACCTACTTCAAAGTCCCCTTATTCCCATGAGCTCATGGGAATAAGGGGACTTCGAAGTAGGCGGGGTCCTTTCGAAAAGGAGCCCCATCTGGACGAGATGCGCGGCGGCGAGGCACGTCAATTTCGAAGCGCTGCTGCCGCCCGCATGCTAATGAAGCGCTGAATATGCATTTCAGCACTTCATTAGTAAACTTCAAAATGGCCATTTGCGTGGCCATTTCGAAGTTTGGGGCACGTGTAGACATGGCCAATGTTACTTGTCATGTCATCTTTTCTCCATGTTTTCTTTATTTCTCCTTCTTGAGTTCAGTTGTTTCCCTTTTCTTTGAAATAGCTCTCTCCTGTCCTATTTCAGATTCCTATGCCCAATCCCCTCTGCCAGGCATAAGTCTGGTCACTGATTTCTTGCTGCAATCTATTGGGTCCAATGAATTGTGCGACTTGACAGGTGTAGCGTAAAATGACCATCATCATTGTCTACTCAGGCACATATATAGTTCACAAGTTTGCAGTCTGATGCACACCTTAGACAGTAACTGCGGTGGAAAGGCAGAGCAGTAGAAGAAAAGTAAAGCTGATATTTTGTCTATTAAATCATGGTGGTAAATCAAGGAAGTAGAATGACATGACAATGGAGTCTCAGACTAGCTCGTGATTTGTTAGCTTTGATCATTTCATCACCCATCTTTTTTCCCTTAAAAATTAACCACATGCATACAAACTTTCACAAAACTAATTAAATTGTATAAAATTATCTTTAATCCAAAATGAACCGTCTAGTAGTAGATGCTATGTATACTGCCTAATTTATAGCAAATGCATGAGAAGTAGTATTACATTAACTTTGTGTGCATGCATATGACATAAGTTTTGAGCTTTCTGAGGCCCAAAGATCTTTGTAGTATGGGTTTGCATGGCTGAAGCTTGTGTTAGGGGCCTTAATCTCTGTTGAAATAGAAATGAGTAGATACTTTGTTTTACAATACATACCCTTCAAAGTGCTCTTTTTATAACAGCTACTCTCTAAGGGTCCATCCTGCCATGAGCAAAACTCGCTGTGCAAGGAAAATGTATGAAGAGCCTCCTCCATTAAAGTCCTGAGCCCCCAGTTATTTAATAAAATATGACTTACCAGTCTCTGCATTTGTTCGTCTGCTTTGTCTTTGGAACAGTTCCCAGGACTCTCCTTTGGAACTTGGCAGTCTTCTTAGCACTTGGTTCTGCTGACTTAGCACATTTCAGGAATGGATTCTGAGTGTCTCCTGTGAGACCCTGAGCACCTGCAGGTCTTTCTAAGCTCACTGCAACTTGAGAATGGTGACACAGCTGGACTCCTTTGGGAGGAAAAAAAAGTGTGTTTGAATTGGTCCTTTGTTTTCATCGTTTGCCTAGCTTGGTGTCTTCTGTGCATTTGAGGGTAACCAGAGGATTTACTAATCCTCAGCCTCTGAAATGTTCATCTTTGGACTGCCATAGCCAAACTTATAAAAAATATTTGTGATCAGGTGCTTGATAATAACTGCAGCTTCTCATAATTGTATTAATAAACCCTCTGGAGGATGATGACCACTTATCAGTTTTTATGTGTGGGGTGGCTTTTTTTTATCCGTGTGTCGTCAGTGGATGCACAGTGGATTTTTTTTTTATTTTGTTGGAAAGCAACAGAATACCCTGGCACCAGTTTTCTCCACGCAGCCTCCAGAACTTCCAGTTTGAATAGAGATTAAATTAACATTGATGTTTTTGGCTTAGCAACAAAAACATTAATTTGTGTTGTGCTGAGATGTATTTGTTTGTGAATCAGCATAATTAGTGATGTCAGTGTATCTCTGAGACTTGTTTGCTTGTTGAACAGTTGCAGTGAGCCAACAGACTACATACACGACTTCTTAGGATCCCAGAAGAAGATTGAAGAATTTGTTACCTAACAGTGAAATTCCTAAAACAAAAACCCAACAGATAAAAATTTAGAAGCCACATTGACTTTCTAAATCAGATCATTACAGTTTTACTTAAAACTTCCAGCTTGAAATGTGTGCCTGCAATTTTGCAAAGACCTCCCCTTGTTCCTTTGCCAAACCCTCCCAAAATCTTGGTTAAAAGTTCCACTTAAATTTTTTTCATATAATCTTAAACTGAGAAGCCACTTGGAGATTACTGGAATTGAGGGTTTTTTCTTAAATTTAATGCACATGGACCAGTATCTTTACACCAATGTGTTTTCTGGAATAAATGTTTACAGAATAGTTAAAGGCTCCTAAATGTACATGTTTATGATGCAAATGCTATCATAATATAGCCACTACCTTGCTAAAGTACTGAATCTCTTTATGCACAAATGCCTGCATGCCATATTTAAATTGAGTAATAAGCATTGAAATGTTACTATTTTCTTCAGTACTTTGGAGCAATACATACCAATGTTCAGAATGAAAAACTACTGTTTGGTAATACTAATATCAAATGTACTGAGCATTGTGTAAAGTACAGAGTAGTTGCTGTACAGCCTCCTATGCCAGCTATGTACCCTTACTGTACTATTGTTTCCTAATTTGTTTAGACTCATACAGGAAGCGGAAATTTAAAAACATTACAGGCAGAACTCTTTTTGTTACCCAGCGTCAAAGCATCTCTCACAGGATAGTTGTTTTTGTGTTTGAAATCTTTTATAATGCCTTGTTCTGGATGTCTTGACTTCTACCAGCTCATGCAATATATGCAAGAGCCTTCCATGTAACATGACTAATGTGAGTCTACACTCTATTACAATGATGACAATTAAAAATATAAGGGGAAAGCTAATATTAAAAATAGAAGGCTGGCATGAAAACAATAGATGATGCTTGCCTCTGGAAAAAATTAGCACGGCTGGGGGTGGGGATTTATTACTGTAGTGCTGTGATGGTCAAATAATGTTGAAATAGCTAAATAAGCTTGACTATTCAAAGAGCAGCAGAGAGCTCAGACCTGGTGGCCAGGTACAATCATGAGGATTCTGAGTCAAGCCTTGGAGTTAGGGCAATACTTTTATTGTCAATGTTGAGTCATTATGGGTGTGTTTTTTTTTTTTTAGCCCTGTGGTACTCAGAGGAGGAGAATCTGGGTTGTAAAGCTGCCACCCACCTAAAGCAAATAAATCTCTGTGGGAACCATGAACACCTAGTTAGTCAAGTTCAGCAGCGGGCTAGCCAGTAATTGTTTAGGGCTTCCCTCTCTGGCATTGATGGGAATTACTGTAGTGTAAATTGTTTTAGGGGACAAATTAACCAACTCAGGCTTTGTCTACACTGGCAACTGAATGATAAAACTTTTGTTCTTCGGAGATGCTAATTTTATAAAAACAAAAGTTTTGCTGTGGCAAGTTGCATTGCAAATAGCACCTTGTCAGCAGGTGTCTCCCCTGCTGACTACATGAATGCTGCTTGTTGGGGTTGGAAGTACTTTATCAACAAAAGAAGAAACCGACAAACAGCAGCTACGCTGTCTGGCTTTTAGCAACAAGGTTGTGTCAACAAAAGCTGTAAAAGTGTCAATGGAGCCTAAAGGTGTGTCTACAGAGCATCCTTATTTCAAAATAAACTACTGACAAAGAGCTGTTCCAGAATAGCTTGTTCAAAAATAATGCTGCTACATGATGCATTTTGAAACAGCAATGAGCTCTTTTGATATACAGCATCCACGCGTAGAACCTATTTCAAAATAGAGCTATTGGATGCACTATACCTTATTTAGAAATTAGGCTCTATTCCATGACTAAACAGCCCCTATCTTGAAATAGGCACTATTCCTTGTGCAATGAGGTTTAGTAGTAGTAGGCATCCTTCAGTCTGCATAGACTATGGATCACACCCTTTAAAGTTTCAATTGAGGACTTCATTTACAGCATCTATTGTGACTATGAAGACCCACACGAGAGTGACAGTCCTTGCTGCATCTCTTGCAGATGTGGTGGGTGTCTGGCAAGTCCTTATTGTGCTTTCTGTGCGCTCGCTTCTCCTCTGCTAGCTGTCTGATCTTCATCTCGCCCTTCTGAAGGCCCTTGTGTAACCCCTGCCTCCATCTGCTGCGGTCATCTGCTAGTTCTTCCCAGTTGTCCAGCTCGATGTCTACCTCTCTGAGGCCTCTCTTGCAGACATATTTGTAGCGCAACTGGGGGCATCCGGGAAGTCTTTTGCCAGAGGCTAGCTCACCATACAGGATGTCTTTTGGAATCCTTCCATCATTCATCCCGTGGACGTAGCCAAGTCAGCAGAGCCGACGCTGCCTGAGGAGGGTGTGCATGGTTGGGATTCCAGCTTGCTCGAGGACGCGTGAGTACAGTTCGGAGTAGTGCTCAACCCAGCGCTCCATCTGTTTGGCTTTGTCAGCAATGTCTTCACCAGATTTGGATTTCAGAGGTGCCATCTTGTTCTGGGTGGGTCCTAATGCCTTCCTCATACCCCCGTACATTCCTCTGAGATTACCAAAGTCGGCACAGGTCTGGATGCTGCTGCATAGCTGGAGCCAGTGGTTGTTGGCACAGTGCCTGGCCGTCTGCTATACTGTTCTTCTGGCCTCTCTAAGTGCTTGCTGGGTACTCTGGCTCGGTGAGCGTTTGTACTCCAAGAGTGCAGCGCGCTTCTTTTCAATGACTGGAATCATCTCATCGGAGTTAGCTTCGAACCAGTCATTCATGTTTCTAGCTCTTCTTCGAATGAGGTTTACTAATTTCAAAATAAACCCACCGCTGTTTTGAAATAGCAGTTGCATTGTGTAGATAGTGGGATAATTTGTCTTTGTAGACCTACCCTAAGAGACCTTTAAAGGTTTAAGTGTTCCAGAATCCTGACAGCAATTCAGGTTTCAGAATAAAGTTACTGAATAAAAGGGTCTTGGTTGTATTTTCTTTAGCCACAATAGGGGGAGAAACAATGGGCTTCCCCATTTTATAAGCCTTTCAAATGAAAGCTGTCAAGTGTTTATACCGATCTCTGTATTATTTAACCACCAATTGACCTTGTTCGCTGTAGCACATAAAAGCATTTCACCAGCAGACCTTTAAAACCATAGATTGCAAGCCCAGAGCTAAACCTCAAGATAATATCTGCACCTTGCTTACATGCTCAGTTGGAATTGTGCATTTATTTTACAGTTTTGCACTGTATAGTAAGTCAGTTTAGCTGCTGTACTCTACCATCCTCATTCAGGAAACAATCCTGCAGATGTTACTGAGATTCCTGCCTTCGCTTCAGGCTGTTTTTTCACAATATCAATGTGCTTCATGTTCAAGATTCCTCCATGTAGCTGACATACTTAGTCTTATAAAACTCCTGTTTCAGAAGATGCACCAAAGTGTGAAAACTGCCATGTGCGCCATCCTGCTCCAGCACCCTCCATCTTTTCTGACCACTTTCCCCCATCCCACTCCCCAACAACCCCCTCACACACATTAAAGCCCTCATTTTTGCCCCAACCTAGAGCCTGCCTACAAAAGAAGAATTAATCTGGCCTGTGGGAAGCCCTGAACCTTGGTCCTCCCTGCCCCTGATGAGGCTGGAGCTAAAGGTGTCTCAGTTGGGGACCACATCAGTGAGGGTAGGCATGTGGTTTTTGTGTTTTGGGGTGGGGGTTGCTTCTCACTTGTGTGGCCTCAGATTGATTTTTCTGTGGGTCAGTTGCCCCCAACCCCAAGAACATTCCTAACTCCTGCCATAAAGAAAGATGATGTTGAAATCTTTTGTTTTGGGATACATAAATTAATATTTTACTTTGAAACAAAGATTTACAATATGCACCCCTTCTTAGGTTATGGAATATAAAAATAAGATCTAAATGTACACCCCTTGTGTTACAGGTGCATATTTATGGTATGATCCAGGAGCCTCGTATGAGTAATTTGGTATTTAAAGTATTTAGAGAGAAGTGAACTTATTCTGTCATCAGGGTGATTGGCTGGCAGTCCACGGAAAGGTTTGTGTTGAGCAGGGGGCCTTGAGCCAGAAAGTTTGAGAATTACTGATCTATAGGTTACAGCCAACCCAGTGTTCTGGCCAGGAGAGGTGGTCTCTATAAGGCCTCTATATAATCCTGGGAAACCAGTTGTATTTATTGGTGGGAGCTATCTTAGATCATCTGAACGGGCTTTGGAGTACTGCAAATTTCTAGAGGCAGTAACTCATTTCACTTACTGATGAGAACAAAATACCTACTAAGGGTGAAGTAGCAGCAGGGAATGAGAACAACAGTGGAGGTGGGAAGGGACTTTTGAAACATAAAAGAAGTAGGCCTGGGCTATTCCAGTGCATTTAAACATTTCCAAAGGGTGGAGCAAACATCTCTGGGGGGGCGGGGGGAAGCAAAGGACTAGCCAATAGGGTGTGGATAGCATCTCAATTATTTAAGTCTCTCTCATCCTGTCTTTCCCTTTCTTCCCTCCCCCGCACCTCCCAGCCAAGGGCCAGACCCACAAAAATGCATCACTGCCTTGTGAAATTCTTAGCCCTGAGTGAGGTGCCCAGGTAGCAAAAGCAGGGTATTGTTGTGTAGGGCCCTGGGCCAAAGCAAGTGGGGGTCCCTCTCCTTCCTCCCTGCTGAAAGTTTCCTTTGCCCCCTTCCAGTGTTCTGGCTAGGAAAGAGGAGTTGGGGCATGGGGCTTACTTGTCCTGCTACCTCCCCAGCAATCCACTCCCTGGCCCTGCACGAGCACTGTGCAAAGGTGGTCAGCTTAATCTGCCACTGATCATAGGGAGATGCAGAAGCCAGCAAGCTAAGGAGTGGGGACCGAGCTAAGCTAACCAGGAGAGAGATGCAAAGAAAAGTGTGGGCGGGGGTAGGGTGGAGAACCTGGAAATTAAGGCCGAAAGCTACAGAATTATTTTTGCGCCTGGTTCATGGGCCAAAAATAGGCCTCTCCCTACACTCAGTGTCCTGCAATGAACCCTTGACTGGAGTTAAGCACCTGAACCAGATCAGCCCTTTTGAGGGTAAGTGAGGGGAGGGAAGAAGGAAATGCTCAAGAAAATAGCCAGTAGCACCATGGTGAGTGTACCACACCCCTGGGATGTGGAGGGGTCTCTCCTGGTTTCAAATTCTAGTGCTCCCTCATTTGGAGCAGAGACTGCACTTCTCCCTCTTCCCAACCAGGATATTCTGGGACGGGTCTCTCTCTGTCTCCTGTTGGAGCTGCTTCACATTGTATAACTATTCAGTGGGCTGGAGAGAGACTGATTCTTTAACTCTGTATTAAGGCTCTCATTTGGGGCATAAGAGGGTCAGGTTTAAGTTTCTGATCTGACCTATTGGCCATGTCTACACTAGCCCCAAACTTCGAAATGGTCACGCAAATGGCCATTTCGAAGTTTACTAATGAAACGCTGAAATGCATATCCAGCACTTCATTAGCATGCAGGCAGCCGCGGCGCTTAGAAATTGACGCAGCTCGCCACCACGCAGCTCGTCCAGATGGGGCTCCTTTTCGAAAGGACCCCGCCAACTTCAAAGTCCCCTTATTCCCATGAGCAGATGGAAATGAGGGGACTTGGAAGTAGCCGGGGTCCTTTTGAAAAGGAGCCCCATCGGGGTGAGCTGCATCAATTTCGAAGTGCCACAGCCACCCGCATGCTAATGAAGCACTGAAGATGCATTTCAGCGCTTCATTAGTAAACTTCGAAATGGCCATTTGCATGACCATTTTGAAGTTTGGGGCTAGTGTAGATGTAGCCATTCAGTGTCAGTGGTGCCTAAATACCGTGGTGGGCCTGCTCTTAAGTTTCCATTATGACTTTAAAGACAGCTTTTAAAATGTGACATTTATGGAATCAGTGTGCTGGTGTCTTGACGATTTTGAGACCATAGCTCAGAGATATGAAATTCATTATTCAATTCAAGGGTTGCTAATTCAGATGATACTGTAAGTGTCAGCTTTGTTAGCTTTTCTTAACAAATCCTTCCAAGTCTGTAGGAAAGCAGAAGCAATATCGCAATATTAAGAAACAATTGTTAGAGCAATCAGCACAATAATTCTGCTCTCCCCAAGGGTAGAGTGGCACTTTTCTCAGAAGGGGTGTGTCTACACAACAAAGTTATTTCAGAAATAAAGACCAATATTCTGAAATAACTTTGTGAGAGTCTACACAGCAAAATCACTATTTCAAAATAATTTTGAAATAATGAATGGCTTATTTAAAATTCTGTAAACCTCATTCTATGATAAATAGCACCTATTCTGAAATAGATATTTTGGAATAGAGGCTGTTTAGACAGGGAAAAGGGCTATTTCAAAGTAAGCTATAGCGCTTCCAGGTGCTCTAATCTGAAATAGGCTCTATTGTGTGTGGACGCTATTTTGAAATAGCTGAGTGCTATTTTGATATGCATTTTGTGTATAGATGCGCTATTTTGAAATAAATTATGCCAGAAAATCCAGAATAGCTTATTCCAAAACAATGCTGCTGTGTAGACATAGCCAAGCGGACCTAGCTAAAATGTTAGGAATCCAGAAGTTTGTCTCAAGACTAGTGTTTTAGTATCCTGACAGAATGTAAAATTAGTTTATGCTGCAAAAGTACTTTTACTGCTGTCTGCTTGGCATCCAGTGCTGTTGAAAGTCAGGCCACTTGTGTAGATAACAGAGTTAGGAGCCTAAATTTAGGTCTTCCTCTCTCCACCCCCCCGCCTTTTTTTTTAAAGTAATGGCCTATGAAGATAGTAAATCGCATAATACAACCTCAGAAGACTTGAGGTGACCCTGCTGAGATCTGAACTGGTGGTTCCTGCAAGTCTGTGCTGAGAAACCTGCTGCTTAGTTCATTAGCAAGTGCTGAAATGGCTTCAGAATACTGGACACAAGCACTATCTCATGCACAGTTGCTGTTGGCAACCATCCCTAATAAGTGCATGAATATAGCCTTTTTAAGTTCTATTCATAATTTTAAATATAAAACAGAATGACACAAAAACTGTTAACGATAGCAATCAGCAGCGTATCTAGCTCTGCAGAAGAAAAGACAAAAATCATAGTTATGGGAGCAATGGTCAGTGCAAAAGAAGGGAGAAAAACAAGATAATTAATTCCCAAAAATATCTGAATTATTCCTTTAACTGGCACATGCAGAAACCCGCTTTCAAACATTCTAAGTTCTTGAGCCAAAGAAAAAAAACAACAATATGAAAGGATAAAATGACAGCACAAAAGAAAAAAAAAAGATTATTTCAATTAAAGGACTGATCTGGTGCCATGAGGTGGTGATCTCTGACTCACCTTTTCCCCAAATTCAGAATTCACTTCTATTTAGCACTAGTGGGGGGTGATTAATGATTCCAATTTTACAGGCGATAACTTTCCTTTAATAATCATAGGTAGGTGGAAGGAATTATACATGCCCGTCCCTTTGCCCCCAACTTCATGGAGTATTGCTGCATTTTTGAAGATACACTAATAAGCCAAAATACCCATTTCTGGTTCCCTAGCAGTTCTGCACAAGAGAAGTCCATTTCTTTAAGAAATACTCTGCTTCCCTTTTTAGTTCTTCAGGTCTATTGATTTACTAATAGCTTGTGACTAGCAGTCAAGATTGCCTGACACTAATTGCTAAAATTCAACTATCTATGGCACAGCTCACCCCCCAAGTCAGTGCCCCCCTCAGCCTGGCACCCCCACCACCAGGCACCCTACCCCCCTCCATGCAAACTGCCGGTGACTCACTGGACCCCTGCCGCTGCGAGCTGTCCCACCATTCCAAGGCTGCTCCACTGCAAGCTGCCCTAAGCCTCACCAAGCGGAGCCCCACACTGCGCCACCCTGAGACGAAGCAGGAGACACTTCTGTCACTGCCTGCATGTGCTTGTCCCCCCAGGTGTTGGTGTGCATGCGCGGAGGGGCAGAGGGCACTCCACATGTGCAGCTCTAATGAGCTGCTTCACCACACCTCACTGTCCAGCAAACGGACAGCATATTGGACACCGTGATCCTATGCCAATACATAAAGAATGTTACTCATAGTGATGGCTTGAATATTGGTGTATTTATAGGACTTATTAATCTCACTGCTCCGTGTCAGTTTTTATTGCAGTTTTTTTGTCCTCTGTGCTTATAAACGTCAGCCCGTATTGGAAATTAAATTGATCTGAGGAAGTGGCTCTGTCCGACAAAAGCTCATCACCGAATAAATCATTTTGTTAGTCTTTAAAGTGCTACATGACTGCTCTTTTGTTTCACTTCTGTTAGTGTTTTATTTTCATGTCCAAGAGAAATCTGTCTGTTTTATTTCTGGCTCTTTTTTCCTCCCCCATAGAGAGATGCCTCTTCCTTAATGCAGAATGACAAAGTGAGAATGTTATTGCACTTGGTATGTCTATGCTGTTTTTCTTTGTCATCAGCCTTGCACCTGTTCCTTGTCACGTGCCTCTACAGAGTTTGGTGAACCTCTGCCTTTGACTAAGTAGGAAAGCAGCAGCCAAACATTTCTGACAAGCCTAATAATCCACTCAAAATTGCATAAGATACAACACATTAATTTGGAAATTAAAGCTGTGGCACCATTCATATTTTCTATCATTTATGTATGAATTGTGAAAAACTGTAATCATTTTCTGCTGAATGAGAAGCATGTGTATGGATACACATAAAACTGGCCAAAGTTATCTATGGCGTATCTCCCTTGAGTGATAGGGTAACCACCAACAGGCAGACTTGAACCTGAGACCTCTGGATCTTAGGGCAGGAACTGCTACACATTGCACTAAAAACCACAGGCTATAGTGGAAACTCATTCTTTCCCTCTGTTAGTGGTCTGGGTGCCACTATATGGGATGAGTTACAATAGCAGGGATAAATTTGATTTATAGTATTTTATGACTGAAGAGGGAAATGAGTTCGGCTACTAGAAATTCCAAATGGCTTTAAAGATAAGACTTACAAGGTGACAACGACAACAAAACTTCTGCTGATGTTTGCTCAGATTTTTAAAAGAATGCATTTCGTTCACACTTGTTACCCCTTTCTTCATTTTCAATTAAAAGCTAAGAAAGCAAATTTGACTGGTATGACTATTATTGGAAACTGAATTTTGCAGTCACATCCCTGAGTAGTAGCAGAAATTGATTTTTTTTATTCACATGTGAGCATTGTCATCAGTCAAAAGGTGTTTATGAGTTTGTTTACCATTCAGAAACCTGCAATACCATGTGACTTATCTAGCCAATCACAACTAGACTACAGCTCAAATATCAAGTTCTGATAACAACTGAATGCCAAATACAACTAAGGATACTGCAGATATATTCAATGAGCAGGAAAAAGATTAATATTAATCAGATACATTATTGATTGTGACTAACTCACTTAATTCTACTGAACACTTAGGCCAAGGTAACATTTTAACATAAAGTGTGTATATAATGAGACACAGCACATATGTGCTTTCATTTGAAGTCTATTGTTTTGTGATATCTAATGTTCTGCTAAATACGTAGATCAAGTTTTGTGCCCAGGAGCCTGATAAATGAGAAATAGGAAACCTTGATAGTTGAGCTATTTGTGAGTACAGTGCAATAAATTATTCATTGAATCAGTTGCAACATCTACAAAAGTACCAAGCCTCAGTTCCTGGCCTGATGCAGTGATAAACAAAGAACAATCTTTTGTATTGTCCATTTCCTACACATTCCTTTTTCCATAATTGAAAAAAATTACTGAGAATTGCATCACCACTCTCTTTCTTTGGGACTGGCTTTTAACCAATCTGTGGAATAATTCACATTGAAGTAAAGTAAGTGGGTTCTGTAAATGCATTTGACCTTTAAGGTGAAATAAATCTATACATAATCTTCAATGCAAATGGTTATAATGGCTGAACAATTTTTCCATGCAGCTGGCCATTGTTACCTCTTGGGAAAACTAGTATTGATATAAATGGTTGATTGTGGTTTACAATGGCAATGAATCTCTCAGAACTGGTTGTTAACTAAATAAACTGCCTCTCTGATTAATGTTAAATAACAAGTCATGAACTGCAGAAAACAACTAATTTCTTGTGGAATATTGAATAAATTGGAATAAATTTCAGTATGAAATGCAGATCATTAAGCTCTTAACAAAGATCTGGCCTAATGAAATTACATCTATATAAAAAAGCAACAGAAATCTCCACTATACGCAGGTGCTCTCAGGGGTTCAGAGAGGCCTGGGTGACTTCCAGCTTTTGAGGCCCCTAGCCATAAGAAAATAAGAATGATGACACATGAAAACAAAATAAGGCACCAAAAAGAGTGAGACATAATCTGAATTTTTTTTATTTATCAAATGCTTGTCTAGCCTTTTGCTGTGCATCACTTTGGAGGGATGAGCATACAAGCAAGTTGTGAAACTCATCAATGCCAAAAAATTAACCAGTGTCTAAATTTGGGCCCCCCCTTTTGAGCTTGAGGCCAAAGCCAAATGGCTCTTCTCATCCCCCGGCCTCTCTGTTTGGCCCTGCGTGTATGAACCAAACAGTAATACACCTTTAATAAGTGTGATTGTTTAGGGCTTTGTTTGTTTCAAGACTTCATATAAGCTACTGTTGCTTTCCCACTATTACTTCAGCTGTGAAGAAAACAGCAAGACTGTTAAATTGATACATTTTATAAAAGGTGGAAAACTAGTCTATGCAGATTCAAAACACACATATTAGAGACCTGCAATGAAACCTACACATTAGCATCTGTATAAGAAGACATTAAAAATAACAAGGAGTCTGGTGGCACCTTGAAGACTAACAATTTTATCATGGCATAAGCTTGTTATTAAACTAAGTACTATGGCTAATCTCAGTGGCAATAATATAGTCAAGCAATCCATAACACAGGCACCATCTTCTCTGTAGTGAGTGACAGAAAACTTCCTCACCATAGCAACCAGTGATAGCTCCTAAGAATAACATTAACCTTCTCCATTACCTACCTGTTCTACATTCTGAACTATAAAAGACAGTTGAGAAGCATTTGTCCTGATTACATAGTCCCACTGTTTACAATGTAGTGAGCCCATACTAACCTAAATACAACTGAACAACATGAATAAAAGAATCTGAGTTAATTGAATGGCGGTGGGATGGGGGAACGTAAAAATCCAGGCCTGGAAGCAGAATTGTTAATGGGAGAAAAGGCTCTCTTTCTCTTGTGTGAAAATCAGATATCCCTGCAGAGAGCGCTGTTTGGCTACAGCCTTTGAAATGGACCCTCGCATTGATTTTTAAAGTCAGAGTATAAAAGCCTTGCCTTTTTCCCCATCACCACCACCCTGGGCACAAGTCTGAAATCCAGAGGCTATGGTGATATTCAGAGAGTGTCATGAAGAGGCCATCACAAGACATTTCATCTTTGCCTTTGGAGACTCTACACCTATCTGTTTTGATTCACACTCTTTTTCCTGTCTCTGTGAGAGACAAACATGAAGTTGTATCAAGTGAACTCAGATCAGGGAAGACAGATTGCAAATCAAGAGTTGCTAGAGCTGAATTGTGTTCTCTAATCAGATAACGTGCATCCCGAAGGATATTGGGGAAGTTAATGGCAACTGTTAAGATGAATCTTTGGGAAATATCACTCTTGAGAGCTGGTCTTTTTCCTCCTCACTGTATATTATTTTTTGTTTATTTTTTATTATTCAAGGTGTTGAAACACCGATCACTAGAATTTTAGATGCCTGCCCTCTCCCAAAGAATGGAAAGAAAACAATGAGCTTCTCACATAGGAGAATTATGAACCTGGAGAACTAGAAGCACTAGTGAAAAGGACAATATGTAGCTCTCTGAGGGTATGTCTGCACAGTAAAGTTATTTCAGAACAACGGACACTTTTCTGAAATAACTTTGCGAGTGTCTACACAGCAAAACTGCTATTTCGAAATAATTTTGAAATAGAGGACAACTTATTTTGAATTCTGTAAACCTCATTCTACAAGGAATAGCTAGAAATATGTAGTTCAGAATAGGAGCTACATATATAGGGCATAGGGGCTATTTTGAAATAGGGGACCCCGCCCCAGCCTCAACTGGAGCACCAGGCTGTCTAATCAGTTCAGAAGCTCTATTTCAAAATAACTGAGCTTTATTTTGATGTGCATTTTAGCAGTGTCTACACTGCATTCCTCTTTCAAAAGAGGCATGCAAATGAAGGAAATTGAAAATGCAAATGAGACACTGATTTACATATCTGACCTCATTTGCGTATTCTCCTTTCGAAAGAAGATAAGCAGTGTAGACAGGGCTCTTTCGAAAGTAAACCCCCTCTTCGAAAGAACCCTTCTTCCTGAAGCAAAATAGCAGCTCTTTCAAAAGGAGAATATGGAAATAAGATACCTGATATGTAATCAGTGCCTCATTTGCATTTTTGATTTCCTTCATGTGCATGCCTCTTTCAAAAGAGAAATGCAAATGTAGATACAGCTTTTGTATGTAGATGTGCTCTTTCAAAATAAGCTATTCTGGAAAATCTCTTCCAAAGTAGCTTATTCTGCTGTAACACTGCTATGTAAACATAGGCTGAATGCGCTACGGTTAGGTAGGTATTTATGATATAAACTCCCTATTATACAGAGCCAGTAATTTGAAGTGCCTGGGCAAAATTTTGAGAGGTAAAGAGTAAAGGGACTTTGAAGTTGTCCAGGCACTTTGAAGTACCGGCAGGTTAGCCACGGCTACGTGCGAGCCGGCACTTCGATGGGGCATCTACACATGCCTTCTTCCTGAATAATCTTCTTGAAGAAGGCCCTCTTCCTGATTCCACAGTGGAGATGGAATCCCATTTCTTCCAGAAGAGTGTCTTACACGTGTAGATGGTCTGTGGATCTTCTGGAAGAAGGCTGTATCTACACTAGCATTCCTCTTTCAAAAGAGCCATGCAAATGAGGGAGATTGAAAATGCAAACGAGGCACAGATTTACATATCTGGCAAATCATTTGCATATTCTTCTTCCAAAAGTGGTTCTTTCAAGAGAAGAAATGCAGTGTAGACATGGCTCTCTTGAAAGTAAACCCCATCTTAAAAAGAATCTGTCTTCCTAAAAAACAATAGGTTCTTTCAAAAGAAGAAGCCATTATTAGCATTCTGGAACTACTAGCTTCCAGCCCACTGTTCATTCTTGTTCCCTGAGCTTCCTTCTAAAATTAAAAAAACAGCCCTGCAAGACTAACTTTGGAAGTTACACATCAGGCTTGTCTACACTAGCTCCCTACTTCGAAGGGAGCATGGTAAACAGGGTATCGGGAGATTATTAATGAAGTGCAGTGCTGCATAAACAGCACTTCATTAAGCTAATTCTTTCCTGCGGCAACTTCAAAATCCAGGAGGGGGCCCTTCATTAGGGAGCCCAGTCGGGGTGTTGGCTGCCCTTGTCTGGGTTCTTGTGGCTCCCAGAGTGGTGCGGGGTGCTGGCCTGCTGGCTATCTCTGCGGGTCAGGGCACTGCAGGGCCTCAGGGGAGTGTGACAGGCAGCCCTGCACGAGCTGCTTGTCTCACACTCTCAGCTTTGTGCCACTTTAAAAGCTGCAGGGCCTGGAGACCATACAGAGCCACTGGGGTTGTCTAGAGTGCCCCCGCTGCCCTCTTTCATGAGGATTGGCCTTGCAAAAAAAAAAAAAGGGCCTGCGGTGCGTCTACACAGGTTTGCTTTTGAAAGAATGTTTTTTGTGTGCAGCTGCTCCTCTGGATCTTTTGAAAGAGCCGCCTTCTTCTTCGCGTGATTGCTCACGTGCGTTCCCAGTTGGGTGTGCGCTGGCACATGCCTGGTCGCTGGATGCTATTTGCCCTCACCAGTAGCCATAGGGTCAGTGTGGCGCCCCCTAGAGTGGCGCCAATATGGCAACCAATATATACACTGCCCAACCCATCCCCCTGCTCCGTTCCTTCTCGTCACGCTGACAGTCATTGGAGCTCTTGCCTTTCTCTTCTCAACGTATTAGCTAGTAGGCTGTTTGTAGTGTAAATAGTTCTTCAATAAGTGTAAATAGTTGTAGTGTTAGGTCATTCGTAGAAGGCCTTTTCATCTTAAACTAATAGCCAAGGCAGGGCTTTTCATCCCCCTCCACTCCTCAGTGTGGAGAATGCCTGGCTCCAAGACTTGTTCCAAGTGTGGCAAATGTATGCCCAAGAGTGACCCCCCATTCAGATTGTCTGGTTTGCTTGGGGGAAGGACACTTGTGTGAGACTGCGGCTCAATATGTAAGGCCAGGACTTTGAAAGGTAGGGCCCAACGCCCCAAAGGCCTGCTTTTGGAGGCGGCACTTAAGCCACAGGAGTCCCCAACAGGAGCGGAGTGTGGAGTCTCCTCGGTGTACAGTGCACCAGCCCCATCTATACAGTGCCATTTAAGGACTCCCGGCACCAAGAGCAGGCACAGGCACCATCAACTTTTCGGCGCCAGAGGAGTCAATCACCAATGCTGAAGGAGAAGAGGAAGCATGATAGGCACAGGTCCCACCCGGGTGGCTCTGTCTGTAATCAAGACAATTGCCTCTATGGCAAAAACGATCCGGCAGTCCCCTGCTTCTGCCCTTCCTACAGCCCATAGGAATGAGAGATGGTACTTTGTCCTATCCCAGGTCAATGAACTTGTGTTTACCCATTCCCTGGTAGTGGATCCTGCAAACCACAGAGAGCACCAAGGGTTCCAGTGTCCCTCCCCAAGAAACAGAGGCACTAAGCACTTAGACCTCTATGGGGTGGCTTAACAGTACCTATTTTGAAATAGCTATTTTGAAATGGGTGGTATTCCCAATGACAGTTACCTATTTTGAAATAAGCTAACTTCTATTTTGAAATGATTTCTAAATAGCAGTTGAGTTGTGTAGATGCTAGGAGAGTTATTTCAAAATAGCGGTTGTGTTGTGTAGATACTAGGGCAGTTACTTTGAAGTAGTGTTTGTAATTTTGAAATAACTTTGCTGTGTGGACCTATCCTTAGACTGAAATTCCTATAGCACTTACACAGCCAAATTGGCTTTTTAGTGTGAGCCATCAAGTCTATGATGGCTACAAGTTATCACTCACTTTGAATGTGACTAGAGATAGGGAAACATATCAGTCTGGAGTCTCATCCTTGCCTGTTAACAAAGAGTTGACCTTTGTCTTGTTTCTAATGGATGAATGGTCCCACCGTGGAAGACACCACTGTAACTGCTATACAGCATCTGAACTTTTGAGTATTTTGCACCTTGCTGGAAGTTTCAGCAGAAATACAGCATCTAAAGTTATCTGTTAACTTCAGAGACAGCTCATTCTTTCTCTCTTGCGGTGGCAGAGAAATAGACAAGATCATGGGTTCTTAAACTGGAGATGTATAGTTGGGGGAAGCTGAGTCACAAATGCCTTGTTATTCTTTTTGATAGGTAAGAAACACAGAGAGTTGAAGATTGCTCCAGGTAGTAACATTGGATGCAATGCAAATGTTGAGGAAGAACCACAGGACTCGATGAGCTCATTTTTCCTCCAGTCTCCTGCATAACAACATGTCTACAGAGGTGCAAGCAAACCTCACAATTCTGGGCCTGATGACAGCCAAAGCAAAGGGGACAACTGCTCTGGGACCTGGTGATTTAAAAGGGCCTGGGGCTCCTGGCTACTGCTGCAACTGCTGTGGTCTGTAGCAAAAAGCCCCACCAGCTGGAGATGGGATACTTGATGGGGAAGGCCCTGAGTTTCCATGGGGAATTCTTTCCCAGGTAGCTGCCTGGTAGATCTTGCCCACATGCTCAGGCTCACCATATTTGGGGTCAGGAAGGAATTTTCCCTCTGGTCAGATTGGCAGAGACCTTGAGGGTTTTTCGCTGCCTTCTGCAGCCTGATTCACTTGCCGGTTTAAACTAATGTGAATAGTGTGTCCTCTGTAACATGAACTGTTTAAACTGTGACTGGAGAGACTCAAGAACTTAGCCAGAGGTTGGGGGTCTACTACAGGAGTGAGTGGGTGAGGATCTGTGGCCTGCAGTGTGCAGGGATCAGACAAGATGAATGGTCCCTTCAGACTTAGTAAGAGTATCTAAGTAAGAATATGTATTACCATTGTAAACCTAAACAGTGTTGCGTAAGTGACTTGCCACAAGATGTCGAAAAAAAATTATTGACAAAAGCACAAGTGTTTTCAGTTGCCTACGTAGCCCTTAGAGTCATGGTTAAAGTTGTGGACCCTCCTGAGATGGGTAAGGGTGCCCCTAGCCAGCAAGAAATTTGCCCCTCTCCTGTGTGGTCTCACTGCCCTGAATGAAGCTTCCCCCACCCCCAGCATAGAAATCAAACTGTGCCTATGTCCAGCTGATGAGGCATTAAGCACACTATTATGTCTACAATGTCACCGGTTTGCATGGCAATGTTAGACAAGTAAAAAGAGAGGACTTGCTTGCTTACAACCCAAATGAAATGCAAAACCTTATCCTCCTCTCAAAAAAAGAAAAAAAAAAATCAACCCACACTGAAGAACTAAAGTGTGTGTGTGTGTGTGTGTGTGTGTGTGTGTGCGGGGTTGGGGTGAGAAAAGGGTTAAGGCAGTTGTGTCCAATACACCAATGGGGCCGCACAATAGTGCGAAGAGTAGTTCAGGAGAACCGCACATGTGGGGCGCCCCTCTGGCCGCTCCACGCATGTGCCCCACCACACGGTGGGACAAGCATGTGGCGGCAGTGGCAGAGGCAGCTCCTCCAGCCCTAGCAGGCTCCACCTGCATTCTGGCACATCTCTTGCAGTGGCACCGTGGGGTGGCTCACATGATGTGACTTCAGCCTGGGGCAGTTTTCATGAGTTATCTGGGGTGTGTGGGTGCCTGGCTGTAGCAGAGGGAGAGGTGGCGGTGCCTGGCGGTGGAGGCGGGGGCTGTGGCAATCCCTTACATTCCTTTTGAACACCACTGGGTTAAGGGAATTGAGGATGTTAAACAATGGAAAGAGAATAATGCTTGTTAGGGAATTTTTAAGGGAAAATTTATACACTTCATTACACATTATTCTTGTTTGCTTTTTCTTTTATGAGGGTGGCGTAGAGCATGGCAGAGCAGAGATTAGCGATGGAAAGCTCGCCAGAAATAAGTGAGCTTTGATGTAGGATTTTCTGATACACACACTGTTTTTGTTTGTTCATAGGCTCAAGAACTATTCTAGGTCTAGGTTAACAGGTCAGGGCATAAATCCAGCCTTTTTTGTTTTGAGTATATGTATGTATATATTATATAATTTGTACCGACAGTTTCTTTACCCAGTATTATCAGTAGTTTTGCTGTTCCTTTTATGGACATGCATAGCTAAGATGAACCCAATATAAACAAAATTAAAACTCCCCTCACCCGTGCTTTAAGCTATATTGTCATTTCAGTGCTGCTAGTAATAAGCTTGAGAGCTTTTTTCAAGTAAAACATACAGACGTGCAGTAACAAGAAAACAATTTCCCACCCACCTTTCTAACTATTAACACGTGTCAGGAAACAATTAAAACTCTGGGCTTTCCTGTGTTGCAATATCATTTTCTTCTCTTTCCATATACGAAAAGTAAAAGTGGAGCTTTTAACACTTCAGTCTCCCTGGACACTCAGTAGCAGATTTAAAAGTAGCAGTCCTACAACAAAAACATTTCAGAAATAAAATGGAGAGAGCAATCTCTGAGCTGCAATTCATTTGCAAATTTGACTGCATCAACAAAGGATTAAACAGAGACTGGGAATGGCTGACCCCTTACAACAGTAGTTTCTCTGCTTTGGATGTTCACACCTCCACATTAGAATCTGACAATGGGCCCCTTCCACCCGGACTGAATAGACCTTGTCAGTTCTGGCTCTCTCTTTTACTGGGACCTCCCCTCTTTAAATACTCCTCTGACCCCCCTCCCCCGCCACACGCACCCTCATCACTCATGCAGCTGATGAAGAGTGTCTTTACCCACGAAAGCTTATGCTCCAAAATATCTGTTAGTCTATAAGGTGCCACAGGACTTCTTGTTGTTCTTGAAGATACAGACTAACACGGCTACCCCTCTGATATGTGCCCAAGGTGGTGGCATCACATTCTTTACTGTGCTCCTGAACATTTCGTACCCACTTTAAGGGTAATCCTATTTTTTCATGTATGGTCAGGAGTCACCAAACTGTTGCAGAACAGTTTACCACAGGAGTGAGCAGTATCACAGAATCATAGGGCTGGAAAGGACTTCAGGAGGTCATCTAGTCCAGCCCCCTGCTTCAAGCAGGATCAACCCCTACGAAGTCATCCCAGCCAGGACCTTGTCCAGACGGGACTTAAAAACCTCAAGGGATGGAGAATCCACCACCTCTCTAGGCAACGCATTCCAATGCTTCACCATTCTCCTGGTGAAGTAGTTTTTCCTAATATCGAACCTACACCCTCCCTCTTCAACTTCTGACCATTGCTCCTTGTTCTGCCATATGACACCCTTGAGAACAGCTTCTCATCCTCCTCTTTAGAGCTCCCCTTCAGGAAGTTGAAGGCTGCTATTAAATCACCCCTAAGTCTTCACTTCTGTAAACTGAACAAACCCAAATCTCTCAGCCTATCCTCGTAGCTCTTGTGCTCCAGCCCCTTAATCATTTTTGTTGCCCTCCACTGAACCTGCTCCAGCAAATCCACATCCTTTTTATACTGGGGGGCCCAAAGCTGGACACAATATTCCAGATGTGGCCTCACCAGTGCCGAATAGAGGGGAGCAACTACTTCTCTAGATCTGCTCGAAATGCTCCTCCTAATGCATCCAAGTGTGCCATTAGCCTTCTTGGCTACAAGGGCACACTGTTTACTCATATCCAGCCTTTCATTCACCATAACCCCTAGGTCCCTTTGCATCATACTGCTGCTGAGCCAGTCGGTCCCCAGCCTGTAACAATGCTTGGGATTCTTCCGCCCCAGGTACAGGACTCTATACTTCTCCTTATTGAACCACATCAGATTTCTTTTGGCCCAGTCCTCCCATTTATCCAGGTCCCTCTGGATTCTCTCTCTACCCTCCAACGTATCTACCTCTCCCCCTAGTTTTGTGTCATCTGAAAACTTGCTGAGGGTGCAACCCAGTCCCTCATCCAGGTCGTTAATAAAGATGTTGAATAACACCGGCCCCAGAACCGAGCCTTGAGGCACTCCGCTTGAAACAGACCGCCATCCAGATATTGAGCCATTGGCCACTACCTGTTGGGTCTGACCATCAAGCCAGCTTTCTATCCATCTTATAGTCCAAGGATCCAATCCGTATTTCCTTAACTTATGGACAAGAATGATGTGGGAGACCTTATCAAAAGCCTTGCTGAGGTCAAGATATATCACATCCACTGACTTCCCCATGTCCACAGAGCCTGCTACCTTGTCATAGAAGGTAATCAGATTGGTGAGGCAGGACTTGCCCCTGGTGAATCCATGTTGGCTACTTTTGATCGCTTTTCCCTCTTCCAAGTGCTCCAAAATGGATTCCTTGAGGATTCCCTCCATTATTTTCCCAGGGATTGAGGTAAGGCTCACTGGTCTATAGTTTCCTGGATTGTCCTTCTTTCCTTTTTTAAAGATGGGCACTACATTTGCCTTCTTCCAGTCATCCGGTATCTCCCCCCTGATCTCCAAGAGTCTTCAAGAATAATGGCCAAAGGTTCAGCAATGACCTCTGCCAATTCCCTCAGTACCCTGGGGTGCATTAGATCCAGACCCATGGACTTGTGTACATATAGTTTTTCTAGATAGCTCAGAACTTGTTCCTTCCCCACAGATGGCTGCCCTCCACCTTCCCATACTGCATAGTCTAGGACCATCATGTGGAAGTTGACTTTGTCTGTGAAGACTGAGGCCAAAAAAGCATTGAGTACTTCAGCTTTTCCTACATCATCTGTCACTAGGTTACCTCCCTCATAAAGGGAGATATACCAATCTCATAGAACTGGACATGACCTTCAGAGGTCATAGACTCCAGTCCACTGCATTCACAGTAGGACCTATCACCATCCCTGACAGATAGTTTTTTTTGGCCCTTTGCCCCAGGTGCCTAAATAGCCCCCTCAAGGATTGGGCTCACAGCCCTGGGTTTAGCAGGCCAATGCTCAAACCACTGAGCTATCACTCTCTAATTATTGATTTAGGGGCCATTCCAAGCATTTGGTAAATGGTCAAGGGCTGCACTCTTCCACGATATTAATGGAAGAGGTGTGAGGTCTGGGATGGAGGTTGGGTGCAGAACGTAGCTCAAGGCAGGGGGTTGGCATGCAGGAGGGATTGTGGAGTCTGGGAGAGGGTTTGGGTGAAGGAGAGGGCTGTGAGCAGGGGAAGGGGGGCAGGAGGCGGGGCAGTGGTTGGCTTGTGTGATCTGGTGCAGCAGTGTGGGTGGAGAGGCAGAGGTTCAGGTTGTGATTTGGGGTAAGGGATTGAGGTGAGGGCCTGGCAGGGGTGCAGATGACTGTGATTATGTGGGGTACAGGTGCACGAAGGGCACTGAGGGCTCTGAGGGAGGGTGGGGCTGGGGTGTCAGAGATAAGCTTTGGCCAGGAGGTGCTTACCTAGGCAGCTCCTAGTCAGCACCCCAGCAGGTCCTTCAGGCAGGCTCCCTGCCTGCCCCACTTCCACATGCCATTCAGGGCAGCTGGCTGAGGGGCCCAAGTGCTTCTCTGAACACTGTGAGTGGGAGAGGTACTTCATGTGTTGCCCCAGGATATGGCCCAGGGAGCAAACTAACCAAGGGGAGCTGTGAGATTGTGCTGGGGGTGAGGCAGCACAGAAAGCTTCTTCTCCACCCGCCAGGCTTATGGCACTCAGAGAAGCACATGGCTCCCTCAGTCAGGTGCTCTGAGTGGCATTTGAGGGATGGATGAGCAGGGAGCCTGACCAAGGCTCCTGTTGGGCCACAGGCTGGAACCAGCAGCTTGGTGGTCTGGATCTGGCCCATGGGCTGTGTTTTGTCACCTGCTGGTTTATCATATAGGTTATCTAACTGTAATCTCCCCCACCCCTTTTTTGGCTTGATTCTGAAGCTCCCACCCTTATTTTGAGATTTTTAAGCCATTTTTTCACGTAGCACAATCAGTGAGGAAGTTTGGAGTGTTTGCATAGAAATTACTATAGCAGATTAAATAGATGGTTCTTCTAATGCAATACTGACTGTGTCAGTGGCTGACAGATGCTGGAGAAAGAAGAAAAAGAAATCCAGCAGAAGACAATTAGGGTGGTTTTTAACTTATCTAATAAGGTAGGAATGTTCTCATTATCCCTACAAATGTGCACTGCGTGGACTTTTGAATTTCAGCATTTGGAAAGAGAAGAGTTTGAACTAGTCCGACCTGCCTCCGGACAGAGGCAGGAAGATGAATTCTCTGATTAGATCCCTCACAATTATGAATGTTCTGTCAAGCACTCAAAGACCACAGCAGAGATCCTAGCTAGAAAGAAGGCTCCTTGAATAATTGTTTGTCAGTTTGTTTTATGCCTCTTAATTAGTCTCCCTCCGTTATTGGTCTTTTGACTGAATGCTTTAAATTTTCACTAGGCTGTGTCTTTCCATGGCTGTTTTCCTTAAGTTAGACCATCGACAGCTTAGTTGTATTTACTGTCGTGAATTGTTTTGGAATACAGCTGGCAAGAAAAATGGTATCTAAAATAAACCTGTCTTTCTGCAGATGGAGGCAAATGAATGAGAGGAGCTTTAAGATATTTTATGAACAAAACTGTCTGGAGTCTAAATCATGCAAACATTGTTTAAGAGTCACAATTGCCCTCTATGCAATGTTTGATATTCTCTGGCCTGCTGCTGCTTATAACTGTTTGTCTTTTGCTAAAACCAACTCCATTTAGCACTGCAAAGTAAAGTTGATATTAGCAGCAACATCTGGAACATTTTTAATGGTCATATAAAATTCAACTTTTAGCTGATTGTGGAGGGTGGCTCAGGGGAGGTGGGGGCACAGGATTTTCTAGCATCTGAATTTATTGTTCTCTCTCCCATCAGAGGCTGCACTGAAGGGACGGCAAGGTCAAATGAATTCAGTTAGAAGCAAGTGCCAGGGAGAGGTATTTTACACAAATTAACATGCCTCTTGGGGACAAGGTGGTGCCATTTTGATGAGAAAGAATGTTCTCATTATGAGTATAATCATTCAAGAAGCTGAGTGATTTCAGCTCCTGTTCATGCCAGTAGGAGTTAAGAGGTCTCAAAGCACTTGACGGGGGCACTTTGCACCTGGTAGGATTGGGAGTGAAGTCAGTGCCTGCTTTTTTGCTACAAGTCACATCTCATAATTGGGAACATATCACTGGGTAAAAGCTGCAGTACAAGAAACTCAAGAGCTTTCTCTTGTCAGTTGGAATATCCATAGAAAAACCAGTGGGCCAGATGTTTTTCATTCCTAGAATAAAAGTGTACAGGAAGAGGGAAAAGGATCCAAGAAACCCCAGTAGATTCTTGTAGTGATCCATTCCTTGAGTGGGGAAGGCTTGGGGCTGGATACTGAAAGGATTGCTGGTGAAAAGAGGACAGTGATATGGTCTTGGGAACAGTGTGAGTTGGTTGAAGTCATCTGCTCCATTCCATGGGAGAGTGACTCCTTAGGCATCTCCTCTAAGCTCTGAACATACCTCTTCAGGGAAGCAGGCACAAAGATACAACTACTCTCAACAACAGCTTCAGCAGAGTCATTTTAAAATTAAAAAGACCCAAATAAGCTCTCTTGGTAGCGATGGGTTTGAGAAATGTGGACTCTTCCTCTCTAGCAAAGGTGTACATGTGCAGAGGAGTATAGTTCATGAAATGCAAATGGGCTCCTTATGAGGGAGATTACTTTCCAAAAGCACAGGCAAAACTTACTGTAATTACCTAACCTCATGCTGCATTATCTATATTCCCAAGAAACATTAAAGATGATACATAAATATTTGCTGAGGGGATCAGAACAGCTGAGTAAAGCTTCCATTCTACAGAAGCCACAGTTCCTGCCAACACAGAGTGCTCTCCTGAGCAGTACGAGGTTTTTGTCTGAGGGGTAGATGCTCGCTTCTCTGGACTTCTGCCTCTTTGCTGGCCCTCTAGGTGGCCATGAATTTTCCTTAGCTCTCTTACCAATCAAATGTCTGGTCTAGTTGTGAACAGTGTGGCTGCAGCTACTCTAGGAGCCTCTGTCAAGGTTTTCTGACAAAACATCTGTCAAAGAGTGTGGCCATATACTAAAGTGGATCAAAAGAGCGAGTTGCTCTGTTGACAGAGTGGCTGCAGTGCCCAGCTGCTCTCTCAACAAAACAGCCAACTGGAAGCCCAGCAGACAGGGCTGCCCAGTGTCCTGGAAGCTCTGTCTGTTGACAGGGGGCCCCTAGAGCATTCACACAGCTTTTTTTTGTCAACAGACTCTGTGGGCAAAGGCTCTCTTCCTCATCTGGGAGAGGCAGAAGGTTACCAGCTGAAGTGCTGTAGCAGCTACTTGTGTCATGGAAGCTCCCAGGTCAGTACCTGAATCACTGCAGTATAGAGCCAATCACTTATTCTCTCTCTCCCGCCCCACTCCTGAAATGGAGCAATAGGTGAGATCAGGGCTGTCTTTCTGATTCCTGGTGCCTTACGCAGCCTGAGCAACTGCACCCCTGGGGTGTGGGTGTGGGTGCAGGGGTTGTGCTCAGATGCAGACCCAGAGCTGCAGGGTGCAGGAAAAAGGCCAGAAGCTCACATGGGGAGAGCAGGCAGGGGGGGGGGGTGCCAGGTGGGATGTGCCATTAGCTGTAGACTGGAGGTGGAGCAAGGGGCAGCCATGCAGTTCGCCAGGGAAAGACAGCAGTTTCCCCTTCTGGTGGAAGGGGACGCAGCCTGTGAGCAGTGGTTGGATTTGGCCCATGGAGGACAGAGACTGGCCACCAGAGCCAGCATTGCTCTTGCCTTACTCTTCCATCCCTGGTGGTGGGCCTAGGCATACACAGTCTGCAGCCACCGAGGACATCACTTGTGCCCCCCCCCAAATTTAATGATGTTCTAGGCAGCTGTGTATGCCCAGGACAGCCTTGGGTGAGACTGAGGGAGCCCCACAGCTCAGGTGTTAGAACTCTCTCCTGAAAGGTGTGGGAGGATTTGGACAAGGGTCTTTCTGCCCCCTCTGGCAGAGCAGGGAGGGAACCTGAAGCTCCCATGCCCCAGGTGAGTGCTAACCACTGGCCTAAACACTTTAAGAGAGGTGGTAGCCCCACCTCTGGCCCAGTTCAGCATGGGAACCAATCCAGTAGGCAGACACCTTGGTAGAAGTAGTAGCACACCTACTGAGAGGCAGAAACGTAGGCACTTGGGGGACTTTTGCAGCAAAACTGTAGATGGTACCTACGGGATGAGATGGAAACTGAGCAAGAGGTTTGTGGCTCATGGTGATGCATCACACCAGACTAATGCATCTAAGGACTTCTGTGGCTCTGGGACCGAGAGGGTCAGATGCAGGATCTAAGCAGAAAAGCAGCCGACCTTAAATAATCGTTCTGGTGCAGGCAGGCAACCACTGCAGTGCAAGGCCTAACTTTAGCTGTGTGTGGTGTGAGGTGGTGAAGCTACTGGCTGTATATGGACACAAGAAGATAGCTGTTGGTGCATTTTACATAGGATGGGTCCAGAAGAGCATCATTCAGCATCATGGTCACTTGCTGAACGGGCTCTTTGGAAAAGAAACAGCAGCTGAAAATGCCAAAGACAGTATGAGATATGTACGTATGTATGTATGTATGTATGTATGCCACTTCCCCTCTCTAGTGAGTGGTCTGCTAATGGAAAGCAGATAACTGCATCCCTCTGCCAGTAGAGTTATTTTTTAACTTAAATGAAAAAGAAAAATCTGTGGCGAGAAATCAAAGGTCTAGCATTTCACCTCTGCTGCAGCCCCAGCAGTCATTACAGTTGCCGCAATCTTCAGAGCTTGCCTTCCTGGAAGGAGTCAATCTAATCTGTTTATGATATCACAGGGGTATGGCATACTAGTTGAATTAGTATGAGTTACACACTATTTTAATACTACTGTGTGTGTGGGGGGGGTGCATCCACACCGTTTTCTAACTTTCATACGATTTGGTGGTTTTCTTAAAGTGCCGGCTCCTCAAATCTTGTGATTATTGTTACCTTATTTTCACTGAAGACCACTTCCAGGTTACATTCATACATATTTTATTAAATGCCACTGTTGGATGCAAGGAAAAAGAGGAATTAACTTTCAAGCACATGTCCACACACTCAGACTCTCCTGCCTCATTTAAACAGGTAAATTCATACAGGTGAAGAGTTGCACAGAGAAGCAGAGGAAGTCAAGGCGTAGAGGGTCTGGTATGTCTGGCTGCAGTCATGAATCCGGGGCAGTGAGCTGATTGTATAACCCCCTTGTCGGCTTGCTCTCTTGTGAGCTGTACTACTCCTGGGCCTCCTCCTGATCCCCCAGCCACCTGAGACTAACTCCTGCAGAGTGGCGATGGAAAGAAGAATAGCTTTGCATCCATCTTTTTAAATGCTTCAGTCCATAGCTCTTGTCATGTCCCACTGTCCCAGGACTCCAAGAGTCATCAGCTAACAGCAGATGGGACTTTGATCTTCCCTTGATGGGGCCTCTTTCTCTGTCATAGGTGGATTCTTTAGCAGAGCTCAGCTCCTAGCACTCCCTGGCCAACAAGATGCTGCTGGCAGCTGGTTGTCCAGACAGGCTGGCTTCGGGGACTGATTCCATTGCCCACACACCCACATTCACACATCTAAATGAAATTCAGACACCTAACTTTCTAACAGCCAGATTTCTTTACAGACTTACAGTATCTATAAACAATAGTAGACACCTAGCACTGCTGCAAAACTAAGCTCATGAAACAAAACATAACTATACAAAACAAAGGTAAGTCTATAAAACAAAGCTTCTGGTACAAAGCTTAAAGGTTTTACAGGCAATGACAGTTGCAAAGCTCACAGAAAGTCACAGGACCGAAAACCAGCGATGACTGAAAGTTACAGAACTTACATCTGCACTGTAGTGGACGGAGCAGAGGATTTATACAATGTGTGGGAGAATCTGTGCATTCATTAAAGAAGAGCACCTTTCTCATTCTATAACAGCAATGAAGGGTCCTGTGGCACCTTATAGACTAACAGAAAAGTTTTGAGCATGAGCTTTCGTGAGCACAGACTCACTTCATCAGATGCTGGTCTTGGAAATCTGCAGGGCCAGGTATAAATAAGCCAGAGCAAGGGTGGGGATAACAAGGTTAGCTCAGTCAGCAAGGGTGAGGCTTACTACCAGCAGTTGATCTGGAGGTGTGAACACCAAGGGAGGGGAAGCTGCTTCTGCATTTAGCCAGCCATTCGCAGTCTTTGTTTAAGCCTGAGCTGAGGGCATTGAATTTGCAGATGAATTGTAGCTCAGAAATTTCTCTTTGGAGTCTGGTCCTGAAATTTCTTTGCTGTAGGATAGCTACTTTTAAGTCTGCTACTGTGTGGCCTGAGAGATTGAAGTGCTCTCCTACGGGTTTTTGTATATTGCCATTTCTGATATCTGATTTGTGTGCGTTTATTCTTTTACGTAGAGACTGTCCAGTTTGTCCGATGTATATAGCAGAGGGGCATTGCTGGCACACGATGGCATAAATTATATTGGTAGATGTACAGCTGAATGAACCCACGATGGTGTGGCTGATCTGGTTAGGTCCTGTAATGGTGCTGCTGGTGTAGATATGTGGGCAGAGCTGGCAAAGAGGTTTGTTGCATGGATGGGTCCCTGAGATAGAGTGACTGGGGTGCGGTGCATAGTTGCTGGTTAGGATTTGCTTCAGGTTGGCAGGTTGTCTGTGGGCAAGGACTGGTCTGCCTCCCAAGGCCTGTGAAAGTGGGGGATCATTGTCCAGGATGGCTTGTAAATCCCTGATGATGCGCTGTAGAGGTTTTAGCTGAGGACTGTAGGTGATGGCTAGTGGTGTTCTGTTGGTTTCTCTCTTGGGCTTGTCCTGTAGTAAGAGGCTTCGTGGCACACGTCTGGCTCTGTTGATCTGTTTTTTCATTTCCTCAGGTGGGTATTGCAGTTTCAAGAATTCTTGGTAGAGATCCTGTAGGTGTTTGTCTCTGTCGGAAGGGTTGGAGCAAATGTGGTTATATCTTAGTGCTTGGCTGTAGACAATGGATCGTGTGGTGTGTCTGGGATATAACCGCATTTGCTCCAACCCTTCCGACAGACATGTGGGCACAGGACCCTTCGTTGCTGTCACAGATCCAGACTAACACGGCTACCCCTCCGATACTTTCTCATTCTAGTTATGGGAAGAAGCTTGACAAAGTGACCTGAGCACACCCTAGGCTCAAACCCCAGAAGGTATATAAAAAACAATCCTACTATTTATTGATTTTTTAAGAAATCTCAGGGCTTTTGGGTGCCTGACAGATGACGTTTTAGTGCTTGGGATCGGCACACTGTTGATACAGGCTTTATAGTCTAGTATGAATGGCATGTATACAAGGGCACATTAGTTCTGGCAAATCAAAGGTAGGGCTCTAGAGGAAGGATATAGCCTGCAGCAATTTAGTGGAAAAACCTCTCTTTATGAAGCTGTGCAGTGAAGTAAAACTGAGTGTTTTAAGAACACATTGTCTCAGTCCAATGTACGTACACCAGGTAAACACACTCAGAGGGGTAGGCTCCACTTAATAAACACTGTTATTTTCCCTGGTGATACATTCTAGCAGCACCCAAGCTTTGAGACTTTTAAACACATGCTTTTGGGCTCATTTCTAGTTCAATCTTTCCAGCGGGAGCAACCTCCCTTACCTCTCCGACTTTGGCATAGCAATTAGTACCTGAGCCTCATATGATAAAGAGCTGAGGAGAAGGTTTTAATGAGGTAATATGTTAAGAGAAGAACAATTTTCAGGTAAGTAATAAAACTGTAGCTTTAATCCTTCCCCTCCAAACCAAATTTATAGAAGTAAGAGTGTTCCCCTTTTCCACTAATTAAAAAACAAAATATTTCACACAGGTAGTGTTTTCTCTCATCCATTAGGAAATTAAATTATGAGCTTTCCCCCATGGCTTCTAGAACCCTGAAGCTGTGGCAGTCCAAAAGAATAAATTAGCAATGATCTTCTGTCAGGTGAATAAAGGGCTTTATTCTGACCACTCTACCCTGGGAAAGAATAAGATACAGTTAATGCCAGTGACTGCTTATTTGACTGCTTTTCCTTCTCTTTTGCAATATTTCACTAGCTTAATTGCTCAGCTGGCAGGAACTTTATTTGTCTTTATTTCACAATATATAGCAGTCAAGTGATCTAATCTCTGTAGTATAATTAGCAGTCTCTTCCATAGTCTAGGCCGTCATGTTGCAAAGATCTTCTGTGGTGATAGTCGGTTGTGTTAGTCTGGGGGCTAGAGAGACAGACAGAACTATTAGAGACTGTTGCTGTCCAATAGCTTCTGAAGATAATTCCCTTCACATTAATTACAAAGTCCTCTCTCTTCTCTACTGTGGTCACTGTCACAGGACTACAGCAAGAAATCAGAGATAAAAAATAACCTGAGGGGACAGATCAGTGTTCCTGCCTAGATTAAGAACATGAAATGGATTTAGTAAATCTGTTATCTGTGTTAATTAACATGTGCTGAACAGCACTTAGCTTCTACAGAGTAGACAAAGACTGGCTTTTTTTTTTTTTTTTAAAAAAAAGGGCCAGCTGGACCTAGAAGGAAAAGAGACACCAGGTTTGACCAGGCCCAATAAATACATATTTAACAAGATTAGTGCAAGGGCTTTGCCGGCATCTAGGGTTAACTTCAGGCCCAACATCCCTTGATACTGCCCTTTTAAAATTATTTTTGCAAGGAAAATGGAATATGATCCTGAGATCTGGGCTAGACTCACTTTTACCTTATGGGACACTGTCAACATACCTGCAATCACTCCATATGCTCTGTCCTACTATCAGAGAGGTGGCTGTGTTAGTCTGTATCTTTGAGAACAAGAAGTCCTGTGGCATCTTACAGACTAACAGATATTTTGGAGCATAAGCTTTCGTGGGCAAAGACCCTCTTCCTGAGGTTAGGAACCTCTACATTTGGCTGTTTAAATGGAACTCTAGCTTTAGAATTTTTTACTGTATGTACCAAGAGAAAAAACATTGAAGACTGAGCCCTCAGTAAGTATTGTATAGAGCACAGCCTGGCTTTTGTTTCACCATGTGGGCTACTCTAGCCATTCACAATTGATCTGTACCCTTTTAAGCATTTGATCCTCAATTTACTGTTTATAACAGATATATAGAAGAAGCCGTCATTTTCCATAGGCCAAACATCTCTGTCTCCCAAATTCTGTGATTGTTTTCCTCTAGTGAAACGGCTGTTTGTCTGTGAGCTAACACATATGCGATTCTAAATCAGTTCAAAGCATGAGGCCACGTGTTGTCAGCATGTCTCTGGAATAATAAACTTAAAGATAAAATCCTTTAAAATCAGTATTTCACAAAGCCTGTTTAAGATGCCAAACCCTTAATAAACACAGTAACAGACAGAGACCCGTGCTAGTCTATATACTATCAAAACAAAAAAGCAGTCAAGTAGCACTTTAAAGACTAACAAAATAATTTATTAGGTGATGAGCTTTCGTGGGACAGACCCACTTCTTCAGACCATAGCCAGACCAGAACAGACTCAATATTTAAGGCACAGAGAACCAAAAACAGTAATCAAAGTTGACAAATCAGAAAAAAATTATCAAGGTGAGCAAATCGGAGAGCAGAGGGGCACACATGAAAAATCAAATTAACAAACTAATACATTTTCGGGAGGGACTGTAAAGCCTCTGAGGTATTGGAACCCCAGCTCTTTATATCCATAACACAGACCTCTATCATGGGATTTAAAGAGGCAACTGAAAGGATTTGCATCTCAGGAATATTGGATCTGCAGGAGGTCAAGGTGGTTACAAACTGCACAACCAGTTGCATGGATTCAACATTCAACATTAATTCAGTGGCCAAATGAATGAGACTTGGGTCTATTATGTGAAAGGGACATGTCTGGAGATGGAGCAAGAATCCCTCCTGCACATCTCTACAAACCTTTTCAGTCCTTCACAGAAATTTGCTGGGGAAAGTTTATTATGTCCTCTATGTTAGGACACCTTTCCACACCAAGCCCACTGTAATTGATCCAGCATCATTGCAGCACAAAGCAGAACAACATATGGTCCAGGTATCAGGCCGCATTCATGCAGCATCTGCTCCCTATCATGCTCTGTGATTCAGAAAAGACTGATATTGTACATGGGGGAAATTTTGTAATTGAGGGCAAAGAGGAGATCCACTTCTGTTTTCTCATTCTTAACAAATTATGTCTCCAGGTGTGTTGCCACGTTTGCGATGGGCTTAACGGGATCATATGAGAGAATAACCATGCTGTGTGTGAATGGAGGTGATCCTATGTTATGAATCCTTACAACCTTGACCCAATTCAGCTCCCTTCCTTTTCTGGTCAATGTGGCAAAGGAGGGATGAAGTCTGCAAGCATCCTGTGTGAGAGGGAGTCCGCTTGCCAATGCAGCCCACCCTTTGCACATGCAAATGCGTGAACAATGAGGGCTTTTGTTTGCAAGTACCCTTTCCCGCAGGTTTTCAAAGTGGAAGCCAAAGAGCCCTGCTAACACGTTGCCTGCCTGCATAGAGAGTTCAGCCGCTCAGTGCTCTGCTTGTGTGTCGTACCTTGGTGGTAGGTGCAAGGTTTAAAATGCAAAATTCTGCCTTGTACATAACATGTCTTCTGTGCTATACAGGGCTTCGTTCATTGTAAGAGACATTAACCTTCTGGTTTTTACAGTGCATCTTCCCTGATGTCTACCTTTGTATTTTTTTCTCAATGTGGCTAGAACCTTTGCTTTGCTGTCTGCTGCTCCCACTTCTCCAGCAATTAGGCTTGTGCAGATTAGGTGAAAAAAAAGGAAAACGGGACAACATGTTTAACAAGCTCATGCCGTCCACCCGCACTGACAGGACACAACTGAATGCATGGCGGCAAATGCTGGTAGAGGTCATCCCCACAGAATAACAGGGAAGCATGCAAGGAACAGGAGTGTAAGACACAAGCTGATGTGTTGCAGCTCATGGGGGAGCAAACAGAACTGAGAGGTGCCTGGTACAGGTTCAGGAAAAGCAGCTGGAGGACAGAGCCCCTCTGCACCCACTGATAAACCACCTGCCCCTCTCCAATTCCTTCCTCCTATCCCGACATCCCAGATTGCGGGTGGGGGGGAGTGGGAGGGAGATAGGCATATGAAGCCTTCAACTCAGATGCCAGAGATAGCTCCTGGAGCAGAAGGCTGTCATTCCCACAGCTTTGATTGCTACGTGGGCATTCATAATAAGTCATGTCCTTGTGGTTTACCCACTCCCCTCACTATCAGACCCTAACTATGCCTGCAACACCTTTTCCATTGAGTTATGTCTGTGTTCCCTGTGTTTTAGCCAGAATCATAAAGATACACATATCATGCGCCTTTCCCAACTATCTCACACTGATGGCAGTTAAACGGCTCTTGTGATCCACTGGTTCCTGCATCACTGTTGAGATGTACCCCTGGCACTTTATATATGCTTTAGCAAGGTGGTCTGATGTTAAGATAGGACCGCGCATTTCATCTGTCACCCCACTACAGGTAATTTGTTAGTCTATAAGGTGCCACATGACCTCTCGTTATTTCAGTGGATACAGAGTAGCATAGCTACCCCTCTGATACTCGTCCTATAGCTGCAGAACTCTGCAGTCCCATCAGCCTTTGCTTGTTTCCCAAGACCAGAACTGGTGTTCCATTGTGTCAACATGCCCGATGTCAGCCAGCATATGCCAATTGCTCCATTCAATGTGTTTCTTCATGTTTGGGTGTGTGGCCTCCTCATGTTCTTCCTCGTGCCAGTGGCTCCTGGCTAGTCTTTGGACAAAACCCCCAGCGCAATGCACAAGGTGTTTGCAATGACTGCCACAACAGTGTGCAGCTTAGCAGGGTCCATGCCTGCAGTGCTATGATGTCTGCACTGACAATCAGGGAAACAAGGGGCACAAAACAATTATTTGCCACTGTTATCAAGCAGAGACAGAGGGAGGAGGTACGTACATCATAGGAGGCTGATTACATGTATCCAGAACCACCGCAACAATATTTTTGTCTTATCAAGCATTGGGTGCCTAATCCAGAATTCGCATGGGCATAGGAAGTGTGGGTTGGCTACCCACAATGCATCACTGTTAAAGTCGATATTAGCTATAATAGCGAGGATGCACTCCATCGACCACATGTGCTTAATAAGGCCATGCACCTTCAACATTATATAATCAGATGCTAAAAGTCAACCTCAATAAATTCAACCTAATTTTGTAGTGTAGACATACCCTTAGTAGCTATATTGAAGAGGACACTGTAAGAATGAGAAGAGAAGAGAATGGAGGTGCTCATACTCTATGTAGATGATGTAAAGAAACCCAATGTGTGGTGTTTTTCAACCCTCAAGGTACATGAAGAGCATGTCTAACTTACGTAGTACATAAGTCTCTACATATGCTACATAACTCTGCCCACCACAGTCACCCAACATCATCTTTTTTGCTTGAATTCAGCCAGCTGTTCTTCATCCAGGAGCTGGTCTTATCCAAGTACTAGGCCATCTTGGCCTGGTGGTCTGATCATATGGGGTGATGGATAAGTATGGCTATCTTCCTCATTTTGCTGGTGCTGGAGTCCATGTTGTCTGATCAGTACACTTAGTAGCTGAAAGTAGATGCTGAATAGAACTGGAGAGAGATTTGATCATTGTGGAACTTTACAAATGAAGAGACAAGTGATGGAGGTGCACTTTTCCTTCATTGAGCTTTGGGTGCATCTACGCTATGAACTAACTTCAAAGTTTGGTGCTCCTTCAAAGTAGCCTGCAGAGAGTCTGCACATGTTTTCTCTTACTTCAAAGTTAACTTTGAAGTAAGAGAGACCAACTTCGAAGTCCTTATTCCATTTTTTGGGAATGAACTAGTGCCCTACTTCAAAGTTTAATTTCAAAGTAGAATGTGTGTGTAGCCGCTCAACTTTGAAGTGTTACTTTGAAGTCGTACTTCGAAGTAAGCAACTTCAAAGTTATTTTTTAATAGCGTAGACACATCCTTTTTAGGAAGAACCAAAATCACCGTTGCATATTCTTCTAGATCCTCGCCACCTCTCTGTTAGGTGGGCCCTTAAGCAAAGTTTGCACCTAATGCTCTCCAGTCTTCCCTAACAGTTCTTTAGCCTGCTTTATGTACTTCACCATAAATCCACTCAGCTTTTGGAGGGGTGATTCATTTAAAAAGAATATTAAATATAAATCTGTGGAGAGCTGGGCAGGACTTGGCTTGTACACATGAACATATGATAATGAAATAATTATTTTGTTCTAAAATGTATTTACAATGACAGTGTTTAAATATCTATTTCATCTTAGAATCAGGGGCTATGACCAATGTAAAAAAGGCACTTTAGCTAGTCCTGATTTGTTTGAAAGAATTAAACACTATGGAAATTATCCTTAAGGGTCAGATATGGTTTTGTTTTGTTTTTAGTTTGATCCCTAGTTTAAAATTCCAGACCCTTCATAAAATTATTTTTTCTTCCCCCGAGAAATGCTTGGTTCATAGTGAGTTATTTGGGAAATTAGATTTGTCAGCTTTATTGCTGATTGCTGTCTACATTAATTCTGTAATTAAGAACCAAAGATGTGTGTCTAATATGGATGAGTCTATGAGAAGCATGAAGAGAACGTATATTTGAGCTATACAAAAGAAAGAGTCTGATGAGTGTCAGCATCACATTTCAGTGCAACAATGGAACTGTTATTGGCAAAGCACTCGGAAAATGTCTAGGCCATCCGAGCATAAGCTCATGAATCTGAAAATTATCCTGAGAAGTTTATGTAGCTGCAATAGATTTTTCTAAAGCATTCAAAAATAAATCTAAATTACTGTGTCTTAGTCATGTGTCAAAGTCCTTTGCTCATTGTTGCATCTTATAGTCAGTCATTTATTTTTATGGCTGGGCAGAAGTCAAGAAAATTCCCTCCCACCTACATCCTCTATTTTCCCTGGCTTTCAATGTTCAATAAATTTCAAGCCAGAAAAAATATGTTTTGCCCCCTCCTCTCCCTATATTCTACAGTGTTGTGCATTGTAATCTGCTAAACGTATTTCAATATGCTAGTTAGTTCAGCTGCAAATCCAAGAGTTGAGTACTTGCTTCTTTTGGAAGTGTCACAATTAAATAATTGCCTTTAGACACCAGCTGCAGCACTGTTCTCTGCTCCCTGAGTCCTTTAGGAATAGGGATGGCTTTAGGGACAAGCAACAGGGATTAGGTTTGCAGATTAAGGAACACCATGAGCAAGAGTAATCAGGATCTTTGTTACAGGAAAACTTGCCTAAAATGTCAACATCTCACAGCTGTTGCTCCTGTTTTATTAAATTCCGAAGACCTTCGAGAAGCTAATGGGATGTAATGCAACATGTTCATGGGTTGCATCTAAAATGTTTCCTCAAAACCAAGGTACCCTTGAAACAGTGCACGAGGTCTCCAGTAATTTGGGCATCTCAGAGTGGAACACTGGCCTTGATGTGGAGAGTTTAAAATAGAACTCATGGATTAAGATTAAGACTAGCAGCCTTAGATTAAGTCACTGGTGCAGTGTGTATTGTTCACTCAAGCTCCAGAACTCTGTTATGAGTTTGCAGTCATTGATGACTGACCCTTGTGACCCTCATTTTCTAGTGGCTATAAGTATGAGGGGCCAATCCCTGTTCTGTTACCCAGCTTCTCTCCAGTGACTGCACTGGTGTATATCTGCTCCATGTCACCAAAGACAACTGATCCACACTTATTGCAGGAGGATTATGCTCCTTCTTCAGCTTGTCTGAATTCGGAATGAGAACTAGCCTCATATAAAATGCACATGGCAACCATAGTTCAAACAGGAGTAAAATGAACTAAGATTTAAAGAGCTATGCTCTGGGAGACTTTCATCTAGCAGGGCTAAATAATTGAGCAAGTAGCCTTTCATCTTCCTGAACTAATTTATGTTGTACATTTGTATATTGTATATGGGGGTTCTCATTGTAATTGCTGGCTCCTTACTTCCTCGTAAATTGGATAGATTGCCATTTACATGTAAATGTGCCCTATGTATGTGATTGTCATTTACATATTTGATGTGGTTTGATTTTTCGCTCTATCCCTAAGACTTTCAATAAATAAACAGAAATTACATAATGAACAAATGAAAGACACAGTGTGTTGGTGGAATAAGAACCCAAAGACCAGCTGGATGGTCTTGTCTGTAAACAAGCATGGATTGAGAAGGCTGGATTAGAAACTCACCGATATAGACTGCTTTAAAAGGCTCTAATTAAACACATTTTTCTTTTGGAATCTTATGTTTGGATGCCAGAAATTCACGTTTCATTGCTTGAAATGCACACACAACCCCCCCCACAATTTTATGAAATTGTAAATTAGTAGCTATCAGAGTCTTCATTCCAAAGAAGGCATCAGAACAAGTTCCAATGACATCAGCAACATATTACTGAAAAACTCACTAAAGACATTTTGCATTGATTTGTGATTGAGTAAATAATGCCAAGTAAAGTGTTTAATGTAATCCTGAAGTAATAAACTTATGCGCTGTCACACAGCTGCCCAACATACAGATCGCTGACCGAAACTGAGGGTTGTTTTAAATTATGACTACTACTTGCAGTATCTATCAATTACATTAAAATAAAGAATTCACATTCAATTTTGTCAGAAGAGAGAATTCCACAGATAATGAGACTTCCAAATTAATATCATAGAATCATAGAGCTGGAAGGGACCTCAGGAGGCTATCTAGTCTAGCCCTCTGCTTCCAGCAGGATTAACCCCATCTAAGTCATCCCAGCCAGGAACTTGTCAAGCCAGGACTTATAAACCTCTAGGGATGGAGAATCTGCCACCTTGCTAGGGCTACGTCTACACTAGCCGGCTACTTCGAAGTAGCCGGCACAACGTCGAAATAGCACACGTCGCGTCTACACGCGCCGTGTGCTATTTCGACGTTCAAATCGAAGTTAAGTGGCGAGACGTCGAAATCGCTATTCCCATCAGAAAATGGGAATAGCGCTCTACTTCGATAGTCAACGTCGAAGTAGGGTGTGTGTAGATGATCCGCGTCCTGCTACTTCAAAATAGCGGGGTCCTCCATGGTGGCAATCAGCTGAGAGGTTGAGACACTCTGTCCAGCCCCTGTGGGGCTCTATGATCTCTGCACTCAGCAGCTCTTAAAGCTGCAGAGACCCAGAAACCCTGTAGCAGGAAGCTGGCAGTGTGCGCGCAGCAGCCCTGCCACGAGGTGTCCCTGCACAGCCAGATGGACACCATCGTGGCAGTCAGCCAGCCTCAGGAGCGCCCCCAGAGCCTCCCCTCCAGGCCATCCCAGGGATTCCAGACCGCCAGCCAGTGGGGTAGGAAGCTGGGCCCCTCCTGGACTGACCCTGAAATCTGAGACCTGCTGGGGCTCTGCGGGAGGAGGAGGTGCTGCATGTCACGGGGAGCAAGCGGCGGAATGCAGAGGCATTCGCCCAGCTGGCCGAGGGCCTGGCTGCCCGGGGTCACCCTGCCCGCACTCCTGACCATGTCAGGAGTAAAGTCAAGGAGTTGTGGCAAGGTTACTCCTGGGACCGGGACTTGGCCAGCCAGTCTGGGGCTGCCCCCGCCACTAGCCCCTGTTACCGGGAGCTCAGGGCTATCCTGGGCCCCCAGAGCACCTCCTCCCCCCCAGCCACGCTTGACATCACGGCCAACGAGCCCCAGCCGGCCTTGCAGACAGGGTCAGGTTCAGAGGCCAACCCTGCCCCCACCCCCCATGGCTAGAGCCGGGACCCTCCACCCCAGCCACCGAGTGGTCCAGCAAGGAGGGGGAGCTGGTGCTGGACGTCCCGTCCTGCAGCTCCAGCCGGGTGTCTGCTGCATGGGCATCTCCAGAGCCTGGCAGTGCACCGTCAGGTACGTACCCCACAGGGCACAGACCCCCCGAGCATGGGGCAGGGGCACCACTTGACCGGGGGCCCCCCACATCCCACAACACCCCAGCCTGACATGGCCTGGGCAATCCACCGCACAGGGACAGTGCCACAGTGCCCATGGACAGTGCTGTGCCCCACCCCCGGTGGGAGGGGAGAGGGGCGGACCACTGGATCACTGCACGCACCAATGGGGGATGGATGGAGGGGGGACACAAGCCCATGGGGGGTGGGCCACGGGTCAAGGCTGGGTACTCACGGCCTCTCTTCCCCCTATTTCTGCAGCTGCACCATCCGTGGTCCCCCGTCAGCCCTCCCAGACCACCGGAGCACCACCTCCCGGGGTCTCCACCTGCCCCAGTATGGGACCACCCCCCACCGGGATCACCGCCGCACCACCATCTATGACCCGGAGGTGGCTGCGGCCCTCCGGGGCCAGGCGGACCTCATGGAGTGGAGGCTTCAATCTGAGGAGCGGGAGGCTGCCTGGTGCCGGGAGGCCTGGCAGGAATTCATGGCCACATTCAACCGGGTGTCCAATACGTTTGAGGAGCTGGTGGCCCATCTACCTCCCCCTGATTCCGTCTGTGCTGCCCTCCCCACCGCCGTGCCTGCTGCTGTCCCGCCTGCTGTCCTGCCTGCTGTCCTGCCTGCTGCCCCACCCACCAGCTCCTAAGAGCAAGAGCCACCCAGGGCCGAGGACCCGCCTCGGCCATACCTCCCCATGCTCCCGGCCCCCAGCTGGCCTCACCAGGGACCCCAGCTGACAGGGGGACCGGCCAGCCAAATGCGGCGGGGCTCGCACCCGTCCACCCCCACCCCAGAATGATGGGCCGATGAGGCATGCCCATGTCTCCCCCTTGTACATAGTTGTCCCCACCCCTGTATATAGTTATTTATAGTTGACCTCCCCCCCGTAATAGTCTTTAGAGATGTCCCCAATTGTATATTAGTTATTTTCATTGAATCTGTTTTACTTTTGCTAATATTATTTATATGCCGAAAAGAGGCGACAATTTTTAGTCTTGTAAAAATAATGATAGTTTTATTTTTCCAAAAACCTATGTCCCATGTGCTTTTGGTAAGGGTGAGGTGTGGGTGCTGGGGCGGGATGCAGGGATGGCCAGGGGTCACTCACTGGGCCCCCTGGTCAAAGTACTCGCTTAGGGCCCCCCGGATCCGGAGCCCGTCCTGTTGGGCCTGGTCACTCGGGGCGGCGGCTGGCTGGTGGGTAGGCTGTTGCAGCCTCCTGTGCCCAGCCCTGCAAGAAGGCCTCCCCATTGCTTTCCACCAGGTTGTGGAGTGTGCAGCAGGCCCCCACAACCTGGGGGATGTTTGGGAGGCCCAGGTCTAGGTGTGCCAAGAGGCAACGCCAGTGGCCTTTCAGGTGCCCGAAGGCTCGCTCGACCACTTGTTGGGCAAGGTTGAGTCGGGCGTTGTAGTGCTCCTGGCTATCAGAGAGGTGGCCCGTATAGGGCTGCATAAGCCAGGGCTGGAGGGGGTCTGCCGTATCCCCCACAAGGCAGAGGGGTACGGTGGTGGTATCCCCTAGAGGGATCTCCCTCTGGGGGATGTAGGTCCCTGCCTGCAGTTGGCAGCATAGTCCCGAATTCCGGAAAACGCGGGCGTCGTGGGTAGAGCCGGGCCAGCCCACGTAGATGTCCTGGAAGCGGCCACGGCTGTCTACCATGGCCTGCAGGACCACAGAGTGGTAGCTCTTCCTGTTCACGTAGGGGCCACCACTGTGGTCTGGGGTGCGGATGGGGATGTGGGTCCCATCAAGGGCTCCAAAGCAGTTGGGGAATCCCATGGCAGCGAATCCCTTGATGGCCGCCTCCAGGTCCCCAACTTTGACGACCCTCTTCAGCAACAGGGCATTGAGTGCACACACCACCTGTGGGGAGGGAACATGGGTGCCTGTGAGGGTTTGCAGAGTGTGACCCCCCTCACCCAGGCCCCCCTCCTCAGCTCCCCTCACCCAGGCCCCCCCTCCCCAGCAGGGGGTTCAGCCCCAGGCCTCCTTACCTCCATGAGGACAGCCCTGACTGTGGCCTTTCCCACTCCAAACTGCTGTCCCATGGAGCAGTAGCTGTCTGGAGCAGTCAGCTTCCAGACAGCTATTGCAACCCTCTTCTCAATGGGGAGGGCATGCCGCATCCAGATGTCGTGGTGCCTGAGTGCGTGGGGTGAGCCACTGGCAGAGCTCCATGAAGGTCTGCCAGCTCATGCGGAAGTTCCACAGCCACTGGTCATCATTCCATTCCCCCATAACCAGGTACTCCCACCACTCGGTGCTGGAGGGATAGCTCCAGAGTTGGTGGGGCACCCGGTGGGGGAGGGTGAGGAGGGCCCGATGGTTTGGGGTGTCTCCTGGTGCTCCTGGGGAGGGCTCCCATTCCAGAAGCTGCTGGGCGGCTGCCTGGGCAGCATCTAGAAGGGCGCTTGCTCCATGGGAGATGGCTTGTATGGCTTCCAGCTGCTGCTGGACGTCCATGTCTGCAGGCTCGAGATCTACGAGGCTTGTATCACTAACGCAGGGCTGCTCATGAGGTGCAGGCTGAGTGTGTCTGGGAGGGGCCCTTTAAGGGAGCGGCTTACAGCTGCCCCGGACAGGCTAGTGTGCTCTGTGACCCGGTCCGTGGGCTTTCCTGGCCCCTTATTTCGAAAGAGGGTGCTTGTGTGTGTGGATGCTCCACGTTTCCTTCCGGGGCGGCTCTTTTCAATGTTCACTGGGGCTACTTCGACATTGAACATCAAAGTTGCCAGCCCTGGAGGACATGTAGACAATAATCATCGAAGTAGCCTATTTTGAAGTTCTTACTTCGAAATAGGCTACTTCGACGTTGTGTCCTAGTGTAGACATAGCCTAGGTAAAGCATTCCCATGTTTCACCACCCTCCTGGTGAAGTAATATTTCCTAATATCCAACCTACTCCTCTCCTCCTGTAACTTCAGACCATTGGTCCTTGTTCAGTTATTTGTCGCCGCTGAGAAGTTTCTCTCCATCCTCTTTAGAGCCCCCTTCAGGAAGTTGAAGGCTGCTATTAAATCACCCCTCAGTCTTCTCTTCTACTCCTCCAAAACCTAATAACTCGGTGGAGCAAATGTAACTAATGTAGGAGCTTTGGGCCCTATCTGGAAGTGTCACGTTTCGAAGGAGTAGCTGTGTTAGGCTGACTCAGCAAAAACAAAGAGGAGCCCTGTGCCACTTTAAAGAGTAACACGTTTATTTGGATAGTAACAGAGAGATAGCCGTGCTAGTCTATGTACTATCAAAACAAAAAAGCTGTCCAGTAACACTTTAAAGACTAACAAAATAATTTATTAGGTGAGCTCCTGATTGGAGCCAAGATTTGTGTCTTTAATAGCCCTTTCAGGCACTGGTCCTTTTGCTTTTACAATTTTCTTTTCTCAGATATTAAATCTGAGAGAAGTGTGGCTTAGACAGGTCTGCAGGATATCATGTAATAAAAATGACAGTGAGCTGGGCGGAAACTTTGGGTATGTTTATGTAAATACAGTTTGCTCCTGCTCTGCTTGCTTATGCAATAGGGAGAGATGTTTTTCTCAAAGTAATCAACTTTGGCTGGAGTTGGGTGACAAATCACTTTAGCATTGAATGCTGGGGTAGTCAAATGCTCTTATTAATGTTGTAATCATTGTAGGAATACAGAGAAACAGGTCTGTGCTTAACCTGCTCCAAATGAGGGGGATCATCCTCAGGAGGAAGGTTTTTGTTAATCCAGGGAGCAAATGCTAGAGACCTGGAAAAATAACAGACAGGACAGAAGTCTTAGCCTGCAAGTTGGAAACCTCAGGATTCCGTCTGGTCTGGTTTAAATTATTTTTCTATGTCTCCTCTTTACTCAAAAAAAGAGTTAAATAGGCTTCTTTAGAGGGTCTCTCTGTTATGTTAAATGGTCAATCAGAGCTAAGCTCAGTTGTGGTTGGACTGACTTTCTTCCCTACTTGCTAAGAGCTAAAAATCACTGAGGGTGTGTCTATACTTGGGAATAAAGTCAAATTTATTGAGGTCAACTTTTTAACATCAGATTTTTTAAAGTCAGATTTGAATGCTTGTTCACAAAGTCGACAGTGTGTCCCCACCAGATTGCCTAAGTTCATCTGTGGCAGCAGTGCATTGTGGGTGCCTCTCCCACAGTTCCTGTAAACTCCTTGCTTTTTGGGATTCTGTGCCAGTGTCTTCTGGGAAAAAAAGTCACCATAAGTGGTTCTGGGTTACTGTTGTCATCGTCCCAGAATGCATTTCCCTCACTTTCCACTTCCTGCTGAAAAGAAGCAGACAAGGAAATTTTTGCCCTGCATTTACATTGACTGCCACCCACCATTGCAAAGAATAATGTGAATCCTGAGATGCTTCAATGTTTGGTGCAGCATTTTGTGATGACTTCCCACACTGTGATGCCATATATTCTGAATGTAATGGCCATGCACTATCAATGGATTGATGCTGGGGGCACTAAGACATGTGAAGATCTGGAGAATAGCACTGCTGTGCTGTTGGCAGCATTGGAGTCACTGCACAGCACAGAGTGCGGGTGCTGAAAATGCAAAACCAGCTCAGACTAGTGGGATCACATTGTCTTGCAGTCATGGGATGATCAGCAATGGCTGCAAAACTTCTGCATGTGTAGGACCACTTTCACGGAACTTTGTGAAGTGCTGTCTCCCACCCTGAAGCACGGCAATACCAGAATGAGACCTGCTTTGACAGTTGACAAACGTGTGGCAATTGTGCTGTGGAGGTTTGCAATACCCAACAGCTACTGGTCAGGAGGAAATCAATTTGGAGTGGATAAATCCATTGTGGGGGTTGGTGTTATCCAGGTAGCCAAAGTGATCAATAAACTTCTCATGCGAAAGACAGTGACCCTGGGAAATGGGCAGGACATACTGAACAGATTTGCTGCTGGGGGGCGTTCCCTAACTGCACTGAGGCCATAGATGGAACACATATCCCCATCCTGGTGCCAGACCATCAGGCCCCAGAGTACATTAACTGCAAGGGGTACTTCTCTATGGTGTTGTAGGCACTGCTGGCTCACAAAAGTTGTTTCACTGACTTCAACGTGAAATGCTTGGGAAGGGTACACAATGTGTGAATCTTTAGGAATTCTGGTCTGTTTACAAGACTCCAGAGTGGAATTTTCTTTCCAGACCAAAGAACTAGCACTGGGGGCATAGAAATGCCCATAGTGATTCTTGGTGACCCTGCTTACCCCTTGTTCCTTTGGTTCATGAAGCCATTCACAGGCACACTAGCTCACAATAAGGAGCTCTTCAAGCTAAGCAGGTGCAGACTGACAGTAGACTGTTCCATTTGCCATTTCAATGCCAGTTTCAGTTGCCTTCTGACTTGCTTAGATCTCAGTGAAGAAAATATTACCCTTGTCATTGGGGCCTGCTGTATTCTTCATAATATTTGTGAGGCAAAGTGGGAGCAATTTCATGCCAACGTTAGGGGCAGAGGCAGAAAGGCTGTCCACAAATTCTGAGCAATCAAACACAAAGGCAAACAGGCAAGCACAGAATGAGGCAATGAGACTAAGGGATGCCTTGAAAAACAAGTTTGTGAAACATGTTAAGTAGCATTCCCCCCCGCCCCGCAACCATATCCATTCTGGTTCCTTGCCCTTTATGCAACCTCCTCCATCAGCATGACAACCCTCATCACCACACCCCACCCCAAAGCATGGACCCCTAAGCATGTTAACTAATAAATGAAACTTTCTTTTTCCAGTCTACAATGTTTTCATTTAGGGCTTCTAATGGCAGAGTGTAGGGTGCTCTGGATAGAGGTAGGACCCTTGTTCTCTGGCAGCTGCATCCTATTCGTAGGACGGATGGAAACACTGGTCCTCATCCATCTCCTATCTTTCACATCTGGCTCCAAGTGCCACACTCCGGGCAACGGTCTCAGCTGCCCGGCTAAACAACGTGTGGGGGTGGTGTTAACACGGCATCACTGGGTGAATGTCTTCCATGTAGAAGTCACTGGCCAGGGTGGAGGGGCTTCAAGATAAGCTCAACAGCTACGTGTTCAGGACCAAGGCAAGCCACAAAGTTACTGTGGAATTTCGGCTGTGGTCAACAGCCTGAAGGGGGATGGGCTTCGTCAGGCTATCTTGCCCATGACACACCACATGATGACATCTACCACTACCCAACTCATACCGGCTCGGTCGCAGCCCGGGTTAACAATGACCGCACCCACCGTTGCACACCAGGACGGAGGTGAAAAGTATGTTACTGGTGACCAGTCAAGCACGATCCGTGGGAGAGACAACATTGTTATCAGTACTCGGAATGTACGCACATTGAGAGCAGCAGGGATGTTGACAGAACTGACCCAAGAAATAGGAAGATACCGCTGGAACATCTTGGGTATCTGTGAACTGCGTTGGAAAGGCTCTGGTGAACAATCAGTCGAAGGGGGTCACAAGTTGTACTTCAGTGGAAAGGAGGATAAACATGAGCATGGTGTTGGCTTTCAAATACACAGCGACATTGTGAATACTGTCATTGGATGCCGACCAGTCTCCAACAGATTCATCACCATCTGTCTGAAAGTATCCCCTTTCAACATCACCATCATTCAGGCTTGTGCCCCAACATCCGATTACGATGTTAGTGAAGTAGAAGAGTTTTACAATCAGGTACAGGATGTCCTGGAGCAAACACCAAAAAAGGACATACTTATTGTACAAGGAGACTGGAATGCAAAAGTTGGAGCGGAAGCATATAGTAACTGGAAAGGAACGTGTGGGCCATACTGCAACACTGAAACCAATGATAGAGACCTTAGACTTCTGGAGTTTGCCAGATATAACAACTTCATGCTGGCTAATACATTCAGCCCTCACAAGGCATCCAGACGATGTATTTGGCACAGCCCCAGTAGATACCATCACAGTCAGATTTGTTACATCTTGGTCAAGAAGCGCTTCCAAACAAGCGTTAACATTGCAAAGACATGCAGTTGTCCGGGAGCGGATTTTGGAAGTGATCATGATCTAGTGATGATGTCATTCCGCCTACGCTTGCAGAAGATCTTAAAATCAAGGCATACAAGAATTAAGTTTGACTTTGAAAAGCTCAAAGATCCTGAGGTGGCAGAAGCACGACTGCTCATCCTTGGTGCTGAAGAAGCAGATGAGGACATAACGGCCTACATCTTTAATACAGCAGTAGTAGAAACAGCTACTGAGATTCTTGGCAAACACCACCCAAAGAAGAAACCTTGGATTACTGCTGATCTGCTTGACCTCTGTGACAAACAGCGAGAACTGAAAAAGAAGAAAGGTGAAGCTGGTGGGACTGAGAAATACAGAAAAATCAACAAGACCATCAGGAAAGGCATGAAGGTGGCAAAACGGAATTGGGTAGAAGACCAGTGCAAGGAAATAGAAGACAGCCTTAACAAAAATAACAGCAAGAAGGCATACCAGACAGTAAGAAAGCTGACAAACATTAGACAACCTAGAGTTTCCATAGTCCAGAACAAGGCAGGGAACTGCCTCACGGAAGAGAAAGAGATCCTTGGCAGGTGGACAGAATACTGTTCTGAGCTGTACAATGATAAGGTTGATGGAGACCCAGAAATACTGAAATGTCCATATGCTACTGAGGAGGACAGCCTCCCAATCCTTCGGGAAGAGGTAGAGGCAGCAGTGCGATCACTGAAGAAAGGAAAGTCAGCTGTAGTGGACAATATCCCAGCAGAATTGATGCAAGCAGGGGGAGAAGCCATGATCAGTGCCCTTACCAACATATGCAATAAGATCTGACGGACGGGAAAATGGCCTACGTCATGGACCCAGTCGCTAGTGATCGCACTTCCCAAAAAGGGCAACCTCCAACAGTGCTGAAACTATCGTACGATAAGGCTCATTAGCCACCCAAGTAGAGTCTTACTGAAAGTAATATTGAACAGGTTGAAGCCCCAAGCTGAGATGATTATTGCTGAGGAACAAGCCGGCTTTAGGGCAGGGCGGAGTACCACCGAACAAATATTCAACCTGAGAATTCTCTGCGAGAAATATCTGCAGCACCAACAGCACCTGTACCATGTTTTTGTGGACTTCAAAAAGGCCTTTGACAGAATTTGGCAGGCAACATTATGGGCCACCATGAGAAAGTACATCAGCCCCAACCTTGTCCGAACACCTGTATGACAATGCCACCAGTGCAGTTTTCCACAACAGTACCATTGGAAGCCGGTTCAGAATGACAGTGGGCGTCCGTCAGGGTTGTCTGCTCTCCCCCACACTTTTCAACATCTTTCTGGAGTGCATCATGATTGATGCCTTGGAAGACCATGAAGGAACTGTGAACATAGGGGGCAGAATAATCACCAACCTTCACTTTGCTGATGAAATAGATGGATTAGCTGGAGGAGAAGATGAACTTGCCGGCTTGGTAGAACATCTGGATACCACCTCGAAAGCCTATGGAATGGAGATAAATGCAGAAAAGACAAAACTGATGATCAGTAACACCAATGGCATCAGTAGGGATATAATGGTGAATGGACTAGCTCTTCAATGTGTGTCCAGCTTCAAGTACTTAGGTGGAATCGTGTCAGATGAGGGGTCCAGACCAGAAGTCCTCTCCAGAATAGCGCAACCAAAAGCAGTGCTTACACAACTTAGACCCATCTGGAGGGACAAGAACATCAGTGTGAGATCGAAAGTAAGATTGATGCGTTCACTGGTCATCTCAGCATTCTTGTACGCTTGCAAAACGTGGACCCTTACAGCAGAACTGCAGAAAAAGATCCAAAGCATGGAGATGAGATGCTATAGGAGGCTTTTGGGCATCTCTTATATTGAGCATGTCACGAACGAAGAAGTACGACATAGGATCAGGCATGTCATAGGCCCACATGACAACCTGCTCACTGTGGTGCAGAAGCGCAAGCTCAGATGGTACGGCCACGTCATCAGACCATCAGGCCTTTCAAAGACCACCTTGCAAGGCACAGTACCTGGTGGTAGAAGGAAAGGCAGGCAAAAGAAGAGATGGGAAGATAACATCAAAGAGTGGACAAACCTGAATGTGAGCGAGTTACAGAGAGCTGCACAGGACAGGATGAGGTGGAGTGAGTTGATCAGGAAGTCATCTGCGGTGCCCCAACAACCCTCAAAAGGGGTTACGCAATAGAGATGAGAGAGATGAGAATGGCAGAGTGGTGGGTATAGGGAGAACAAAAGGCTAAAAAGTTCATGGCTCCTCATATGTTAGCCTTCTGCTGGAGGGTGACTCTCTGGCAGCATAGTACAGGGCTCTCCATGACCCTCACCCCCTTGTTCTGGGACCATAATGCGACAAGGGGGAGTAGACTGTGTGGAGGGAGGAGGTACGGAATGGGGGGGGGCATAGATTGTATGGGTGATGCTGAGCCTCAAGCAGGGAGGGGTCTATTTGTGTGGAGGGAGGGCTGAAATGGTGGGAGCCTGGAGAGGCCAGGGGATACAGGGCACCCACCAGTAGAAGAGCCTGGATATGACAAGGATGGCATGTAATGGGAGTGCTTGGAGTGCCCAGGGGATACAACGTCGCAACCACATTAGCGGAAAGAGTACGGATGGGGTGGGATGTAATGGGACGTTCTGGACCGGGGTGGTGGTGGTGGTGAGAGTTTGTTGATTTTGGTTTTTCAAGGATTGCTTCCATTATCTCAGTTTATCTTGTCATTATCAACAGAACTAAAGCATTCATTTTCACTTGATTGTCCACTATATGGTTCCTCCAGTCTCTCAGCTTATCTTCTTCCTTTGCTGCCACTTCAGAATAATTCTCCATCATTTTTTGCTGTGACGTCTTTCTCCTCCACGTTTGTGGCAACCTCTTCAGGGGGACTGAGGCTTCTACTTCTGTTTGCACAGTTGCTCCCGCAAAAAAAAAAAAAAAGTTGAACTCTTAAGGGCATTGTCAATAGCAACGTTTTTAATCCTTACTCGGCACAATGAACATTCTGACAGAATGGCTGTCTGTCGATCTCTATGGAAGAAGATATTGGAACTGCAAGGTCACTCTGTGGACCCTTGAAGCATGAATCCAAGCAGAATGCTTTAATCTCTTTTTTCACCTTCAGCACAATGGTAAGCTATCTTTGGTTCACAGGAAAAATTTTTACCATGTGTCTGATCCGAACACTGGCATGACCCAGGAAGGGAAGGCTGATACTTCCATTTAAAAGCAGGCTGCTTCAGGAGCTACAAAATCATTGAAAGTCAGTGCAGACATACACATGAACCAGGGCAGGCTCTGACTGTCTGCCAGTCTTGTGGGGAGGATGGGGGTTGCCACATGTCTCATTGGGGGTGGGGGGGTAGAGGGAGTGGCCCACCATATGAGTTTCTTAAAGCAGTGCCTTGATTTAAAAGCAGGCTGCTCCAGGACTTAAAAAACAATTAAAAGTCTCCATCCCAAGTGGGAGGGCGGCTTGCTATGCCGTGATTTAAAAGACAGACTGCATGAGTTTTCTTCTGCATTGGGTGAGTCATGGGCAAAAAATCATTAGAGATGCACAAAACTTGCCACGTGTTCTAGGTTGCCAAATGAGGCATCAGCACCCTCAGAATAAGAAAAAGAGATAAGGAAAAATTGCTCATTCTGTCCAGGTACCATGTTGGAAAATTTGCAAGAATGCTCTGTGGTGCCATGATTCCAGATCACTTACTGGTGGCTTGGTGCAGCAAGATGTCTTTCCATAGCCGTGTCTACACGTGCACGCTACTTCAAAGTAGCGGCACTAACTTCGAAATAGCGCCCGTCATGGCTACACCGTCGGGCGCTATTTCAAAGTTAACTTCGACGTTAGGTGGCGAGACATCGAAGTCGCTAACCCCATGAGGGGATAGGAACAGCACCCTACTTCGACGTTCAATGTCGAAGTAGGGACCGTGTAGTCATTGCGCGTCCCGCAACATCGAAATTGCGGGGTCTTCCATGGCGGCCATCAGCTGAGGGGTTGAGAGACGCTCTCTCCAGCCCCTCAGCTCAATGGTGGCCGCATGGAGCGGCCCCTTAAAGGTCCCCTCCCCCTCCCTTCCTGTGCAGGAAGCTGAGGGAAGGTGCAGGCGGCAGCCCAGACACGTGGCCAGCCTGCACGTCCCTCACCCATCCAAACCAGCCACCCCACCTGCGATGGCTGCCCGGCAGCCCCCCCAGCGCCCCCACGGGATCCCCCCCAAGGGGAGCCAGGGCAGCCAGCCCAGCCAGGCGGGCAGCCAGGCTGGCAAGCGGCAGCGGGGCCCCTCCTGGATGGAGGCTGAGCTGCGGGACCTGCTGGGGCTCTGGAGCGAGGAGGAGGTGCTCCAGGTAATGGGGAGCAAGAGGCGGAACGCGGATGCGTTCGCTCGGCTGGCCAATGGCCTGGCTGCCCGGGGTCACCCTGCCAGCACTCCTGATCACGTCAGGAGTAAGGTGAAGGAGCTGCGGCAGGGTTGCTCCCGGGCCCGGGATGCGGCCAGCCGATCTGGGGCCGCCCCCGTCACTTGCCCCTTTTACAGGGAGCTCAGGGACATCCTGGGCCCCCGGCACACCTCCTGCCCTCCAGCCACCCTTGATACTTCGGCCGACGAGCCCCAGCAGGCCCTGCAGCTGGAGTCCACCCCGGAGGTAAGCCCCGCACCCCGGGGGGCCCCCCCGGAAGCCACCCCCGGGACATCGTGGCAGGAGGAGGAGGAGAAGGAGGAGGAGGTGGGCTCCTCCTCCGCAGAATCTGGGCTGCAGATCCTCCTCCTGCCATCCCGGAGCACCCCCTCTGGTGTACACCCCTGGGCTTGAGGGGCGGGGGGTAATCGATATGTGTCCAGGGCCCCCCACATGCTCACATGGCCATGGCCCCAAAGACAGCAGGGCCATGTCCCTCACAGCAGAGCATCAGCCCCTGCCCACCCCCCCCCCGCACGACAATGCCATGCCCCATCCCCGGGGCAGGGGGGAGTGGAACCTCTAGGGGCCCCCGGGAGGAGGGGGTGGGACACCCCGCAGCAGCAGCAGCAGCAACAGCAGCAGCAGCAGCATGTGATGGAGTGGGGGGGGGTGCAAAAGGGAGACTCAGGCTAGATATGAGCAACAAGAGACGAATAGCTCCCGGGGCAAAGGATGATCCTGGGGCTGCAGCTGGCTGGTGACACCTCTGCCCTGAACAAAGAGGAGGGAGGAGCCGAGCTGGCTTGGAATTGCGGGGGGGAGGGCGGGGGCCACAGGTAGAGGCTAGGGGAAGGGAGAGCTGGAAGGCAGCCAGCCTGAGGAGGGGGAAAGCTGCATCCCAGAGGGGCACCCCTTGGGGTCTTCTCCCCAGGATGGGTTGAAAGGACTGTCTCTTCCGACAGCTGGTGCTGTCACTCCTGGGAGAAACTGTGCATCTGTGGCCTAAGAAACCTCTCCTGTCAGACCCTGCGGAGTGAAGTGAGAGTCGCTCCCACCAGGGGACGGGGTGCAGTGCAGGGGGACCCCTGAACCCCATCCATCACAGCAGCATCTCCCGGGGACGGGGATGGGGAACCTGCAGCACAGGGCTTGGGGGACAAAGTGTGGGCCCCAAGCCGTGGCCTAACGCCTGTCTCCATTCTTCTTTCCCCCCTCCTCTCCTGTGTCCTGCACCTGCACCATCAGAAGGACCGGAAGAGAGCGCCGGCGAGGCCTCAGTCGTCCCGGAGAGCCCTCCGGGACCATCGCTCCAGGCAAGCCCCTCGGCCGAGGACCGACCGGCCCCACTGCGGGCTAGAAGGCGGACCCCACGCCACCACCAGCCGACGGCGACGGACCCCCAGCTGCTGGCCATCCACCGTTGGCAGCTGGAGGTCGCGGAGCAGCACCTGCAGCTGCAGGAGCGGGCGCTGGCCTGGCGCCAAGAGGCATGGGGGGCCTACATGGAGACTTTCAACCGCCTGGTGGACTACCTGGCCCCCCATGCCACGCCGGCTGCCGCAGCACCCGATATGCCTGCTCCACCCGCCGCACCACCAGCTGCTCCGCCCGTTGCTGTCCCTTCCGCCGTCGCTCTGCCACCCACCGCTGAGGGCCGGAGCGCCGAGGGACCCCTGGAGCCAGCTGAGACTCGCCGGGCATATCTTCCGGTCCGGCCCGCCCCCAGCCAGCCCCAGACAGGGCTGCGGCCACGGCAGGGCTCCCGGCCGCCCACACCCGGTGCCGGACTTTAGGGGCGAGGGGCCCGGGACATGGCCCCCGCCCCTTGTATATAGTTGGAACTTATTATTTTGTGCCCCCCGTTTGCCCCGTCCCCCCCATGTAAATAGTTCTCCCCTTTATCCTCCCTGGTTTTCTTTTTATTACTGAGCACACTTTTTTCTTACTATTGTTTTATTTGTACATATTACTTTGGTTCCACACGCTGTATATAGTTTGTTCTTGTTTTACATATTTATAGTTAAATAAAAAAGTTCTCAAAGAAAAAGCAGTTTAAGTTCAGCCACAACTGCGTGCTGTCATTTGTCCAGGAAAAGTGGGAGGGTGGGGGGTGCGGTTGGGTGCTCCATGGTGTGGGTGTTGGGGCAAGAGTGTGGTGGAGGAAGGGGCGGGCAGTGGGGGGGCCTGGCAGCGTTCACCCCATGGCCTCATCATCGAAGTGGGCCCACAGGGCCTCCCGGACCCAGGTCCCTTCGGGGTCCACCTGCCGACTGGGGACAGCGGATGGCTGCATGTCGGCCCTGCCGGCCTCCACAGCCCAGCCCTGGAAAAAGGCCTCCCCCTTGCTCTCCACCAAATTGTGCAGGGCGCAGCAGGCACCCACAATCAGGGGGATGTTGTTGGGGCCCGCATCCAGGTGGGTCAGGAGACATCTCCAGCGTCCTTTCAGGCGGCCAAATGAGCGCTCCACCACCTGGCGCGCGTGGTTCAGGCGCTGGTTGAAGCATTCCTGGCTAGCAGAGAGAAGGCCCGTGTACGGCTGCATGAGCCAGGGCCGGAGGGGGTATGCCGCATCTGCGATGACGCAGAGGGGCATGGTGGTGTCCCCCAGAGGGATCTCCCGCTGGGGGATGTAGGTCTCCGCCTCCAGCCGGCGGCACAGGCCTGAGTTCCGGAAAACCCGGGCGTCGTGGGTGCTGCCAGGCCAGCCCACATAAATGTCCTGGAAACGTCCCCGGCTGTCCACCAAGGCCTGGAGGACCACAGAATGGTAGCCCTTGCGATTCATGTATTGTCCTCCACTGTGAAGCGGGGCGCGGCTGGGGATGTGAGTCCCATCCAGAGCCCCAAAGCAGTTGGGGAAGCCCAGGGTGGCAAAGGCCGCGATGGTGGCATCTGGGTTCCCCAGCCTCACGAGCCTGTGCAGGAGCATGGCGTTGATGGCACGCACAACCTGCAGGGAAAGCACATGGGACAGCACCAATGAGGGGTGAGCAGGGTGTGTGTGGCCCTGCCCTGCCCTCCCCTCCTGTGCTCTGGCCTGCCGTGCCCTCCTCTGCCCTGCCCTCCTCTGCCCGGGCCCCCCTCCCCTGCCCTGCCCTCCCCCTGTGGGTTCTCTTATCTCCATGAGGACAGCCCCGACGATGGCCTTGCCGACACCAAACTGCTGTCCCACAGATCGGTAGCTGTTGGGAGTGGCCAGCTTCCAGACAGCGATGCCGACCCGTTTCTGCACTGTGAGGGCACGCCGCATGGCGGTGTCCTGGTGCCTGAGTGCAGGGGTGAGCCACTGGCACAGCTCCATAAATGTCTGCCGGCTCATCCTGAAGTTCCTGAGCCGGCGGTCGTCATCCCACTCCCCAAGCACCAGCCGCTCCCACCAGTTGGTGCTGGTGGGGTAGCTCCACAGCCTCCGGCGTGTGAGGCGGGGGTGGGGGGCGGGGTGCTGCAGGGTTGGGGGTTGAGCCCTGCTGCCCTGGGGGCAGCTCCTCCTCCGGTGTAGCAAGGAGGTGCTCAGCTGCCTCCCGCATGGCATGGAGCAGGGCAAGCCCTGCTCCTGCTGGGAGGGCTGGGTGGACTTCTGGCGGCTGCTGCTGCTGCTGCTGCTGCTGTTGCTGCTGCTGCTGCTGCTGGGGGTCCATGACTGCATCGCCCGGGGTCTGTGTGCCTATGGCTCCTCAGACCGCGTGCTGTGCAGGCTGAGTGTGTCTGGGAGGGGCCCTTTAAGTGAGCGGCTAGCTGTTGCCCCGGAAGCGCTAGTCCGCCCTGTGACCCTGTCTGCAGCTGTGCCTGGCATCCCTATTTCGATGTGTGCTACTTTGGCGTGTAGACGTTCCCTCGCTGCGCCTATTTCGATGTTGGGCTGCGCAATGTCGAAGTTGAACATCGACGTTGCCAGCCCTGGAGGACGTGTAGACGTTATTCATCGAAATAGCCTATTTTGATGTAGGCTTCATGTGTAGACGTAGCCCATGTGAGCAGGAACAAGTCCGGTCTCCCCAAAAATCTCATGAGGAGAATCCAAAAGTGCCTGTCTAAGACCTTCAGTGAGATGGCCAAACAGGAGCAGTGCTCAATCACTAGAAATACTAATAAGCTGTTGTGTGGGGCAAATGGGCATTGACCCTCCACCCCCTGATTGCAACATACTATTATCAACAGAAAAAAGCATACTCAGGAAAAGTGCCCTCTCCAGCAGCCCAGTTTGCCCACGAAGCCTCCTCCTGGGATGAGAGGATGAGTTCCAAATCAAGAAACAGCTCCTGGCTTGCAGGATCTGATTCTGCAATCTACTGGACCCCTCCTATCAGCCACCCCTTTTTTGTTCAGCGAATTGAACCATGCTTCATGATCCTGCTGAGCAGCACTGTTTATTGAGGAGCTGACATATCTTCTGGGGAAAGAGGTTGTGTCTGTCCCCAGAATAGTATGAAGTTCGTCATAATATTTGCATTTCGGGGGAGATGCCCAGATCGATTATTTGCTTCTTTGCACTTTTGGTAGTTTTACCTCAGTTCCTTGATTTTAATGCGGCAGCACTGAGAGTCCCTGGTGTACCCTTTCAGAAGCGTGCCTTGCAATACCTTTGCATAAATATCGGCATTTCTTTGCTGGCTCTGAGATGAAGGAAGATAGCTTCTCCCTGCTGCACTGTGATGAGGTCCTGGATTGCCTGATAGCTCCACACTGGAGTTCTTTTGCAATCCAGGGAACTCACAGCTACTAGGTGTGCTGTAGAGCTGTGCTCCAAACATCTGCTCACCATGCTGGCCAGAGAGGAAAGGAAATGGATTCTAAATTCCCAGGCTTATGAGTACTGTTTCCAGTCACCTATTTCGTGCTCAGCTGGAGATCAGCAGAGGTGAAGCAATGAACAGAAAGGATACATTGAGGGGCATTGTGGGACAGTTTCAGAGGCTAATAAAATCAATTTTAATAATGCTGCCATCGCCTCTTGGATAGGTTGACATTGTAAAATGGACTTTTAGGAGTTACTCCAAGGGAATTTAGCATTACAAAAGTCGACCTTAGAGTCCACTAAAATTGACATATTGAGCGCTGTGGTGTAGACTGAAGATATATAAAATTGAACTTGGCCCCTTAAATTTGACTTAATCTCCCAGTGTAGACTTGGCCTGAGCACTGAAATCACTTGAGATGGGGTAGGGTTTCTTCCCAGCCTGCTAAGAGTTGAAAATTATTAAAAGCCTGACGTACACAGGTCACAACAGAAAGGCAGGTGGCAGTAAAAGGTGACTGACAGTCAGGTGGTGAATGAGTGCTGGTGAGGGGGCAGATGGCAGAGAGGGGCAAAGAGCTGCCAGCAGGGCAGCTGGTGGAGGGGTGTAGTAAGAAAGCAGCAGCAGGCACAGCTAGCCAGCAGGTACAAGTGGCCAAACAACAGAGCCAGTGAGGTGCCTCCCTCCAGCAAACTCCTTGGGGTGGGACTTTTACTTATGGTTTATGCTTGTGAGCCCTGTTTGTGGTGTTTTCCCGAATTACTGCTGAGTTACTTCTCTCCAGTTAGTGTTTCATTTCAACACTCAGGATCTGTGCTTGCAAAAGGAAAAGTAATTTTCACAGGGTCAGGAGCTTGAGTCAGTACTGTGATCTATCACCAGAAGGCAACCCCCTACACCAGGGGTGTCCAACATGTGGCCAGTGGGCCAGAATCCAGCTCACGGAGCCTTTTCATCTGGACCACAGAGCCAGCAGCGGCACCATTTTGAAAGGCAGCTGGGTGGCTCTGCACCACATGTGACTCTTTAAGGAGCCATTTGCAGCTCCTGCCACTGCCAGCGCTCATTTCTCCTCCAGCTCCCCGCCCTGCTGCTCTGAAAGAGTAAAACTCAATTTAATTGGTTTAATGGCCGGCAGGCGGGATGTGGCTGTTAAATCAATTAAATTAAGCCCCATTATTTCAGTACGGAAGTGCAGAGAGCTGCAGACACTGCAAATGGGGGAGGGGGTAGGAGGGCTGCAGGGAGCTGTGCAGCCATGCAAAAGAGGAGACATCAGCCTGGCAAAGGTGCAGCGGGGCACCAGCACCCTCAGTTCCTGTGTAAGGTAAGTTAATGCTGGATGTGGGGCTGAGAAGGGCTGAGCCTGGGGATGGGGAAGGGTTTGGGGCTGAGAGGGATTAAGTCTGGGAAATGGGGGGCAGGTTTGGGGCTATTGTCTATTTAGCCCCTGGAACATATAAAAAATTGCCATGTGCCCCCCCCCCCACCCCCCGATCAAAAAAGGTTGGATACCCCTGTCCTAGACATTGAACCTAGCCTAGGTTCCTTCTGGCTCCACCTAGCAGAAGGGTTACATTACTAAGGCTAAGACTTTGTCATTGATAAAGTCACAGACAGGTCTCAGGCACTAAAGAAAAATTCATGGAAGCCTGTGACCTGCTGGTAACTTATACTAAAAATATCCATGACAAACTGTTGCAGCTGCCCCAGTGGCTCACAACTCCTGGGAGCCCTGCCTGCATAAGCTGAAGTCACAGAGGTGCTGGCAATCCCAGCTTCCATGATTCCTGCCTCAATTCTGACAAATAAATTGTTTTCTTCTGACTTGGTACAAACTAGCAGTTTCCAAACATCCTTAATAAGAAAAGGGTCTTGGAGGCCACACATTGCATTATGCTCGTGTTGGCTCCTGTTTAGTAGTAAGACAGAATTACCAGTAAGGAGTTGTTTTCTTTGTTACATAGCTTCTGCAGCATACTATTTGGCTATGTTCCTGTGGGATTTCATTTTTTTTTTTTTGCCAAGTTTGTATGCTGCTTGGTGCCCAGAGCCTCAAATAAAGCGAGGTAATGAAAACATTATTTCAGGCTAGTGCCACAGAAAAATGTCATTGATTCTTTCAGTCTCCCAGTAAGTGACTCATTTGCAGCCATCCAAAAATCTGTGAATTACTTACCATACTCAAATTTCAGGGACTTAATTTTCTTTCTAAATAATAAGCTGTATGGCCTGTTTTAGGCTTGTGACTGCAGTGAGATTGCACGAGAGAGATCGGTGTCTTGACTGATGTTTAGAGTACATCTGAACTTCAATAAGAGTTGTGCAGCTCATGGGCTCAGCTGATCTGGGGTAACAGGGTCAGATTCACAGGGCGAAACATTCCAGGGTAAATGGTCAGAGGTGGGCTGGAGTCTAGTTGCTGCAGTCCTGTGAAGGTGCTGGGTCTCAGGGCTCCAGCCCTGACTGTTCATACCACTAATTTTAACCTTCTGAGGCAGCCATGTCAAACTCAAAGCCTGTTGAGGGCTGCACAAATAAAAAATGATAGCTGTCAGGGCCACCAAAGAAAACGTACTTCTATTGAAAACTTGTAATTGTGTATTATCGTAGATTATGTTTTAGGTGTATTTTAGAATATTTTTCAGGTCTTGTTTGAATATAATGCAATAATTTTATATGAATTTTATTGTTTTTTTAATTTTTATTAACAGTTCAGAGAAGGAAGTCTGGAACATGCACCCTAATGAACTTAAACTGCTTTCACCTAACAAGGCTATTCCACCAAAGAAGTAGACAGCACCTTAAACCAGGCCACCAGGATTCCCTGAAAGAAACTGTGTCAATACAACAAAACCCCATTGATCACCCCCTCCGGTGTCACTCACCGCCCTGCACTAAAACCCACATCAAATATTTGCAGGACATTCAGGAAGCACCCCCCTGCAACAAGAAAACTTACCTGAAATCCTTCTTCTGACCTTCAAATGACCCCACCCCCAAACCACCTCAGAGATGGGTTCCTCAGAGGCCAGGCCCTGAAAATGCCAAGTGGCACCTGTTCCTGCCATAAGAGATGCAAAACCTGCTGGTCCATCTTCACTGCTGTGACTCTCATCCCCCTCCCCAGCTCCCATCCCACCATCCCCATTTTGATATGGTCAAAACCCCTGCAAACCCCCAGACACCACCTAGCCCTGCCAGCAGCAGGCATCAAAATCTGAGACGGGCACAAAGGTCAGCAGCAGCAAGACACACCAGGAGCTGCACTTCCCCAGCAGTGCACCCCTTTCACCCCCAGTTCTGGTGCAACCCAGAGCTGCCAAGCAGAAGGGCCAGCTCCTGGGAACACAGTGATCCCACCCCACCAGCTGCAACTGGACAGCGGAGTTCCATGAAGGACCCTTTGCCAGGGCAGAATCTGCCCCCGCCCCCAGGAGTAGGAGCACACCCTGGCAGAGGTGGCCTGGGGCCTCCCCACAGCTGCCTAGGCTGGCAGGAGAGATGTGAGCCTCTGTGAGGCAAACAGCACCCCTGCTCAGGAGCCAGCCAGGCTGAACCCCACTCACCACCAGCCGCAGCCTTGTTCTCCTCACCCAACAGCCCCTCCAGTGCAGAGCACTGCCACCAATGGTTTGGAATAGCAGCCTTCCGGCCAAACACACCAATCTGTTCATTCAGCTGTCATGGCAGCCCACTATGATTGGACACACCACAGGCAGGGGCAGGAAGAAACTGAGTACCCAGTTAAAAAACAACCCCCTCCCGGCAATCCTATATAGCCAACAGTCAGTAGACAAGCCTGGAACTTCACCTCCCAGAAGGCACTGGGAGCCATGTAGTCACAGGCTGCAAAAAACAAACAAAGAAACAAAACAAACAAACAACAAAAAAACAATTGGGCTGCACACTTGATGTGCTTGAGGCCACGTCAAATGACAAGGGCGCTGAGCCTTGGTGTCGTGAGATGGTGTAGCCATGGGAACATTTAAGCTGACACTGAAAGAAATTTAAAAATAATTCTCTCACCACAGTGTTTTCATCCTCTATGTACATCCATGGCATGACACCAGAGCCCCACTGTTTGCTGTCACATGGCCATGTTGTCCACACATAAGGCTTTTCAAAGGTCAAGTGAGGGGTCAGGGTGGGCAGCAAGAAAAGCCAGACATACTGCTCTGGCTTGCCCTCTTAGTTCTCTGTGCTAGCTTGTGTTTTAGGGATGCTGCTGAAGGGCGTGAACTGGAGCAGTTTTTCTTTAGCCTATAGAAATTGTGTGAGGAACTGTGTTAAAATGGGGGGGAGGTGTGCAGCTTTTTTCCTTGTTTGGTGTGGGGGTTTTTTCCTCCCTCCCCCAACACAGACTGGCTCCAAAACATTTAAGGTCATTCATGAGGTGCACTGTTGGAACAAAGTCTGGACACCGTGTATGAGGCAAGCAGGAGGGTTTATTACACACAGCGCTGGTGGAGTGCCACTTCGCCTATCAGGACTCAGTGGCGCACTGCCAGACAATAGGTTACAACTGATTATGTAGATTATTAGTGGGCAGGCGGGGGGGCGGGAACCGTGGCATGAGTGTTACCCAAGTCTGGCTAGGTCTTAGCAGCAAGCCGAAATGAGCACAATAAGCCAATAATCTGAAAAGGTTACAAAGTAGCCCTGCCCATCGCTTATAGAACATCATCTCTAGTACAGGTGTTTTTCCTGACAAGTTACTTAAACAGAGCAGATGTGCAATAACATCCATGTGTCTAATGGGATGGATGATGCATGTGCACGAGCAGTGATGGCGCCTTTACACAGGCCTTTACACAGCACAGGGGTGCTTATCGAAAAGATTAAAGCATAAGACGTTAACAGCATAAAGCAATAACGTATTTGTTTTAAGTACCAGTCTGGGATGGCAGAGGAGAAAAACACCATAACTAGATTCTCACATGCAGGGCCTCTCTGTGGAATGTGGTTACTGAGGTGACTATCCCTCCCTTCAGACGCCAAGGTCCTGTCAGAGCTGGGACGACCTTCCCTGGGTCTTGTGAGTGAGATTTGGGGGGGGCGGGAGGGGCAGCGAGGTATCTCTCCACTCATGCTAACTGGGTTTCTGTAATATAGGATTATAGGCCTGTTCCAGACTTTAGGAACCAAATGGGGGGTCTTTAGCACAAACCATAACCTGACACAGAAATTTCCATCCTACATGCACCAGTATTTGCCTCATCATCTGGTAGATGTTTGCTTAATAGAACATTGCTGCTGAATGCTCAGGAGACTGAGAATAACCTAGTGAGTGACACATTTGTAGGCTGCTGGTTCAAATCTAGCCCTGATTGATTAGAACTAAGTGTTATAACTCACAGATGTTCTATGGCCCCAAAGCAGTGCACAGTGTATACAAATGGCTCGCTAGCCTATAATTTGCACAAATTAGGCAAAGATTCAATGGGCCTAGAAAGAAGAAGTCTGGCTCAACACTACAAGTGAGCACTGTATGTTGCAACTGGGGCAATGTTAGACTCTTGCTCTGCTGCAGCCTAGCCTATTTTGTGGGTAAACAGTATCTGGATGGGTAAAAGGGCCACGAATATCAGGCATCTGCCAGGTGCAGTAAATGCACTTTAGAAAAATTTCTACTGCTGAGCCACCATCTGGTTTCATTTTTACGGGGTTTTAATAGACTTTGATATAGCACCTCATTAAACGATTCCCACCTTGTTCTTTGACATAAGCAATTCAACATTGGACTGCTGATGTGATACAATGATCCACTAGCCATTTGTCGCTGGAGACCAGTGTTCAAATTTGGATCTGGTTACAAACAAGTTTGATTGGCTCCACCCAACCACATATATGTGCGTGAAGCCTTTGCCACCGTTCAGAGTGTCTGCTCAAGAGAGACATAAAGGAAGCACTGGAGAAATTGCAATATACTTGCATGACCTCTGACTGACTGGCGACTACCGATTGAACCTCTCTAGTCCAGCACGCTCGGGACCTGACCAGTGCCGAATGAAAGAATTTGCTGGACTTCAGGCAGTCAATATTATCCAGCAGCATTACCAACACTTGCACTGCTTACTGGGCTCTTAGAAGACATTTAGGAGTAAATGACAGCTGAATAACAACCCAGAACACTGAGAGCCAGGACTTGCAGACAGGAGGCTTCGTCACACCCATGATAAGTGGTCATCTGGCTTAGTGCAATCATGTTGGGATATGGATCTTGCCGGGTGAGAGGGCCAGACTTCAGAAGTTCAACCTGTCGGCACGTTCTTATGTGAGCAATTTATTCAGTCACTAACCTGCACAAAAGAAAAATGTTTTATTGTATTACCAAAGTGCCACCCCAGCCTAGCAAAGACCGAGTGACTCTTTGGGTTTTGTCACAAGAGCAGCTCCCAGTGTATTGGAAGCTATGCAGACCTGTTCGTCCAGGAGTGGGGCTAATGCTGGAAAAATGAAAAATGTTCACCTTCGGGATGAATCTTACAAAGGTCAGAGGGACAGCACCTTACATTTAGGCATCTCACTCGATGTCAGAGGCATAGCTGTGTTCCCAAAGCACCTTAAAGCCTTGATTACAATGGACTCAAGTGCCCGTACCATTGAGGAACTGAGCCACAGTTGTTGAATTAAATTAAATTTACAAATACCCTTTGTACCTCCCTGGTCTAGCATGGTCAGGACCTGACTGGGCCTGAACAAGAGAATTTGCCAGACCAGGGGAGGTTTTCTGTCACTTGTCCCCCAACCCACCTGCCCCACCCCAGGCTGCTCCCTTGTCCAGTGCTGCAGGGGGCACTGGACAAGGCTGCTGATGTGGCTCCTGCTCAAAGACACTGGCTCCAACCTTACCTGGTTGCCCGCAGCCCCACAGGGCTGTCGGGCGAAAGCAGTTCCAGCTTGGCCCCACACAGCTGCTCCTGGCCCTGGCCCCAGCCCCAGCCCCAGCCCCAGCCCCAGCCGAACTGCCAGGGGAAGCTGCTCCAGCTGCAGCCCCTTGGGGCTGCCCAGGATGTTGATCTGGCTCTGCAGGGTCGTCAGGAGAATCCAGTGCCGGCTCCAGTCCGAGCTCTGACACCTGGGGCTGCCTGGCACTCAGAGCTAGCCCTGCACATCTGCACTCAGCCCCAGCCCTGTGGAGTTGCCTGAGGACACTGGCCTGGGCCCTGTGCAGCTGTCTTCCCCTAACGGGGTTGCCAGGGGATGTGGGTGCCTGTCTAGGTAGCTGCCCCACTGTGGGGCTGTCAGGGTTGGTTTCCGCTCCCCCAGGGAAGCTGGAGGGTATTAGCTGTCACTTGCCTTCCTGCCTGGCTCTCTGGTCTAGGAACATCCCTGGTCCTTCTGCACCAGACATGTTGCTGGACCAGAGAATGCTGGTTTTAGGAGGTACAACTGTAGTGTCCTGGGCATATATATTGTTAGTCAATACTGACATACTTAGTAAGGCACTCTATCAAGGAGAAAAGTATACTCTCCATGCACATTTTAACATAGTGCATGCTTTGGAGTGGAGCTCGCTTGGCTGTGGCTTTTGTTTTCTCTTTGGACAGTGTGTTGGGATTCTGACAAACTCCCTCTGGTCTCTAGTTTTAATCCCATTTTCTGGTGTTTCACTGTCGTGCTCTCTTTCCTTTTATATTGACTGTTCTGTGTTCTCTCTTGTGGCATCCAAATGGACTTTTAACATCTGCGCTCAGAACTCTAGGATGTTGGAGTTCTCCTTCCTCCACCCCAAATAGGAAAGAAAATCCAGTACACTCTGCAGAGATTAAGTAGTAAGCCACTAGTGGGACAAATCTGTAAAATTCTCAGAGGTAGAGTTCTCACACTGGAATTGGTCTTCAGCAGAACAGACCTCACTAATTGTAGGCTGCATATCTAGCTTTGTTCAGAACAGATTTCAAGGTGTGCTAGCTTGAATTTACTCGAGTTTGTCTATATGGGGAAACTGAACAACATAACTATTCCAGAGTAACTATTATACTATTGACTTTCTGGAAGAGCCCCCTTTCTGTGTGGGCACTCTTATTTTCAGAAAGCTGTAGTATTTTAAATTCAAACTCTACCCCATGGCAGAATAACTTCCCTGACCCTCTCCCATGTACAATGGACAAACTGGACGGCCTCTGTGTCAACGAATGAATGTACATAAATCTAACATCAGGAACTGGAATATACGTAAACTTGTAGGGGAACACTTTAACCTTCCTGGACATTCAATAATGGATCTTAAAGTGGCCCTCCTCTGGCAAAAGGATTTTACCACAAGATTACAGAGGGGGACATCTGAATTGGAATTCACTTGCAAGTTTGATACATTTAACCCGGGACTTAACAGAGAACTCAATTATCTTATACATTAGAAGGGCATTTTCCCCACCTTTGACATTTGCAGGAATGGTATACACCCCACTTATTTCTTCGACTAGTCATTAATGACAGGTGACTCTTCTTTTTCTTCTTTCTTTTTTCGTTTTTTCTTCTTCTCCCTGCAATATAAACCCTGGGTTTTTATTTTTACTCCATATCTGATGAAGTGGATCTTACTGACAAAAGCTCATTGCCTAGTAAATACAATTGTTAGTCTTAAAGGTTCTACAGGACTGCTTGTTTTTCCCCATATAAATAATCCATTAGTTACATTGTTCTAAAGAGCATATTCTAATGTGTTAATGTAGACAAGGCAGTGTGGACTGTAACATCTGGGACCTAACACAACCAACAGTGTGCCTTTTTTACCTGTGACTTAAAAAGTATTAATCAGAATGTGTTAGCTAATGTGTTAGCAACACACATTTGAATCCTAGCCTAGATAAGCTTTGTGCTCTTCCATTCCTAGTGGTTGAGACGACCAGCTAAAATTTTCCATTGCACAAACTTTGCTTACCCCTTTCTTGGCATACATAACTGAGAATATGAGGCCATTATCTAGCCCTCTTAATAGACTACAAATCCTGAAGGCCATTTTTAGCCCTTACATGGGCAAAACTAGTGTTGGCTTCAGTAGAAATTCTGTCTATGCATGCATATAATTCAGAAGAATCATGTATGCTCAATCAAATAGATTACATAACCAAATGCTAATTCTTTGAACTTTTTACATTTGTGAAAAAATGCTGGTTTCTTAAGAATAAGACACAGAAGAGTGAGTAGGACTAAGGAGATGAGTTTTTGCCTCTTCTATGAATTGGTGCCATCGATAGTGAAATACTGAGTATGGTTCTGGGGGCCATATTTTAAATAGGATGTTGAAAAATTGGAAAGGGTCCAGAAAAGAAGTATAAAAATGATCTGAGGGTTGGAGAAAATGCCTCACAGTGAAAGACTTAAAGAGCTCAATTTATTTAATCAAAAAAGAAGAGTGATTGGTGGCTTGATCAGAGTGTGTAAGTAATGGAGAGCTCTTTAATCTAGCAGAGACAGACATAAAAGGGACAAGTGGCTAGAATCTGAAGCCAGACAAATTCCATTTGGAACTTAGACACTCTTTTTACAGGGAGGATGATTACCAGATGGCACAGGCTACCAAGGAAAGAGGCAGCATCGATTACAAATGTCACATAAAAAGCCTCCAACTGCCAATCAAGGATTGGTTTAGTCACTCACCAACGGCAGCATAGAAGATGTGATCCATCAATCAATGGCTCAGTGCAAGAAGAACTAAAAACACTTAGATTGAAGTGAGTTACCCTATTAAAATAAAATAAAAATCACGTAGTTGTAACTTCCCAAAGAAACATACGGCATACAGATTCTTACCCTAAAGAGCAGTACAATCTTCAGATCAAACCATTTGCTTTGCCATGACTTTTTTAACGAGAAAATACTGACCTGGCTGAGAAAGCTGAATAGGAGTACTCCAGCCTACACCTCAGATGCTGAAAAATCTCAGATAAGTTTACGTTAAGTGTTTCAACTTTAGCCTGCATTGTATTTACTACACATAAAATCAAATATACTTTGGCTTTGAAGGGCATGTTCATTAAATTTGTGCCTATTTATTCCTAAGTGAATATAATGCTATGGACAGGGAGAACATTGAAGTTTAGCCTGAGATACATATTTCACAGAATCACAGAATCATAGGGCTGGAAGGGACCCCAGGAGGTCATCTAGTCCAGCCCCCTGACTAAGCAGGATCAACCCCTACTAAGTCATCCCAGCCAGGACCTTGTCCAGACGAGACTTAAAAACCTCAAGGGATGGAGAATCCACCACCTCTTTAGGCAATACATTCCAATGCTTCACCACTCGCCTGGTGAAGAAGTTTTTCCTAATATCTAACTTACACCTTTCCCTGTTCAACTTCTGACCATTACTCCTTGTTCTGCCATCTGACACCACTGAGAACAATTTCTCACCCTCCTATTTAGAGCTCCCCTTCAGGAAGTTGAAGGCTGCTATTAAATCACCTCTAAGTCTTCTTTCCTGTAAACTAAACAAGCCCAAATCCCTCAGCCTCTCCTCATAGGTCTTGTGCTCCAGAGCCTTAATCATTTTTGTTGCCCTTTGCTGAACCTGTTCCAGCAAATCCACATCCTTTTTATACTGGGGGGCCCAAAACTGGACACAATATTCCAGATGTGGCCTCACCAGTGCCGAATAGAGGGGAACAACTACTTCTCTAGATCTGCTCCAAATGGTCCCCCTAATGCATCCTAGTATGCCGTCAGCCTTCTTGGCTACAAGGGCACACTGTTTACTCATATCCAGCCTTTCATTCACTGTAACCCCTAGGTCCCTTTCCATCGTACTGCTGCTGAGCCAGTTGGGCCCCAGCCTGTAACAATGCTTGGGATTCTTCCGCCCCAGGTGCAGGACTCCACACTTCTCCTTATTGAACCACATCAGATTTCTTTTGGCCCAGTCCTCCAATTTATCCAGGTCCCTCTGGATTCTCTCTCTACCCTCCAACATATCTACCTCTCCCCCTAGTTTTGTGTCATCTGCAAACTTGCTGAGGGTGCAACCCAGTCCCTCATCCAGGTCATTAATAAACATGTTAAATAACACTGGCCCCAGAACCGAGCCTTGCGGCACTCCGCTTGAAACAGACCTCCATCCAGATATTGAGCCATTGACCACTACCCGTTGGGTCCAACCATGAAGTCAGCTTTCTATCCATCTTATAGTCCAAGGATCCAATCCATATTTCCTTAACTTATGGACAAGAATGTTGTGGGAGACCGTATCAAAACCCTTGCTGAAGTCAAGGTATATCACATCCACTGACTTCCTCATGTCCACAGAGCTTGTTACATCAACATAGAAGCTGATCAGATTGGTGAGGCAGGACTTGCCCCTGGTGAATCCATGTTGGCTGCTTTTGATCACTTTCCCCTCTTCCAAGTGCTCCAAAATGGATTCCTTGAGGATTCCCTCCATTATTTTCGCAGGGATTGAGGTAAGGCTGATGGGTCTATAGTTCCCTGGATTGTCCTTCTTTCCTTTTTTAAAGATGGGCATGACGTTTGCCTTCTTCCAGTCATCTGGTATCTCCCCCGATTTCCAAGAGTCTTCAAGGCTAATGGCCAAAGGTTCAGCAATGACCTCTGCCAATTCCCTCAGTACCCTGGGGTGCATTAAATCCAGACCCATGGACTTGTGCACATCTAGTTTTTCTAGATAGCTCAGAACTTGTTCCTTCCCCACAGATGGCTGCCCTCCACCTTCCCGTACTGCATCATCTAGGAGCATCATTGGGAAGTTGACTTTGTCTGTGAAGACTGAGGCAAAAAAAGCATTGAGAACTTCAGCTATCCCTGCATCGTCTGTCACTAGGTTACCTCCCTCATCCAGTAATGGCCCCACACCTTCTCTGATAATCTGTTTATTGTTCACATGCCTGTAGAAACCCTTCTTGTTACTCTTCACATCCCTTGCCAGCTGCAGTTCCAATTGTGCTTTTGCTTTCCTGATTACTGCCCGGCATTCTCCAGCCGTATGTTTATACTCCTCCTTAGTCAACTGTCCTCGTTTGCATTTCTTCTATGCATCCTTTTTGAATTTAAGCTGACTAAGGATTTCCCTGTTAAGCCAAGCTGGATGCCTACCATGTTTGCATTTCTTACTACGCAGCGGGATTGTTCCTGTGCCTTCAGTAAGACTTCTTTAAAATACTTCCAGTTCTCTTCAACTCTTTTCCCCTTCATCTTCGTTTCCCAAGGGATCCTGCTCATCCAGTCTCTTAGGGAGTCAAAGTCTGCTCTTCTGAAATCAAGGGTCTGTATGTTACTGTTCACCCTTCTTCCTTTTGTCCGGATCCTGAAATCTACGGTCTCATTGTCGCTGCAGCTCAGGTTCCCCCCACCACTTCCATTTCTTCTACTAGTTCTTCCCTTTTTGTGAGCAACAGGTCAAGATGCGCACGGCCCCTGGTCGGTTCCTTCAGCACTTGTACCAAGAAGTTATCCCCAATAGTTTCCAAAAACTTCCTGGATTGTCTGTGTGCTCCTATATTGGTCTCCCAACAAATGTCTGGATGATTAAAGTCTCCCATGAGAACCAGGGCCTGTGATTGGGTTTCTCTGTGTGCAAGAGTGCATACGTCTACATTAGGAGAAAAATTGTGGGATAATCCAGTTTTCAGAAAGCAACAAATACTTTACTCGTGTAAAATGCCCTTCATTTTAAGGTGTGACCATTTTCCTCTGTCTCAAGCACAAAGGATAAAATTTACACTTGTCCACAGGGCTGGCACAAAGTATACTTAACACTTAGAATCTCAGGTGGGGTGCAGTTCACCTCCTGACCCTCTCCAAAGGACTGAATTTCACTCTGGAGATTGTGCAAAGTATAGCAGTAAATCCAAATAAAATACATGGCTAAAAATCGCAAAGCTTTTGCAGAACGTAAAGTATAATCTTTTTATGGCGGAACATCTGCTATTTATTTCTGAGGCTATTGCCCCACACAGCAAGTAAATTTCATTTCTGTTATTACTGTATTTTTATTATACTGTATATGAATTGACAGGTATGACACCTTCCATTTGTATTATTCATACATCTGCTCACGCAAGTGCAGAAAGAGTTGACATTTGGATTAGAACATTTATGTTTCGTCACCATTACTAGCTTTTGTTTATTAGACTCACGTGAGTCACCTGCCTTATTAATATGACTTTAGCAACTGTAGATGTGTACATTTTCTGAAACACATTTGCATGTTTGAGCTGAAAGTGTAACTTTGTCTGCCAATGTATCTGCTGATTGTTTTCTTTTTCATGCAAATAATATTTAATTTCCTATTTATGTATTGTAATTCTAGGGCAGATGCTGATCAGCCAGAGTTCTAGTTGCAAACCACCATATATGGTAGTTTCTCCCTGGTTAACTATATTTGAGTATTATTTATTGGAATCAATTAAACAACGGGATACTCCCTGAATCTGCTGTACTTTGTCACATTTGGTCTTGCAGATTACAGCAGAGAGATTGATTTCAACCACTTGGATCACAGCCTCTTCTGCCCATTTAGGGCTATAGTTTTGAGACGACTTTCCTAACATGTATATAGCTCCGCATGAAAGTATGTTGTACAGCCATAGATCATCAAGGTAACTCTCAACAATGTGATTTTGGCCCTGTTCTCCTTGCTTGAGTTTTATATACATTTACACATTGTGCAATCAACACATGTGCAGCACAAGGTCTCATGCTGGCTCTAAATACTGTGTGTATACTGAAGCAGATTCCAAAAATGGTAAGGAGGGAAAAAGCCCTGCTCTTCTCTTGGCATATTTAAGGAATACCACCAAATGTGAATCCTTCAGTTCCTCATGCAGCTCACAGAACAAAAGAATTAACTCGGAGTCAGAAATCCTAATTGGTGGCATTGTAGCTGCCTCGTAAAACACTATAAAATGTGAAATTTATGTTTTTGGTTTTACTTTTTTAAATTTCTTCCTGCTTATCTATTCAGTTTAGAAAATGCACAATCTTCACCCTGGAGCTTCCTGTGATGACAATTTCAATTCCTTTTATTTTAGCTACTATTATACAGCTTGAACCTCTCTAATCCAGAACCCTCAGGGCCTGACCAGTGCCGAGTGAGAGAATTTGCCAGATTACAGATGGTCAATATGGTCTAGCAGGCATTGCCAATACTTCCACTGCTTATGGGGCTCTTAGAAGACACTTACGGTAAGGGACAGTTAAATAACAGTGCAGGCACTGGGAGCCAGGACTGGTGGCTAGCTGCCCAAAACTTTATGGGATCATGGGAAACCTGGTCACACCCATGATAAGTGGTCATCCAGATAATTAAAATCATGCCAGATTACGGATGTGCCGGACTAGAGAGGTTCAGCCTGTAGTCTTCTTTGATAGAGTATGCAATACATTTTACCGGGAGGTTTTCAATAGCAGGCTTTGGTGGGAGGAGGGCAAAGATTGACTGGGACCTTTTGGATGTGTAAGAATTCAGAACATCAGAACAACAACTTGTGAAAACAATATGGTAGAAGTCATATTTATTGGAAAAAAATTAATATATTTGCTATAAAATCTGTAACAGTAATGCAACTGAACATTTATTTTGATGCATAAACTTGAATGTTACATACCAAATACAACACAGTAACACTGGTTTCCTCTTTATTTACATGTTTATGAAAGTTGATATGTGATCCATGTTAAAGGAACTTATAATGGAGAATAATTACATTAGAAAAATAATATTCTTGATAAAGCATTCTCGAGGAGTTCAATCACATTTTCAGGCCTCTTTCAATAAGGCAAAAGTCCCTGGAACAGCATATAACTTACTGTACAAAAGACAATCACTGCTCAGACACATCTTCAAGTTTTCTTTTGGTATAATTTTTCTCATTGTAAAATTACGTACTTAACGGAAAGACTTTCAGGAACATAGCTTAATGATTTCTGCTATATATTACATATACATTACCGTAGCTTAGCAACCATAACTAGGCAGTCTTTTTCCTTATCCCTTTGCTCAGTGAGCTATTCTTAGATGTAGCATGTTAATATCTTGACAGCATCATGACTGTGGTATCTTTCTTCAGTTTTCATAGGAAACAGACCTGTCACATTTTGAATCTTTTTGTATGTTTATTTTTAGGAACTGGTGCACAACCACATTTCCACTCACAAGAGAACGTCACAAATGTAACTAAAATTAGGCTTGGATAATTCTGAGAATGTATTTCTATGTGCCAAAACCAAATTTCATACTTTCATACTTTCTAACCCTGCCATGCTTCTGGAATTCTTCTTCTGCATAGCTTCTTTACTATCCAGTCAGGTAGTTTTAATTCCTTCAAAGGCACAAAACTTCCACCTCTTTTCCAATGTTGCTCCTACACCCGTGAACTCTTGTTTAAACATGCGTGGCAATCTCATCAAAAGCATTTCTATTTCATTTGCAGAGATCTATGAAAGAGAAGGAAGAACAAAATGCAGTGAGAAACAGCTGATCTGTATTTAAGGAATAGAAACTTTAGAGAAACATTTTCTAGGTCAACTAAAACTCTCAGCAGTTCTTTTTGGTAGTTTATAACATTTTATGCCATCTACCAAAAGATCCATATTCCCACCATGGTACAGAATCATAGAAATGTAGGGCTGAAGGGAACCTCAAGAGGTCATTAAGTTCAACGACCTGCACTGAGGCAGGACCAAGAAAACCTAGACCATCCCTGACAGGTGTTTATCCAACCTGTGGTTACACATCCAGTGAGGGAATTCCAGCATGCTGTTCCAAAGCTGAACTACCTTTGCAGTTAGAAAGATTCTTCCTAAGACCTAAATCTCTCTTGCTGCAGATTAAGCACGTTGCTGCTTGTCCTATGTTCAGTGGCCCCCTAAGCATTTTCGACACTTCTCAGAAATTCGGTGCTACTTGGAGTGGGATGGGATAAGGACAGGTTACACCTGTGGCACCATTGGGTGTGGAAAAGAAAGCATGAAAGGAACTTGCACAGCTACCACATTTCCCACACAATACAGATGAGTATAACAGCTAGCCTGCCCTTAAAGACAGCAGAGTCTACTGAACTGCCCACCACTATTGCTTCTCCTATTACTGCAATGGCAGTATTATAAAGACGTCTTACTGAAGGCACAGGAACAAACCATCCTTCTGCATAGCAAGAAATGCAAACATGGTAGGCAACCAGCTTGGCTTAACGGGGAAATCCTTTGTCAGCTTAAACTCAAAAAGGATGCACACAAGAAATGGAAATGTGGACAGTTGACTAAGGAGGAGTATAAACATATGGCTGGAGAATGCCGGGCAGTAATCAGGAAAGCGAAAGCACAATTGGAACTGCAGCTGGAAAGGGATGTGAAGAGGAACAAGAAGGGTTTCTACAGGCATGTTAACAATAAATGGGTTATCACAGAAGGTGTGGGGCCATTACTGGATGAGGGAGGTAACCTAATGACAGCTGATGTACAAAAAGCTGAAGTACTCAATGGTTTTTTTGCCTCAGTCTTCACGGACAAAGTCAACTTCCCAATGATGCTCCTAGATGATGCAGTACGGGAAGGTGGAGGGCAGCCATCTGTGGGGAAGGAACAAGTTCTGAGCTATCTAGAAAAACTAGATGTACACAAGTCCATAGGTCTGGATTTAATGCACCCCAGGGTACTGAAGGAATTGACAGAGGTTATTGCTGAACCTTTGGCCATTATCCTTGAAGACTCTTGGAAATCGGGGGAGATACCAGATGACTGGAAGAAGGCAAATGTCATGCCCATCTTTAAAAAAGGAAAGGACAATCCAGGGAACTATAGACCCGTCAGCCTTACCTCAATCCCTGCGAAAATAATGGAGGGAATCCTCAAGGAATCCATTTTGGAGCACTTGGAAGAGGGGAAAGTGATCAAAAGCAGCCAACATGGATTCACCAGGGGCAAGTCCTGCCTGACCAATCCGATTAGCTTCTATGACGAGGTAACAAGCTCTGTGGACATGGGGAAGTCAGTGGATGTGATATGCTTTGACTTCAGCAAATCTTTTGATATGGTCTCCCACAACATTCTTGTCCATAAGTTAAGGAAATATGGATTGGATCATTGGACTATAAGATGGATAGAAAGGTGGTTTGATGGTTGGGCCCAATGGGTAGTGGTCAGTGGCTCAATATCTGGATGGCAGTCGGTTTCAAGTGGAGTGCCGCAAGGCTCGGTTCTGGGGCCTGTGTTATTCAACATGTTTATTAATGACCTGGATGAGGGACTGGATTGCACCTTCAACAGTTTCTGGATGACACAAAACTGTAGATATGTTGGAGGATAGAGAGAGAGAATCCAGAGGGACCTTGATAAATTGGAGGACTGGGCCAAAAGAAATCTGATGCGGTTCAACAAGGAGAAGTCCTGCACCTGGGGCGGAAGAATCCCAAGCATTGTTATAGACTGGGGACCGACTGGTTCAGTGGCAGTACGATGGAAAGAGACCCGGGGGTTATGTTGGATGAAAGGCTGGATATGAGTAAACAGTGTGCCCTTGTAGCCAAGAAAGCTAACGGCATACTAGGGTGCATTAGGAGGAGTATTTTGAGCAGATCTAGAGAAGTAGTTATTTCCCTATATTCGGCACTGGTGAGGCCACATCTGGAATATTATGTCCTGTTTCAGGCTCCCGCCCCAGTGTAAAAAGGATGTGGATGTGCTGGAGCAGGTTCAGTGGAGGGCAATACAAATGATTAACAGGCTAGAGCACAAGACGTATGAGGATAGCTGAGGGATTTGGGCTTGTTTAGTTTACAGGAGAGAAGGCTTGGGGTGATTTAATAGCAGCCTTCAACTTCCTGAAGGGGAGCTCTAAAGAGGAGGGTGAGAAGCTGTTCTCAGTCGTGTCAGATGGCAGAACAAGGAGTAATGGTCTGAAGTTGAAGAGGGAGAGGTGTAGGTTAGATATTAGGAAAAACTACTTCAACAGAATGGTGGTGAAGCATTGGAATGCGTTGCCTAGAGTGGTGGTGGATTCTCCATCCCTCAAAGTTTTTAAGTCCCGGCTTGACAAGGTCCTGGCTGGGATGATTTAGTGGGGGTTGATCCTGCTTGAAGCAGTGGGCTGGACTAGATGACCTCCTGAGATCCCTTCCAGCCCTATGATTCTATGGGAGATAAGGGATAAGGGACTGGTGAGAGAGGCGCGTTTAGCAGCAGAGGCACATCCACACAGCCTCTTTACTGCTGGCAGCCTGCTCTGCCAAGAATGAAATCTCGTGTGGCTGTGCTAATTAGTCCTGTGATTATGCTAAGGAGCAGCCATTCGAAATTACAAGACTGTTCATTAGCATGGAGCTGCCAGGAGTATAGCTCCGTGTAGACGTGGCCAAGGTGTCTTGGAGGAGTGACAGAATTAGAGAAGTAGGAAAAGAACATTATTTTGGTTACATTGTAAATATCTGAGAGATTGAAGAGGGGAGATTCCATGACAGGAAGTCAGAGGTTTCTGCAGTCAGCTGAAGCCAATAATGTCAGGAGAGCTGGATTTGACCCATGGTATGTAACTAGTTACTTACAATTGAATAACCTAATTTGCAAATTTATTGTTGTGCCTAATGCTTGCTTGCATTTTGTAGCTATACCACTGCCAGTATTTAACTCAGTACTTCAGAAGGAAAGGGTCTATTTAGAACCAAGTTATACCAATGAGAGGAAGAGATAATAGGAACATGAGTTTCACGTGACTCATTTAATCAGACTTCTGTTGCATTGACATAGTCATTATGGCATTTAGCCAGTGAGCACAGAATAAGTTTTCCTGAGCACAGTGCAGTTTGTGTGGATGAGATGAAGTGAGAAGAGAGTGTATTACCTAGATTATTGTATTAGATCCCCTGGTGCACCTGCAGGCTACAGAATAGCCTGAGGTGGTGACCACTTCTATGGCTGCTCTGATAAAACCTGCAGCCCCACCAAAGCGTTACACTTCACTTTCCATTTCTACTGCCCAGTTCATGTTCCAAAGTGTACCGAGGACCCATTGAGCCAAGCACCAAGATCATTCTTAGCTCTGAGGGGTAGCATGAATGTATGGTGAGGGAGCTCATTTCAGGGAACAGGGTAATGAAGCACAGTCCCAAGAAATGGTCCATCTGGCCATACTCCCTCTTTGTGGGGGTCAGAATTAACCCTACATGATATTTTATTTCCCAGAAATTCCATGAAGTAAATAGGGATCACCTGCCCTGGAATCAGTGCAGTAGTCTTTGCCATTTAACACAACAGCCTTCCTTGCCACCAAAGTACGGTAAAAGACTGCACGTACATGCGTGCAACATAACCTGTGAATGAACAAAGACTCCATACCCCTAAGTCCCACATCCTATCATCTCTTTAATGGAAATGCATGCTGAGTTTAACTTGCAGTAAAGGAATAAAAAATAGTTCTACAAAGAAGCCAGATTTTGATTAACTTTTTTACCCTAGAATCCAGCTGCTGCATGTAAGACCAAAGGTATTCTATATTGGCACCGAAAGGATGGACGTGAAGAAATGTGGATATGATACCTGTATTAAAACAAGGATACACAGTATTGAAATCACCTGAGGTATATAAAAACAGCCTAACTCTGAATAAATCATTGCAAGAGTTTCAGTCTGACTTACGTTTCTTATATTTCTCACATAGTTCAGTAAACAAAAGAGAAAAGCACATTTTTACCACAGCCATAGTAACACGGTAAACACAATAGATCATCTTCAGGAATGACAGCAGTTAGTAAGTAAGCGACCAAGATAACATACAAACAAATAAAGGTGCTTCTAAACAAAGACATGCTGGAAGCATTTCAACTACCAATTTTATGCTTGATATGCCAATATAAAATAGTAGATATTGGAAAAGAAAAATTCTTGCTCTTTCCCCTTCAGTGAAAGCTGCGTGGTGAAAATGTTTCATAGAAAATGCTTTGGAAACTGCACTGCCTTGAGATTTCCTAATAACCACACTGTTGCTCATTGTGAAAAGTAGTTAATCCATATTACCCCTAAATGCTGCTGAGAGAAGCACAAATCCTTCCTGACATATTTACGTTTTTCCCCCCTAAAAGGGAGGAAGCTCTATCTTTCTTCATTGCAATTTATAAGATCACGTTAAAAGGTCTGGGAATAAAGAGTTTATGAGGAGTCAGATTCTACATCTAGAGGTTTTTCTCTCTTGTAGTGGAAATCAGTGTCAGCATAATAGTGACGAATTGAGAAAGAAGGATGTTGGATGTCAGCATTGCTATTAAAAGCAGAATCCCATTTCTGCTTCTGTACAAGACGACATGTAACGGTCATCAGTATGTATGCCACTGTCTGCTGAGAGTCAAACAGTACGATTCAAAGATCTTTTCAACTCCTTTGAGTTTCTTCACTTACAAACTTCAAGGGATGGTTCTTTATTTTTAAGGCATAAACAGAGCAAGAGCAAAATGCTGACAAATGACAAAAATGGATCTCAGTCTTCTGAGCTGCGGGCCACTCTGCTGGTTCTGATACCACTTAAAATAGAATCAACTTTAGGTTCCAGCTTTTCCCAATACTGGCAACAGTAGAAAAAGAGAAGGAAAGCTTAACTCATTTTACATCTCCCTTTCCTCTTCCAGGTTGCTAAGCCTGTTTGCAAATTCTGGCCCTGATCCTGCAAAGACTTACTTACATACCGAGTCGGTACATGGAAATCGGCGGAACTCGCCACCCACAGTGTGGAACCATAAGCATATCTTTGCAGGATCACTGTGGGGATAAGTCCAAACTAAATGCCACCAAACTTTGACTGGGGATGTTGTAACCTAAACCTGTATTCAGTCCCCATTTTGTTAAGGGAACTGATTTTGTTACAGATTGAACCAAAACTTCTGATCCAAACACCTCAGTTTGGGGGTACTCATAAACCAGGTCTGATTTCTGCACCTATGACCTATCTTTAATTCACGTAAGCTAAATAAAAGGCTGCTTGAAAATATGCTAGTAATTATTAACTAGAGATGGACGATACCAACTTAGTAACTCAGTTTTTCTTTTTTAAGTGGATTTTGGTGCTGGTGAAATATTGACAACCCTAGAGACTGGACAGATGCAGAGCAAAGTCTCCCCTCCTCATTCTCCAATGTGCCTCATCCGTGATCTTGAAAGGAAAGAGTAATTCTAGACTTCCATGCCTGTGCAGTCCATAGCTCCCAGTAAGACCATGTGTTCTGATGGTGGCTATCTGATGTGGAAATCTGACCATCAGGATCAGGACTGAGGCCTCATGTTCACTTCACACGAGCCATGAGACAGTTGCAACAGGTTAACTACTTCAGATAATTGCCAAAGTGGACTAGACTCAAACAATTGGTCACTTAGCAATGAAAATTTCCAATATACCAAGTCACCTCTCCCTCAGTTTACCCATGGGAAAACTCAAAGGCATTCATTGGCAGCTACAATTCACAGCAAGACAAATACTGGGACCAAAGTTATGTATTTCATAATGTCTGATGAAAATCCTTATACATGGCAATCCATTCTCACTATATCATGCCAATTGCTGCTCATTTTCTGGGATGGACCAATGTCCATTACATATAATTTGTCTTTAAAGTTTTTCATTAGTTATGCTGCAATATAACCTGTCTTTGTGACATTTCCTATACTTACTCTTGTCAGTAAACTAACACCTAACCTCAAAAAAAAATTTTTAAGGGTATCCTCATTCTGTTCAATATTGTTTCCGTTCTTTTCTCTTTCACCCATTGTGTTAGCGCAACTGGTAGATAACTGTTCACTCTATTCCGTTCTCTTCAACCCTCAATCAACTGGGGATGCACAAAATCAACCTCTCAGGGTTGCACTTGATCCCTGTACTTCTGGTGAGACGTGAGGCACAAAGGAGGTCAACAGGAGAGTTTCTTCTGTCAGCCTTCTTCAGTAGGGACAACCAAGTAAGCTGAGCCCAGATACGGTGATTCTAGCTGAGCATTCTGGCACCTTTTTTCCATTAGAACACCAGAAAAAATTTCACTGCTGGTTTTGAAGCAGGGCGGGGACAAGGCAGGAGCCCCCACCATCCTGCAGCAGCGTGGGGACTGGCACAGGAGACCCTGCCACCCTGCAGCAGTGCAAGAACAGGGGCAGGAGACCCTGCTGGTCCTGCAGTAGCACAGGGACCAGGGCATTAAAACTGAACACTCTAACCCCTAGGAGGAATCATCAGGCTTGAGTTCCAGCATCCTTTTTTTTCCCCTAGAAAAAAGCATTGGTCTTATTCATGAGAATGAGACTTGCAGGACTTGTCTGGTTCCATCTCTCTTCCATTCAAAATGTTTGTATTTCTTCCTTTCAGCTGCTCTTACTGCAACCAGTATGAATACACATGAATGATAAGCTGCACAGACTTTACTTCTAATGCAGTGAAGTTAAGTGCAGATGTACATTGACAATAAACATTAGTTTCAATGTTGCTTATTCTAGAATAATTTTTCTAGGTTGTTATGTAGTGATGAATTTAATACTGAGTGGCCTTACCTATTAAGAGAGCCTCTTTCTCTGATTTTAGACCTTGGCTCCGTTTCTCAGAATTTTTTTCTCTCTCTTGATTGACCAGTGCTACTGTCAACACATTGATTTCCTATAAAGTTTAAAAACAAAACAGATGTTTACGTGGATTCATTCATTTCAATAAAACCTGCCTGTTGCTTTTCAACTCTCTCTATAAAAGATCATTACTTTAATTTATGACTGAGTTATAAATAATTGAGTAGTTTGCAGAATATTAAAGCTTTCTGAAGCATTGTTTCCCCAACTGCTGCAAGGAGAGAAATTTCCTGTATAGAGTAGGTGCCAACTTTGTCACAGCTGCCTGTTTATTAGACATGACTGAAACTACACACTGTAAACTAGAGAGGTTTAGAAAATTTCACTGTTGCAGCAAGCAGCATGGGGATCTTACAACCCCCTCATAAAATTTCAGAACAAAGACAATGGCTAGATCATATGGGTGGATGTTATATTTACATGGCTTTTTGGCAGTGAAGGAGGGATTTGACAGGCTGTGAATATTCCATATTTTTAAAATAAAAATCATTGTGACAAATTTCGTACTCTGGTAATTGACTTTTTGAAACTACCAGTGTGACAAAAGAGAATTAGAAAGTGCGTGTGTGTGTGTGGGAAGATAGCTTAGCCTTGACATTTCTATCCTCCCAAAGCAGGAGGAAACGGTTGGTTTCAAGAAGCAGCAATTACAGTAAAATTTGATGAACAGTCGCCTAATTAGCTGCATTTGGTCCGGCTGATTCTCAATAGAGCTAATCAGCAAATTTTTTCCAGGCTACAAAATTTTTTAAATGTTTGAAAAGTTGTCCTATCCCAAATCAAGATGAAGATTCACAATTTCTGAAATGTGCGTGACCCACAAAACCAATTTTTTAATTTGGGTTAATTAAAAATTCTGTTTCCATAATTTTCAAATGTTTGATTTCAATTTCAGTATTTTTATTTTATTTTTTTACAATAACTAGATTCAATTTTGAAATAGTGTCTTGCAACTAAAAAAATCTGAATTTTTCATTTGGAAAATGTCAGAACAGGGTGCTTGGACAGTTTCAAAATGGGACTTTTTAATAATTTTGATTTTTCAAAAATTTTTGAGTTGACAAATTTGGGGAAAAATTTCAGTTTTCAACTAATTGGCATTTTTTGGTGGAAAAACATATAGCAGGACTGTTGACCAACTCTACTTCTTTGACAATAAAGACATCTTGACATTAACAAACCTATAATTTTTGTCAGACAAATAACAAATGATAACACCATGATGATCATTCCTTGAATAGCTAGCACAAATGACACCACTTCAGATACATGATGTAAGTATCAATCTGATTCCAATCTTGGGAAGCAAAAAGGACAGGAGGAAGAATACTAAAGAAAACCTATAAATGTATGGACCCAGCGATGGGAGGGAAGGCTTGCAGAGCAGAATAACTGGGCTAAGAGTATGGTGAAGAAGAATACAGCATAAGGGTAGAGCAATGTAAGGCAGGAAAGACTGTACATGGTACGATACTTTTGACTCCAAGGCTAACAATGCCCTCTAAAATGGGTAGTTCTGGAGAGGGAAGACAGAAACCACCAAGACAGGTACTTGATAAACAGTCTCCTCAAATACCAGATTATCTTTTCTGGAAAGTTAAAAAGCTTCTCACGGTGATATAGGGCAAGAAATTCTATGGAGTTCAAGAGTAAATGTTGTCTTAGCTAATGGGCAGATGGGGGGTGTGGAAAACTCTTGGTATGATTTATGAACCAGTGTTAACTGAAGCTAGAGGAAATCACAGAAAGTTGTTCTTGCTTGGATGGATGGTGGGAGTAGAAAATTTGGAATTATGGGTAATCTTGATAGTTGCACAGAGGATGCTTAAAAGGCAGGTTGCAGTCGCTTGAGCACATAAGAGTGATGGTCTACAGGCAATAAAATTCTGCTGTATGAGTCTTGTTGCCCCAGAAAGATGGTAAAATGACCAACAAAGCCATTTGTATGAGTTTGATTGCAAAGCCTGGTTTAGATACGCATGCCGTAGCAAAAAAATGGACAACTAAGAACTGTCAGAGAAGGCAGTAGTAACACTGGTAGGAAACAGAAGTGGAAGTAAAAGGAAAGTATTTGCAAGAAAATTCACCTGCAACATTTCCAAAATTTGAATTTGCTACTATGATATGAGTGAAAACCCTACTAACAATATGTTTAACTACCAAGGTGCTTCAGATGCAAATCTGGTACAATAATCCCTTGAAATGTGCAATTTCAAGTTGCGCTTAACTCGCATTAACACAAGTTAAGCACAACTCAAAATCCCACTCTCCCCAGGCCCTGCGCAGCCCCAGTTCAAACCTCCATCCCCTCCACAGCCCCAGTTCTAACACCCCCTGCCCCAGTTCAAATGCCTCTGCGTAGCCCCACTTCAAACCCCGCTCTGCTCTGGTTCAAACCCCCTGTGGCACCATCTTAACTGGCCTCTGCGTGCAGCTCTGTCTTGGCTCACCTCCCACCGCCCCCCGACCCACACAGCTCCAGATCCCTACTACCCCACCCCCGCATAGCATCTGGCTCAACCCCCTGCAGGGCCATCCAGCCCTGGCACAACTCCACTCCCCCAATCCCTCCTGCAGCCCTAAACACGCCAGGGTTAACCCTCTTGCCCCCACTCCATGCCCCCAACCTATGGCCAGGCTTAACCCTCCTCAACTGTCCCCCCAACCCCAGTACTTAACCTTTCAAAAGACGTGTCTACACTAGCCGGCTATTTCGAAATAGCCGGGCCAACTTCGAAATAGCGCCCGCCACGTCTATATGTGCGGAGCGCTATTTCGAAGTTGAAATTGACATAAGGTGGTGAGACGTCGAAGTCACTATCCTCATCAGGAGATGGGAATAGCTCCCTACTTCGACGTTCAGCGTTGAAGTAGGGTACGTGTAGATGATCCACATCCCGCAACATCGGAATAGTGGGGTCCTCCATGGCGGCCATCAGCTGAAGGGTTGGGAGACGCTCTCTCTAGCCCCTGAGCTCTATGGTCTCCACGTGCAGCAGCCCCTTAAAGCTCCCCACCTCCTTATTTCCTGTGCAGGAAGCTGAGAGCGTGCAGGCAGCAGCACATACACGTGCCCAGCCTGCACGTCCTCCACAAGCCCCAACCCACCACCCAGCACCCATGGCAGCCAGCCAGCCCCCCAAGCACCCACAGGGCACCCCCCCCAAGGGAACCCAGGGCTTCCAGCCAGTCAGCCAGCGGGGGAAGAGGCAGCGGAGCCCCTCCTGGTCGGAGGCTGAGATCCAGGACCTGCTGGGGCTCTGGGGCGAGGAGGAGGTGCTACAGGTAATGGGGAGCAAGCAGCAGAACACAGATGCATTCGCTCAGCTGGCCGAGGGCCTGGCTGCCCAGGGTCACCCTGCCTGCACTCCTGACCATGTCAGGAGTAAGGTGAAGGAGCGGCAGCAGGGTTACGCCTGGGCCCAGGACACAGCCAGCTGATCTGGGGCTGCCCCCCGCCTCTTGCCCCTTTTTCAGGGAGCTCAGGGAAATCCTGGGCCCCCGGTACACCACCTCCCCCTGGCCACCCTTGACACCTCGGCCGACGAGCCCCATCAGGCCCCGGAGATGGAGTCTGGTCTGGAGGCCAGCCCTGCACCCCAGGCGCCCCCACAGGAGCCCACCCCTGGGACAGCACAGGAGGAGGAGGCGGCCTACAGTGACGGGGGGCTGTTCATAGACCTCCCCTCCCGCAGCTCCAGCAGGGCATCCGCCTGATGGGTGTCCCCCGACCGTGGGAGTGGACCATCCAGTATGTACTCCGGTGCACAACCCCAGGGTTAAGGAGCGGGGACAAGGGACATGACCAGGGCCCTCCACATACCCAGATGACCATGGCCCAAGGACAGTAGTGGCATGTCCCTCAGAAGAGTCCATCAGCCCCTGCCCCCCAGCAGGACAGCGCCATATCCCACCCCTGGGGATGGGGGGAGCGGAAACTAGAGCAGCAGAGGGGTAGGGGGACATGGGCCACGGGTCAGGGCCCAGACTAATGCCTGTCTCAGCTCTTCCCCCCTCTGTTCCATAGCTGCACCATCTGAGGGCCCCGAGAGCACAGGCGCTGTGTCCGTTGTGCCAGACAGCCCACCGGGGCCATCGCAGCAGGCCAGCCCAGCAGCGGAACAGGGACCGGCCCCAAGATGAGCCCAACAGTGCCAGAGCCATCCCTGGGCATCTGCTGACCCCCAGCTCCTCGCCACCCTCCGGCATCAGGTGGAGGTCTCTGAGCGCTGCCTGCATGCGGAGGAGCGGCGGCTCCACCTGCAGGAGTGAGCACTGGCCTGGCGCCAGGAGGCTTGGGGGGCCTTCATGTGGACCATCGAGCAGATCGCAGAGCAGTTGGCCCCCCCCCGCTGCTCCGCCCGCCGTCCCTCCGAGCCACCCTCCACCAGCAGCTGTCCTGGAGCCTGCCACCAAGGGGGACCGTGGGCCTCAGGAACGAGCCCAGCCATATCTGCCAGTTCTCCCGGCCCCCACCCAACCTTGACGGGGCCTCCGGCCCAGAAGTGGGTCGCGCCCCCCCCACGCCAGGCGCTGGACAATCGGGGTGAAGGGCCAAGGACGTAGCCCCCCAGGCCCCCCTTCTTTGTACATACTCCCCCCCATAATTGTAAATAGTTTATTTGTCCCACCCCCCCTTTAGTAGCTGCCCCCCCATGTACATAGTTCCCCCCTTCTTAATGTAATGAGTTCATTGTTTTGTTTAAAAAAAACGGTTTTGGCTTATTTACAAAAGAAGCATGTGGGTGGTATGCGCTCTCTGGTGCTCAGTGGTGTGGGCGTGGGGGCAGGTAGTGTTGTGGGGGATGTGTGGGGGCAGTGGGTGGCTCACGAGCAGCTGGTCCTGCCAGGATTCACCCCGCAGCCTGCTCAAAATGGGCCCTCAGGGCCTTCCGGACCCAGATACCCTCAGGGTAGACCTGGCGACTGGAGGCAGCGGATGGCTGGGCGTTGGCCCTGCCAGACTCCACAGCCCAGCCCTGGAAGAATGCCTCTCCCTTGCTCTCCACCAGGCTGTGGAGTGTGCAGCACACGCCCACAACCTGGGGTATGTTGGCGAGCCCTGCATCCAGGTGGGTGAAGAGACACCTCCAGCGCCCTTTGAGACAGCTGAAAGTCCACTTGACCATGTGGCGCGCATGGTTCAAGCGGGTGTTGAACCGCTAGTGGGTGGCACTGACATGGCCCGTGTAGGGGCGCATGAGCCAGGGCCGGAGGGGGTACGCTGGGGGATGTAGGTCCCCGCCTCCAGCTGGCGGCACAGGCCCGAATTTCTGAACACCCGGGCGTCATGGGTGCTGCCAGGCTAGCCAACGTAAATGTCCAGGAAGCGGCCCCGGCTGTTCACCAAGGCCTGGAGGACCACAGAATGATATCCCTTCCTATTCAGGAAGCGTCCTTAGCTGTGCTCCGGGGCACGGATGGGTCCCATCTAGAGCCCTAAAGCAATTAGGGAAGCCCAGGCTGGCAAACCCCGCGATGGCGGCATCTGGGTCCCCAAGCCGCATGTGTCTGTGGAGGAGCAGGGCATTGATTGTGCGGACCACCTGCAGGGGAAGGACATGAGAGAGCACCCCTGAGGGGTGTGCAGGGTGTGTCTGGCCCTCTCCCCGGGCTCCCCTTTCCCCCAGAGCTCCCCTTCCCCACAAGGCTCCCCCTGTTCCCTGAGCTCCCTCTCCCCCCGAGCTCCCCCTCCCCCCCCAGGCACCCCCCTCCCCCTGGGTCCTCTTACCTCCATGAGGACAGCCCTGACAGTGGCCTTGCCCACGCCAAACTGCTGCCCTACGGATTGGTAGCTGTCTGGAGTGGCCAGCTTCCAGACAGCAATGTCGACCCATTTCTCAACAGTGAGGGCACGTTGCATGGGGGTGTCCTGGTGCCGTAAGGCAGGGGTGAGCCACTGGCAGAGCTCGAGGAACATCTGCCTGCTCATCCGGAAATTCCGGATCCAGCAGTTGTTGTCCCACACGCCAAGCACCAGCCGCTCCTACCAGTCCGTGCCAGTGGGGTACCTCCATAGCCGGCAGCATGTCTGGCGGCGGGAGGCTGGGAGGGCAGCAAGGTATGGGGCTGCTTCTTCATCCCCTGAGGACAGCTCATCTTCCTCCATCATGGCACTGAGCAGGGCAGCCACTGCTTCGGGGGCGGGTGTGTGGGCCTCTGGCTGCTGCTCCTGGTGGTCCATGCTGCTTACACGGGGTGTGCGTGCTTGTGTCTCTGCAGACCACGTGCTGTGCAGGCTGAGTGTGTCTGGGAGGGGCCCTTGAAGGGAGAGGCTTGCTGTTGCCCCGGAAGTGCTAGTCCTCCCTGTGACCCTATCCACAGCTTTTCCTGGCACCCTTATTTTGATTTGGGCCGCTTTTGTGTGTAGACACTCCCCTGCAGTGCCTATTTCGATGCACTGCTCTCCTATGTTGACGTTAAACGTCAACGGCACCAGCCCTGGAGGATGTGTAGACACTACTCATCCGATTTTGCTACATCGAAATAAGCTATTTCGATGTAGCGTCCCAGTGTAGACATAGCTAAAAGGAGCTCCAGGTGCTCCTGCTGCTTCTCCAGCTGCAGAACACATGTTCCACTGGGGAAAAAAGACACCATCCGACTTTACACAAAATTTGAGTTATGAAAGGGTGTGTGGGACTGCAACCCTGACATAACTTGAGGGACTACTGTAACTGGACCTGAAGCCACTAAAATTTGCATCCATACAATTCACCTGTACATAGGAGAAAAAATGGTGTGGGTATAAATTGTGCCCACCAACAGGAAAACTAAATGTCAGACTGGCTGGACATTTACCCTAAAGGTGCTCGACTAAGCTAGAACTAACTGGAAGAATCACTGATGACCAAGTGACAGATGCATCAGCCTGTGACATAAGAGGGATTTCCATCTGTGGAGCAACAGTCGGAGAAAGTCTGCACAATGATATCTTCATTTTCTAGTGCAGCTTTTTTCCATCCTTAGTTCAGAGGCCATTTCTACTTGGCAGAGGTTATTTGCTGGGCCTTTAAGCAGTCCCCTTTGTCAGGTTTCATTAGAAAAGAAATAGTTTGCAACCATCTGTCTGTTACTGCAATAAAGAAGAAGAGCGTGGCTGAGCCTGGAGAAATCAGTATTCATTAGTAGCGAAATGACCTTGGTAGGACTAAACGCAATATGTGGCTGTCATAATCCAGGTGAAATAGCACTTGGAAGCCATTAGGGACATGGCCCTAGGAGTGTTCATTAGTCACAAATGTCATGAGGTACTGTAAAACATGGAGGCATGACACAAGCACTACAGCTAAGGACAGACTGAGTACTGCTCAACGTGGATGGAGTCATTCTCTATGAGGCTAGCACAATTACAAAAAAGGGCCTTTTGGTGTAAGTGGGGCCAGAGTATCACTTTATGTTTCTTCCACTGCGTGCTGAAAGAGCTTCAGTTCCTCCTCTGTGGTCCAAATGTTGCTAGCAAGAAAGGTCTGGGCCGATGGGTCACACGTCCACAAGTCTGTAGATGTCTCGCTTTTGGGGCACAACAGTTTTGGGTCAGATGAGCGGTGAGTCACTCCGGGGGCAGGCCTGTAGGTATCTTTGCTAGATAAAGCAAAGATGACATGTAATAATTATTTTACACGGGGTGCCCCTGCACATGCACAGGGGCTTTGGGTCCACCTACAAGCAGCAAACTAATAAAAGCCCAAGGGAACCACGCTATCAGAGGGAACACAGGGGCTGTTGGGAGTAGCAGGGCGGGGTTGGGTCTCCATTCACATTCCTTGTGGGTATCCCAAGATACTCCTCAGATTTCAGCAAGTTAAGTCTATGCCCCCGGCCCACCCTCTGGACATGACAAAAACTTTCCTTTTTCTCTGCAATATGATTTTGAAAAAGCTCATGGAGTTTTCCAATTCTCCTATAGGTTTTTCCCCCAAGACAGCACATTTCCCATGTGGTTAAATTGCCAGACAATCGTGTATAGGACCAGATTACCGCCACTTCCTGTATTTGTGCAAAGCGGTGGGTGGGACATAAGGATTCTTGTGCCATCCACGCCTTCTTCCCTTAGGCTTATGCATTTGCGTGAGTGCATGAACATCCCCGCGCTTGCTCCCTATCCCAAAGAAGTGGTGAGGAGGTAGGGCCATGTCACATATATGTCCCTGCTCCTTCCCACAGGTGCCCTTCCTTGAACACACTAGTCAGAAGAGCTTGCTAAGGCTGGAACAGTATACCACAGGTTCCATCCACTTTACCCCATACTCAGGACTATACTTGACAGGTAAAATTTGGACCTTAACGTCCATGACTTTCATATACTGAATGGGCTATGGATGCGTTTTGTGTGATCCGTTGGCAACATTCAAATACTCTAGGAGTTTAAAAAGTCTGTCACTTATCTGAGTAAACCCGAGGTTTGGTAACTCTCTGAAAACCTGGGGAAAGCTATTGCTTGTGGTGTCTCTTGAAAATGCCTACTCCCTGGGGCATGGAGTGGATTTGATGGGGTACTGAGATATTTCAAAACAAAAAGCAGTCAAGTAGCACTTTAAAGACTAGCCAAATAGTTTATTAGGTGAGCTTTCGTGGGACAGACCCCCTTCTGCAGACCATAGTGTCTGTCCCGCGAAAGCTCACCTAATAAACTATTTGGCTAGTCTTTAAAGTGCTACTTGACTGTTTTTTGTTTTGATAGTGTATAGACTAGCACGGCTTCCTCTCTGAGATATTTCACTTTGTGAAGCACCTAGTAAAAGATACCAGACTTTGTGTGAGGTCACAGCATACTTTGACATTTATACTGAGCCTTCGCAAAGCCTGATTAACAGCTGTTTTCTGTAATTATGCCAACAGTCACTGGAGAAGGGGAATTAGAGAAGGATGCAACTGCAGAGTGCTGGACCTGGATAAGCAGTATGCCAGGTCTTCTTATCTGCCTGAGGCGTTCTCTGAAGAAAGATGAGGAGCGAAGGAGCTGTGTTTCTGAAACAAATGCAAGAGGAATGCAGGCCATCCAGAGCAGGATGGAGACATGGTTAGGCATATAAAGAAAAGGCAATTTATATTTCTGAAGGAGAAAAAAAGCACAGAGCCAAATTGTGGCCCAAATATGGCCCAAATTGCGCTCATGTAAACCCATGCAATCGTGGACAGTTCATTGGAATAGAACTTGACTGTATAAATATCACCTGTTTTCTACAGTGTCTTCTTATGTGGGGGAGAGACCTTAATACTGAGGAAAAAAAATTAATACAATTGTTATAACTTCATTTCAAACTTATTTGCACCTTTACTGCATATTGAGATATAGAGATAAGATTATTCTAGCCAGGATGCTTGCCAATATAACAATACATGAATTCAGCTATTTATGTTACAAAGTGTTAAAGCTAATCAAAGAAATCCCAGAAGGTTTCTACTTTTATCTTCCAAGGACAAGCAAACATTACAAAAACAGACCCTTCCTGTTTTCAGTCAAGTAAAAGGAAGGCAGGGGGTGTTATTACTCTCATTAAGATAATTGTAAAGTAAGCTTGAAGCAGCCCCTCCTTCTCTTTTCAAAGAAAAACTTCCATTTTCACCAACACAAAGAATTCCAGAAACATCCCTCTTGAAATGGATTTATTTTTGAACACCCTGACTTCTTTTTTCTTTGGACTTGGTGGGACCATTATGGTGGGAAACGTTTTGCAGAAGATACTGATTACTTCCAACTTATGTTTCCACTGAAAGATAAAAACCTTCATTATTTCTGAAATGTTTAGGATGACATTTTTTTTCTTCAAAATATGCATTTGCAAATATTTTATATCTAAATTAAAATCTTCATACAATAACTGAAGGATAGCACTGTTGTATGAATAACAAGATGTTAGATGTATAAATATCTATATCAATGTCATCTGATGCTAAAAGCCATTTGAGTGCAAAATAGTTATATTAATGGGGAATTAATTAGTTACTGGCAGTGCATAAGCAAACTCTCACCAAGTCAGGATGACAAGAAAATCCAAAAATTGTTCTGGAGAGTCAATACCTATTAAATATTTAAATTAAAGACTTCGTAAAAGGTATTTAATTTTAAAATTTCTTTTGAGAGCTAAACACTTCTGTATAAAGGACAAGAATGTTCTGATTGTTTGAAAACGTAATTTAATTTCCTCTCAAATGCTCTAAAATAAAGTTTCAAAAATGGACTGATTAAAAAATAAGAACTAAAACTAACTTTAAAAATTATCTGCATCTTTCTTGCCAGGAAAAGAAAAAAAAGGCAATTAATGAAATGTTGCATATTCACGAAACAGATGATTTATTAAAATTGCCTATTATCTAATTCTGCTAACCCAAAGAACTTTTCCCTGCCCCTGTCCTGCCCCTTCTCTGAGGCCCTGTTCCAGCTCTCTCCATCCCACCTACCTCCATTGTACATTCTCCCCTGACCCTCATTCACTTTCACCAACTGTGGGGAGGGAGTTGGGGTGCAGGAGGTGATGCAGAGTGCAGACTCTGGGAGCGAGTGCCAGGTGTGGGTGCTGGGAGGGTGTGTGGGATCTATACTGGGGCAGGATAATGGCATGCAGGAGGTGGCCAGGGGTTCAGCACTTCCCTCAGGTAGTGAGGCTCCCAAAGTTATGACCCTCTGGCAGCTGCTTCTCCTAGGCAGGGGGTCTCCATGCACCACTGCCCACAGACACTGTCCCTGCAGCTCCCATTGGCCTACAATCTGAGCAAAGGCAGTGCACAGAGAATCCCTTTGTCAGGGACCATGCAGGTCATTTCTGGGAGCCTGCTTTTGTTCTGCTGACACACAGACTGTTAGTGCCTAAAACTTCCTAGTTTGGCTCAGGAAGATAGGGTGTGTTTCCAGTAGACTCTCAGGCTATGGTCACACTAGCAAGTTTTGTAGACAAAACTGGGGTTTTGTAGAGAAAACTCATGGAGTGTGCACATGCAAATCCATTTTGTCAACAGAAACTGTCAACAAAAATGTCGTGTAGATGCTCTGGTGGTGGACTGGGGCTTTTGTCAAGAGAACAGATCAAAAGGTTGATCCACTTTCATGTGTAGACATGATCTGTCGACAGAAGCTTTGTTGCGACATCTCTTCTGACAGAAGCTTCTGTAGGCAGATTGCTGTAGTGAAGCAGTTCCCCAGCTTTCCAAGGCAGGTACCCATTCTGGCAATTCAGTAAGACTTTGTGACTCAAGGCAATTCAAAAATGTGATTGGGTGGAGGGTGGGGGCAGGGAGGAAGGTTATCCGCTGGGGAAAAAAAATTACAATCTTGATTTGCTCCCCCCCAACCCCCAGTACTTCCCTGCCCTGCTGTGCTGAAATGGGACTCAATTTAATTTGTTTAACAGCCAGATCTCTCCTGCCAGCCATTAAACCAATTAAATTGAGTCCCATTTCAGAGTGGCAGGGCAGGGACTGGGAGCTGGAGGAGTGAGCGGCGGCAGTGGTGGGAGCTGCAATTGGTTCCTTAAAGAGCCACATGCAACTCAGAGTCCCCCCACCAGCTGGTGACCCTGAGAAAATCTAATGATGACCCATAGGCTGGGAATCCCTGTGTAACTTTAGCCTCAGTGAAAGTGGAAGGGTTGACAACCCTACTACATATTCTGGAGCTGAAAGTGTCAACTAAGCCAACCCCAAAGGCATGATGCTAATGCAAGTGACAACAGCCAACCTGAATCTAAACAAGTCTGAGAGAGTTGTGTTTTCCTACAATTTCAGGAGAATAGGAAGGTGAAGAGTATAAACGTTTCTTCAGTGAGTCCCCAATATACACTGCCCCTCCGCTACTCTGCCTAGACAGAAGCACTCCATCACTCACCATAACCAGCCATACAAGGAATCTGCCAGACAAGACAAAACAGAGAAAACTCAAGAAGAAATCAGCCCAAGGAAAACCTCCACAAGACCTCAACATGGACTGAGTTAACTAAGCCTGCCAATGGATTAGATTTACAACTCTTATAATAATTTTACTGGGCTATGGTTCCAATGCTGTACATTTACAATGCTGTTGCAACTGAAGTTACTCTCAGTTTCTTCTGTTTAATCACCAAGTGGTTAGACAATGAGAAGAGAGAGATAGGGACTAGATATGGGGAAACAACAAAACAATAGAATGAAACGGGATGTGAAATTCTTAATATTTGTAATTGTCCTGGCTCAGGACAGCTCCTTAAATAGCTTTTTCAGAGTAATTAATGTAAAAATCTTGTTTGCTTTTCATAGTTATGATTGCTTACTTTATCCAGCTCCAATAGTTTAGGTTACTACTGATAACTCGACAGTGTTCATTTGCCCTGAAACAAATTATTTTGTCTATCCACAAACAGTTTTAAGCACCTAATAAGATACTAAAACTGAATTCACAAAATTTTGGACAACAATATACTTTGGTCTTTGAACAAAGAAAAAAGAACCCCACAGATGCCGTCTGCCCTCAAAGGTGTCATTTCTGTTAAACGTGCTCCACAGAGAGACATACCAAAAGAGTTTCTATTAAGAGTAACCATTTGATTATTTGTTTAGTCATTTGTGTCTTGTTCACTGTTTTCTTTTCCTGTCTTTAATGATAGAAGAGCTACATATTAACATATTAATTGTGCTTATTGCGTTTGGTTATGATGTCCCCTAAAATATGTAAAACAACCAGTCACTGTCACAAAAAATGGGAGATACTTCTCCGACTTGACAGTAAGAAAAACAATTTACAGAGCTGGCCTACCATTTCTTGCTTTTCTAAAGTTCATAAACTAACCATTTTTAGTAATGGCTCCAACCAGCGTGGGTTAGGGAGATGAACCATTAGGAGCAGTCTCATGCAGGTCAGCAATGCCATTAAGGTACTAGCTAACCATATTATAATGCTCAGGAAATTATTGGTGGCTTTGATACATGGGGTTCCCAACTGTGTTAGTGTAGCTGATGGAACTAATGTTGCGCCTATCATTTATTTCACTGCCAGGATGCAGAATTTATAAACAGAAAGGGGTATTTATCTACAATAATTGCCCACTGAAGTAGCTGTACAGGCAGTAACAAAGGTTGTTCTGAGATGGTCTACAATGCGAGGTCCTCTACTTTCAATAGCTTAGCATCCTTGTCCTGCTGCAACAAGTCTGAAGAACATTGCCAGTAGGATTGCTGTATGGGATTGTGACAGTGGTGGTCATATTAATAAATCCCATAGAGGTGTTAAGGAACAAGACGTGTAGAACACTGTTTGTGTGGAATTGCAGAACAGAGATAGTAGCTTGCCCTGTTCCAGAGTCCATAGGTAGCAAATCCTCCATTTCAAATGACCAGATACATAGTCTATTGCCACTCTGCAAGGACCTAGGCAATACTTAAAACATTCTTCCTGTCCAAGTGGTTAGCGAATGGCTTCATTCACCTGGGAAGCAGAAGATAAACTGAGTTTTCCCAAAATAATAAGACTTGCCTCCACACCACTAACGTCCATAGGGTCTTGGAAGCAATTGTTCCTTTCTCCATTAATTTAATTGGAACTGAGTTTTGAAATAAATACTTAATTCCTCAGTCAAGTCTTCTCTAGGGGGAGCTAACCAGATTTAAAGTGATCAGAATGCTGGGTCAGCTGTTAGTGCTCAGCATTCTGTCACTGAATCATTTGGAAGCAACAGAAAACACTGACCAGACCATTATAGCTTTGTGCTGTGCTCTCCTTTATATTTGGGAGGCCAAAGGGCAAATGATGGGTGACAGGCTGAGGTGATTGCTTGGTGTTTTGAGCAGCAAGGAAGAGGTCCCATAGAGAACCTGAGAGAATATTATCAGGAATGCCTATTGTTCTTATTTTGAGTCACATAATTGAACACATAGCTGTGCATCCAGCTGCTAACCCACGGTGGGTGAGAAAGACTGTGAGCAGTCTTACTGCTTACATTGCCTCTATGCTTTGGTAAAGCTGCACGAATTATTTTAGTTTCATTTAAAGGATTTTGTGGTTACATGCAGTGATGAGTCAGAAATGGACCAAAATGGATTTTGAAAGGTTTTTATGATGAAGCAACAGTAACGAGGTCAAAAATAAGTTTTAATTGAACCAATGGATAATAACAGTAGCTTTTTATCTGAAAACATATTCACCAGAACAATCTACTCAGTGATCAACAAAAAGCAAACCTTTAAACAAAGCAACAGTGCAAAACAAACAATGTGCAATAATGTAAATAATAAAAAAATCAGCAATGGGGCGATGTAGCTTAAAGTTACAGGCACATATTGGTATTCCCTTGGTCTGTTCTGGTATGTGGTGACTGTGAGATTGAGAGCCACAGCTCAAAATTTTCAGATGCACTGCAGGGGTCAAAAGTGCTGGGCTTCCGGAAGCCAGTCTCTTTGGTGGGTCAGAGATGAGAATCATCGCTGTGACAAGCACTGAACAGGTACAAAGGGGAGGTACTGCTACAGGTGCCCATAGATACCGTGGTCCACGAGCGGAAGGATACAGGTGAGACTTAGCTTATAGGACCACAGGGACCACTGCCCTGGCAGTAGTATGTTTGGAGGAGAGCATTTTGGCTCAAAATAGCATCCATAAGTTGCCTAACATCTCCCTGTCTTTTTCCATTGGTCATTTGCCATGGTGATACTATCCATGGCCTCTGCAATGCTGTCCTTGGCCACTGTCATGATGTGCCTTTTCTGTCAGGGTCATCATACAGCACCCGCATGTCTCCGCCACTGCAGTCTTCCCCTCAGACTCTGCCACAAGCTTTACAAACCAGTTTTTCCAAGTCTTTCTTTTCCACTCCCTCACACTGAGAAGCCTCCCAGGAGCAGATGGAAACCTTATTCTTGATGGCTTGGTTGTTGTAGGGGCCATGGAAGTATATGGAGGTGGGGGTTGGGGAAAGTCATTTATTGTTCACATTCCATCCAGACCATAATAGCACTTTTTTCAGAGTGGACACTTGATTTTACCTTCCTTAGGATCTTCCCAGTCTTGGAGGAACCTCAGAGAAGGTGAGTGGATGGCCCCAGTGCTGAATGGGAAGAAGGCCGAGGAGGTGCTGGATGCACTATCTGCTCTATATGTTATCTGCTGCCATGTCTGAACGGCGGGTGGAGTGGTTGGAATTAGGCTCTCATAAAATCACAGAATACTAGCACTAGAATGGACCTTGAGAGGTCATCAAGTCCAATCCCCTGCCCTCACAGCAAGACCAAGCATCATCTCTCTCACCCCTGTAAGATATTTGTCCAACCTGTTCCTAAATATCTCCAATGATGAAGACTCTACAACACCCTAGGCAATTCATTTTGTTTTTGTTTGCAGTTTTATTTGCACATTTAAGGGGCCCTTCTGCTGTCAGAAGGTATAGAAGAGGTTATGGGGAGGAGCTAAAGTCAGACAATTATTCCCTCTACATCCTCTTTAAATCATTCCGCCCACTGAAGAAATTACACTAAGGCAGGCGACCAGGAGACAGTAGGGACCTTATTCAAAAAGACAAAGGGCAGACCAGTGAGATACTCTGAAATTATTACTAGGGCAGTTCCCCCTAGAAGTGGTACAGGAGAGGAAGGTGCTTGCAGGTTACACCCAGGGTGTCAACATGGGGCTATTTTTTATAATGTACAAATCAAAATTCAAGCAACTGCTCAGGCTTAAATTCTGCTTTACCTCCCCTATACATATGGAGAAAGTGCAGAGAAAAACAGATAGAAAAACACCTCTCATTGCATTTCCTGCAATGACTGTCAGCTAGAATGTATGTTACAGTCTGACATATTTAACTTTGGGTTCAAACATAATCTCAATTATCTTACACTTTACAAAGGACAATTTCCCTATTCTTGATATTTGCAGGAATAGCAGCCATCCCGCTTAATTTAGACTTCCCAGAGGTCCTCTTAATGAAAGGTGACTCCCCTCTACCTCTCCCACTTTTTTCTTTTCAATTTTTCTCTTTCTCCCCCTCCTTCTTCTTCCCTTCTCCCTGCTTCATATGTCCCTGATTGCTTATTTCTATTCCAGAATCAGAAGAAGTCAATCTGACAAATGGTTAGTCTTTAAGGTGCTATAGGACTGCTTGTTTTTTGTGAAGCTAGAGACTAACACAGTTACCCTTCAGACACTGTTACAGGCAGTTAAACCTCAGCAGGAAACAGGATTGTTTTGAACCCAGGTAACATTAGTGGGCACACAATGCCCATTTAGACTTCTTGTAAACTGTTAACACTGACCAAACCTCTTTTTCTTTAATCACCAGCTCAATGGATGGTTGCATTTTTCATACATGAATTTTTTTCACTATTCATATGTGTGACTGCAGGAGAGGTGACTCAGAGCTTGTGTCATGGGGACAGCTGCCATTTTTGGATGATGAATAGAGTTTCGGGGGGAAGCATTTGCTGGCCAGGACAGCTGAGGGATGGGGATAAGAAAGTAGGCAGATGGGCTTCATCGCTGAATGGAAAGAAGGCAGCTGGGCCACTGTTGCTAGTCACAGCTTTAGCACAATGCACAATTTGTGCAAAAACTCATTTTTCCCCAGAGAGGCAAGGCTGCAGATTGCCTGGCCGTTGCTAGGGCTGCTGGACCCAGCAGAGTCTGACTCCCTCAGCTCAAACTGCACTTGCATGGGAGTTGCAGGTGAGCTGTGGTTTCTAGAATACTCTAAACAAAAGGAGGCAGTGATACTGGCCTAATGAAGTTCCCTCCAGTGGTTCTGCCTCTTCAGGCCTGGCTTGCCTTACTGAATAGGACCTGCCATTGGATGATGCACGGAATGGGGTTATGTTGTAGCAAGGCATGATGGCTGCTGCCTTTCCATCTGGCTGGCCATCAGGATCATAGAATCACAAGAAGAGACCTGACAAGGTCAGCTAGTTCAATCCCCTGCTCAAAGTAGGACCAATCCCAACTAAACCATCCCAGCCAGGGCTTTGTCAAGCTGGGACTTAGAAACCTCAAGGGATGGAGATTCCACCATCTCCCTTGGTAACCCACTCCAGTGCTTCACCGCCCTCCTAGCGAAATGGCTTTTCCTAATATCCAACCTAGAACCCCACCACTCTTGAGAACATTGCTCCTTGTCCTGTCATCTGCCACCATTGAGAATAGCCTGGCTCCATCCTCGTTGGAGTCCTCCTTCAGGTAGTTGAAGATTGCTATAAAATGCTCCCTCATTCTTCTCTTCTGCAGACGAAATAAGTCTTCAGCTGCTCCTCGCAAGTCATGTGCCCCGGTCCCCTAATCATATTTCTTGTCCTCTGGAGTGCTCGCTCCAATTTGTCCACATTGTTTTTGTAGTGGTGAGACCAAAACTGGATGCAATACTCAAAATGTATCCTTACCAGTGCCGAACAGAGGTAAATAATCACTTCTGTCCATCTGCTGGCAAAGCTCCTATTAATACAGCCCAATATGCCATTAGCTTTCTTGGCTACAAGGGCACACTGCTGACTCACTTGCAGGTTCTCACCCACTGTAATCCCCAGGTCCTTCTCTGCAGAACTGACCCTTATCTTGGTGTCTCCAGCCTGTAGCTGTGCAGGGGATTCTTCCATCCTAAGTGCAGGACTCTTGTCCTTGTTGAACCTAATAAAGTTTCTTTTGACCCAATATTCCAATTTGTCAAGGTCACTCTGGACCCCATTCTTGCCTTCCAGCGTATCTACCTCTCCCTACACCTTAGTGTCATCCACATACTTGATAAGGGTGCAATCCATCCCATTATGCAGATCATTAATGAAGCTTGCTTGCTGGAATTTGCGGACCATGCTGACCAGCTTGACTGAAGATCTTCAGGCCATCAGTGACACCCGAAAGACCGCTGTCATCAACGAGGAACTGAAGAGGCTCAGAGTTGATATCGCTGCACTGCAAGAGACGCGACTCGCAGATTCGGGATCTCTAAAGGAAAAGGACTACACCTTTTTCTGGAAGGGTAAAGCCCAAGAAGAACCCAGAGAGCATGGTGTTGGCTTTGCTGTCAGAAACACCCTTCTACAAATGGTGGATTTAGTCATGGGCAGATCAGAAAGACTTCTTCGGATCACGCTTCAAACTTGCGCCGGTCCTGTCCACCTGATCAGCGCTTATGCTCCAACCCTGTACGCCACACCAGAAGTAAAAGACAAGTTCTATGATGTGCTTAGTGCTGCTGTAGCGCAAATACCTGCTCGTGAACAGCTGTACATCTTGGGTGACTTCAATGCAAGAGTTGGAGCTGATTGGGCCTCATGGCCTTCCTGCTTAGGACACTTCGGTGTGGGAAAAATGAATGACAATGGACAGCGTCTCCTTGAACTGTACACGTACCACAATCTGTGCATCACAAACACATTCTTCCGAACGAAGCCACAGCACAGTGTGTCATGGAGACACCCACGCTCGAAGCAGTGGCATCAACTAGATGTGGTCATCAATAGGCGTAATAACCTCAAAAATGTCCTTCTGACACGCAGCTATCATAGTGCTGACTGTGATACAGATCACTCGCTAGTTTGCTCCAAGCTCAAGCTGAGACCCAAGAAGCTGTACCGCTCTAAACCTGCTGGGAGGCCCCGCATTGACGCCAGAAAGACGGCAAACTCGGAGAAAGCTGAAAATTTCAGAGAGACCCTCCAGGAAAATCTGCGCAGCGGCCCTGGGGGCGCCAATGCGACATCTAAATGGCAACATCTGAGGGATACAGTTTACAACATGGCCTTGTCGGTGTTTGGAAGAAGAGCTAGAAACATGAACGACTGGTTCGAAGCTAACTCCGATGAGATGATTCCAGTCATTGAAAAGAAGCGCACTGCACTCCTGGAGTACAAACGCTCACTGAGCCAAAGTACCCAGCAAGCACTTAGAGAGGCCAGAAGAACAGTACAGCAGACAGCCAGGCGCTGTGCCAACAACCACTGGCTCCAGCTATGCAGCAGTATCCAGACCTGTGACGACTTTGGTAATCTCAGAGGAATGTACGAGGGTATGAGGAAGGCATTAGGACCCACCCAGAACAAGATGGCACCTCTGAAATCCAAATCTGGTGAAGTCATTGCTGACAAAGCCAAACAGATGGAGCGCTGGGTTGAGCACTACTCCGAGCTGTACGCACGCGAGAACGTTGTGGTTGACGCAGCCCTCCATGCCATCGAGCTCCTACCAGTAATGGATGAACTGGATCAAGAATTGACTGTGGATGAACTGAAGAGAGCCATCGACAGCATTGCAGCAGGAAAGGCCCCTGGTCAGGATGGTATACCACCAGAGGTAATCAAATGTGCCACGGACACACTCCAGGAACCCCTACATGAGCTACTGTGCCTGTGCTGGAAAGAGGGTGAGGTTCCACAGGATATGCGCGACGCTAACATTGTAACATTGTATAAGAACAAAGGAGACAGAAGCGACTGCAACAACTACCGTGGAATCTCCCTCCTAAGCATCACTGGTAAACTGTTCGCTCACGTCATCCTTGGCAGACTCCAGAAGATTGCTGAGAGGGTGTACCCCGAATTGCAGTGCGGATTCCGCGCAGAGAGGTCTACCGTTGACATGGTCTTCTCTCTAAGGCAGCTGCAGGAGAAGTGCAGGGAGCAGAGGAAGCCACTCTACATAGCCTTCATCGACCTGACCAAGGCCTTTGACTTGGTCAGCAGGGATGGTCTGTTCAAACTGCTCCACAAGATAGGCTGTCCTCCACGGTTACTCAAGATGATCCAGTTGTTCCACGAAGACATGAGAGGAACCATCCAATATGACAGCACATTATCGGATGCTTTCAGAATCAGGAGCAGTGTCAAACAAGGATGCGTGCTTGCTCCAACATTGTTCGGGATCTTCTTCGCACTCCTCCTGAAGCATGCCTTTGGATCTTCAAGAGAGGGCATCTTGCTGCACACAAGATCTGATGGGAAACTCTTTAACCTTGCAAGGCTGAAAGCGAAGTCTAAGGTGTGAGAAGTCCTCATCAGAGACATGCTGTTCGCAGATGATGCTGCTGTAGTGTCTCACACAGAAGACCAGCTTCAAAAACTGCTGGATCAGTTCTCCAAAGCGTTCAAGGACTTTGGGCTTACCATCAGCCTAAAGAAGACAAACGTACTCGGTCAGGATGTTGCTGAATCCCCATCAATCAGCATTGACAACTATACGTTAGAGGTCGTCCACGAGTTCGTTTACCTCGGGTCCACCATCACTGACACCCTGTCGTTGGACACTGAGCTGAATAGGAGGATCGGAAAAGCGGCCACAGTTCTATCCAGACTCAGCAAGAGAGTGTGGAATAAAAACAAGCTGTACACTCACACCAAAATGCAAGTCTACAGAGCCTGCATCCTCAGCACCTTCCTTTACGGCAGCGAGACTTGGACCCTGTATGCCTACCAGGAAAAGAGGCTGAATGTCTTCCACTTGCGCTGCCTCAGGCGCATCCTTGGAATATCATGGAAGGACGGAGTGACCAACGCCGCCGTCCTTGAGCAAGCTGGAATCCCAACCATGCACACCCTCCTCAGGCAGCGTCAACTCCGCTGGCTTGGCCACGTCCACAGGATGAATGATGGAAGGATTCCAAAAGACATCCTGTATGGTGAGCTAGCCTCTGGCAAAAGACCTCCTGGACGCCCCCAGTTGCGCTACAAAGATGTCTGCAAGAGAGACCTCAGAGAGGTAGACATCGAGCTGGACAACTGGGAAGAACTAGCAGACGACCGCAGCAGATGGAGGCAGGGGTTACACAAGGGCCTTCAGAAGGGCGAGATGAAGATCAGACAGCTAGCAGAGGAGAAGCGAGTGCACAGAAAGCACAATAAGGACTTGCCAGACACCCACTACATCTGCAAGAGATGCAACAAGGACTGTCACTCTCGTGTGCGTCTTCATAGTCACAATAGACGCTGTAAATGAAGTCCTCAATTGAAACTTTAAAGGGCACGATCCATAGTCTATGCAGACTGAACAATGCCTACTAATGAAGATATTGAACAAAGCCAGCCTCAGGACCAACCGCTGGGGCACTCCACTTCATGTCAGATGCCAACCAGACATTGAACTGTTAATCACTATGCATTAAGCCTGATGATTTAGTCAGCTTTCTATCCACCTTATAGTCCATTCATCTAACCCAAATGTCTTTAATTTGCTGGCAGTCACACTTTGGGGAACCAAGTCCCCAAAGGTTCTTGGCTCTCAGAGAAAAGCTCCTCTACAGAACCCTCCTGCTCAGTGTCTCGGGTAGAGGGTCCTTGCTGGTCATTTTCAGTGTCAGGGAGAGTGTGGCCAGCAGACGCTATGTGGTTGGTGGGGTTATGCTATGAGATAATGTAGAATCCAGTACATCATAAAATGGACAGGTTATAGACATTCCCTGATGGACAGTCTGCTTTTGTCCCTCTTCTCCATGTACTTATTCCTGGGTCGCCTGCTCTTTCTCCAACACTGGTCAGCATCCCTGGCAAGACCTCCCCTTTGACAGGAACTGGGAAACTTCCACAAACAGGTCTTTACTCTGGTGGCTGGTCACAAGGGCTTCCTCACGACATGTCTTCCCAGATGGTGAGGAGATCCAGAGTCCCAGCATGACTCCCAGCAGCTGCATGAGGTGTGCTGTAGGGTTTCTGGAGTACAGCAAACCCTCGATTTAACGGACTCCAATTTAACAGACTTTGGAAATGACGTATATTGTTCCTAGCCCTCCACCTTCAAATAAATGCTGATGAGTCACCAGAGCTGCAGGACCTACTGCTGCAGGAGCTGCTGGGGCTGGAGGAGCCACCGCCAGGGCTGGGGCTGCTGGGGCCATCATTGCTTGTGGGCTGCCTTCCAGGTGATGGCGAGAGAGAGTGCTCAGCCTCCTCCCAGCAGGGTGGGTGCCCGGACCAGACAGCTGGCAAGCATCCTGCCAGCCAGAGCCCTGGGCAGAGGCACGCCTGCTCCAGGGAAACAGTGTCTGTGGGAGTGCCCAGTGTTGGGTGGGTGATGAGCGGCTTGTGGCTGGTGAGCCCAGAGGCTCTGCTCTGTAAAGAGCGCTAAGATCCTGCTGTTGAGCTCTCTCTCCTGAGCCTGCTGCATTCCCCCCAGGTCTCGGATGGAGCGCTCCCTAGTGCTCCTTGCAAGGTGCCTCCAGTCTTGCAGATTCAGATTTAAGAGGCTTTCGGCATTAATGGACACCCCTTCCCCTCTTTAGTCCAATAAATCCAGGGTTTATTGTACTGTCAAAGTTGCATTGCAAGAATGTTCATACACGTAGGAGAAAATGGACAAATTCTTGATCTGCACCAGTTTTTGAAGGGAGCAGGGGTGTCTTGGGAACTTGACACCACAGCAAGGAGAGCTGAATGCAAACATCAATAATGCTGATTTGCTAAGCACTGCAGGATAGCTATTGGGAGCATGCAAAAAAAACGGCACACAGCACTTGGAGCCACACAAGCAGCAGGCTCCACTAATTCAATGCACAGCAAACCCAATGCATTTGGAAGCTAGATTCTAGGCCTGGTGTTTCAAAGAGGCTCAGGGCTGCCACTGCTACTTTGGCAGCTACGGGAGTTCCAGGCTTAGTGCTGCTGTACCGTTTCATAAGGCTCTAAGGGACTGGTGGTGGTGGTGGTGGGGGCAGTGCTGCAATCCAGGCAGCACTGGGGGCTGAATGCGCTAGGCCCCACTACTTCTGCCTTTGGCCTCACACCTTCTGGGGCGTGGCACTGGCCCCCCCCTCCCACTTTGCCCCAGGGCCAGTGGTGGCTGTCACCTCACTGACAGAATATATTGTATATCTGAAGAAATGAGGCAAGACCACACTATCTACAATTTTACTTGACCTGAATGCAACTACACCCACAAGAGGCTGGTGATGCCACCCACCTCCAAAATACTTTGTTTCACAGAATCTCTTCTCAAACCTGCTACTGGGGGGTGAAACAGCTCATTATAGGATGTTAAGCTCCTGGTCAGTTCCATAAAAGATTTTGCTAGTAAGTTGTTTAAAAATTTTATCATTTGAAAATGTATAAAATAAATGAGTGTCCTCGTACATTCAGATCAAGCATGACCTTTGGGATAAACCTGAATTTGGTGCCTTTTATCTGAATTGAGCACTGAGTTTTGCTATCGCACACAGTTATTTTTTAAACTACAGTCATACCCCAAGATACATCCATTCAAGTTATGAGAATTCGACTTTACAAGGAGTTTCATTTAATACCCCTACTTCAGCTTACGAGGCATTTCTTCACATTTATGAGGACCGATTTGGAGGCTGGCAGCTCTGGTAGGCAACCACGGAGGGGATGGAGTCAGCTGCATTGGTCTTGATGCAGAGGCTGTGCAGGGGGGCGGCGGCACCCTGCGAGAGGGCAGCAGTCTGGTGCGGGAAGGTAGACTCGTCGGAGTCCTGGCAGTAGGTCACGCCGCTCTGCGAGACGTGGATGCTGGGTGTGCCCATCCCAGCCCCACTGCTGCCGCTCATGCGCCGGGCAGCTAGGGGATTGCCACTGCCCGCCCTGCGCAGCTGTGCCTCGGGCGCCGCTTGCTGTCTGTGGCGCTCCCTCCCATTTAGCACCTGGCTCACCTGCTGCTGCCGCCTTGGCTGCCCCGCACGAGAGAGGTGTCACCCCTTGCAAGCTGGGGGCCCCCTGTGCCTGCCTAGCTCCCCACGTGGCCAGCCCCTGGCAGCACCCCCTCCCCACTTAACCTAAGCTGCACTCAGGCCGGGCTGCCTCCCCGTGCCCTGCTCTGCCCTGCCTGCCCCCTTGCACTGGATTTAATGGGATTTGGTGTTGTTTTAGTATAAATGGGTGTACATTTTGGGGCTCAGGAGCGCATACAATTTTTTCCCATTGATATTAATGGTAATTACATTTTCGACTTACAAGAATTCACCCTAAGAGGGGTTTTCAGGAACGAATTACCCTTGTAAAGTGGGGGAAGACTGTATTACTACTAAATAAGACTCTGCAAGCATACTTTAGAAATGTGTTGGTATTAACAAGTACACAGTTGACACCTTTGTTTGAAAAATTAATTGGCATTTATAGTACGTAAGCAACAAAGGAGAAAAATTAACACACCCAAAGAAGATTTCACAAATGAGATGCTATAAAATGTATGTCTTTGCATTTAAGATTAGTCTGTTTGATTTATGCTGAATGATAGAAATGTTTCTGGAGTGGAAATTAATTGTATTATAGTGCTTTTGACCACTACTTTTCCAGTCCACTTGTCAGAAAGACACTTTTTTATGTTTTTGTATAAAAACATTTGCTATTACAACTTTCACCTGGCAAGTCTGGGCAAGCAGCCTTTAAACTCAAAACAGCTGTCAAAGGTAAGCTATGTTTTTATATAGCTCCCATTACCATGGTATGCGAGCACAAATATTTTATGTGACTATACAAAATGAATATGTGATGACTAATATTAAAGTCATTTAATATTTACCTTTAAAAATGATGTGTATCATTTCCTTATATTCTGAAAGTATTAATCAGAGTGCAGATTCTTGGTGACTTATGGAAACATTACTTTTCATGCAGCCTGAAGGTGGCTGAAGATAATTTGATATGTGAAAAAAATCAGATGTTCGTACAACGCCTATCACACTTTTGACATTATACAAATAATGGCAATAATTATCACATTTTTCAAACAAAGGATTACACTTGCAGGTGATACACATGTCTTGTATGTTTTGCTGATGGAACAGCACAAACTGATATGTAAAATAAACTTTGCAAGTGGAATGTAATTCTTGTAGCTTCTTGAGGATATGCCATATGCTATACAAACTGTGTTGGCTCCAGCAAGGTATTGATTGTCCTTGATGTCCACTGAAATCAATGTGGATTAAAGATGTTCAGCACTTCATGGCACTCATACATAGGATCTGCTTGTAATAACATGTTCTTAAAATGCTTCTCCAGCATAAAAACAGTAAAGCATAAAAAATGAAATAAAAATCAATTGTTCTCTAGAAATAAAAGCTGTGGGTTTGTGAGATGGTCTGACAGGTATCCTTGAACAACAATGAGGATGAATCATAAAAGCTCCTTATCCATTCTAACAGGGTGAATGGATTTCGAGAGATACTTTGAGCTAGCTGTTGACACTTGAAAACCCTGTGGCCAAAGGCAACCTGCCCATTTATAGGGGCCCCAGTAAAGGCACTTGGCACTTATGAGCTGCTTTTCGTGTGCTTCCCACAAGACTTTAGCCATTTTTCCTCTTGTTATGTAGGATATCAACTAAAAAACAAGCAGTCCTGTAGCATTTTAAAGACTAACAACTCTATTTATTGGGTAATGAGCTTTCATGCGTAAGTCTTATTTCATGGGTAAGTCTTTGGTAAAGCTCATCACCTAATCAATAGAATTGTTAGTCTTTAAGGTGCTACAGGTGTTTTTTTTTTTTTTGTTTGGAGGCTACAGACTACAATGACTACCCCTCTCACACTATAGGACTTCAACAATAAACAGCCCCAAAGCAGTGCCTCCTGTAGATAGCAATATAGGTCTCCCCAACAATTCTTCACCGCCTGCTCCATCAAGATTGTGAGGAGAAGAAAGAAGTAGCCCGACTCTCTCCATAGAGCTGTGGGATCTAGTAAACACTCCCACAGCCAGCACAATTAGGCTTACAGAAGAAGCACAGATACTCAACAATCCTTTGTGCAGTTGCTAGGGAGCCCATGCAATGTAAAAGACAAAAAGCATAGTGACAGCAATGCTCCAGACTGCACTGCCAACACCATGCAAAGCGCAGGGTATCCTCCCAGGTGCATATACATATAATTAAAAGCAGCTCTATTTCAGTGATGGGAGATGCAATTCCAATATGCGGTTGCATCTACACTAGCAAGTCCTTTCAATATATTTTTTGAAAAAAGGGGCTCTTTTGAAATATACAGTGGTCTACACACAGAAAGCATTCTGTCAAAGTTAAATCAAAAGACTGAAGCGCTCCTTTTGAAAGCGTACGTCCACTCCCGTTTCAGGAACAGCACCTTATTTCAAAAGCTTCTTTAGAGAGAAAACATGTATAGACACTCCGTGGGCCCTTTATTTCAAAAGAACAGTCCTCATGGTTCCAGATTTTTCGATCCCTGGCCTGTTCTTCCCAAAGAGCAGGGGGCTGTCTGGATGCTTTCTTTCAAAATTGCGGATTGATCTTTTCATCCACTTTTTTGTGGGTGGACATACTCTTTTGAAAGAAGTTCTTTCAGAAGAGATTTTCTGGAAGGACTTCTTTCAAAAGATCTCTGTAGTATAGATGTAGACAGCGTGTTTATATATCTTGTATAGGAAGAAAGGCTGAACAGAGGTGTCAGGTGCTATTAAAATGTCAGGTGTTCTTGTTAGCTGTGAGCATTGCATAAACATATCCCTGCCAAGCTCATAAAATCAGTCAGAAACTTCTGTGCTTTGCTAATAGTGGGGGTCTGAATGAGTTTTAATGTTGTGTTTCACACCATTCCCTCCTCTTTTGCTGAGGTTAAATGAACCTCATCAGTCAAAGACTAAGTCATATGTTACTCAAACAACAAAAGTCCTGTAACACCTTACAGACTAACGTATTTTGGAGCATAAGACCTGGGTCTTTGCCCATGAAAGCTTATGCTCCAAAATATCTGTTAGTCTATAAGGTGCCACAGGACTTCTTGTTGTTTTTGAAGATACAGACTAACTCATATATTACCTTGCCACTTACAATTAGGAACAAGGGAAGTGATATGATGTGGTGCTCCATACTAATGAAGGGGTCATCACTAAAACCTGAGGCTGTTTCAGATATCTGTTAGACTATGCCTCAGCCTATCCTGTTAGAGCACTAACCGGAAGGCTGGCTCTCCATGGAGGCACTGCAGCTCAAACCACAGGGACTGAGAGTCTGTAAAGACACAATCTAAACACTGCAACATGCTGAATTGCCTAATATGTATGTATCACTCTCCTCTAATGTACAGATTCAGAAGAAGGGTGGAGTTGTGAACTGTGAGTGGACTTGATTTTCTAGACTCTAAAAATCTTCTGGAAGGTGAACAGGGCGTCTGAAACATGGTGCTAATCTCCACAAAGCAGGGAGCCCATGTCATTTTTCAGCCCTCACAGTGAATTGGCTGGGTGCTTGTTTCTCATTCTAACTGACATAAATATGAAAGCTGCTGAGTAGTATTGCACAGATGATTAATCACAACTTCATGACTTTATCTACCCCACATTCGTAAAGCTGATGAAAATGGTAGGGCCTAAGTGATTTACTGGCATGCAGTAGAGAAAACATACAGTTCTTCCTTAGTAAAATGGATACATTGTCAATTAAGTCAGAAGGTAGCATTAGTATTCATCTCGAAAGTGCCGAAAATCAATTTATTTGGATTCTTCTACATTAAATGTGTCCCAGAAAGTCACTGTGTCTACTGAAATGAAAAAGTAGAATACTGAGTCTGAAGATCCTACAAAGAAACCATTTGGATGCCATCATTAACCCTGAAATAAAGATGTTGTAATACAGTAATTCCTTGATTTATGCAGAAGTTGCATCCTGGGTAACCACCATGTTAATCGAATTTTGTGTAAATTGGGTTTGAGGAGATCCCTGGAATTCCCGTGGCTGGGGGAGTGGGCAGCTGGGGGAAGTGTGGGGAGGCAACCATACAGCCCCCATCTTCTCCCAGCTGGGCAGGGTGGGGGAGTACACAGCTGCTTGCACCACAGTTTCACCCCACTGGGAGAAACCGTGCTGCAAACAACTGTGTGCCCGCTGGGCCCGGCACATAAACAGCTGCTTCCGGTGCAGTTTCTCCCAGCTGCCTTGAATTGGAGCAACCAAACTTATAGCCAGAAAGCCAAGCTTCTGCAACGCAGATCAGGCTACCGCCCCAGAGCCTGAGGCAGGGGTGTCAGGTTTGCAGAAATTTTGATGGTGCCCAGATTGCCCAGAGCTCAAGCCCTTTCCCCATCCAACCCCTCTCCCCCACTTACGGCTCTTGGTGGGAGTTTGCTTAGCAGGTTTCCTACTCCCGATGTACTTAAAAATGTTGCTATTACTTCTTGAGTTTTTGGCTAGTGGTTTTCAAATTACATTTTTGGCCTTCCTAATTATATTTTTACATTTCATTTGACAGAGTTTATGGTCCTTTCTATTTTCCTCGCTAGGATTTACCTTCCGCTTTTTAAACAAGTACAAGCAACCTCTCTTGAGCAAAATCCAAACTGTATTTTCTCCAATTGTGGCAACCACACACTAAATCTTATCAATGTTGATTGTGCTGAATCACGCAAGGAAGCAATACAATTCAGCAATTGTACAACCTCTTCAGTAGCAGTCCTCAAAAGTGGGGAATTCGGAAGCAGCATCTGCCTGTTTCTCTTTACAGCACTTGGACAACAGGAAGGTCAGCACAAATTGGTGCTGTTAAACCAGTTGCACAGCATTTGGACTCTGTGAGAAAGGCTTTAGGTGAGCTTGAATCTCTTACACTCACAGCACAAGTTTGCACTGAGCGTAACACTATGTCTACACTACATGATAAAGTTGATTTTAAGGCAGTTAGTTTGATTTTACAATGTTACCGTCTTCACCGTGAATGCCATAAGGTTGATTTTAGGGAATGCTAGGGTCAATATTATTACAGAGACCATGCGAATCACCATAGCGCGAAGTTCAAATTTAACAGGTCAGATTAATGCTAGTGTGGAAATGGCATTCATTTAAATAAACTTTATTGGCTTCCAGAGGTGTCCCGTACGTATTCTACGATGCCTCACGGTTGTCTGCTCTGGCTATTTCCATCTCTGCTGCTTTCTAGGTACACTGGAAGTAGGTAACAGGAAGCCCATGAATTTGAATTCTGCACCAGGAAGCCCAGGAAATTGAAGTGGGCATCTGGGCCCATTCTGAATTCATTTCTTTATGATCAACACAGCGATCACATCTACCCATGAAATAAGATCCCTGGCATGGGGTAATGGCTTCTTCCCTGCACAGGACATAGCATGAAAGGCTGATGTTTTTTTCAGTGCTGGCCCCAGCTTCCGCCTCACCACACCATGTGGTGGCTAGACTGTAGGGGTCACGCTTCTATGAGAGGCTGAGAAACTTCTTTTCTGCAATTTATCTTTGTACAGGGGTGGCCCCTCCCCACCAGGCGCCATGCAGTCAGGGTCTTTCCTGTGCCCAGCCACATCACGTGGCTAGCCCCCAACCCAATGATAGGATGTGTTTGTGGTGCAGTGCAAACACCATGTCCTGGCTTCAATAAATGACGGAAGAAGGAAACCACAAGCTGTAATGTGTTCCCGTAATATTTTCAGAGAGGATGTTTCATCTGCTTTTTGAAAAATCTTTGATAATTCAGTTAATTTAGCAATCTTTGTTGATGCTTTCTTTCCGATCTTCATCACTTTTGACAAATTCCGTATCAAATGGCTTCCTTAAGACAGGTCATACCATATTGTGGTTTCAAGGCGGAAAAGTAGCTGAAGGACCAGTTGACATGGCATAGTCACCTGGGTGATCACAGAGCACACACACATTATGATGCCCTACTTTTCCTTCTTTGCTGCTGGAAAAATGGCCATTTGCTTTCCATGGGAGGGAAATGAGGGCAACGCAATGTGGGAAGATGACATCACATGCCCCCACTACTTGCAGGGTATTTTTTTTTCCCACTACACTAGAGAAAACACCCAGAATGCTTTGGGGCTGAGAGAACTGTGGGATGGGTTCCTACAATGCACCACTGCAACAGTCGATCTTTGGCCATTTAGTGTGGCAACACTAAGTCAACTTTGTGGGGAGTTTGTGGGGAGGTGAGGATATTCAAATTCGAATTTATAAAACCCAGCATTACAAAATCAAATGTAATAATGGGAGACCAGGAAAAAGGATGAAATCTGAAATTCGATTTACATATTGGTCTGTAGGTTTCTCTTCAGTTAAGAGGGTGATCTGAATTATATATCATTGGCCGTGTCTACACTAGCCAAAAACTTTGAAATGGCCATGCAAATGGCCATTTTGAAGTTTACTAATGAAGCGCTGAAATACATGTTCAGCGCCTCATTAGCATGCGGGCGGCCGCGGCACTTCGAAATTGACGCGGCTTGTCCAGACAGGGCTCCTTTTTGAAAGGACCCCAGCTACTGCGAAGTCCCCTTATTCCTATGAGCAGATGGGAATAAGGGGACTTTGAATTAGGCGGGGTCCTTTCGAAAAGAAGCCCCGTCTGGGCGAGCCGCGCAGCAGCGAGCTGCCTCAATTTAGAAGTGCTGCAGCCACCCACATGCTAATGAGGCGCTGAATATGTATTTCAGCGCTTCATTAGTAAATTTCGAAATGGCCATTTGCATGGCCATTTCAAAGTTTTTGGCTAGTGTAGACATAGCCATTGTGTCCAAGGATGTTAGGAACACTAACGAGTTGTTCTGTGGATCAACCAGCATTGAGAACAATGCACAACGCCACTTAAGTCCCCAGAAATGAGTTTCAGGTCAGAGCATTTTTATCAGCTCAGACTAATTGAGTGCTAAGGTTACTAGTAAGCTCCAGTCTGCCTCAGGGCCAGGATTTTTGCTCCAGGCATAACATGCAACTTATGTCAGGGCTTTCTTGCTACAGAATTCAAGACAAGCAAGAATGGCACTTTCACTGGATTAAAAACTACTTCAAATCATGTGAAATGTGACCAGATGTAACAAATATGACCACATGCACCTGACAAGCCATTCGTGAAATGGCCTCATGACTGTCTGTAGAGTCCTGCACATGAGTTATTTTTGTACTGCCTCAGAATAATTGATGCAGCTGATGTGCAGAAAAATCTTTTCTCTCTTTTTAGCTTTGCTTGTGTGTTGCAATAGAACCAGGAGGAACATTACCCTTGTTCTAGCCTTTTGGGCACTTGTGGAATGTCCCTTCCACAAACAAGACATTCCTGTCCCCAAGATCTTTCAATTTTGTGCATGTCAGGAGTTGGGCATATTTAATCAGCAGTGTGTTTTCATTTCACATTTGGTAATATGTTCCAGACACCAATAAATGTGCAGCCTATTCCAGAATACGACCGCATATATGCATTACTTCTTGACTGTATGCTGTTTGGCTACCGGAAATGTTCAAATTTTTTACTCCACAAAACAATAAGCTAATGTAAAATATCAGCAGTGCAACAGGGTCTTAGGACAGGAGAACTATTTTTAAAAATTCTAACAGCAACACAGGATGTTCTTGAAGTACATCACTGAAATATACATACAGAGAGCTTTATGAAATATGCCACTATCTTTTTCAAAACTGAGGTTTTTACTACTACAAGGTAGAAGTAGCCCCAAATGAGTTGTAGGGTGAAAGGTCATATACATTATTTGGAACACAAATAGATATTTTCATGTTGTCTTGCCAACACCTTCCAATCTGGTTTTGAACGTCAGGGTATTTCATTTGCTAAATTTAACTTGTCAACTGTATCAAATATGTCCTAATCTTATTATACGCATCACAGTCCATTAATAACCACGTGCGAGCCATCACATCTTTTCCTGTTTGATCATTCCAGATTTAAATAGTGGCCAAGGGCAAGAGCCATGAACTCTATTGGTAATGAATATTTGGATGAATTTTGAAAGGAGAAGCAAATTAGCCTTAAATATTTACTGTAAACAGCATTAATATTAAAGGCTCCTGATTTGTGGATTTCATTAATTTCTTTGTTGGGGTTTGTTTTTAGCCATTTTTGAGTTCTACATAGATGTCAAAAATTGGGTTTCTGGAGAACTTTCCTCATTATATATACGATAATATATATATTAGCTGCAAATGCTGTAATGAGTAATATTTTTGTTTCCAACAATACTATGTTAAAGCACATGTATGATAGGTGTGCATGAACAGGTCTACTTGGATCAATAAAAGAGCAACACTTTAGGTGTTGTAGAAATCACACCTGATAGTGCGCATTGCTGCTCTGTGTAGACCAGCTCTTAGACAAAAATTGAATAAAAACAGATTTGATTTTATTTATTTATTTGTATTTGGGGTGCTTCCTCAGTGTTTATTGGTTAAAATCTGAAATCAGAAACCTAGTTACATTGTAATCTTTAAAAGGTTCTCAATTCTCATCCATCAACTCTGTCAATTTCTGCAGGAAATACATTCCTACTCTTTCCCTATTATGTAGCAATATACATTTCTTTATTGCCATTTGTATTTGTGTTCCCGAATTTCTATCTTGCCCTATGGTGGGGCAGTTTTCTAAATCATGACTGAATCTGTGGATTGACAAGTGCAGATGTCTAGCTTTTTACCACTACTATCCTATGAATGGAATTGACATCTTTCCTTAGGGGCTAGATCCTGGGACTGGTACTTCACATAGGAGAACATTCGTTTTCATATTGATGTGACTTCAAGAGGGAGATCTTTCAGCTTTAAATATTAATACCCATCGCTGCTAAGTGCCCAGGGACATCAAGCAGAGGGTTGGAAAATGAAATTTCCCTTCTGAGGGAAATGCTGATATTTTGACGTATCCTGTCATCCCAAACCAGAACAAAAAGTGAAAATTTCAAAACAAAAATTCTAAGATGATCTTGTCCATGTTTGTCCTTGTCCCTTTAAGAAGAAAGAGGCCCAGCCCACCAGTGTCTCATTATTCAGCTCTGGATAGAGCCAGCAGAGGGCAGTTGGTCCTGATAAAGAGACAGAGGGGAAGAGGAAACAGAGAGAGAAAGCTGTGGCACAGATTGCAGGGGACAGGAGACTTTTGCATGAGACCATCCTTGACTATGTGGAAGGGTTTGAGCTTATAAGCCAGTGCTAGGATTGAAGACAAGTATTTTCCAGGGGAGTAGATCAACTCTCCAGTCACGTAGTTTGGAGAATGGCCTGTCAAAGCAGGGAAACACTGCAGAGAACTGAATTCAGTTGAAATGGGAAAGGAGAGAAGCCTGACAACAGAGTTTTGTTTTCAGTTCTATGTCAGTAAGTTAGCTCCTGAGAGAAGGGATGCTGTTGGACCAAAGGTCTGTGTGGAGCTTATTAAGAAGCACTGAAGAGGAGAAGTGAGGCAGAGTGCTGGGGCGGAAGCCCAGGCCACAAGAAGGTGCCTGGGAAGTGGCTTCCCTGGTCCCAAACCTTCTCAAAATGTTTCATTTTGACCTTATCAGTTTGACTTTTGTTATATTATAATTAATATAAAACATTTTGACTTCATTATACATAAGCTGACATGAAATATTTTGATAATTACCTATAGGATTTCAAATAGAAATATCAAATCAGTTCTATGGGATAATTTTTGATCCTGCCTTGTGTGAATGAAGCAGTGTTCAGGGCAGAAGTGACAATTGCAAGACTGTTCACAAGCTAAAGTAGTTCTTCCATCTGAAAGCAAAATGTTTCCAGGCTGCACAGATGCTGTGTACAGACAGGAATTTCTGCTTTGTTGGCACAGCTGAGCAGCTTTTAACAGTTTCTGGGCAGTGCTGAATTCTCAGAGCACCCATTGACTCTGCTGCAGAATCAGACCACAATGAAGTAGGTTCAGAAAACATTAAAGAGAAGAAAACATTTCTTTATTTAAAAGTTATTTACTAAAGCTAGGGTCTCGGTTAGATTTACTATAGTACTTTTAAAAACAAAGAGACTGCTTACCTGTGCTATTGATAACTCTTTAGATTATCCACGCAAAATGATTCAAAATGATAAATGACTTTTGAATCAATGATTTATGCTGGGAACATTTCTCTTAGCTAGGATAAAGAAGTTGGGTTTCACCTGTTTCAAGTTTTATTCATTCCATTTTCAGATTTTTACACAAAAGCAAAGTGATGCAAAATCTGGATTACAGGCAGGAGATTGGACTCTTCTTTAACACATCCTACCCTGGGCCCTTTTGTTAATCCCTGGTTTCACTGGACTAGTAGAAAGATTCAGTGAATCCTCGATTTCATGGACCCCGATTTAGCAGACTTTGGGAACAACGGACGCCCCCTGCTGTTCCTGAAGTCCGCTGGGGTCTGTGAAATCCTAAATCCTCCCTCCTGCCAAAAAAAAAAGGGGTGAGGGTCTTTCTGCTGTCACAGACTGCACTCCTTACGCGCCCCACCCCTGGTGGGAGGAGCGTGTGGTGGCTCTGGCTGTAGTTGTTCTTGCAGGCCACAAAATGGCCCCTCCCACAGTGCATGGCAGGGTGCCTTTAGCTGCATACAGCGGGTGCCTCAGGTTATGCACAGCAAGCCAGCTGCAGCTGTGTGTGGTGAGGCACCTTTAGCCGTATGCAACAGGTGCCTCAAACTGCGTGCAGTGAGGCCGCTCTAGCCATGTGGCAGGGCGCCTCGACGCGCAGCGGGATCTGAGCCAGTGTGGGGTCCAGGGGCTTCTTCAGTGGCAGCTTTGGTGAGTGGCAGGGGTTTTTGTTTGGTTGTTTTTTTTTTTTTTTTGGGGGGGGGGGGGACACAATTGGGGCTGGGAGAGCCTGGGAGGGCAGTAAACTCTCAGGAATAATGAACGCCCCTCCCCCCATTAGTCTGTTAAATGGAGGGTTTACTGTAATGGGAGCATTCCTACTGGTAATCCTTTTAAGGAACTTATTACCAGGTGGTCATTTAATAAGTGATTAACCATTAAAGCAGTGCCAAAGCATCGTTTCTAAATTCTACTCATACACAGGTCACTACACACGCTGCTGAAATGCAGCCACCTCTCTGTGGTGGAAGGCAAGAGACAGGAGTCATCTCTCTAGAGATTGCAGGGTTACCCTTACTGGCACCCGGGCAATGTGACAGAAGAAGCCAGCTGTCTCAAATACAGACAGGGCAAAAGTCTGACAGGGCTGAAGCGAAAGGAGTAGACTGTGGGGCAAGAAACCTGGTGAGACTGACAACTGGGCAGAGAGAAATTGTGACTGCGAGTTGTGTGTGTAGAAGTGGGGTGACTGTTTGGAACTGGGGATTGGGAGTGATAGTGGGGACGGAGAGAGAGGGACAGATTCAGGAAGAAATCCAGGACTGGATGCCTTGAGGGAGCTTAGGGCTGGAGGGGTTGGTAAGGAAAATAAACTGGAGGCAGGGAGGGAGAGAAGAGCGCTGGCTACCAGGTCATTAAGGCAAAACATTCTAAACAAACCGCCATGGTAAATTTAACATCCACAGAAAGTAGACAGGACCGTAGCTCCTTGCATTTCATCCAGATAACTCACAAAGTAAATTCCATGGACTTTAGTTCAACTACCTTGAAATGAAACTTGCTGGGGTTTGAATGTGTAGCTTCAGGAAAAGTATGTATTTTAAACCTGAGTCTCAGAGCCATTAAAATGTAAACATAAATAGCAAATGGCCATATATAGCTGTACCTACATTTGCCTGAGATTCATCATGGCCGTTGATCTCAGCTAACTCCTTGGCGCTTTTTAACTGCAAAGTTTAAACAAACAAAAAAAGAACAAAAACAAATTAAAAACAAAAACAGAACAACAACAAAAGCACATTACTTGAGAATTTCCCACAGTTATCTTTGATTTATTTGAAGTAGCATTTGAAAAGGCTTCCAATGAGAAAAACAGATGGAGCATATAATTCTAATGAGTTTTTGCTCAGGCCATTTTGAAACCAACATATTTAAGGCTTGATAGGTTTAGGCAGAGATGGGGGGGTTAAGGAAAATAATAACACAGGATCATTATTTTTTAAATAATAAGATTAGAAAATAGTTTCAAGGCGTAAAAAATGTACAAAATTGGCTCTCAGGAATAATAAATGATTTCATTTCCCAGTCTTGTTGCTATTAATTTAAACTTTGCAGTGTTTGCAAGTTGCCACTAGCTAAATAGTGTTTGCTAATGACTACTTTTGAATGATATATTTGGAGCTCTTTAAAATGCCCCATATTTCCTTCCCAAGCTAGTATACTGATAACTGACACAACTCCACAGTATGATGGAAGAGGAAGATATGTGGAGCTTATTTATTAACTATGGGGAGAAAAAACTGGGAGGACACTGCCAATTTCACCACAGATGATGTGAAGCAAAACTTTTTTCTTTAAGTAAATGAGATTTTTTATAGAAATTCAGGATTGCTTCATGGGAGATTATAAAAACAGTCACTATCGGAAAATTAAAAAAATTACCTAGTGGCATTTTGGGCCAAATATTCAAAAATATGTGCACAGCTAATCGACAGATGAACCCATATAGATAGGTATGCACTGCGACAACCCTAACTTGCATGTATGAACTGGGGATTTAAGGTGAGGATGCAGAATAAGGTGCAGTTGCAGTTAAGTGTGTACATGTTTTTTAAAAATTGTAGGCTTTTATTCTAACCCATTCAAAATATATACTTGAGAGTGGGGGAGCAAATAGCTCAGCTCTTTCTGATGTATGCCTTTGTTTCCACCTGTTTTTACTAAGGAAATACCAGTTGTTATACGAGTTATCTTTGCTGCCTAATACAAATGCTTTGTTGTGAGAGAACAATTCTACAAGTTCTGGTAAACAATAGACCCTACTCAGCTACTATTTGTAGCTGGAGCAATCCAATGCATTCCATGTGAATGTGGCACTACTTTGGTGACATAGCAGGCAACCAGTGTTGACCGTAGGGAAAATGGTGCCCTGGGTGAACTTGCAATTTCATGACTCTGGTCCCTGCTGAGTCCTCGTCCACCCTTCACATTGCCCCTGCTGCTGCCCTAGACTTTCCTCCCACCTCCTCCTGGTAATTCCCTCATCCACAGCTCCCTCCATGAACTCAGCCCCAGCTCCCACTGCCTCCCGGGACTCCTCAGTTATCTCCCCTCACCTCATCACTTCTGGTCCTTGCTACATACCCCAGGCCCCACAATCAATCCCCGAACACCTCTGGTCCCTGTTGCCTCTCTATGATTCATCCTCCCATTCCTTGTTCATAGCCCCCACTGCCTCCCTATCCATCCTCCCATAGCTTTTGGGCCCTGCTCCCTCCCCAGGCTCTCCACCCATTTCCCCATGTCACCCTGGGCTCCCCATTCCCCAAACTCTCAGCCCAGCATACCGCCTCCTCCTCTTCCCATTGTCCTGCGCTCCTGTTTGCAGCCTCACACCCCAGGCTCCCCCTTCTCCTTGCCTCTTGAGCACAGTTCTCCCGGTGTGTTTGCCCACATATAAGACCCTGCAAGCAACTGTAAAAGCACAATCCCACCCAAATGATCACTTGGCAATGACACTGTGAACAGTCGCTTCCTTTGGGAGATCAAGACAATCATTTCCATGAAACACTGAAGTTGTGAAGTTTCATTTTAAATTACATCCCACAGGCAACACAAACATCAGTCATTTCAACTGCGAGTCTGCAAACTCCTCATGACACAAGTCACCCAGGTTTGAGGAATGCAGCTGAGAACAGCAGGACTCCCACACATAAGTAAGAGGTCAGAAGGGCAGGCTGACTGATCAAAATAAAATGGGTCAAGGACGTTAGGCCATTTCAAATGTTTGCTTACCTTCACCCCCTCCTTCTTCAGGCCCACAAAGTGCAGCCACCCTACGATCGCTGGCTGTCACCTGTGTGATGCTCAGCATGCATTCTACCTATGGCTCCAGATTCACCACTGACCCGTGCCCTCACTCATCTTGAGACTGGACTCTATCTCGCGATAAGTGTGTGTACTAGACTTCCCCCCTCCAAAAGTTCTACCCCATAAGGGGTGTGCGTGTGGGGTGACAAACATGCCAGGTCCGTGGGCAAGGTAGGTGAGGGGGTCTGACCCCATGCTCCTGGAAGGAGCAGGGCTTAGTGTGAGCTTGAAACATGCTGGTTGGAGCTCTGGCAGTGACCCAAAAGGTCCTGGCAGCAGTGGCAGCAACTGGGAGCTTGGAATTGCTGGACACTGGGACAACAGCCCCCTTTCCTCCTCCCTGTTCACCGTCCGTAGACCTGACCACATGACCATATTTCATAGGTAAGTAACTCTAATGTAGCCACAGCATTGGCAGTTGCTGTCATTTACACCTCTGTGCCATCTGCTCTGAGCAGGGTTAGACAGCACAGAGGATAAAGTGCAGGTGCCTTGTTACACTAGAACTCCCACCATTGCACTGGGGGTAGTGATGGTAGAAAAAAAGATAAGGAAAAACTGCCTACATGCAGCCACACAAAGGGTAACACATCTTTTTCCAATATTTGTATTTCATAAAGTTTAGATTATATTTTTTATCTTACAGACACTCATCCCTCACTATATGAGCACAACTGATTCCCAACTTTCTGCTCCTAGGCAAAAACTTGTAAGAGGGACACTAAGGCTACGTCTACACGTGCACCCAACTTCGAAATAGCTTATTTCGATGTTGCGATATCGAAATAGGCTATTTCGATGAATAACGTCTACACGTCCTCCAGGGCTGGCAACGTCGATGTTCAACTTCGACGTTGCTCAGCCCAACATCGAAATAGGCACAGCGAGGGAACGTCTACACGGCAAAGTAGCACACATCGAAATAAGGGAGCCAGGCACAGCTGCAGACAGGGTCACGGGGCGGACTCAACAGCAAGTCGCTCCCTTAAAGGGCCCCTCCCAGACACACTTTCATTAAACAGTGCAAGATACACAGAGCCAACAACTAGTTGCAGACCCTGTATATGCAGCACGGACCCCCAGCTGCAGCAGCAGCAGCCAGAAGCCCTGGGCTAAGGGCTGCTGCCCACGGTGACCACAGAGCCCCGCAAGGGCTGGAGAGAGAGTATCTCTCAACCCCCCAGCTGATGGCCGCCATGGAGGACCCCGCTATTTCGATGTTGCGGGACGCGGATCGTCTACACGTCCCTACTTCGATGTTGAACGTCGAAGTAGGGCGCTATTCCCATCCGCTCATGGGGTTAGCGACTTCGACGTCTCGCCGCCTAACGTCGATTTCAACTTCGAAATAGCGCCCAACACGTGTAGACGTGACGGGCGCTATTTCGAAGTTACTGCCGCTACTTCGAAGTAGCGTGCACGTGTAGACGCAGCCTAAATGCCCATTAAAATACATGTAAAAGTCTCTGGCTGGTTCCTAGTGCTTGGCAAAGGAGTGGCAGCAGGTGGCGCTGCTTTTTTTGAAAGGTAAGTGAACCCTGGGTTGGGGGCATGGTTGGGGAGGGTTAAAGGCTGGGGCAGTTTGGGGCCATGAGCAGGAAGGACGGTTGAAACCTGGTGGTAGGTTGGGTTGCGGGGGTGGGCAGATGGGTGGACAGGGGTTCAGGCTGCTGCAGGTTAGG